>NC_041402.2:140713330-141425830 GCF_900747795.2 Erpetoichthys calabaricus | reverse complement strand
GTAATGCAAAGAGTACGCGACACCTGTTTCCCCCTTATTCTTGGCTCATCAGGCGTACACATTCACTGCACTCGCTTACGGTAATCGAACGTCGGACGTCAGCGCTAGAGGGGCTTCGCAGCAGTGAAGTATTGCTTTTAAATTTTAATTAAGAAGAAAAGAAAACCTTTTTAAATTAAGTCTTAAAAAGAGGCGTAAAGATATTGACAATAAGCTACGCAAACCCACCAAGACATGCAATCGTTTAAATCAAGGCGCAAGTCGAAAAACACCATCCCTTAATATTAGTTAACGATTAACACATTTCTATATGTATTGTAAGCATACAATACAACTGATATGTTGCGCTTATTTATCTGGTGTACTGACATTTTTGCGCGTTTAACGGCTGAAATCTAACGTGGTTTGTGCCCTTCAGAATGAAAAGAGTTTGCATTTACCTTTTTAATAAAAGGCGAGCTTTTAAGCCTGAGAAATCACCCCGTAAATGTACACGTTTAATTGCACATGTGTTAATATGTATGCTTACACAGTATTAAAAGACACTCAACAAGTACACAGTATTAAAAGACAGTCAACAATTAACGTCATTTACCTTCGTTCCCGCGTTTGACTTGTGCTGTAAATCTCTTCCTCGTTTTCAGTTCACGTGATTACGTAGGAGGCGTAATACGTGATGACGCGATACGTGACTCTGCCTCCTCCATTAGAGTATATGGACAAAAAACAGGTTCCAGTTATGACCATTACACGTAGAATTTCGAAATGAAACCTGCCTAACTTTTGTAAGTAAGCTGTAAGGAATGAGCCTGCCAAATTTCAGCCTTCTACCTACACGGGAAGTTGGAGAATTAGTGATGAGTGAGTCAGTCAAACAGGTTCCAGTTATGACCATTACGCGTAGAATTTCGAAATAAAACCTGCCTAACTTTTGTAAGTAAGCTGTAAGGAATGAGCCTTCCAAATTTCAGACTTCTACCTACACGGGAAGTTGGAGAATTAGTGATGAGTGAGTCAGTCAGTCAGTCAGTCAGTCAGTCAGTCAGTGAGGGCTTTGCCTTTTATTAGTATAGAAGAAAAGAAAACCTTTTTAAATTGAGGGAAAAAATACCAATAACAATTTGTTAAGGATCTATTTTTTTGTGAAGCTGCCTTTACACAGCCTGTCCGCTGTTTTATAAACGAACGCCATATAAGGCCGTCCTTTCTCCTTCACAGTCAGTTCACGTGATTACGTGGGAGAAGTGATGACGCGATACGCAACCCCCGCAACCCCGCCTCCCACGGCCAGCGAGCTGCAGTCCATTACTGTATATGGACAAAAAAGAGGTTCCAGTTATGACCGTTACGCTTTGAATTTCGAAATGAAACCTGCCTAACGTTTGTAAGTAAGCTGTAAGGAATGAGCCTGCCAAATTTCAGCCTTCCACCTACACAGGAAGTTGGAGAATTAGTGATGAGTGAGTGAGTGAGTGAGTGAGTGAGTGAGTGAGTGAGTGAGTGAGTGAGTGAGTGAGTGAGTGAGTGAGTGAGTGAGTGAGTGAGTGAGTGAGTGAGTGAGTGAGTGAGGGCTTTGGCTTTTATTAGTATAGATCAATTCTCGGCAGTGCGCAGCAGGGCGGCACATGCGTATGGGAGCCGTTCTCATTCCTCACCACCTTCGCTAATCATTCTTGAGGCAGATTGAAGACTTAAGTGCCAGTTTAAGTGAAAAATTAAAGAAAACGTACTAAGTAATTGCAACACAAAAACTAACTTAATCAGTTTTAAAGTGAAAAGATGCCAACGAAAGAAGAGAAGCAGCGGGCCACTACGGTGGAGAAAAGAAGAGCTGCTCAGGAAGCAACAAGCGCATCAACCTCTGAGCAAATGAATAGTAAACGTACAGAGAAAGAGGATGAAAACTAGGAATGCTCAAGTCAAGTGTATTTATTCACTGCATGTTATCGTGCAGTACGCCGTTACTGGTAATATATAAAAGTTATTGATTATAATGAAAAATCATCAGATTACATCGAAATGTCGGCATGAAAAAAATGACCGCATCTCCAAGCGTGTAAGTATTAGGGTAAAATACTTTTGTAAGACCGTAAGAGTGCTTCCCCTTTGAAAAATCAGCCGTCATTTTGTAAACAATATTGAAGACCAATTTGAGACATGAAGAACATGCCTAAGTAGACCGTTTCCGCACAAAGTACGTACCCAAATGTTTAAAATGTTAAAGTAGTGGTAAAATGTGCCCTGCACAGCACATATAATATTTTTTCTCCAGAAAATTGCACTTATCCGCAGACAACTGAAACAGAAAAACACGCTTGTCCGACGGTCAATTTACCCGTGTCGGACGAGTCGGGCGTTGGATTTCCGCACCCCTGTTCATAATGGCTAACATGGTGCAACAGCCTAGTACTATAGCATGATGTTTGTAATTTTAGTGTTTTTTATGTATATTTAAATCTGAGTATGTGTTCTGAGCAACTGGAGCTCAAAAGATGTACAATGCTTGAATAACTTATCAGAAAAGCCTGCACCATCACAGGCCAAACCCAGGACACAGTGGAGGTGGTTGTGGAAAAGAGAATACAGTAATCCCTCCTCCATCGCGGGGGTTGCATTCCAGCGCCACCCGCGAAATAAGAAAATCCACGAAGTAGAAACCATATGTTTATATGGTTATTTTTATATTGTCATGCTTGGGTCACAGATTTGCGCAGAAACACAGGAGGTTGTAGAGAGACAGGAACGTTATTCAAACACTGCAAACAAACATTTGTCTCTTTTTCAAAAGTTTAAACTGTGCTCCATGACAAGACAGAGATGACAGTTCCGTCTCACAATTAAAAGAATGCAAACATATCTTCCTCTTCAAAGGAGTGCGCGTCTGGAGCAGATGTCAGAGAGATAGAGAAGAGCAAACAAATCAATAGGGCTGTTTGGCTTTTAAGTATGCGAAGCACCGCGGCACAAAGCTGCTGAAGGCGGCAGCTCACACCCCCTCCGTCAGGAGCAGAGAGAGATAGAGAGATAGAGAGAGACAGAGTTTGTTTTTCAATCAAAAATCAATACGTGCCCTTCGAGCTTTTAAGTATGCGAAGCACCATGCAGCATGTCGTTTCAGGAAGCAGCTGCACAAAAGATAGCAACGTGAAGATAATCTTTCAGCATTTTTAGACGAGCGTCCGTATCGTCTAGGTGTGCGAACAGCCCCCCTGCTCAATCCCCCTACGTCAGGATCAGAGAAAGTCAGCGCAAGAGAGAGAGAAAAGTAAGCTGGGTAGCTTCTCAGCCATCTGCCAATAGCGTCCCTTGTATGAAATCAACTGGGCAAACCAACTGAGGAAGCATGTACCAGAAATTAAAAGACCCATTGTCCGCAGAAATCCGCGAACCAGCAAAAAATCCGCGATATATATTTAAATATGCTTACATATAAAATCCGCGATGGAGTGAAGCCGCGAAAGGCGAAGCGCGATATAGCGAGGGATCACTGTAGTGGCAAAATCTGATGCCATTATAAACAATCCCCTTCATCCCCTCCAGAAAGTGCTCTCTTTGAGAACTTTAAGCCACATGCTCATTCCTCCCGTTGCTTTCAGGCAATTCAAAGCTTCCTTCCGGAACCCCAAACTAAATACCGTCTTTTTCCGAAAATAAGACACTGTCTTACTTTCTTTTTTGGTCCAAAATACGCACGAGGGCTTATTTTCGGGGGAGGACAAAAATAAAAGTATATTTATATATTTTTATTTAATATTTATTTATTTTACACAGAATACAGAAATTAAAATTGATTCAATTACAGTCATGTCATCTTCTTCTGGAACATCGTCATAAATCAAGATTTACACCCCTGGAGTCTTCCACAATTCCCTTTTTGTACTCGACGGAATAGCTCTTTCGTTTTGTACTCATTTTAACTGTGGTTAAAAATTATTCACTTTATAAAAAATAAAATTACGTATGAGGAAATAATCAGACTTACAAGACTGAAATGAACAAACACTGTATCTGCACTGTCGCTCAATGTAGACTGCTGCCTTAACGAACAATTATTTATAGTGTGCGCCAACGACGCGTTCCGTCGCATTCCGCATATGCATGCCCCCCTCCACCCCCTCCCCACCTCATTCGACCATACTCTGCGATACGCGCGACGCAGTACAACACAGCAGAGCAGAGCGGACACAATATTTATGTATTCATGCTGCCTTATGTTGTATTTTTAAGATAAATTCCAAGAATTAATTTGAAACGAACTGTAGAGGTAAACAATGAATTTCTCGGAATATTTTATTTCAAACATTTCTCTGAAATACGAGTATTAGGGAAGCTAAACATACTTAATAAATCAACAGCATTTTTTAACGAATTCTTTTTTTCACATTATTTTAACTAGGGCTTATTTTCGGGGGAGGGCTTATATTACAAAAAGTTCCGAAAATCTCGATAGGGCTTATTTTCGGGGGATGTCTTAATTTCGGAAAAAGACGGTACTTATACAATTTTATTGTCTATTTGTGCCCAATATACATTATTATTTATTATTCATTTAAATTAATTGGTTCTATTATTTGGACTGTGAATCTGTATCTTTGTTTTTGTTGCTACTGCTGTATACATCTAAATTTACAGTTGGCATAAACAAAGTTTATTTTATCTATTCTAATCTAATCTAATCTAAACGGGCCATACTTATCTTACTTTTTCATCTGACCCAACTTGTCACCACTACAGATGACCAGTTTTAAAAACAACCAACATAACTGTGAAAATACAAACATGCTGTGCTAGATCTGAGTATTTCAGGTTATTAACAAAAAGTATTTCATTTACTGTTTCATAGTTATTAATTGCATCATAACTTAAAAAATATCTAACCATGATGCAAACATGCATTATGAGAAGTGGAGTAAAATAAATGTTGTTATATACAGTATATGATATATACAGTACTGTAGTTCCAAAATCTTAGAATTATTGTGTAGAACACTGAATTTATTTAGTCCCAAGGTTATACATGGTTTAATATATTTTAATTGTTTATATAAGGTAGTTTAAGCCATGGATTTTTTTAACCTGGCGTGTGTGACTTTCTTAGCTGTTTTGTAGTTAATGTGTGCTGACTACATTATTAAAGTAGGTTGGTTTTCACTGTCATTAACCACATACAGCATCTTTTTACTGTGGGGCTTTGTTCCAGTGTTTAAATATTAATAATAACAATTCATTTTGTATTGAAGTGTCCTACTGCTTTCTCATATCACATTTCATGTATGTACAGTATATATCAGCCCTGCTTTCTATCTGACCTTTGCTACTCTTGCACAATCACTTTTGTGTCTGTAGGCACAAAGGAGTTAAACAAATGTGACAGTTTCAGTTTATTCAAAAAAGTGCAGTTTAATATTTTATAAGAACAGCAGGAGGTGCTTCTCCTAAACAGTAAGGAAAATCCCAGATTAAACTTAGTTTTGGCAATAGTATTTGTATTCCTGGAATCTGAGTAGATTAAATGAAATCAAAGGCAAATAATGTTTATAACCTTGTCTCAAATAAATGTTTTTAAACAGAAAGTACATGTATAGAGAATTCTATCGGGCTTTAAAAAAAATAAAGTGCCATTACCTTGACCTTTGGTAATCTGGCATTTTTTTCAAGTTGGAGTCCTGTGCTTTCCACATGGTTTGACAGGATGGGCTGTGACTTTCAGTAAGCTTTGAATCAATACACTAAAAACCTATTAACTAATTATTGCCATGATTTTAAGGTGCCTGGTTAAGTTATTGTGCCATTCCCACATTTTTCTTATTATTTGGTGTTTTGATTCCAGTAATTGATTTTTGATATGTATTGTCTTTCCCACCATTGCTTACTGCAAGCATACTTCAGATCTGTTGCCATGCATGCACAAGCCCTCACTTTTCATAAACAGCATACTTGTAAATTAGGGCTGAAAGTACAACACACTCACTAGTGTGGTTTTGATTAATGAAAAAATATAATAGCAGTTTTTTTCGGTATTTGTGTGAACAACCTATACACTTAGACTAAGCAAATAACTAGTGCAGTTGCTTTGTTTTTAAGATTTAATTTTTGTACTTTTGAGTTTCCAGTGTTTTTCACTCAGGGCTGGGGAGGGGGGCCTTTCAATTTCCCAGGGGTGTTTTGTGGTGGCAGTCCAGATTCACTGGTATACCAGTGGCTCTGAATGGCACAGCCCATCTGAAGGATATATCTGTGGCTCTTTTGTTTTGTCACCCACTCTATTGATTGTTCTGAAGCACAGGTGAACTCAACAAGCAACCACATACTCCTTTTGATCTTGTAAGAACAGTTGACTAGCCATTCAACCTACCAGTAGGCACTACAGGTATATGAATGAGGAGGAGTGTGTGCTCAAGCATCTGAAAAGTGGTGTCTTATCAAGGGTTGATTCCTGGCATACATGAGATATTGCCAGAAAAGGCTCCAGCTTGATATTACCTATGATTGGAATATGTGTGCAGCAAAACAGGATAGATAGGTTGAAATGTAGTAACTGATAGAGCCACAAAGACTTTGCTTTATGTTGTCTAATAGTTGTCATTGTGAAACCAATATGACAAAGGAATTCAAAAAGCTAAAACAGTTTTGGCTACATTGTAAAAAACTGAGGGATCAAATGAAGAGAACTTTGGTCAAAATCTGTAATGTGCTAGTGAGATTGAATTTCAAGTACTGTATGCAATTCTAGCTACTGCTACCACTACTACAACTACTACTGCTACAGACATTAAATCACTAGAAGCTGTGCAGAGAAATTAAGCCATTCCGGTACCTTCCAGAGCTAACGGGCAAGTAATTATTCATCTGTGCAGCTAAGCAGTCCCCATTCTAGGTGTCTGCATTATTTGCTCTCGTTTAACTTTGTAATTTGCCATTTCCACCTAAGACTTAACTACTTTTTGCATCTGTTTGTCCTAATAGCTGCAGCTACTTTGCTTATACAACACATCAGTTCAACACATCGTGCAATGGTTGTCTAGCTTAAAGAAAACTTAGTAAGGACACCATATGTTTTTGAGTTAGAATTTTTGATCAGGGGTTAGATTTGATTTTTGATTATTTTTTGATCAGGTGTTTTATTCCCCCACACTCCCAAATCTAAGGTGACCTTACTTTAGACTGTTGTGAATTCCTTTTAAAAACGTGCTTACAATTAACACTAAATTCTTGGGTTTGATCCTGTAAATATAATACTTGTGCATGATACTCTGGTTATCAAATTGTATCTTTTGACAGAAAAATATTTGTGGTTGGTGTTTAGATACTTAACCTCTGTCACTTGTCAATAGAACACCAACAACTCTGCAGATATCAAGGAAGTGTTTGTTATTTTTATTTTTGACAATTATGGCATATAATTTAGGCTTCTAAAAATTCTTGATAGTTCCAATATGCCTGAGCTACTTTTTGTTACTTTCTTTATTAGTAGACCCCATAAGCAAAAAAAAAAACTTAACAATAATCACAAGTAATTTTAAAGCACCTATTATTAAGATCCTATTGTACAAGTATTAATAATGCCCCCTGAGAGTACACCAAGTTATAGACACAGAAACTTCTGGAGAATTCTAAGCTAGGAAACACGTGGGAATTCCTCAGAAGTAAAATGACACTGTTGCTAAGGATAGAGTGGCTTGGTTTGTCCAACTCAGCACACTACCAATGTGACTGTCACCAGGACAATCAGATAAAGACTAAAAGTGAACTGCCCTCCGGTCACATTTTACATTATAGGGTTACAATCTGAGTTTAAGTATAAGGTTGAAATGGGATTTGCCATAAAGCTGTTGATGCACTCTGGCATAAAGAGCACAAGGGAGAAATTTGGACAGCTGAGGACTTGTGGTAATAACAATGGGCAATTTACATTACAATCAATTTGTATGGTGGAGTGTTTGCTTGATCTTTTACCAACAAGATATATGTACTTTAAGACTGCAGAAAAAGTTGGTGGATATTATTAACTTTAAATAAAAAACAACTTCCTTTCCTCAGTCTGGCATGATCTGCTCAAAGTGCTTGTTCAAAAAAGTAAAACCAGACTACACATCAATTTCATATCAGTGTTTGCTTTCCGTTCAGGTTAAGTGTTGGACTTTGATTTGATCACACAATGTCTCCATCTCTTTCACTATAGTAGTATAAACAAATGGACTTTGGCTGCCATCCTATTGCTGATGCCAGCCCTGCATCCATTTCACAACCCTTCATTTTGTTGATACATTGAACTCTCACCTGCATTCATCTCAGCAGACCAGCTGCTTTTTCAGCTTAGCCAAATACTGGTATTTCTGAATAGTATGGCAAGCTAAATTAACATTTAAAAATATCTGAAAATGTATGTTAAGATATCTGGAAATGCATTTAAGATGTCTCAAAAACAATTATGGATATCTGGAAAGAAGCCTACTTCAAAATTTCTGAAACATATTTTAAGATATCTCAAACGGATTTCCTGATATCTTGAAATGATATGCCATATCATTTTAAGATATCGCAAATACATTCCCGGATATCTTAAGTAATGTTCTGCTTATTTCAGATATTTTAAATGTATTTCCAGATATTTTAAAATAGACAGGAAGTTCCATTGAAAGAGTTGGAAATTTTTGGTTTTACTTAAATAGCTCAGAGGCAGCTGATTCTCACTCACTACTAGTTGCAATGTAAACTTAAATATCACTTTTATTCCTTTGGAAAGACCAACTGCGAAGCCATAAAATAAAATTCAATCCTTCCACATTAAGCTTGCCCTGCCTGCTTGTAGAACTTCCCACATGAAATGACCATCTTAGGAAAGACAACACAGTGGTACTTCATTTTATTGCAACTTAAAGCTGTTTTACTAGTGAAGGACTAGTAGTCTTTGTAGTATTCCTATCTATTCTTATCTTTCTTGAATTCTTCAGTCTCCAATAATTGGGCCATTTGACTCAAAACTGGAAAAGGCATGTTAAGAATGGTAGCAGACTAATGGATATGCTTTATTATGGGAGTGGGCTGGATGATGTGTGCCAGTTTTTTGCCCAATAAATGGTTCTAGAATGGATAAAATAACTATTCCACATTCCATTTACATATTTTCTGTATCTCACATATTTTTACCATTTGCTAGGCCCTGCTATGGCATGTTATTTAATCAAAGCAGTTTGTAGCAAACACTATAGACACCCAAATAACATTGTCACCTAAAATAGAAAGCAAATACAACTGAGCAGAGCCGGACTGACGTTTACAATCAGCAGGAGCTTTCCCGGTGGCCTGCTACTTGGCCAGGCCTGGCATTCAGAGCAACCAGAGAAATAAACTAATGGTGAGATTATATGATGTTAAAATACTGGAAAATGAGCAGACGTTATTGTTCTGTAGTGGGCACAAATCCTTTCGGTTTAACGTTGGAGGGTTTCTTTTCTGGTTTCTGTTTAGATGGTTTCTTGTTTTTGTTCAAGTCAAGTTTTGATTTTGCATGCGTCTCATGCTCTGACAGTTAAACAGAATGATGAGAGGTGAGTACGTATGGTGCTTTTGTAATTAAAGTTATATATGAAGATTTTTTAAAAGTTTATAATATACTTTGAGTTATATTTGTATGTTGTATGGGTTTTGGTATTTTTAACTGTATATTTATTTTGTTTTATTTTTGTTTCAGATTTTAATGAAGTGTAGATATGGTCACATTTTTAAGGTTTTTTTTTCTTTTTCCCACAGAGTAAATGAATAGGCTACACAAAATTATTTATTTTTTTTATTTTATTAATGAAACGCATATACGAGTTGAATGATTTGTGTTTTTAAATGTACCTGTTGTTTACTCCATGAGAAGTTTGTTAATGAACATGTCTTGTTTTTATTTTATTTAAATTTTTAAAGTGCGTCTCTTGTGCTCTTACAGTTAAACCTTAGCGGTATGATAAGAGAGTGACTGAACAGGCTAAACAAAATGTTTCACAGTTTTTTGTTTACTAAGTGCATTCTTTAAAAAATGCTTGACAGAATTCTGTAGCACTGAGACATGTTTTGAGTCTTTTGTCTATTGAAGAAATTCAAAGTGGTGTTTTTTGACCAACACTTCAAACTTTGTGGAAAAGTATTCAGCATTACCATCCAGACACTGACAGCGGTGGTGTAGATTCCAGTCTCACAGTTGAAACTGCACACACTGAGAACTACTTTTTGTGGTTCATTGCTTTTTGCACATTTGTTTCGATATAAATATTATAGAACTACATGGTTTATTTATTTATGAAGTGTTTACATTTATGAAGTGTTGTTCCACACTTTATCAGAGGTTGTCTTGAGACTAATATTTAAGAGTGAAATGTTTGTGTAAAAGCTGAATTTACAGTCTCCTATTTCATAAAAAATTGTGTTTGTTGTTTTTTTGAGTCTGTGCCTGTACAAGAAAGCTGATGTATATTGTGTGGCCTGGGTGAGACTTGGGATTCCCGACCTGAACAGGTTTCCCAGTCCGGCCCTGCACCTGAGTATATAAACGGTTTATAACCAGAAACAGGCACGTGCTGTGAAGTTTTGAGTGTGAACCACACAATCTCTTCGTCCAGCCTGTGCTGATCATACCTGCAGTGTTGGCTCGGAGCTGGCGGTCGCATTTCGTCAGAGGTCTCCTTATCTGAAAGCGCTCTCCTCACAATAAATGACATCATCTGCAATGTTTCTCTTTGAACTTCCACGTTGGGTTTGTTGACAGCGATAAGGGTCAAGTATTCAGCGCGAGGCTCTCTCGGGTATAAATAGTGTTGCGCGCGCAGGTGAGTGCTACCACTCCAGGTCGTCGAGCTGCTGGTGAGCCGGGCGGAGGGGCGTGTGGGACAGCTGGAGAGTCTGGGCCGGGCACTTTTCGCTTACATTTACAGATAACGACTTTATGTTCTCATTTACAGGTCTTTTTAACAAAATGGAAAAAATGTTTGTCAAGTTTGGATTCTGCTTTCTTTCCCTGGCTCTCACAACAGGTTAGTATTTGTGAGGCGGATGGCACTTGTCTGTTCGATATCTTGCTGAGTTCAGCCGTCGGTGTAGTAACGTTACTTCTCCGCAAAACTGGGAACTGTTACCCCGGTCCTGGGGGGGCACTAGTTTCCTTTCTAAACATTTTTTTTACGTTAGTGAAATATACCAGTTACTTAGACTTATGTAGGCTATTAGTGTTCGGTTTGTTCTGGTGGTAGAAATTTTGTAAGTGTGCGGTGGCGGAAATGCCACATGTTCTGTAAATAGGTGTGTACAAATATTATTTTAAGTCTTCAAAAGGTTTTCTGTTGTTTATTTGTGAGCAGATATTTCAAATAATTCTTTCAGGATTAGTACGTGCTAGTGTGAAAGTTCATGTACCCCACTGCTACTGCATTACTTTCTGGTATTGCTGGTTCACATAAGGAACCAATTAATGCCTCTAAATTATAAAATGAAGGGCAAACTAACACAAATATAAACAAAATTGAAACTTCAAAATGCCATAAATATTAATCTTCAGGCAGAGCTTAAACAAGCCACCCTGTTAAATTAGAAAGCGGCTGAAGGCAAAAACGTCAGCACTAGTGCATTGTGCATCTTTGGGACAAATGCAAATCCTAAAATATGATAGCATACTTAATAATTACCGTTATTAAAATGGAGAAATTTCATGAAAACAAACATATTGGTTGTTATTCTAATAATGAATGTTAACATGATGCAGATCTGTAGTAAACTGATGTGTGGAGAATTTCTGTAATGTTTTCATAGCAAGAGTATGGCTTAACGAGTTGCCTTTCAAATATGAAAAAAATCCACTTTTTTTTTTCAATTGTGTGATTTCTACTTTTATAATATTGTTGAAATTTCGATGCATAGAGTAGCAGTAACATAAAAAAAACAAGGATACAGCCTCACAGGACAAATAATAAGGCCAATGAATAAATAAAGGTATATTGGGCAGAAATTTCAAAATGAGCTTAAAGAGTACTTCAGGAGGAAACACATAATTGCCTGATAGCAATGGGCAGAAAAGACCCCCAGAGGCACTTCTGAGCCTGTGGCTAACTGTGCACCAAGAGAGCACCTGCTGGACGGGATGATAGGATTTCTCATGATCCAATTTTTCAAATTTTAGGGAGCATGTTTTTGAGGTTAGATTTATACATAGAGGTACATACACTTGCACACCATTAATCTTTAAGTTGCATATCTAAGTCCACACATAGATACAAACACATTGACACACATGCAACATTCTGTCTCATCTCAGTAATGTACTAAAAGGCACATGTATGTGCAACTCAACATGTAACTTGATATACGGTATAAATTGGCATATACAGTTAACACTTTTACCATAATTTAACAGGAAGGTGACAGACAGCCAAGTTGCCAGTTATTTAACCATCAATAAATAGACAGGAGCATAGATCACCACAGAACATGGGTAGCACTGTACTTTCATATTACATAGAATATTTTTGTAAAATTTATTGTTTTATTATAGCATTTTTCTGAGCCTATAACAATAAAACAAGTACCTATAAATTACAGTATTTTTGCATATTGAAATAATTGATACTGGCAGTCAACACTGCCTAAATTTAAATATAAATAAAATTTATGTATTTAAAAATATTTGTTAACTGTTAAATGTCTTAAAGTTCTCTCACTGAGGAAATACATTGTTAATTGTATGCATTTTTGCTGGAATTCTTACAGTGTACTTTTACATTCATCAAAACCACCAACACATAGACATGCTTAAATTAATGCATCTCTAAGGCATTTTAACATCTATTCAAATATGTACAAACACGAGTATTTTCAGGATTAGCAAAGTGGCACTGCAGTTAGTGGCATATCCTGACAGCATTTGGACTCCAATCTAATGGCTGGGCATGGTTAGTTGTCTTCTTTATAATGACTACAAGCTCTTCCACTGCTTTCACGCTTTCCTTCTAGGGAGTTCATTTTGTTTAGAAGACTTTCAGTCAGGTTGATTGGAACTGGCCCAATGTGGGGTGTAAATGAATGTCCTCAGGAATGGTCAACAGACCCAGGTATGGTTGGTAACTGTGCTGTGCCAGCTGTTGCAGGTAATATATCTGGGAGTAGTTTGTTTAGAAAATGGAACAATTCATGCATAAATTCACCACACACATAACAATGTGCATTTTTAGATATAAGTAATAATTCTTTGCATTTATATAGTGCTTTTCTCACTACACAAAGCGCTCAGCAATTGCAGGTTAAGGACCTTGCTCAAGGGCCCAACGGAGCACTGTCCCTATTGGCATTTCGATTGCCAGTGAAGATCCCTAGCCTCAGAGCCACCACTCCGGGGTTGGTGATATACACACCAACAGGCACCATTATACATTTTTCCCAGCATGGAAAAATAATAACTTCACACTTTTTTCCAGCTGAAGAAAATTGACGATGAAAAATAGAAATCCCTCCATTTTGAATTGTTACTTTTATTATAAAGTAGTTAGATTTCATGTTTACAAAATATGATGCCTGTCTGAATATAATATTTTGATTCTAATAGTGGTGTAGTGTATATTCCAGTCATCTCATACATACATAAATATGATTACACAAAATTTAGCAGATAATGAAAGAGGCAAGTTAATATTTGCAGATTTTTTGTTTTCACATGAATAGTTTTGTAAACAGATATTTATTTTAAGTCCTTTGAATTTTTAACTTCTATTCCTGACACCTGCCCACAGTAGTATAACTCAATCATGATTATGGTAATATTGGAAATGTGTTTTTTTACATATGTGTATATATACTGCTGAAAAAAATTAAAGGAACACTTTTTAATCAGAGTCCAGCATCAAGTCAGTGAAACTTCTGGGATACTGATCTGGTCAGTTAAGTAGCAGAGGGGGTTGTTAATCAGTTTCAGTTGCTTTGGTGTTAATGAAATTAACAACAGGTGCACTAGAGGGGCAACAATGAGACAACCCCCAAAACAGGAATGGTTTAACAGATGGAGGCCTCTGACATTTTTCCCTCCTAATCTTTTCTGACTGTTTTTTCACTAGTTTTGCATTTGGTTATGGTCAGTGTCACTACTGGTAGCATGAGGTGATACCTTGACCCTGCAGAGGTTGCACAGGTAGTCCAACTTCTGCAGGATGGCACATCAATATGTGCCATTGCCAAAAGGTTTGCTATGTTTCCCAGCAAGTCTCAAGGGCATGGAGGAGATTCCAGGAGATAGGCAGTTACTCTAGGAGAACTGGACAGGACCGTAGAAGGTCCTTAACCCTGGTATCTGCTCCTTTGAGGAAGGAGGAACAGGATGAACACTGACAGAGCCGTACAAAATGACATCTAACTGGTGTGAATGTCTCTGACCAAACAATCAGAAACAGACTTCATGAGGGTGGCCTGAGGGCCCAACATCCTCTAGTGGGCCCCATGCTCACTGCCTGGTGCCGTGGAGTTCAATTGGCATTTGCTATAGAATACCAGAATTGGCAGGTCCACCACTGGCACCCTATGCTTTTCACAGATGAGAGCAAGTTCACCTTGAGCACATGTGACAGACATGAAAGGGTCCGGAGAAGCAGTGGAGAACATTATGCTGCCTGTAACATCGTTCAGCATGACCGGTTTGGTAGTGGGTCAGTGATGGTCTGGTGAGGCATAACCATGGAGGGACACACAGACCTCTACAGGCTAGACAACGGCACCTTGACTGCCATTAGGTATCGGAATTAAATCCTTGGACCTATTGTCATACCGTATGTTGGGTAACCCATGGGTCCTGGGTTCCTCCTTGTGCACGACAATGCCCGGCCTCATGTGGTGAGAGTATGCAGGCAGTTCATGGAGGATGAAGGAATTGATGCCATTGACTGGCCCCCACACGCGCCTGACCTAAATCCAATAGAACAGTTCTGGGACATTATGTTTCGGTCCATCCAACGCCGCCAGGTTGCTCCTCAGACTGTCCAGGAGCTCAGTGATGCTGTAGTCCAGATCTGGGAGGAGATCCCCCAGGACACCATCTGTTGTCTCAATTAGGAGCATACTCCGACGATGCATACAAGCATGTGGGGGCCATACAAATTACTGAGTATGATTTTCAGTTGCTGTAATAAATATTTGGCAAAATGGACAAGCCTGCCGCATCATTTTTTCACTTTGATTTTTGGGGTGTTTTTGATTTTAGCCCTTAATGTAGGTTGATAATTTTCATTTCCATCAAACAATGTGGCATCCTCAATCTTTTCTTTTTAATGATTGTTAACACGCATAATGTTTGTAAAATCATTCTGCACATTCATAACTGTTTGACCAATTAGGTTCGCTTCTGTATATATGAAGCTGTTTCATCGATTAGGTTTACTTTTGTATTTATGTAACTGTTTGACCAATTAGGTTTGCTTATGTATATAGATTAGCTGTTTGTCCGATTAGGTTCGCTTCTGTATATATGAAGCTGTTTAACCGATTAGGTTTACTTTGGTATATATGTAAGTGTTTGACCGATTAGGTTACTTCTGCCCCGGGCAACGCCGGGTATATACAGCTCGTATATATATATATATATATATATATATATATATATATATATATATATATATATATATATATATATATATATAATATATACACATACATACATACATATACACACATAGATGCACTTACAATAACATAGAAATCAATATAAACAACATTAACATCATTATCATATGAGAATATGAAGTAATATATAAGAAGCACATTTCATATAAATATAAATTATTAAACAGTAAAATCTTCTTCTATAATTTGCTACCGTGGCTTTTCGTTGGTCTGTCCAGGATTTGAAATCACATGTAGCTTGCAAACCGTTTCACGTATTGACTTGAAATGTGGTACACATATAATACGTCACGTCTGCTATCAGCTTTATGGGTGATGAATGTATTACTCTTTTTATGTTTATTTTATTTTAGAATCAACTCCTATCTGCGCACACCAGGGTGGCCGTGGGCGGATGCGTATGGTGTATTCACTCCATGTTATCGTGCATTGCGCTGTCACTGGTATTTTGATAAAAGAATTTGAACAATATATAAGAAGCATATAAATTATTAAACAGTAAAACATTAACATTTAAGAAGTAAAGTTACATTGAGTACTACTGCAGTGCCTTCGGGTATACCTCATTTTTTCTTTGCCCATTACATGCTTAAATGTATACATTTTTTGGTGTACCTACCCGAGAACACGCGACATATAACCGACCGTGGGAGAAGCATGGATTTTAAACACGCGTTGAGTTCATCTGCTGGTCTCCCTCGTGGAATAACTGGTAATGTTTGAGTAAAATCTACAGCGAGTAAAACGACATTACCTCCTTTTTTTTTTTTTACGATCTGTGAGATCTTGCTTTTTTCGGTTCAAGGCTTCATAAGCTCTTTTATGTTCAATGTTGTACTTAATAAGTAGTAATTATCCCAAACCATGATCTTTGAATGTTGCAAGACTTTCGCCTTGTATGTAGATCGGGGTAATTACATTCATTGCATTCCTAGTCTGAATCACAATCTGATTGTATGGGTGGTTACCTGGCACTGTAGGGTTGCCACCCGTCCTTTAAAATACGGAATCGTGCCGCGTTTGAGAATGAAATTGCGCGTCCCATTTTCAATCAATACTGGACGGGATTTATCCCGTATTTTTTGTATCATTTTTTTTTTAAAGCAGCGTCTCATGCAAATCATCCCACACGCATTTTATGAAGATGCCTCCTTTCCTACTTTTGATTGGGTAATACTTGATGTCATCGTTAGTTTGATTGGTGTTTTTAACTGTCCAGTGAGTAGGGCGTGTCTTTCAACCGTAAGCAGATTTTTTGCAGTGGTATGACTGACCTCGGCGACGTTATACGTCAAAAATAAATTACGATAAATGACGATTTTAGCGATACTTTATTATGACGGCGGCTACATAGACACGATCAAATAAAAACAAAAAAATCAAATAATCATTCTACATTTTCAAAACGTCGAAAAAACGACGGAATGAAAAAAAGGCCCACCCGACGACCCACCCATTCCATTTTTATATATATAGATTGATTCCCTTCTTTAGCTGACTGCCTGCTCATATAAGGCGCTCTGCCGTTTTTTTGTGAAGCAGCCTTTACACAGGTTCTCCGCTGTTTTATAAACGAACGCCATATAAGGTCATCCTTTTTCCTTGCTTCGCCAAGGAAGCAGCCTTTTTATTTAATCCACGGGTTCTCCGCTGTTTTATTGTTCGTTTATTACGATTGTTATAGTTCTCTTTGTATACCACCTTGTCAGTTCAGCACTCCGGTTGTAATATGACCAAGCCGTGCAAGCTTACTGTTGAGAATGCAACGTATAGTTGTACAGGAGAAAAGCAATCTTGCCTCAGATCAGTGGCAACCTTTTGTAGGTCTATGAACTTAATTTAAACTTTAGGTGTACATGGTGCTTTGTTTCCGAAGTACCTGCACTCATGAAAATGTCTGTATGTGTCAGTCGCTTCATATTCTTTTCCTACATTATCAATTGTGTAATGTGTTTTTTGAACAGGTTTGATTCATCGAAGTGATTACTCGTGCTGCGTTCAGTCAGTTCACGTGAGCCGCTCTCTTGTGTGATGTTGCGATGTCCACGGCTTTATTTAATGTTAGCTAAGACCCGGCACTTAAAAGTTTCTCGCTACAGCAATTTTAACTCCGTTACAAAGTGATCCAAAGTCTCGTTCATACCTCGTGTCTTCTCATTAAACTTGTATGTCGCGAATATGGTATTGCAAACGGCAGCGGGAGCATTTCTATAAACTTAATTTAAACTTACGGTTTACACCGTACTTTGTTTCCGCAGTAGCTGCACTTATGAATATGCTTGTATGCGTCACCCGCTCGCTTTTTTTGTTTCGCTGCCTTCTCAATTGTGTAATGAATGTTTTCTTCAGCGCTCTTTGGGGCTCTTCCTTGTTTTCTACGTACTGCATTCACAGTCAGTTCACGTGATTACGTGGGAGGCGTGATGACGCGATACGCAACTCCGCCTCCCACGGCCATCGAGCTGCAGTCTATTACAGTATATGGACAAAAAAGAGGTTCCAGTTATGTCCGTTACGCGTACAATTTCGAAATGAAACCTGCCTAACTTTTGTAAGTAAGCTGTAAGGAATGAGCCTGCCAAATTTCAGCCTTCCACCTACACGGGAAGTTGGAGAATTAGTGATGAGTGAGTCAGTCAGTCAGTGAGTGAGTGAGTCAGTGAGGGCTTTGCCTTTTATTAGTATAGATATATATTGTGATGGTCTGCGGTGGGTTGGCACCCTGCCCGGGATTGGTTCCTGCCTTGTGCAATGTGTTGGCTGGGATTGGCTGCAGCAGACCCCCGTGACCCTGTGTTTGGATTCAGCGGGTTGGAAAATGGATGGATGGATGGTTATTGTGATGGATGGCTAGGGCCCATGCCCGGCTGGGACACCCCTGCAGCATATGATCCAGGGGAGCAAGCATGGGAAACATAATATCTCCCCCTGGATGCCAAATGGCAGCCTCCCTGGGTTGCAGCGGTGCCTCGGACTCCCCCAGGGCTTCATGGGGGTTGGAGTGTTGTGCAGCCCTGTTGGGTTCATCAGGCGCCACCAGGGGGTACTGCAGCAGGAGCTGCTGGACCCTTCTGGGCACTGGTTTCGCCACACCCGGAAGTGCAGCCAGATGTCGGCAATCAAGCACCTAGAGCACTTCCAAGTGCCCAATTAAAGGAGCCAGTAACCACCACTCAGCAGCCAGGATGGTGGAGGAGGACGAGGTTGCCTGGAAGGAGTGGTGGTGCAGAGGAAGAGTACGTTACTTTTGTGTGTTGGTGCTTTGGGACTGTGTTGTGGCTGGGGGACACAGGGAAGACGTGCCCTCCAGCTGGAGAAAAATCAAAGTTTATTTTATATGTGTGGCTCCGTGTCCAATCTGTGTCGGGGCGGCCTTTATAGCGCCTTTTGTTACAATATTATAATATATAATTTGTTTACATTTTTTTTAGGATATCCAGCTTATTACAGCCCTGAAATGGTTGACAGGGATGAAATACGGGGTTATTTTAGTGACATAAGTAACCAGGCTGAAGAGAAAAATGATAAGACTCCATCTTCAGAAACATTTAAGACAGAATAGTGAGTACTGATCACATTAAAATTATTAAAACTGAGTGTAATCCTGGATACCAAATTACATCTGTGATTCAAATTGCAAAATTAGTCTTCAGGATAATTCTGAAAGAATTCTGATCTACAGTATATGATTCATTTTTGGTAAGAATTTAAAACCCTGTCCCTACAATGTTTATCAACATAATTCTGTCAAGGACTTAAGCTGTAGTAATTATCTGTAGTATTTGGGCATAACTCTGTCATTGAATATAGATATACTTATAGAGAGCTGTTTACTATTTCTTACTGTATATCACTGTTATTCTATAAGGACTCAACTCCACTCTGCACATAATGTTTACAGATAAAATTGCAATCACTACAACATATGTAAGACTTTTGTAAACCATCTTCCTTTTCTAGTTTTAACCAACTTTTTGTAATCTCCAGTTATCTAAACGTTTGCCCTAAATTGTGTATAAATGACGTGCAGCAATTGACTATGATGAAGGAGCAATCAAATAAGATGTTCTGTTTTGTGGTGCTGTTTATTTATAGTTGTCAACTAATTTTGCTCATTAAGGTGAATATATTAACCAGACACTGCCATTCATAAGGGTCACAAGACATTTTGAATACTTAAAGTTACTTAAAGCATTCTAAAAATCTTTTGGTCCAATTTATACATATCTAAATCAGCTGCTTCCAATTCTGGGGCGTAAATGGTACGTACGCACAAAAATGTTGCGCATGCCTGTTTCCATGCTCACATTGCAATGTATAAAAACCAAAAAGCCACGCACATTTTCACGTCAGGTCAATCCCATGCATACGCAAGTTCTCCACCCAGTTTTGCAAACTGGCGCACCCAGCGTCAAAGTAGTGCTACTGTTCCTTTGTGGCTTCCCTTTATTTTTTAGATTCACATCCCTGACATGATCTTTATCAAATACACTGATATTAACTGCAAATCGTTTATTAGTTTAAGGCATCTGATTGTAATCAACCCATAACCATATAATGGTGCATTCCAAATACTATAGCTGCTTTAGCGTTGTCACTGTCAGTGCACCACTCAGAGAATTTAACCCACTGTATCTGAGTGTGGAATCACAGCTGTACAGCAGCTGATCGGATTATCGGGATACAGCATCTAGCACATGCTGTCTCAGCCTTGCGCACAGTCTGTTTGAACTTCTCCCATACAGTATGGCAGAGTCTTTCCTGTAAGGACTTCACGCTTCAGAAACAGTTTGATCCCAAGACCTCTAAACACACTCAATCAGTTCATCAAGTGTTCCTAGTAGAGCTGTTTGTACTTATAAGTACAATCACCTCACTGTAAACATGCACTACAGTTATAATATTGCACAACTTTATAAAGCGTGTATTTACATATGATGACGACTGGCTTCTAAGTCGATTTAGATTTCCAACCGCTATCTTATTGGAGCTCTTGATATCATTTTTAAGATGAAATGCAGTAAAGCATGTTTATTACATTATAGAGATAAGTTTTAAACTTCATTAAAATAATGTATTTTGTTAATAATTAAACATGTGAGGACAGGCTGGACAGCGGTCACAATGAGCTGGTGCCCTGTTCAGGGATTGTTCCTGCCTCGCGCTGTATGCTTGCTGAGATTGGCGTGACCCTGGATGAATAGATGGATGGAATAATTAAACATGTACTACGAAGATATTTCAATGTTCCATAAAGGTTTTGAAAAATCGGCGTTCACTACCCCTGCGCCTTCGTGTCCCAATGTTTAATACATGCTTTAATTCCTATCATTATGAAAATAATATTAAGTATACATCTTAGTATTTAAATGGTTCAGAGAGCTGTAATATCATGAATGTAATGTATTCTGTGTCCTGTCGGCGGAAGAGAAAGCCTGTTTAAGAAGCATGTAGTGATCCACACATAAAGACTACATAGAAGAACATATACAATACGAAGCATTTAACGTGCTACTTTAGTTACAATGGGATTTGAGAGACTAGTAAATTAAACGATTTTAAGATGACGTTTATGACGTTTTACTTTAATGATAAAATAAACTACGTGATTAAAGTGGAAATTTCAAGATTAAAGTTGACATTTGGATATTTTTTCCACTGTGTCAATATTTTGTTTTTCTTTTCTCTGTACCCAAATATGCTTCCATATGACACTCCGACGATGGGCCATGACTCGCATTTTCATTGTGACTCTAATATCTGACCACTTCCTATTTATTTTGGGCACTTTGTGATTTTCTGAACTTGAATTTTCGAGTTTCACCCCACTCTGTTACTCAATCAATTTCTTTTTGTTGTTTATGTCACTGCTTAAACCAACAAATAGTACGTTTCTCCTTGCCACTACTTGGTATTCGCTGAAATTCTTCTTTTTCCCCTGTGCTTTTGTCATTGTCTTTTCGCAGAATGCTGAACTTAAGGGCTATTTATATTGATTTGCATATTCAAAGAGCATAATTCTCGGAGGAGTCTGGGTGGGGGGGCAGGTGTGTGCACCAGCCTTACATTTCATTCTGACCAGGATTTATGTAGCGGAAGAACGAGGAAGTTAGCGTACGCACAGATTTATGCCTCTGGATTTTTTTGTGTATATGCACATTTCCACTTTTGTGCGTGCACCATGTTTTAGTGTGAATTCTACGCACAGCGTAATGCATGAGTCCCCTGGTCTGGTAGTACCACTGTGACTTGTGCTCCAACAAGTCCTATTCCAGAAATAAACACCTTCCTTTGATTACTTTGATTTTTTTATATCCATTGTTTCTACCTTTGTTCTATAGAATTAGAAGCAGGCTGCAGCGTGTTAGAGTCTGAGTCAAAATATTTAGAGCACATATCTCACTGCTCAATTGAAAAATTAAAGTAGGAAGCACAGAAGATGGATATGCGAGTTATTTGCTTTGTATATATATATTTTTATATACAGACTCAGACTATTATGTTTTTTTATTATCTTTACAATTATATTTCTTAATAAACTATAGCTTTAATTATATTGAAGTTTATTTTTCACTATGCTGTATTAGTATCAGATAATTGTTTTTTTGATTAAAGTTGTATTTTAGTAATATACAACAACTTGTGTCCTTAAGAGGCATACTTTGTAGATTAGTTCGGCAGCAGTCTATACATAAAACAGATGCCTTCAAACTCTTAAAGAATTTTAAAATGAACTCATTAAAAGCATCAATTCATCAAGATACAGAGTTTTGGGGAACTGGCACCTATCCAGCCGATAAAGAATGAAAACATATTCAGCTGAGCCTGAAGTCCATCCTTTTTCTAAGGACACATACTCTTAATAGAGCCAGAGCCTATCCTCACAGCATTAGAAACATAGCCAGATTATAGCCTTGGATGGCTGGCCTGACCATTACAAGGCATGCACATAGCAATATATGATACAGCATCAGTTTAGAATTTCCATTTATCCTACTATGTACATAATTGAGATTTGAAAGAAAGCTGGAGTATGTGCACATTTCAAACAGTGAACTGGCCAGGTCTCCAAAGCATTGAATTAACATTGCTAACAAATTCAACAGCTGTGCCTGTAATCAAGAAAGTGTGAAAACTGCAATTCTTGTACCTCGTGATAGATAAACAGTGAAAGGTTGATAGAAAATGCTGGCATGTCCCATGTACTTTACAGTGTTTATTATTAGGTAAATTTTATTGTATATTTATACATTTAACATGTGATCAGTCTATATACAGCAGTGCTCTTACAAAGTATTCATATCTCTTCAGATTTTTTTATGTTGCAGCCGTATGCTAAAATTGTTTAATTTTTCCCCTCATCAAGCAACACTCAATATTCTAGAATGACAAAGCAAAAGTAACATTTAGGAATTTTTGTAAATTTATTAAAAATAAAATCTGAAATATCACATTGATACAGGCATTGACCTTTAGCTATGACCCTTGAAATCTGGCTCAGTTGCATACCATTTATTAAGATGCTTCTGCTCCTTGCTTTGAGTTTATCCATCCATCCATCCATTTTCCAACCCGCTGAATCCGAACACAGGGTCACGGGGGTCTGCTGGAGCCAGTCCCAGCCAACACAGGGCACAAGGCAGGAAACAATCCTGGGCAGGGTGCCAACCCACCGCAGGACTGCTTTGAGTTTACCTGTGGTAAATTCAATTGATTTAGAATGATTTGGAAAGGCACATACTGTCTATATAAGTTCCCACAGTTGAGAATATGTATCAGGACAAAATCCAAGCCAAGAGGTTGAAGGAATTGCATGCAGAGTTTAGAGACAGGATGGGTGTTGAGGCATCACTCTGCACAAAGCTACTAAAAATGTCAGCAACATTTGAGGTTCCCAAAAGCACAGTTGCCTCCATGTTCTTAATTGGAACAAGTCTGAGACAATCATGACTCTTCCAAGACAGAGCAATCAGGGAAGAAGAGCCTTGGTAAGTGAGGTGACGAAGAACCTAATGGCCACTCCAGCTAAGCCCCAGGGAACCTGTGTAGAGATGAGAATCTTCCAGAAGGACAAACTACCACTATAACACTCCACTAATCTAGGTTTAATGGCAGAGTGGCTGGACAACACATGAAAGCCCTCTTGGAGTTTGCAAAAAGGCACCTAAATGCCTTCAAACTCTTAAAGAATTTAAGACTATAAAGAACCTGAGACTATAAGAAACAAGATTGAGCTGTTTGGCCTTAATTGTAAGTGCCACCTGTGGAGGAAACCAGATACCACACATTACCTATGCAATACAATTCCAACAATGAAGCAGTGGCAGTATCATACTGTTGGGTTGATGTTCAGCAGCAGGGACTGGCAAGGCTAGTCAGGTTTTAGGGAAAGCTGAATGGAGCAAAGAAACCTGCTCCAGAGCACTATGGACCTTGTACTGGACTGAAAGTTCACCTTCCAACAGGACAATGATCCTAAGCACAAAGCAAAAACAACATAGGAGTAGCTTTGGGTCAGATCTTCGGGAGCCCAGCCAGAGCACAGATTTTTGGAGAGACATGGCAGAGAATCCCCAAATCCTGTTGCGCAAAGCTTGTTGCATCATACCCAAGGAGTCTCCAGGCCATAATCCCTGCCACAGCTGCTTCAACAAAGTACTGAGATAGTGTTTTAATACTTGTGTCAAGGTGATATTTCAGTATATTTTTCACAGATTTGCAAAAAAGTCTGAAATCTTGTTTTTACTTTGCTATTTGGAGGTTTTGAATATTTTTGGTGTGGTGAAAAAAATAATTTAAATGATTTTAGCATGAGGCTGTAAAATAACGAAATGTGTAAAAAGTGAAGGGGTCTGAATACTTTCTGAAGGCATTGTAAATACCACATGGATTGGAAACTCTTCTGAGGAAATGTTAATGCAAATATACATATGTTGTAAGACATGGGTGTGAACACCACCAGTCAAACACCACTTTTTTTATACAAAACACACGTTAATTAATAAAACACAGTCCCACACAGTACACAGTGCTCCCAGCACCAATCACCCTGTCTTTCCTCTTTTCACGGGAGCTTCGTCCTGCTCCCACTCCCGACTCTATCTCCCTGATTGTAGGGAGGCAGCCCCTTTTATTTCCACCCGGATGTGCTCCAGGTGCTTGATGATGTTCTTCCGGCAGCACTTCCTGATGTGGTGGAAGTGCTGCCCTTGCACCTGGAAGTACTCCAGGTGTTCCTGGAAGATCCTCCCTTCCTCTTCCCAGGTGTGGTGGAAGTGTCGATCTCCCGGGCTCCACAATGCTCGGGGCGCACCCTGGCAGTGGCTACAGGCTCCAGTGGGCTTGAGCCTCCTTGCTCCTTCCCCATGACCCCAATAACATCCAGGACGGTTGCCCCCTTGTGGCCCGGGAACGTATAAGCCACCTCCCGGTCCTTCCAGGCATCCCGACTGGGTCTGACCCCCAGCCTCCTGTAACAATGTTTATTAAGTTCGTTCATATAGTTCTCTGATGCTTTTTAAGGCCAGTTTAGTTAATATCATTTATCTGTTTGCAACTTGCAGTTCATAGTATACAAGGCTTTAAAATACGTTTTAGACTAACAAAATCTCTAAATTTATAGTTCGTATTTTTTTTCTCTTTCTAGTGGTGTATGGAAATCAAGCCTTGAAAACCTAAATCTGTACAAGGAACATATCCATCAAAGGCTGACACCTTTCACTATTGAGCTCCACAACAAGTTGATTTTAGACTCTGACAAGCTGCGTGCACAGATATCCAAGGAACTACGTGAACTTCAGGAGAAACTGTTTCCATATGTTGATAATGTTCACCAGAAAATATCACAAAATGTTGCTGAAATCCAGGATCATCTCACACCATATGTTAGTAAACTGAACACTGTTATAAACCAGAATGGTGAAGACATTTGCAAGCAGTTCAACCTCTATACCAAGGAACTAGAGAGCACATTGCAAGAAGAATACCACACAAAACTCCCTGGCAACAATGAGGTTCTCCAGGGGATTGTTCAAATCATAGAGAACAGCTATCTAAGAGTAAATCCTGTTTTTGAAGAGTTTAAGGAGAAAGCCAAACAGGCTTTTGCAGAAGCAAGAGAACATGTCATTTTCAGCAATGAGGATGATCATAAAGAAGTAGAAAGACATACTGATGAATTGTTTCACCAGCTTGTGGAAAACTTGGAAGATCTAAAAACGAATGTTCAGAGAGGAATGTCAACTACATATATGTTTGCTTCGGAAGTCAATATAAAAAACAGAGAGAGTTCTGGTCAGCCTAACAGCATTTACAATGATGGTGTTCTAAGGCTGAAAAGGGAGAAAATAACCGAGTTCTGTGAAAATTACTCAAAATATACTGAGCAGTTCAGGCAGAGGATTGAGGAAAACTTTACTGAGTTGAAATATGGAAGATCTCCTTATTTTACTAAAGCAAAGGAAAATGTACATGCCTTACAAGGAGATTTTTCTGCAAAGCTGAGTTCCTTATTAGATGACATCCACCAAAACCTAAACTGAAACCAATCTCAGGACTATGTAAACAAATCTCCGCAATGAGCAATTGTTTGTATTTTCTTTTTGATGCACTTAAGTAAATTGGTAAACGCCAATAAGTTGCAGGTCAATTGCATTTGATTTCCTTATTACTTCATTTCTTCAGTTTCTTTTGTATGTTTTGTATTGTTGTACATAATATATTTATTACATTCCATATTTGCTTTATGCATTCATGAAAGACGTTTGAGAATTTTTGGGGTTAATAAACATTGGGATTTTTATTACAATGATAGGATGCTGCATCATGTTTGTTGAAAGTGTGTCAGTTTTTCCTTTACACAATATAAAGACTTACCTTATTTAATTACAGGTACAGGTTGTAATGCAGTGTACATTGGACATGGCAATAGTGGTGAAAAAGAAAACTGGGCATAAGAATAAAATAAACAAATGTCCACCAAAAGAAGGATGACTGATTTGCATTCAAAATTATTAAAACACAAGTAAAAAATATATGATATTCTAAAAATATTATATCCAGCATTTTCTACAGATTTAAAATTGTATGACAGTGAGGGAAAACACTAAAAAGAAGTACTTAAATGTCAAACATAACTGACCACTGCATGATGTGTGTGTGCATTTTATAGGGAGAAAGAGTAAGCCCTAAAGCTACTTTCAACAAGAATAGTAATGGGTGACAGATGTGCCTACATAACTGTATCAAGAACAGCAGTCTGTCTGGGGTTTCTACACATAACAGCATTTCATTTCCATCAAAAATGAACCAACAACTGAAAGATTTTCGATTGCCCCAAACGAAGAAGTGTGGCAACAGAAAGATGGCTACTGTGTCAAATAAAGAGATGATGCCAATGTGTAGCAACATTAGAAGTAGTTAAAAAGTGTGGCAGTATAAATTAAGGACAGAAACATTATACTAAATTTTAATCACTGGGTCTTCATTGCACACCATCTTACTGTTAACAGTTACACAAGTTTCCTGAGTTTCAGTAATAAACGTTTGCTGCAAAGTATATAAATTTACAGCTCCCCAATAAAGCATGTAAACATCATATGCTCAGATTTGTATATTCCAATTCATTGTCACACAGGGCAATATCCTATCTCAGCAGCATCAGGAACCAGATAGGAAGCACTTTTGGATAGAGTACCAGTTCATGGAAGAGCACACCAATGCACACTCGAACAAGGCCAGTTTAGTATAACGCTGAGAAATTTCAAAACAGACATCAGTCCACCATCTTCTAATTGACTTTACGTATTCTGTTCAGAGATGCAGAAGCCATGTGACTGTCCTCGCATAGGGTGCATAGGCCTTTGCATGGCATATCTCCATATTTATTCATAATGGGCCAATATCACAGTTGGCAGTTAACTTAATATAATGTACGTGTCTTTGGGATGAGGGAGGAAAACCAGAGCACCTAGAAAACAACCCAAAGAAACACTTTAGTAAACGGGGCAGAAATTAGATCCAGGACCTGTGATACAGCAGCACTAGCTGCTGGGCTGCCTACACTATGAATTGGAATCCTTAATTTGGGCTTGAGAGAAATAGTGATCCTGTGAAGAATACTACTTGTCTTCTGTTTTTTGATACCCATTGCACACTCGACCTACCTAACTTTTCCCTACAAGGTTTTTTTTTTGGGAGTTTTTTCTTGTCTCCTTTAGGAGTCAAGTCTGGGAAGCTGTCAAAATCAGATCCTGTTAAAGTTCACTTAGGCATTCCTTGTGTGATTTTGAGCTATACAAGAAATTAATTGTTGTTGTTGTATTGCTCTGCGGTGGGTTGGCACCCTGCCCAGGATTGGTTCCCTGCCTTGTGCCCTGTGTTGGCTGGGATTGGCTCCAGCAGACCCCCGTGACCCTGTGTTCAGATTCAGCGGGTTGGAAAATGGATGGATGGATGTTGTATTGCTAGCCATTGCGTCATGACGCATTCTTCTGGAGCACCTCTGGCCACTGGTGCATTCCAACTCTGCAAGATAAGAGGTACTACCTAGACTGTTTTCTGCACACAGGAAATTTCAAAGGACTGGAAAATAAATATTATCCCATTATATAAAAAGGGGGATCAGGCAGATCCAAGTAACTATTGGCAGTAAGCCTAATATGCATCACAGTTAAATTAATGGATAATTAAAGATAAGATTGAGCAACACTTGGCAAAAACAGGAAATTTACTGAACAGTCAGCATGGGTTCAGACAAGGGGAATCATGTTTTACTAACATGCTGGAATTCTATGAGGAATCAACAAAAGGATATGATCAGAATGGTGCATACAGTGTTATATACAGTCGTATGAAAAAGTTTGGGAACACCTCTCAGCCTGCATAATAATTTACTTTCAACAAAAAGGGTAACAGTGGTATGTCTTTCATTTCCCAGGAACATCTGAGTACTGGGGTGTTTTCCGAACAAAGATTTTTAGTGAAGCAGTATTTAGTTGTATGAAATTAACTCAAATGTGAAAAACTGGCTAATTTGGGTAGCCTTGTAATTTTGCTGATTTGAATGCATGTAACTGCTCAGTACTGATTACTTGCAACACCAAATTGGTTGGATTAGCTTGTTAAGCCTTGAACTTCATAGGTGTTTCCAATCATGAGTAAAGGTATTTAAGGTGGTCAGTTGCAAGTTGTGCTTCCCTTTGACTCTCCTCTGAAGAGTGACAGCATGGGATCCTCAAAGCAACTGTCAAAAGATCTGAAAACAAAGATTGTTCAGTATCATGGTTTAGGGGAAGGCTACAAAAAGCTATCTCAGAGGTTTAAACTGTCAGTTTCAACTGTAAGGAATGTAATCAGGAAATGGAAGGCCACAGACACAGTTGCTGTTAAACCCAGCAGGTCTGGCAAGCCAAGAAAAATACAGGAGCGGCATATGCGCAGGATTGTGAGAATGGTTACAGACAACCCAGAGATCACCTCCAAAGACCTGCAAGAACATCATGCTGCAGATGGTGTATCTGTACATCGTTCTACAATCAGCGCAATTTGCACAAAGAACATCTGTATAACAGGGTGATGAGAAAGAAGCCCTTTCTGCACTCATGCCACAAACAGAGTCGCTTGTTGTATGCAAATGCTCATTTAAACAAGCCAGATTCATTTTGGAACAAAGTGCCTTGGACTGATGAGACAAAAATTGAGTTATTTGGTCATAACAAAAAGCGCTTTGCATGGAGGAAGAAAAACACAGCATTCCGAGAAAAACACCTGCTACCTACTGTCAAATTTGGTGGAGGTTCCATCATGCTGTGAGGCTGTGTGGCTAGTTCAGGGACTGGGGCCCTTGTTAAAGTTGAGGGTCGGATGAATTCAATCCAATATCAACAAATTCTTCAGGATAATGTTCAAGCATCAGTCACAAAGCTGAAGTTACGCAGGGGTTGGATATTCCAACAAGACAATGACCCAAAACACAATCTACAAAGGCATTCATGCAGAGGGAGAAGTACAATGTTCGGAATGGCCGTCACAGTCTCCTGACTTGAATATCATTGAAAATCTATGGGATGATTTGAAGCAGGCTGTCCATGCTCGGGAGCCATCAAATTTAACTGAACTGGAGAGATTTTGTATGGAAGAATTCCTCCATCCAGAATCCAGACACTCATCAAAGGCTATAGGAGGCGTCTAGAGGCTGTTATATTTGCAAAAGGAGGCTCAACTAAGTATTGATGTAATATCTCTGTTAGGTTGCCCAAATTTATGCACCTGTCTAATTTTGTTATGATGCACATTGCATATTTTCTTTTAAATCAATAAACGTAATGTCACTGCTGAAATACTACTGTTTCCATAAGGCATGTCTTATACTAAAAGGAAGTTGCTACTTTGAAAGCTCAGCCAATGATAAACGAAAATCCAAAGAATTAAGAGGGGTTCCCAAACTTTTTCATATGACTGTATCGTGACCAAATGAAAGGTTGGGCACCTAACTAAAATAGGTTGGAGTTCAATGTATAGATGGGTGCAGAATTGGTTAAAGCACAGGGAGCAGAAAGTGATGGTGCAAGGAATCAAGAATTGGGTGAAGTTAAGAGTGGTGTCCCACAGGGTCAGTTCTAGGGCCACTACTATTTTTAATACATATAAATGATTTAAATATAAATAACACGATATTTAAATTCACAGATGATACCAAGCAACAAGGAGTGGCAGATAATGTTTTTCTTCACACATAGAACCATGGAAACATGGAATAAGGTAACAAGTAGTATGGTAGACAGAAGGACTTTAGAGACCTTCAAAACTCGACATGATCCTTCTTCATTTAAAAATATTAAATACTTGATATAAAATACAGCCTGCTGGTAAACAATGGCAGTGTCAATGGATTTGTATGTTGTGTTATCTCTAGGGAGCTGATTCAGCATTTGAAGACTGATATCACTAACATTCCTATTTTCAGGTGCCATGATTGCTCATTCATAAAGCCATTTATGCTTTCTGAAGTTGTTCTGATTGTTTGAAAAGCCTTTCTTTTGAAATTCTTCAACTTACCTTATCACCGTCCGTAAAACTCTGTGTAGGTGAAATCAGTGTAAGAGATGTGAGATCACAAAACACACTATATTCCGTACCTGTATATACTGAAGGGTACTAGTAACTTTAGTTGTACCACCACACCAGGGGTTGGCACTGTGTTTTAATGCCTTTCTCTCTTCCTATCTCTGCAGACTGGATGATTGACAAATGACATCACTGGTATCACTTTCGATGTCTCCCTACCTGGACCCACCTCTTCCTGTCAAGAGGGCTGAAAATCAGAAGCTCCACCATCTTAGCCAGTTCCATATTGAACTCATGTCTGAAAAGACCTTTGTGTATTTGTTTTTTCACATGCAAACCAAGTATATGAAGAGTTAAAATTTTGATTCACCAGTCCATAAGACTTTCTTCTAGTCTGCAGTAGGCCTCAGCCGGTATTTCTAGGCCTTATTCTGTCCTTTAAGAAATGTATTTCTTACTGCCACTTTCCCTATCAAACCTGCAGCACAAAGTCTCCATAGTAGAAAATGAGACTTGCTTTTTTCAACCACTGCTAACCACTTTCAAGCTAAGCTGTGCTTGAAGGTATTGTGTTGTGAGGTACCTATCACGCAAGCTGGTGACCTTCAGAAACTTGTCTTTTGTGTTGTGACTTTGGGTCTGTCAGATCTCTTCCTATCGAAGTGTCTTCCAGATTCCAATTGCCTTTGGATTGTGTATAACACCATACTCACTGACACTTTGATTCTTTTCCAGTTTCTGTAAATGAAAGGCCTACACTTTTAAGAGTAGTAATGCTCTGTCTCATTTAATTTGTTAATTGCCATTTTCTTGCCATTAACACTAGAATTTACAGCTTTCTAGGATATAGAGGGTGTAGATACACAGTATGTTCCAAGACTGCTTAAAGACAGACAGAGGGTTTTAAGTAATCAACAGAAGTTGGGACACATGTGCAAACTGTTTACTTCAACTTGTAATGCTTAATTCACTTTAATTGCTGCACCATATCTGTAGGTTGTAACCTATTAGTTATTCCCTGAAGAAGGCCCATTTGTAATAGTCTGAAATTTCCTTTTTTTCAGTTTGTGGTAACCTAAACTTTAAATTTAAATCTCTGGCAGTTTACTGCTTACCTTACCCATGCACAAACCCAGTACAACTGATTTCTCAAAAATAAACAAAATTCGATTCAAAGCACAAAGTAACATCTTTTCTGATGGGAGTCTGAGATTTAACTGACTCAAAGATGGCAGAGTTTCTGGTTATGTTGATTTTTAAAGAGGAAGGTCCAGATGGCCAGATACTGGAAGCAACGTTGAGGTTGGAAAAGCCATCAGTCTTCTTGTGTAGGTAGGAGAAAAAGAGAAGGCGTTATCACACACTGCCAACTACTGAAGCAGTGAAGAAACACCATCAGCAAAGCCCTTAGACTGTCCTCAAACAGTCTGCTCCTTCTTTCAGTTAACCTCAGATGCTCAGGGTAATTTGTGTGTGTATTATATCACAAAATATGTTATTTGTTCAGGCCTTCTTTCTAGTATTGAATTTAATATTTTACTCTGGTTTACTCTATTTAATGATATGTATATCCTGTATTTATCTGTTTTCAGTGTTCTATGTGGATATTATTTATATCCAATGTTATATGCACCCTGCAGTTCTTTCTTAAACTCTGTGAAGTTCCTTGAGCATGGGAAAGGAAATATATAAATAAAATGTATTATCATCATTATATATAAACTGCTCAAAAAATTAAAGGAACACTTTGAAAACCCATCAGATCTCAATGGGAAAAAAAATCATGCTAGATATCTATACTGATATGGACTGGTTAATGTGTTAGGAACGAAAGGATTCCACATTGTTTGATGGAAATGAAAATTATCAAACTACAGAGGGCTGAATTCAAAGACACCCCAATAATCACAGTGAAAAAATGATACAGCAAGATAATCCATTTTGCCAAAATTTCATTGCAACAACTGAAAAATTGTACTCAGTAGTTTGTATGGCTCCCATGTACTTGTATGCATGCCTGATAAAGTCAGGGCATGCTCCTAATGAGACGACACATAGTGTCCTGGGGGATCTCCTCCCAGATCTGGACCAGGGCATGACTGAGCTCATGGACAGTCTGAGGTGCAACCTGGCGGCGTTGGATGGACCGAAACATAATGTCCCAGAGGTGTTCTATTGGATTTAGGTCAGGTGAGTGTGGGGGCCTGTCAACGGTATCAATTCCTTCATCCTCCAGGAACTGCCTGTATACTCTCGCCACATGAGGTTGGGCATTGTCGTGCACCAGGAGGAACCCAGGACCCATTGCACCAGCATAGGGTCTGACAATAGGTCCAAGGATTTCATCCCGATTCCTAATGGCAGTCAAGGTGCCGTTGCCTAACCTGTAGAGGTTTGTACGCCCTCCATGAATATGCCTCCACAGACCATCACTGACTCACCACCAAACCGGTCACGCTGAACGATGTTACAGGCAGCATAACGTTCTCTGTGGACTGTCTCCTGGAATCTACTTCATGCCCTTGAGACTGTGCTGGGAGACACAGCAAACTTTCTGGCAATGGTACGTATTAATGTGCCATCCTGGAGAAGTTGGACCACCTATGCAAACTCTGTAGGGTCCAGGTCTCGCCTCATACTACCAGTAGTTACACTGACCGTAGCCAAATGCAAAACTAGTGAAAAAACAGTCAGAAAAGATGAGGAAGGAAAAATGTCAGTGGCCTCCACCTGTTAAACCATTCCTGTTTTGGGGGTCATCTCATTGTTGCCCCTCTAGTGCACCTGTTGATAATTTCATTAACACAAAAGCGACTGAAACTGATTAACAACCCCCTCTGCTACTTAACTGACCAGATCAATAGCCCAGAGGTTTCATTGACTTGATGATGTACTCTGATTAAAAAGTGTTCCTTTAATTTTTTGAGCAGTATATATATGTATATATACGCTGTATATCCACATTATATATATTATTCTAGCTGTTCTCCCCATCTAAAACGGTTTGAAATCTATGTAAGTAATCAACATAGATCTCCGTGTCAATGTTTGCAGTGAACCATTCAATGCGTATGTCTCTTTTATGATAGATATGTGTATTTATCTATCATAAACTGTTAGTTTCCATCTAGAGCAATGAATGTGGAATTATGGTCTGAATATTGCATTTGAAGTAGCAGTGGTGCTGCAGTTCTGTTTGTATCACAAGGATGCAGTGAAATGCAGAGAAAATATTGCTTTAAAGACTGTTATTATTAAGGAAGTAAAAAACTACTTAATTCAATCTATGAGTCAGGTGGTAATCTGTGGAAATACAAATAAAGGGAAGGAAAAATGTCCAGAGGAGGAAAATATAGGTTGCAAAAAGAATAGTGGTTACTGTAAAATAAGTTTGGGAAGCCAAACTCACTGAAAGAGCTGTATCATCTTTGTGTGATCTCAATGTGCTCTTACCTTTGTGTGCAACATTTCGAAGAATGTAAAAAAAAACAAACTAATAAAATGTCTCCTCTTTTCTCATGTTCTAAGTGCATTAATGAGAGCTCACTTTCTTTTACCACAGCTTTGCTGTTGTGTTTACAGGTACTGGTGATGTCAGCATGTACCGCCCACCTGTGCTGACAGTAGCACCTGCCTCATAGCCCTGCCACTGAGAGATGGGACTCGCCCTTGGGAGTGACAGAGGAAACTTCAGAGTGAACCACGGCTGGGAGAGACTGTAAGTCTGCCTGGAGGTCACTGGAGACAGAAATGGAGGAAGGCAGGTGCACAAAGCAGGTAGGCAAGCTACAGGAAGAGAAATGAGGACACATGGAAGTTGGGGAGTCGGGGAAGAAGTCAGCATTTAAAGGTGAGAGAGAGAGGGAGAGGGAGAGCTGAGAGAGAGAGAGAGAGATCAGGTGGGGTATGTTTTTTGCTGTCCCATTTGCCAGCCATGGTAACGAAGCCCAGTGTCTAGTGGATATTCCTGGTAGCATAAAATAAAGGGTTAGAGAAAAAGGAATCAGGAATGTACAGAAACCAGGACAGAAAGGCCCACAGGCGGAAAGAGTGCTACACAAAAAGGTAACAGACCAAATATTAATAGGCGAGCAAAGAAAGAATGTGCACTGAAGCTGGTGGGGTGTGTCTTGACAAAATTGTTTTTGTAGTCATCAGCCATGTATAAAGAACACTATTGCGTGGGAATGTTTTTGTTTTTAATATGTTGGCATCTATGTGTCATTTTTCAAGTCTGGAATTTGCAGAACCTGCTCTTATAGTAGATTTTTAAGGTTTCCACTCTCCCTTAAGGAAAATCTAAGGGATAATCTTGCAGGGAATGGGAGTGAACATGATCAGCATGTTTACTATGTCCAAGACTACTAGATTCTTTGAGTTTATCAGGGGTCATAGATGCTGTTTCCTCTGTTGTAGTGACCATATTTAATTGTTTCCTTACTAGGGAAACCTTCACATAATCGTAACAGTTACTGCAGACAGAATCATAAAGTTGAACGTGTACTGTTGAGTCAGCACATCAACAGGACCTGTATATATTATGTATATTATGAGTCCTATAACCATACTATGAAGAATGATTAGATCCAGGGAGGGGAATGGCACTTATAAGGACATTAGAGGTGGGGCTTGGTTGGTTGTTGGTTGGTTGTTTTCTAGTGATGTATGCACGTGTTTAATTTTTTTGTCATATTTCCTAATTCTATATTGTTCATTTCTACACTGCATACCTGTATGTTTCACTCAAATTAATAAATGCAATACACAATGACCATAAAAAAGGAACAACATCACCACATAGGACACAAAGCACTACATTTTCATATTATAACATGTGGTCAGTGTTGCAGACACTGTATGATTTCCAAGAAAAGAAGTATAAATTGTTTACTCATAACTAGAGATACTGGCCTAGCTTATTGTTTGAAGGTTGAAGTTTTTTCATGAAATTATCTTTTGCAGGGTGTATGCTTGCCAGTGGGAGAAAAAATCTTTTTTGTATTAGTGCAAGGCCAGACTTCATTTGTCATTTCAGAAGGGTTACATTAAATGTGGATCTTAAAAGTGCTTGCACAAATGGCTGCTAAGAAAGGATTAAGTCTTTAGGTCATCTCTGCAGCTACAGTATTTTTTTATTTTTTTTATTATTTTCATGTCTAAGTTACATCATCTTTCAAAAGAAAGTGTATTTGATGAACTGATTAGAAATGCTTGTCAACAAGTCATGGCTCCTTGGTGTCTTTCACCAATAATATTATATGCTATATTGACTAAAAACATATTGGTTCTATTTCTTTAAGAATGGTGAATTGCCTCAAAGCAGTGTACATATTGACAAAGGTGTGAGCTTCAAAATCACAGAACTTGATTGATTGGATCTTGTGACAGTTTTGAATAGAACTGATGTGACTGCTGCTGAAGTGCATAGAAGCCATTTGCAGCTGGCCAGGATCTGTGTGCAGCTAGTATATGTACACTGCGGAATGTGTGCATACTTTACTGGAACAATACTGAATAAATAAAGATTTGTTTTTAATTTAGACACCTAAAGTGGGACTAATACATATATGTGACTATTCACAGAAGTAGTGAATGCCTTGTCACTCTAATAATAAGCTTCCTTCCCAAATGCATGGCATGAGAAAAGTGCCACCAGTATACGGCCAGGTACTCAGGGTGCTTTCTGTTAATTTGGTATGTGTTGTGAACTGAAGAATGCTGCAGCTTCAGAAATCTTTGGGGTGCCAACCTGGCCACACCCACTTAATAATAAAATAAAAAGTTCAAACAAAAATTAGTCCCCCAGGACACACAAGCTACTAACTTAATAAAACTTAATGTGCTCTTCAAACAACTAAATGGCACTGAACACAAAGACTCCATCTCCATGGCAGGTCAAAAGATGACCTCCATAGTCAGGTACCCCATTTATATTCCTCCGGTTCTGGAAGGGGTGGGGCTTGTGGTACCAAGAGGGGGCGATGCTAGGCATCATCTCCTGGCAACGGGTCGAATCTGAGGACGAAAGCAGAGATACAGTTAGCTGTAAGCAGCCCAATCTGTTTGATGATGGGATTGTTCAGCTTACTTGAGCACTCCCGAGGGTCTTTAAGCGTGCAGGTGTGGAAGTATACATATGTACAGCATGCATGTCTACTAGCGTTTGGCCATTTCTAGGTGTATTTGTTTTGTGAACAATAGTTTTTCAGTTTATTGTGTGGTAATTCGTCATTTTTATATGCTCATGGGTGTGAGGTTAGGCAGTGTTTGAGTTGTCTTTTTTGAGTAATTAAAGCCAGTAAATGGTTTTATAGATTTTATACATACATAGTTTCAACTTTACAGTAGATGACTTCATTCTATTCATTTATAAATATCTTGCAATGCTGGGGTGTTTGTGGAAGAGTGAAGATGTAACATAACATTCTCAATCCTACTTAATTCAAGGATTATAGTGAGGGGGTAGAAGGCAGAGTTTATTCCGGTAGCACCAGGCACAGTGCAGGAAGCAATCCAGCATAGCATGCCAGTCCATCACAAGGCACATTCTAGCGCACACCCATGGAGCCAATTCTGAATCACCATTTAACATAACATGCACATCTTCAAAATCGAAAACGGAGAAAAACCCACACAGACATGCAAAGAATGTATAAACCTCTCACAGACAGCAATCAAACTCAAGACTCAAACACACAAGGCGTGATCTGTGTGCAAGCAGTGCAAGCCATTGTGCCATCCCAAGAAAATATGTGTGAAAATGTACGTGTACGCTTGACTGTTAAATTTGTTCTGTATATTCTAAAAATCGCCTCATTGGTTATTAGTGCATAAAGCAGGCAAATAAAATAATTAATTTTGTTAAATTTGAAGAAATTCAAACATATTTGAATCATGGGTGGCACAGTGCAGCGGTATTTAGCACTACTGTATTTGCTGTCCAGTAGATCTGAGGTTATTTCTTAGCTAATTTGGGTAATTTTTTTCCCCTGCCTCCACTTGCTTTTGTTTGTGTACACCATTTATCTTCCATACCATTTATCTTCTACATCCTACATTGATGGTTTAAAGGCCAGAAGTCCACATGACCGTCATCATCAAGTTCTTCCATGAGAACCCTGAATACAATGAGGACTGATTGAGGTCATTTATGTTAGATATAATGCCTAGAGGGGGCTGGGTGGTCTCGTGGCCTGGAACCCCTGCAGTCTGGAGTTTTTTTGTTTTTTCTGTCCTCCCTGGCCATCGGACCTTACTTTTATTCTATGTTAATTAGTGTTCCCTTATTTTAATTCTTACTTATTTTCATTTTTCTCTTTCTTCATCATGTAAAGCACTTTGAGCTGCATTATTTGTATGAAAAATGTGCTATATAAATAAATGCTGTTGTTGTTATCCCAAAATCATGTACATAGGATAGATTGGTAATTCAAAATTTACCCCTTTACCCCTAAATCAATTTTCATCCCATCCAGGGTTGATTTCTAAGCTGACTTCCTTGCAGCCCTATAATTGATCAGACAACGGAGTGATGGATGCATGTTGTTTCTTTCATTTTGTAGGCTATACTGAAAGGGCAGAAAGAGGCATGAAGAAAGAAAATAACATGGACTGAGTCCGAACAAGAGCCAAGAAGAGCCAAGTCACACTTACTGCTGGCCAAAATTCTTGAATTTCTGTATCTTTAATAGAAATCAGGATGACACAGAGGCATTATCGAAAGCCTTCTCAATTCATTCAAAGGTTTGCATAAATTCAGCCCCTTTAAATAAGCCTAAATAAATTGTCAAATTTGCAAGGCAAAAGGCAGAGATTAAAAATCATTTTACAAACGTGCATGGCTTCTCTGTCACTGCAGAGGCTGGCGCTGTCAAGAAAAGATAGCCTTGCCTCCCCTTCTTTGGAAGACCCCTTCTATCCCTTTCCCTCTCAGCGCAGGGACTCACTAGTTACTCCAGAACTCACTAAGCCATCTTGCCTTGAGGATTCCCTGCAGTCCGATTCTAGTGATCTGTCACTGAGCAGAGATCTGACCCTCGCAGCTGAACTTGGAAAAGCATTGCTGGAAAATAACGAGGAGCTGAGGGCCACTCTGGCTGAACGGGACAAGGAAATTGAGGTGAGGATGGAGGAAGATGCAATGCTGATCTTTATGACTGTGTTCTCATTTAGCTGTTATATTTAAACTTATATCAGATTCCTCTGTTTGAATATCAGCCCAGACTCTGCTCATGTGGAGTTTCCACATTTTTTCTGTGGCTGCACAGAGGTTGTCCTCTGGCTAGTTCACTTTCTTCCTAAAGATGTGTGTTAGGTTAATTTGTACCTCCAAAGTCATTCTCTGTGTAAAAATGTACTCCATTATTGTCTGATGCCCTGTTCAGGGTTGGTTCCTTCTTTGCAGTCATTTCTGCCATCATTGGCTCACATGACCCAGGATTAGATAATAGGTGGATGAATGGAAAGATTAAAACTCACAAAGCCATGGATTTTTATTCTACCAATGGAAATTAATGTGACCTTAAACACATTTCCTTAATGGTCTGTATAACTTATATTTTAAATTATATTTGTGCATAAAGAGTTTTGGGATAGAGTATTCTATGTAATATAATTAACTTAAACTAACAAAAGCAGCCTGCCCAGGGTTTTTTCTGCTTAAAGTTGCCAGATAGCTTTCAGCCCCACCAACTCAAAATTGCATTATGCAGGTTTGATAATGGATGAATGGGTGGATGAATGAATGGAAAAAGTGCCTTTGTGATTCACTGTTGAAATGAATAATTTCTGATGGATTAGACTGAAGCATGTCAGTGCCCAATTAATCTTGTTATGTCTTCTTGAGTGTTTTCAAAGAGCAGCCTGTTTCTTGTTGTCTTCTCCCCTATCATTTTAATTTGTGGTGGTCTTTCACATGATCCCTTATCTCTTTAACAGCTTTTTTTGTGGTCTCTTAAGTTCCTCTCTTTAGGACATTTTAAAAAAATAAATCACGCTTCTTGTAACTTCCCAGTATATAGAATAAACATTTGCATGGATGTAGACTACATGAGCACATTAAACACATAGGAGATAGAAAACTGCACTTGGTCAATAGTGACTCCAGCTGCAGTTTGTATATTTTTCTCATGTTTTTACCTCTTGTTTTTCAGGGTTTCATTTTTTCTCCCACAGTTTAAAGGAAGCAAGTTAAGTGGATGAGCACATCTAAAATGATCTCACATGAGTAGGTTTGTCTGTGAGAATGGCATCACATTCAGAGATGGCTCCTGCACTTTTATTAGAACACAAATATTGGTATTCTGGTTTGCCACAGCTAAAGTGTCATAAGTTCACATCCTGGTCTGTCTGCATGGAATGTGCATGTTCTCACCATGTCCATGTGTGTTTTCCTCAAGTTCTTAGGATTCCTCCCTGTACCTCAGAATTATATGCTAGGATATTTAGCAGCTCTGAACTACCCATGTTCAAGTTCAAATTGAAGTAGAGGAGCAAGTGTAAACAGGTACATACGTAAATAAACCTGGAGGTGCACTGGCATCCTGTTCAGGATTGCTTCCTGCCATGATGTCAAAGCTCTTGGGATGTCTTTCAGAGCATGGTTGGATTTATGGAATTTTCAGAAATCATGCCTTAAAGAAAGCTAAATACATCTGCTAACATTCTAAATTGAAATTAAGGGAATGTGTGAAAAAAGCTAAGAAGCATTTCTTCAGACAAAGATTTGTAGGAATATGGAACAAATTCCAGAATCTTGTACGCAGGGTCGGCGCCACCATTAAAGCGAATTCGGCATTCGCCTAGGGTGCAGATCATAAGTTGGGGGAAAACCCAGCCGAGTGGGTTACTGAACAGTCGGTTGGCGCACTAATAAGCTTGGCCTAAGGTGCAAAATAACCTAGCACCGGCACTGCTTATATGTGAAGTGGAATCCTTGACAATTTTTAAAAAGTACTTGGAAGAGATCTTGGAACAAATTACCCATAAACAAATCAAAACAGATAGATGGGTTAAATGGATTCCTATCATTTGTCAGTCTTCTTATGGTCCTATTCTTTTGTACAGCTAAAGCATACAAAGTCAGATATTCAAGATATTTAAGTCTTAATTCAAAATATGAATTCATTTTGTGAATGTAATATCCTGTTGTCATCTAAACATTTTAACATGGTTATCAATACATTGATAATGTGGTATGACCAATCAAGACACAGCTGTACGGACACAAAAAGTCTCAGGTTCAAATAAGAATTTATTTTAATTTTATGCACACAGGTTATTTTTGAGCTCTTACAGGTACACAAGCACAATTGCTTTTTCTTTCCCTACCTTCCTCGCCTTCCACTCCTCCAGGAGAGTTTCGCCTTCTGCCTTCCGACTCTGACTCCCAGAGGTAAAGCAGAGTGACTCCTTTTATCCAGTATCTGGGAGTACTTCCAGTGCTAGGACATGGTCTGTTGGAAGTATTTAAGGGTCCCTCAAAGAAGGGGTTCCAAATTCCCGCAGCACCACCTGACGGCACCTATGGAACCAAACATGACTGTCCCACAGGGCTACAAATCCCAGCATGCTCTGTGGGTGTCTGAATGGATAGCAAAGGATGCTACTACCTATTGTGCTGGAGATGCATATAGTCCCTCCCATGTCTCTCCATTATACTGACCTCCCCAGCTGGGAAAGAATCTTTCGCAGAGACCTTCCGGGATGCCAGCATCTCCGTTGCTTCATTGGGACCTTTGCCCATCTTTAGGTTGGGGCAAGGAAAATCCTGCTTTTGTTCATGTCCTAGTAATGTTTTGGCTTCCTGGCCGGGCAAGGGTCCTTAAACCATCCTGCTTGCCATCATGTACAGTGTATATCCATCTAGTATTCTGTACATTCTTTCTCAAAGACAGTATTGTGAAAGACAGAGGCCAGTGCCAAGTAAATATTAATTAGTTCATTCACTTTTCTGTACTTGACTTATCCTGTTCAGGTTCACTGGGGTCCTGGAACATATCCCCACAGTATCAAACACAAGGCAGGAAGCAGCGCTGAATAGAGCAGCAGTCTGTTGTAGGGCACATTATAGGGCACATGCTGCTGGTGGTTGGAGGGTCTCCAGGGCCAGGTGGTTGGAGTTAAGAATGAAAGAATGGGAGAGGAGGTATGCGCTTGTATCAAGTTTGCTTGAGGGGCAGAATGCATAGCAGAAGAAATCAAGATTTCCCATTTTAAAATAGAGCAATGACACTCTTAGAGGTGGGTCACTCAGCTTGTGCAGCAATGAAGGATGTAGCAAGGTGCAAGAACTAATGTGAATCACAGGCCACATTGAACACTTGGCTCACACCAGACCTGTTTAGTATTTGTGTGAATGTATTTGTGATGTGGGACAAAAACAATAGTATCAAAAAAAGGCCCTGCAGACATGAGAGAACTTGCAAACTCCACCGAGGCAGGCCTCTTGGTAACTGCTGGAGTCACAGTGCCATTCATTTGAACAGACAGATTATTAATAATAATGAGCATTGTAACAAAAACAATAAATAAGATATGCAATTCATACACAGAGAATCCTCCATGATAAACAATCTGATGAGTTTTTAGTAATTGCTTTGTTTTTCCTTTAAACCAGAAATGCTATTCTTTCATTGAGACTTTACAACAACAGCATCATGAGATAAAGTTGAAACTGGAATCTGAGAACACTGAGTTGGCCCAGCGTGTTGCTGATTTAGACTTTGAGCTGACAGAGGCAAGGTCTGACTTACAAAGATGGCAGAATCAGAGCAGAGACAAGAAGAAGGAGGACAATGATGACCTAAAGGATCTGTCCAGTCATAACCAGAGGCTTGTGGAGCAGCTTGCAGAGGTACATTTGAGGATTTTTTTATGTGGGGTTACTCCTTATTCATGTTATTGTTGCACTATTAAACAAATGCCACTTTTATTTTCCTTATAAGCAGTAACAGGTAGTAGCCAGCAGAACCATCAAGGACTATGATGGCATCTTACAGGGTTCAGCTGCTCTTGGATACCAGAGTTAATACTTTGCTAAAAGAGCCCCCAAAGCAAATGCATTAGGGGTATGTGAAAATGTAGAATAACCCGTTAAGGTGTGGAGGAATTTTGCTCTAAATCAGTTCTTGCTTCACTTACAAAAAATGATCAGTGAAGAAGTGCACATGCTCACTTTCCTCACCACTTTTTAATTTAACTTACAAATCTTTATTTCCAATAACCTTTATCTTTACAAAAAATGGAAAGGTAATGTTGATCAGTCATATGACACTCTGTTTCACCCACCCACTACTAAGAATGCAGACCAGCAAGACTCTAAAAAAATAAGGACATGTTGCTCTTATGGTTACACAAGAAGACACACCCGCCACTTGGAAGTGCCAACTTCTGAGACTAAACACAGTCTTGCAAGAAATGGCATTTATGTTTATCATGAAAATCCCTGGAGGTGCACCTGACACCTGGAGGACATAAATAAACCTGCTGGATTCGTCTAAGTAACAGCAAACAGATAGGAGTCTGGGACTGTTTCCCCTAGCAGGATTCAGGGTGACAGACAAATTACCTACTAAGAAGTTGTAACTAGAAAGTGCAAACATTAAAAAAAGAGGAAACCTTCGATAAACTGAAATTTTAATATCTTATGACCTACATGGGGGTCAAGTGCAGTTAATCTTTTTGACATATGGATTATTGCTATTGTCACACATGCACATCTGTGGACCGCTCTCCGGTCTCATTTGAGGTATTTACTACCACCCCAGGATGAGAGAGGGTGCTGGCGTTAACCTTCTCCTCTTTTGTTCCCTTCACAGCACAAAGAAAATGCCCAGTGAGGGCAGCTGGCTCTGCTCCTTTCCAGTCCCCCATCTGTAAATCCCGCAGCTGCTGGAAGGTGTCAGTCACTTTTGAACCAAACGCATCGTAGGACGGAATTGCCTTTTAAACCTGACAACTTTCTTGTTTTGAACAATATTCTTGTATTGGCAGCATAGCAGCTCAGTTTCATTATTTTTTTCCTTTTGTTTGGCACTGGAATTAAAAAGAATCAACCGGGTTGGCACCCCAGCTTTTTTCCGTGGTACCTTGCACTTCTTTACTTCAATAAGTACATCACATGGTCTGACAAAAGACAAGGTGTTTTGACTGTTGTGGCTGCTAGGGGGTGCTTTGAAAACTAAAACAAATGCCAGCTTAATCCCACCACACAAAAATCATTTATTAACAGTTCTCAATATGAACAGAGAGCCCTTCTCATTATCTTGTTAACAAAGAGTCCATCCATCCATTATCCAACCCGCTATATCCTAACTACAGGGTCACGGGGTCTGCCGGAGCCAATTCCAGCCAACACAGGGCGCAAGGCAGGAAACAAACCCTGGGGAGGGTGCCAGCCCACCACAGGGCACACACACACACACACACACACACACACCCATGCATGGATGTTTTCAAATTTGGCATTTTTATATAAACCGGAAAGACAAAATTAAATGCTTACCATTGACATATTGAAATCCACTGAATCCTTAATTCATTTTTATTTGTGTTGCATGACTAACATCTAAAGTTGACCCTAGGATTTTTGCCTTACAGTTTGTGTAAATTAACTCTTAAACATTATGGATTCTTCTCTGATGTTCTTCTCCTAATGTACTTTCCAGGCAGTGGGAGTTGAACATGAGCTAAGGAAGGAGCTGCGGAGTTTAAGAGAGGAACTGGAAGAAAAAAATCTAAAAAACTCGATTTGGGCAACGAAGATGGACGGACTACAGATACAGGTGAGACCTTTAGTACTGAAATGTGCATTAATATTGCATGGTTTCTGTTGCCTTTGTGGTTGCAACCTTAGGCACATACTGGTTACATACATAACTGAAGAAGAATTAAAATTTTTGTTCTTGGTATTTACCATACTAATTCTATTGTGTTGTAGCAGGGCACAGAATTCTGGTCAGCATCCCACCCAATGTTTCACAATGTCTCAGCTTATCAATCCAAAGCCTATGTGGGCATTATTTGTTATTAATAAAGCATTAAATCTTGTGAAAATGTGTAAAACTAACAACTTCAATAAAATTGTGCATCTAAAAAATTCGGACATGAGTGTCATTAGGCTTTGCGCTATAGGAACAAGTTACCCGAAACTATTCTATAACAATTCAGTAATTATTTGCCACTCTGATGCTAATCTTTCTCATCATAAAATAGGTCATTACGATAGCAATTGACGAGAAGAATTCATAATTAATTGCAAAATTACGGTATTTGAGGGTTCCTCGAGTCTAGAGTGTTTCTTTTTCTTGCATGATTGGACTCAAAAACTAATCAGCACTTTGTCATCACATAACAGGCTTAAGTTTTGAGTTTGGTATTTTCCGTCCAGCCATTTTAGCTCTAGATCTTCTTCAAGAAACTGTGACACACACACACACACACACACACAGACAGACACGCACCAGTCATCGAGATACCAATGTTTTCAGTACCAAGAGATCCATCAAAAGCTGGAGACTGAAATTGTTGACAAATCTAAAGCTTTCGCTTCTCCTCCATAGAAGGTAGGTTATGGTGGGAAAGGGCGCAAAGCAAAAATTCCTGTTTTGCCAAGTACCTTTTAAAAGTGATCACATGTCTTTTTACATTTCTCATATATGAAGTATAGGGAAAGCATTGTAATCATCCAAAGATTCAATGTCGAGATTTTGATGAATCTTCCTGACTTTCTTGTATATGAAGTATAGGGAAGGCATTGGAATCCTCAAAAAATTTCATTTTGAGATTTTGATGAATCTCAATGTTTTAGACCATAACCCCCCCCACACCCCCCCCCCCCGAGTCCGAAAATACATTTTTTGGAATTATTTGTGTGTGTGCGTGTGTGTGTGTGTGCGTGTGCGTGCGTGTGAATCAATAACTTGAGAACACTTTCACTTAGGTCAGCCAAATTTTGCATACAAGTAGGTACAAAACATAGATTTCCTTCAACTTTTGAGCTATTTCCACTAACCGGAAGTGGTACTTTACCTTTTATTTATGCAGCTGCAGAGCTTGATTTATTCGACTTCATTTTTGTAATAATTGTTCGATATATTATTAATTTGATTTGATTTGTTGTTGATGGTTCTTTAATGTACATAATATAAAAATATAATCATTGTCTTGCAGTTTACTCCTCAAATATCCAACCCCATATCTGAGTATACGAGAAAGTCTAAGGGAGACCACTCCCAATTTTTTTAAGAAACAAAAAAACACAATCATAATTTGGCAATTGTCAATTTAATGTCATTTGAAATATATTGGACTTTGTCTGAGCTTATTCCTTTCAATGTTTTCTGAATAAATAACCTTTGGAGGATGAAACTGTACCAGTTTAGATAGCTTTACTATTTTCCCAGACAGCTGATTTCCTGTTTGTGTCTTGTGATTCCTTGACTCTCCATGTTTCTCCTTCAGAATTCTTTGTTGTTAGAAAGGAAGATTGATTCAGAAAAGCAAATGAAATTCTTTCAGGCGGAAAATGGGAGACTGAAAAATGAAGTAACCACACTACAGGACAGACTGAATGAACTGCTGGATAAAAGCAGGGACAAAGAAAAGGAGGTAAGGGGAGATGGGAAAGAAACAGAATCGTTGAAATGTCTAGAATCAATGAGTTCCTCAATACATCTGTCATACTGTAATTTTCTCAACTGTGCTATGCAAAGATTTTTATTAATGGCTTGGTCCTCAGCTCTTTAAATTTGAGTGTGGTTTTAGCTATTGAAGATTTTAGCCTAATTTTTTCTTAATAACATTCATGTTAAAATTAAGAGCTAAGTTTAGTACACTATTTTAGTTTCATAAATAACGTTTTATTCATGATGATTAGCTGTTTTATTATAATGACCATAAAGCTTAGTGCAGAGTGTGGGGGTAAGCATGAGGTGGGACAATAACATGAAGCCTTCATCCTGCTTAACCCAGTTTAGGGTTATAGAGAGGCTGGTGCCTCTCCCAGTTATCATTAGATAGATAGATAGATAGATAGATAGATAGATAGATAGATAGATAGATAGATAGATAGATAGATAGATAGATAGATAGATAGATAGATAGATAGATAGATAGATAGATAGATAGATAGATAGATAGATAGATAGATAGATAGATAGATAGATAGATACTTTATTAATCCCAGGGGGAAATTCACTAGATGCAATGCATGAACCATTCTTGGATGGATAGCCAGTTTAAGATCACCAATGAACAATCCACATAAACCTTTAGACTGTAAGAGGGAAGCCCACAGAGTTATAGGGAGAATGTGCAAAGTCCACACAGACAGTGACCAGGCAATGTCTGGGATTCAAACACATGAGTTTGGATCAAGAGCAGAACTACTATGAAACTAATCAATCCTGGAGGGGCCACAAAAGCGACTTTAGTCCCCATTGCTTAAAACGTTTGGGTGCCTACAGTATGAGAGGGTATTTTTAAAAGCTAATAATATTAATAATATAGTGTAATGGAATATAAAATAATAGTTAAAATAAAAATTAAAAAGCTGTTAAAGTATCATGTAGGCTAGCTGTAAATGAAAAAAGAGTCAAATCAAGGATGCTTCATTCTAAATATATTTAATATATTTATAAATTATTTAAAACACTGCTAACATTTATGACAAAAATTATCAGTTTATTATAATTATTTATCTTATGTTAGTTGTAATTGAAAAAATAAAAGTGCAATCCATTGCTTGCAGTCATTGTAAAGAACAACATTTTGGTAACTTTTTATTTACAATCTTATAAAATCTTAAAATATCCTAAAATATAAACTATTACGATAAATAATAACAATTTTACATTTATTTGGCTAACACTTTTATCCAATTCGACTGACAAAATTTATAATATGATTGGCTACATTTCCAATTTGGGCACAGACACATCAAGTGATTTGCTCAGGGTCACACAGTGTCAGTGGTGGGAACTGAACCCACAACCTCCTCAGTTAAAGTCCAAACCCTTAATCACTGCACCACAGTGCCTAAGTTCAACTTTCCCTGTGTACAAACACAATTCAGTAAAAGGGTAAAAAAAAGGTTAAATGACATGTCGTAACAAAAAAGGAGAGCCAATGAAAAGGCAATATTGATGCTAACATGAATCATGTGTCTTTTCAACATGATAGCACTCATGATAGTGATCTAGACAAGAATTTTTTTCAATAAAGCGTTCAAAAGGATAAAAATAAATGATATATTTAGAGAAGTAAGATTAGTAATAAAGGAGAAATACTGTTAGAATAGCCTAAGCCTATTGTTTTTATGAACAGGGGTTACCGAGACTTCATTGCTGGTTGTGAAGGCCCCATAAATGTAGGTCCGCTACTGTCTGGATCCATGAAGCAGCAACACCAACTACTGTGGCACTTTGCTGAATAAATGCATATCAATTTTTAATCCCCACACTAGCCAAACCAAGAAATGAACAATATTTTTTAATTTAGTATAAATCTTTTCTGTCAGGAACTGACTGTAACTAATGTTGCTTCTGTTTGGTTTCCATTCATTAGTTTCTGTTTGGTATGTAAATTAATTTGTATCTTTTTTTCTTTACTTTTTCTTATTGGGTATTGTTCTTTGATCACACACATCTGAATCTATGATGCTAAACCACTTACAAGTGTGTTTGTATCTGCATAATATTTCATAGCGACTATCTTATTTAACAATAATCTTTGCACCAGAACATTGCCTGAACTTTGTTAAATGAACACTCCACCCACAAATTATATATTTTTTATGACTTACTTACCCCATGCAGTTTATAGTGATGGCAGAGAATAATTTTCAAGATGTTACCGGCAATGTATGAAAAGCAGGCATTGTATAGAATGCCTAGGCAATATAGAGAATGCCGAAAATTGGACGTCAAAGTATGAAACGATTAATATTTCACACATTTCCTAGTCATTCTATGCAATGCCAAAAGTATAAAATACTTTGAATTTGTTCAGCAAAGACTCTAGCCCATACTGTGCTGTATGAAAATGGAAGAGCAAGGTGTAGTGTCCGAGAAGGAATCATGGCATATTGACATGCAACGACAATCTAAAGTGTGAGCCAATGCTGCAAAAAACAGTGTTTTCCTAACCGAAACTACTCATCAGAAGTTAGTAAGCGATGTGAAAAAGGCCAAGATGACTACTAAGAAGGAACTACGGGACTACTGGATGCTGAATCACTATGATGTCATGTTAGTGGAAAACAAAAGTAAACTGATTTATCCAGTTAAAGAAGGCATTAGTGCTATCCAGTTCTACATCACAAACTCTGAGTTATTTAACATACTTCATGATGCTCATTTGGCCATTGGCCATGGAGGACGTGACAGAATGTTAAAAGAACTTTCACCCAAATACAAAAACATTAATTTTCATGATAATTAAATGCAATTTAAAATAATTTTTTTTCCTTCCTTGCTGCTACAAGTAGGTTCATATTTTATTTTCTCTTGTTTTCCTCAAAAAGAAAGTCCTATACTTTATTTTGTAATTCTTTCTTTTTCATATACGTCTTTTCATTACTCTCTTTTATTATTTTGCCTAAATAGCATTTGTCATTCTATATAATACCTAGGTATTACATAGGGAAAATATATATAATATTAAAATAATTTGGATATTTCATACTTTGCCCAAAAATGCCAGAAATTCTATATATTGCCTAGGCATTCTATACAATGCCTGCTTTTCATACATTGCCAGTACAGATATAAAGTTTCTGATATAATGGGTGTCTATGGTGACCTGCCTCCCCACTTCTTTTGTTGGTCAGGAAGTCAGCAAAGTAACAGTTGATTCATCGGCTAACATCATGCATCATATGATGTCTGCGGTGCAAATTTCATGGAGAGATGAGTACAGCTAAAGATTCAAATTTAAAGAAAAGCAAGTGAAAACATTATCAGGAAGAGAGTATGCCTTAACAAGCAGAAAGTCAATTCAACTGTACAGTTTTACAGACTGACACTAAATAATCTTGTGATACTCCAGTTGTGGCTTACTGCTATGAATGTAAAAAATGTAAGGCAGAGAAGAAGCTCTTCAGTTATAATGCTCATTTGAGTGCATTCCATTTTTGTTCACAAAAGCATTTTCTGCAGCATTTTACATTAATTTATTTAATACTAGCTGAAGTAATTTTACTGTCTTCTAACATACCTGCTACTGGAATGTGGGAATGAAAGTCCACACAGACACAGAACCTTTACACTCCAGGGAGACAGTTCCCTTTCTAGAATCTGAAATAAAGACTCTAAAGGTGTGAGGCAGCAAACTACCAAGTCCATTTTTTAATTGTATTCACACAATTTCCATTCTATTTGTGTTGTCTGTGACATGACACCTGCCATAATGCTCATTTTTATGTAATGTACTGTGGAAGTGGGGGTGGGGGAGGGTGGGGGTTGTGTATACAAAGGATTCAGAATTATCTGTAGATGAACTTATATCTAAGGTCTCCCTGCAAGATCTATCAGGACTTTTTGACAGCCATAGACTTTTCTTTGAACTTCTATATACAGTAAACTCTTTATTGTCAACAGCTGTTACAGAACCGGGCAGACTTGTTTGAACTCCGATCTGTGAATCGTTCACTCCAGACCCGGATTCAGGACCTTGGAGAAGAAATTACCCTGAAGGAGATGGACTCTCCTATACCATCCATACAATTGGAGATAGAAGAAGCACAGGTTTGTACTTAGTTGGGTTATGATTTCATATTGTGGAAAGCAGATTCAGACAAGTTATATGCCAATCTTTTCAAAATAGCCACCATAGGATGGATGTCTTATAGGGGATAGGAATGATTCAGTTGCCATCAGTTCTTTACTAATTATCAATGCTATTGAGCAGCAGAAGAGACAGAAAAACAGGTTCTGTCATTGTCATTTAGCCACAGAGATACTGTATATGCCCTTAAATATAAATTGGTAATAAACACACTGGAAATTCTGCATTAAAATATCCACCACCATCTTGAAAAGTATATGTAATCTGCAAATTGACAACCCATTACTTCCTGTGTGGTTCTTGTATTTTTGTACATTCTTCAGAAAGGTTCATCCAACACAATCATTTCACCTGATATGTTCTTGTCTTACTGCTCATTGAAATTATAAGTGTGTTTTAAGTCACTACCATTAAAGGCTGACCTGTTTGTTTCCTTTGCAAGATGTTAAGAAGCACCAACAATGGCAGAAAGGCCTGCATGTCACTCCAGTGTACACATCCAGCTGACTGGTTTGGTACACCTAGCTGTCATAAGGCTTGGTTAATGCCCATCCATCCATCCATTTTCTGCCACTTATCCAGGTGAGGGTGATGTCCAGACTTCCCTTTTCCCAGCTCCTCCTGCATCTCCTCCGTGGGGATACCGAGGCATTCCCAGGACAGCCAAGACATATAATGCCTCCAGTGTGTCCTGGGTCTGCCCCAAGGTCTTGTTCCAGTTGTGCATTCCAGAAAAACCTACCCAGGGAGGCAGCATCCTAATCAAACATCTAACCACCTCAACTGGCTCTTTTCAATGCAGAGCTCCTCACAAATGTCTACACTTCTTACCCTGTCTCTAAGGCTGAGCCCAGATGTCCTGTGAAGGAAACTCATTTCTGCTGCTTGTATTCACAATCTACTTCTTTCAGCCACTACGCAAAATTAGTGACCATAGGTGAGGGTAGGAATGTAGATCGACCAGTAAATCGAGAGCTTCACCTTTTGGCTCATCTCCCTCTTCACCACAACTGGTGCAATGTCTGAATACCTGTGGATCCTGTTCCAATCTGCCTGTCAATCTCCCACTCTCTTCGTCCCTCACTCATGAACAAGATCCCAAGATACTTAAACTTCTCCACTTGAGGCAGCACCCTATCCCCAGCCCAAAGAAGGCACTCCATCTTTTTCTAGCTGAGGACCATGACCTCAGACTTGGAGGTACTGGATAGGTATGCATTCAGTTTTAATCAATGTGAACTTTAGAAAGTTTAGTGCAGATGCCTTAGCATAGGCGGAGTGGTGGCGCAGAGCTGTCATTCCTGCCTCATAGCACTAGGGTCTGCATGGAGTTTGTACATTCTCCGTGTGTATTTATGGGCTGATGGGTATCAGTGAGTGTTATGTGAGTTTACTCACTCAAAAATGTTATTCTCAGTTCTTTAATTACCATATGCTCGTCAAGAATGACTATGCATACTCTTTAAAATCTGAAAATTGGTTTTTAGCGATTCAATCCGTTTCATTGTGGTTGGTGTCTAGTGCACACTCAGCCTTTTAATTTTCTTGGTATTTTTCTGTCATGCTTGTGTATCACATGCCTTGGAAATTGTCACCTGCTGGTGGCTTGGCTCTTTCAAAAATCTAAGGCTTTTATATAAAATGCAACACAGTGTAATCAGTTCAGTTCAAGTTATGTGTTATGTGTACAAAGTACAATTAAACTCCCTCCGCAGGCTTTGAAAAATAGCAACACAGAATGTAACAGGTGAAAAGTAGGCATTGTTTAGAAAAAATAATAATTTTCATAGCACACTTCTGTCTGTTGTTACAAGCCATGGCAGAAAATCAATGCTGAAGAAACAGAATTGGATAAGTAAAAGTAGAATAATAAATAAAATATAGCTTGGCGAATGGGGGTTGTCATAATTTCAGCCATGGTGCCTGCTGCTAACAGACAAGCAAGCAAGAAACACATATATTCTTGCTTCAAGAAAATAGTACCTAGTATATGTGATCAAAGTGATTATTTCTAGCTTACTTTTGTTATTAGAAGCATGGCTCACAAATGTGGAAGGCACATTTTCTTAAATCAAAACTTTTGCTACTTCAAAATGGACTTATTCAGTAAGTTTTAATTGGGATCCTGGTACCCATTAGGTCCATTATGAAATGTAAATGCAGGCTAGCTATTTTTTAAAATTTATAAAAATATACTTCACTTTAGAATGCAAATGTCAAATTAATATATCCCATGAATGTGAAGAAATAACTGACTTGAAAAATACCTATTTTATCCTTTAATACTGTAATAGCTTGTTTATGTACACTGTACTCCTGCCAGCACTTGCTATTTAGGGCCTGGTTTTAGGCATACTGTATGTTCACAGCATTTTAACACAGTAGGAGTAACTGCATTCTATTGTAGCATATGCTTTGATTTAAATTTTAACAGAATGGCTTTTATTTTGCAGAGAGCGGATGCCTCATTCCTTCTCTCAGAGGTTGTAAAAGAAAAAGACAAGGAAATTGAGAGTCTAAATAATGAGGTACCTTTCTGTTTTTGAATGAGCATGCAAGAAAATATTTCACAAAGCATTTGGCCCATCAAACAAGTGTCATCACAGCAAAAGTGTTGATACTGTTAGGGTAAATCTAAAATAAATATTGTTTGCATATGTACCTAATTTAACACTGGCAGTTTTGCTGTGCTGTAAGTTTATGTCTCTATCTATTTGTTATCCAATAACAAAAGAAAAATTACTGTGCATCACTGATTTTTTTTATCATTTGGCAATATTCATAGTTTAAAATGGTGATGTGCAGATGGGTTGATCAGCAAAGTTTAATTTTTACTTACTGGATTCCAAATGGGGAGAAGCTTAATACTGTATTTAGAGCTTCTACACATAAAAAAAACACTAATGTTTCTACACAGGTAGCAAATAGGTATATGTAGCATATCAGACAGAAGTTTGCATTATTTGAATCTATCCATCTATCGATTCCTCGTCTTTTTCCCTAGTCAATGAAAGTCAGACTATTTCTGAACAGCAACATGGATGAGGCAAGAAAAGCCCTTACCTGAAGTCAGAAGGCCAGTCTATGGCTTCCATATACTGTACATCCACAAATGAAATTTAGGCTGGCCCATTGGCATGATGGTATGTCTGTCAGTGGAACCTCGTGTCCATTAAAGATCCATTTCCACAATTCACTGAATCTAATTTAGGTTTACAGGGAGCAAGGACAGAAAGGAGGAAAAGACAGTAACTAGTACCCTGCAGCATAAGTGCAATAACTCAGCTATACTCATAAATTCACAATAGACCAAACTAGAGACCCAAGATGATCTGACAGGTTAACTTATGCATAAAGAAGATTCCAGAAAAAAAAAACAGAAGAAAAAGTGTGAACGCAATGCTCACCAACCCAGAATTTACCAGAATTTATATATAAATTAAGACAGACAAGCTACATGCTAAGTCACTGAACCGCCCTGAACTTTTAATGACTTCATATATCCTCACTTTTCCTTTGTGGCAATGTTAGCACAAACTGCATACCTAGTTTGTGCTATGAGCAGTGGATTCCATGGCTTTAAATGTTACACTGCAGGTTTTGAAAAACAGTTTGATGAATATGATTTTGTTGTTTAGAGTGTGGGCCACATTACAGTTCTAAATGCCACCAAGTAGCAAAAAGTGGACCAAATATATGGACCAATCAACAATAACAGATCATGCTTGACATCTTATATTTTTTACAAAATGCACTTGAATGACAGATGAAGAAATTTGCAATGCATCTTCATGATATATTTATTTACTTCAGTCCCTTTTTGCATGTGCATATTTTTTAACTAAGGTGAAGAAAAGTTTGGCAAGAATCAACCGTACATACCATATATACTTACGTTTAAGTTCCCCCACAGATAAGTCAGGGCTTGATTTTCCAGTATAATTTCCGGTATTTTACAATTTCGGTCGTATAAGTCGAATATGGAAAACTTACATTATTAATCCAAGTATTATATCTTGCCTGAATTAGGGGCCTGAGTTGCCTCGAAAGCTTGCATATTGTAATCTTTTTAGTTAGCCAATAAAAGGTGTCATTTTTCTTGACTTTTCACTACGTTATTAATCCAAGAAATTATGATATGCTAACACTCACCTGAGAGAGTAACCATGAAGCAGACTGCTTTTTTTATATGTATTGTGCCTACGTGACGACACGGTAATACCTGAACTATTCCGAAGCAACGTTTGCACTGTTTTGTGTTTTTTGTATCTCACACCCTTCATACACCTTTATCATAAGAGTGTTCAATCAGAAGAAAATATTAATCTGGTTTTAAACTAAAAGTCGTTGAAGTGGCGAAAGAAATTGGTAACTGTGGTGCTGCAGCAAAATTCGATGTGTCTGAGAAACTGGTGCAAGATTGGAGGAAGCAAGAACATGTAAAAAATAAAAAAATAAAAATTAACTGTATTTTTGAACGGGTATATATATTGGGGTCTGATTTTATGATCGATTTTTCGGATTTGAAGACCTGAATTATACGTAAGTATATGCGGTAATTCAATTTCTGTTACTGCAGTCTCTGCCGTGTGTCTCTTTAAACTTGACTACAAGATAGGAGTGCCAAGAGCTACATTTGTCGTCGTGTGTAATTTTGAATGGTGACTCTTCATCCAATTCTTCCACGTGAAGCCTGTAAACCACGAGGACTGATTTTGATCATTTATGTTAGGTAGAATGCCCAGTGGGGGCAGGGTGGTCTCCTGGCCTTAGAGCCCCTGCAGATTTTGTTTTTTTTTTCTCCAGCCCTCTGGAGTTTTTTTTTTTGTTTTTTGTTTTTTCTGTCCTCCTGGCTATCGCACCTTACTTTGTTTTTTGTTACTTAGTATTGCCTATCCTTATTTTTATGTTTATCTTTTTTATTTCTTCATCTTGAAAACTTGCTATATAAATGAATGTTGCTGTTGTTGTTGTGACTCCATACTGTCCTCAGTACGACAATGTGTGTGAGGGTGACCGGCAATGCCTCAGTCTGCACTTTGAACCCTTTACACTTTGGTTTCTCTTGTTATATCTTCAGACTCCTGGTGACTAGGAGAAAGTAAGTTTAGAAACTGTATGGATGTGTAACTTGACCAAGTACTATAAATATATAGTGTCATTTAGTAATGATTTTAAATTAAATACATTTTCATTACATGTATTGAATCTACAGCGTTGCATCATTAAAATGATTGTAGACTATACTAGAGGCGATGTTTGATTATCTCAGTGACACTGCTCTGGATATTTGGGCTAGAAAATAATCAGATTGATAGACGGATGGATGTTTGTATTAGGGGAAAATGTAAAAGTGCAGTAGTTGGCACCACTATCAGGTAGCTCCATAGTCTTGGGTTCAAATCCCTGCCTATATGAAGTATGCATGTGATCCGTGTATGTGTTGTAGGTACTGCCATTTCCCCTCACACCACAAACATGCTGGTAAGTTTTATGGAAGTTGAGACCCAGAAGCCCTCTTTTGGACACCTCAGAAACCAGGCAGGAGGAAGCTTCATCACATAAAGATGAAGAAGAGGGGCCCCTTGTACAGCAGGTTGTACCAAAAGACTCTCCTCTCCCCTTTGTTTCCTTACAATTTATAGAGGTTCCTCATTACATAGTAAAGTATTGGCATTTAATGTGATTGGTTCAGTAATTCAGCGGTGTACGTGACTATCAGCACATTCATCATCACATAATACAGCTTCTAGCATGCTGGGTGTTTTTCTTTAGCAGTAAGCCTGTTATCTGACAACAGGCTGTCAGCTTTGTGCAATGCCTTACTGAAGAGCAGCACTTATCTGGAAGTTTCAGAACAGCCTAAAAACCTTAATGCTTTATACTCACAATTCACACTCTGCAGTTTAAGTTTCAAATCTACATTTTCTGGTGAGTGTTGGTAACATGGACTGGCACCCTGACTTTAGGGGGCTCTCCTACATTATTTTATCTGGATAGCATCTACACATCTAACAACTTTATGTTGTAATGTGTGAGTCAGAAAAAAGAACAAAATAAATAAAATACGAAAAGTCGCAAGTCATTCCTTTGTTGCCTTCATATCTTCCTCTGCAGCTGCAAACTCGGATGTTGGAAATTTCATCTTTTCAAGAAGAGCTGAAAATACTCAATGGGGAAACTGAGCTCTCAAAGAGAAGGTGAGGAGACTGTTTACGGTTTTTGTGCGAAGGTATGGTGCACAGGCCCTTCTAACATATTTGAAGGTATGTTACCATCCTACTGGAACCCACAAGACTATTATGAATTTAACTTTAACCTTTCACCGTTGTCCTTTTAAAGGACTTCACAGTATTTAACTTTGTGCATTGCAATGATTGCATATTCCTAAGAACCAAAAAAGCTGTAGACTTAGGCCTTTCTTTAGCTAGGCATCCATGCCTCATATACATGTGAGGTCTGCCATATACCCTTTGAGGGAAGTAGAGCAGATGGGTCTTATTACTTAGCACTTCATATGTCACATAAACTCTAAGATTAAAGAAATTGTGCTCAGGCACAAAGTTTCAATTTCTAGGAAACACAACCTTCAGAACATGGGGATAAGAATTGACTGTTACAGAAAATAAAACACAGATGGCTCATTAGTATCTCCCCATGGCTGATGATATAAGTGTCTATGCACCATGTCATGGGTATAATCCAGTATAAAGCCAAATACCAAGTGGTATCCTGTGGCACAGCTAAACAACATGCACTGTAACTGTGATTCCCAAGAGATAATGGTCCACACAGGCATTGAATATGGCTGAAGTTGACATCCTGATATATTCTAAATATATCCTATCAGAGGCAGGGGGGAACATTGATGTTGCTGTAAAGCAGACATTTGTGATCTGACATTTTTCTATCAGACAATCAGACCATTCTGGTCTATCACAAAAGGTAATGAGATTTGTGACACAATCTCTCCAAAATATCATTGTACAGTCAGCCTTTCTCTAACATGCATCCAAAATGACCGGCTGTTATTGGGGCTGATGTGTCACACTAGTTCTTCCATAATGATACCCAGAAGAAGCCCAGCCCTGAAGATGAACCATGTCAGTATGCAATAACACCACTTGTACCAGTGCATGCTTAACGGTCAGTAACAGTAAGTGGCTTATGAAAGCTGCTGTAAGGAATACTGTGAACGTAGTCCACCTCTGCAAATCACTTGACTTTGGTCTGAGCCATTACATGGTTATTAATGAATGCTGACGCATCTCTGTACAATAGCATAACATAACTTAATCCAGCTCAGATCACGCATAGCCAGATCCTATCCCAGCAGCACTAGACACTAGGCAAGAGGATGGCATGCCAGTCCAATACAAGGTCGCTCACTCACTTTGGGATCCCCAGTTAACCTAACATACATGCCTTTTGGATATGTGAATAAAACTCACATGGGCATAGAGAAAATAAACAAATTATACACAGACAGCACTCCAACCACTCTACTGCCATGCCACCACACATTTTTGTATATGTTGAAAATAGTTGGTGCATTTGCTGTCACAATATATTATATAATTTATAGGCTTTAAATGAATACTTCATCCAAAAGTTACCCATTTCACCTATTGCAGCAGGAATTTTGCTATCTCCATTCTCCATAAAACATGAGAATATCATTTTTCTTCAGCCATAACTGCAAACAGTATTGGGTAAATAACAGATAAAAAATGGTCACTTTGAGTAACGTATTCCTTTTCGGTAGTGTTGTTCCTCTGACCCTTCTGGGTCTTTCCCAAAGAGTGTGAGAGCCTTCCTGCAACAACAAGTGCTGGCACTGTCTCAGAGTCACTTCCAAACAGTTGGCATACAGTATGTTAGAAATGGCCAGACTGACCATCCTACTTCATGAAGACCAGCAGGTCAGCTCCTTTTCTTACAACTGACAGCTTTCATGTAAAGCTGTGATGGTAGAACAAATTCCCAGTATCACCCTGATTTAACTCCTCTTGTTATCACTTTTTAATTTTTCCTTATACACAGATCTTTAAAGAAACAACACTGCATGCCGAAGGGTGTGTATTTATTGGAATATTGTAAATACCTTGCTGCTTTTTAGTTTAGTGCACTCTATTGATTTCTGATGCCTTTCTGTTGCCTTTCATTCTGCCATCATCAACATCTCCTGGTCTGCATATATCCACCGACGTAACATTAATTGTATTCACCCCTCCCTCACTCCCCACACCACTGCTATATTTGTTCATAGCCTTGTCACTTCTCGTCTGGATTATTGCAATTCCCTTTTCTTTGGTCTTTCTTGCAAAACTCTTTATAAGCTTCAACTGGTCCAGAATTCAGCTGCCCGCATCATTACTAGAAGTCCCTCTATTCACCATATCACTCCCGTCTTGTAACAGCTTCACTGGCTTCCAGTTAAATTTCGCATTGACTTCAAAATTCTCTTGTTAACATTTAAGGCTATCCACAGCCTTGCCCTTCCATATCTGCCTGACCTCCTCCATGTTGCCATTCCCTCCTGTACCCTTAGATCCTTTTCTTCCATCCACTTGACTGTCCCCTTCGTCCATCTTACCACCAACTGAATGCTCTGCTCCCCAGCTCAGGAACTCACTACCATCTGAGCTTAGAAATACTGATTAATTTTCACTTTTCAAATCTAAACTTAAAACTCAATTGTTTAAGACTGCTTTTTCTCTTTGATTACAATTGCTCTGTCTGATTTTGAATTTTGTATTTTTAGTTTTGTTTATAATGTGTGTTTTATATATTGTTCACTGTCCTTAAGTGTTTAGAAAGGTGCCTACGAATAAATGTATAAAATGTATTATTATTATATTTTGCCACTACTTTGTGTTTGATAGTCTTCTCACTAAGCCTTAGGAAGTCAGAGATCTATTAGCTTACCAAGCTTGACTAAGGGCTAGCATTTTAGTGCCACCTTATGTTTCTAATTATGAGTAACGACAAGTCTTTCTTCTTCCCCCAGCTCTATAGAGTCTGAACTTGAACAGATCAGAATAGAGCGAGACTCTCTTAATGTGCAGCTGATGCACACCATCCAGCACAAGGTTGCACTCTCACAAGAACTTGAGGCATGGCAGGTAGGTGACCGTATTTGATACAGTAATGTTTTCATATACAAGGGGAGGCCAACAGAGTCTGCATTCATTTCTATAAACAAATTAAAGATGCTTTTTGACCTACCTTTGAACATAATCACATGAAACCTGTAAGCCCAGTTTGACATCATGTTTTTATGTGTACAGTATTGTTAACTAGCTTAAACTACCTGGGCTTCTTCTATCTAGGGCATCAGTGTAAAAATGAAACAATAACATATTTAAAATAATTCAGTGGTATTTAATTTACAAATTCAAATAGTGTATCTTTTTGTTCTTCTATACTATGTACATACATGTATTATTCCAATATTGCTAATTTATTAATTGCTTTGTGATACGCAATATTTTTATTTTTCTCCTTTGGTGTGTAAATGTATACATTTTTTGATATGTCCACTCTGGAGCAGGCAACATATAGCTGACCGTGAAAAAAACAGAGTTTCCAAGTTAATGTTGGGCACCCTGAGTGACTGTCCTTGAGCCTTATTTATAGTCATAGCAAATGCAAGTCGCACAGGATATTGCAGTCATGGTACAAAATGGAAGGAAGAGTGGCCAGAAGCATTAAAAACAGAAACATCAATGACCTGGATGTTGCCTGTATTCATAAGTTAAAAGTCAGTACTGAAGCAAACCTTTGGATGCATTGTAAACAACGGTGTGAAGCAGGCAGTATAGGGAAGAGACTCTGATGGACAATCAAAACATGTGTGCATGAGGCAAAACATTTAATGAAAGAACGACTTCAGTGAAATTTCAAAAAACAAACTAAAAAAAAGGTATTGGCCCCCAATACACTATCTACATTTTTTAAAGTAGAAAATGTTTGGCTCGCTATATTGGATTTGCCACTTTTATTTTCAAAAAAAAAAAAAATCAGATTCGTAATTTGTAACCCAGAAAGCCCCCAACTACTAAATTTGGTTGAAATCAGTTGATAAAGAAACAGTATCTACATCTTTCATGAGTCAAGAGGATGAAATCGAGGGGGGGGGGGGTGCGATGTCCTGGTCCAGGTTTCATGGTAGCCTATCTTGTCCATGTGGTCCTAGAGCACAGGTGTCGAACTCCAGGCCTGGAGGGCCGCAGTGGCTGCAGGTTTTCTTTCTAACCCTTTTCCTAATCAGTGTCCAGTTTTCACTGCTAATTAACTTCTTTTCCCTCTATTTTAATAGCCCTGTTTTTAATGATTAAGTCTTCTGAATTGGTTCTTTTCTTCATTAAATGACGGCTAAACAGAAATGAGATGTGAAACAAGCCAACAAATGACCAGCTAAATTCGGGCTTCAAACTCCAATTAATTTCACTCCAACCAGTTCCTTAATGAGAAGCTGGTTGTTGCTGTTAATTTAAACCCGTTATTCAATTCCATGGCTTGTTGCTGCTGTCATTCTGTCACAGCAGACATTTCCAAAACTGTTGCTATTCTATTATTTTCTTGGTGACCTGAGAGATCAGCCTTACTGAGACCTTCACCTTTCTTTATTTTCACATTTTGTTTGATGGGTACAGGTGAGCTGGTTATGTGGAGGCTTGTTTTGTGTCTCATTACTGTCCGGCTGCTAATTAGGGAAAAAAACAACTAAGAGGGCTGAGTCAAGCTAATTAAAACTAAGGCTAAAGAAGTTAATTAGCATCAAAAACGGGTTACTAATTAAGAAGATGCTTAGAATGAAAACCTGCAGCCACTGCGGCCCTCCAGGACCGGAGTTCAACACCCCTGTCCTAGAGAGTAACTATACAAAACCCGGTCTAGATGGGTCAAAGGATCTAGAAGTGCAGAAGGAACATACAGACATTCTATTATATATATATATATATATATATATATATATATATATATATATATATATATTTTGAACCACTGGTATAGGGTGGCATACAGCCACCCTAACCGGACAAAGACAGGCAGACACAAGTTGTCACACAGCCCACATGGTTTATTTACAGAGGGGACTGCTTTTTCGCTCCCCAGAGCACAGCACAATGCACCACATTACAAGTCTCAGTTCTTTTATTCTTCTCTTCTCTTCAATCCTTCCACATCTACTCCCTGACAGGAAAGCTTTGTCCACCTCCTCCTGACTCTAGCTTCCACGAATGGAGCAAGGCGGTTCCTCTTAGACAGGTCCTGGGAGTGTTCCAGGTGGCTTCTCAGTATTACCTGGAATCACTCCCAGGTGTGGCAGAAGTTCACCATAAGGCCCTGAAGCTACCCCTGCCGGCCCCCAGGGAACCCAACAGGGCTGCACCAAACTCCTACTTCCAATGTGCCCTGCAGGAATCCGTGGTGCCTCAGCCACCCAGGAGGGCTGCCCTTGAGTGTCAAAAGGGAAGGCATTGCCTGAGTAATGTTGTCCTTCCATTCCATTTGCGTCCTGGCCAGGTAATGGCTGTGGTCGCCTGTCAAAATATATATAGATATAGATATAGATGTAGATACATATTAATCTTGAAAAGGTACAGCCCATAAATCTAGACAAAAGTGCTGAGCCCATTGTTTCTTACAAAGGCTGGAATAATGACAGAAAGAAAATTTTAGAAGAAGTTTGTGTTCAATAATAGAACATAAACCTAGTAAGAAAAGACGCTGTCAAGAGCCTACAGTCAATGGAGCAAATCTGCTTCAAGTCTGCTAAAAAGGTAGTAGTGTACAAAATTATTCAATTCCCCTGAAAGTCATCATAATTTTCTGCAGGACAAAAGATTCGTACACATATTTACAGTATGTCTACAAATCTTTTGTCCTGCAGATGACTATCATAATATCAAGGGGATTGAATACTGTAGATAGACAGATATTAATTGCCAAAGGGAATTTCCTTTGCTCCAGCAGCAACATAATGCAGGAAGCCCTTGTGCAAAACAAAAAAGGTGTAATATATTAAATAAGTGGAAAACTATACACATAATGCAATTAGAGTGACACAATGAAATAAAGAAAAACTCCTCATAGTGAGCCCCAGTGCTTTAATAAAGGCTTAGGTGAGCCCCAGGTCATCTGTCCATTCAAGCAAGTAGCAGAGGACCATGCATAGTACACCGTGCCACTTGGCTGCCATCTATCGCACTAGGAGAACTCTTTAACACTCTTTAAGTGTTCATCCATCACATACCAGTTCATGGAGTTATTGCTGCTACCTCCTTTTGACAATTTGTCTATTGATGTAGGGTCAGAGAACCCTGCTAGTTAATGAGTCTACTGCCCCCTGGCATCTAGAGGTAACTTATCGCTGTGTAGGTGGTATCAGAAGTAAGGTTTGGGGGATTAAGCACCTTGGTAGTGTTTCCAATGCCAGTGGATCCTGTGGCAAAGTTGCCAGTGCTGGTGGAGTTTGTGTCAGGGCATTTGATGGGCCTGCTCTTATCCTAAACAACATTAAACTGTTTGTAGCCCCAATCCCAACTAGAACCTGTTCCACAATATGCAAACAGAGAAAAAGACTGCTTCCAAAATAATAATGCATATAAATATATTAGGGCGGCACGGTGGTGCAGTGGGTAGTGCTGCTGCCTCGCAGTTGGGAGACCTGGGGACCTGGGTTCGCTTCCCGGGTCCTCCCTGCGTGGAGTTTGCACGTTCTCCCCATGTCTGCATGGGTTTCCTCCGGGCGCTCCGGTTTCCTCCCACAGTCCAAAGACATGCTGGTTAGGTGGATTGGCCAATTCTAAATTGGCCCTAGTGTGTGCTTGGTGTGTGGGTGTGTTTGTGTGTTTCCTGCGGTGGGTTGGCACCCTGCCCGGGATTGGTTCCTGCCTTGTGCCCTGTGTTGGCTAGGATTGGCTCCAGCGGACCCCCGTGACCCTGTGTTCGGATTCAGTGGGTTGGAAAATGGATGGATAAATATATTAAACCACATGCCACCAGGATGTTCTCAGTCCTCAGCGTGCAGATCATTGTCACCTTTGTCTTACAGGAGGATATGCAGCTGGTGATTAGCCAACAGGTCCAAAACCAACGAGAGGATGAAAGAGAAAAAGAGCGTCAGGCATCGATAAGGAGAAGCAACTCCAAACACAGCAGGAGATCATTCCAAGGAACAAAAGGGGAAAAGGGTGGTAGTTTCTTTTCATCCTGGTTTAAATAGACTGCAGCTAACATCTTTAACTCATACGGCTGCTATATTTATAGAGTTTCAGCATTATGATCTGCCTCCTTTATACACTATTGCTCTACCACTTTGCCTGAGGTTCCATGTTGTGCCTCATCAACAGGAGAGGCTCAGCCTTGTAGCCATTGAAAGGCACCTCCAATCCAACAAGGTCAGCAGAGTGCCATAACAAAGAACCTTGCGGGTTGTCTCCTTGTGGCAATGCCCTACACATTTATCACCTTTAACAAACAGACCACAGGGAGTATAATGTTTAGTTTTGAAGCTTAGCTTTTTGTTTCCTTGTTGGAATTATTTTACATGAAAGGCTAGGCTTGATTTTACCAAGGAACATCAAATATACTGGTGATGTGCTTTCTCTAGAGCTTCCTCTGTGGCTCCTAAGGGCAAAACTATGTACTGTAATTTGTAAGTTGTAGCAGCCAAAAGCAGAAGGAATAAGCGTCTATTAGTGAAACTACCTCAGAAATAACTGACATAATAGTCCTTATTTTTATTGTAAATTATGTAAAATACACTTAAGAAATGTTTTCATGCATATTGTTAGTACCAGCCAGATTAAAGGTTCGGCTTAGCCATGATCCAAGAATGGTCAGTAAGTCAGCTGTAGGGGTTGAATCAGCAATTGTGATTTAAAATCAACGCACCACAACGTCTACTTCAATTCATCAAACTGTTTCTGCTGCTCCCCTTCCTTTAAAAGCTAATGGAAACACCAATCTAACACTTTGAAACACACAGTGGCTCTGAGTGCCTCGTTTCTGTTTCTGGCATTCCAGGATAGTTCCCTACATTCAACTAATCTGCTGTAAAATTAATATCTGCCACCTTAAAGTGGGAACCACATGAAAAGTCATGAAAAATTATGAAAAACTACTCATTCAACACTCATGAAAATGACTGCAAAACCACCAGAGTTTGGAATAAATAAATACGTAATCATTTGAAGTTTTGAGATATTTTCTTTGTGTGTACGGTCCCTGCTCTGTGATATCAGCAGACTAACTTTAAAGCTGACTGTTTGAATGAAAATGACTGTTCTGAAATGACATGGGGGCTTTGCCCCCTGCTCGCTTCGCTTGCCAACCCCCCGTGCCTGCTTTGCTTCCGCAGTTTCAGATGCGCGTTGTAGGCGCCTATGTTCATTGTATTTGTCCATGCTGGCGTGTTTATGTAGCTCTGTTAGTCGAGCTGTTTGGTTCTGGAGCCGAGACAGTTTTGCTTCCGCGGTTTCAGACGTGCGTAGTAGGCCCCCACGTTTATTTTCTTTAGTTTTTTCCATTAGTCGAGCTGGTTTGTACAATCCCAAGCAGCACATTATTCTTAACTTCACTCCGCAGTAGTGCCACTCACAATATGGAGGTGACGCCTGCGCCTTCACTCCGCAGTAGTGCCACTCACAATATGGCGGTGACGCCTGCGCCTTCCGTACTATGTTGGGTTTCACTATGCTGTGTAGGCGCCTTTGCCTTTCGTACTTTCCCGCACCTTCCATACTATCTTTGTGTACTATATCTGTGGGGCCTCCGTAGCCTCTTCCATTTGAATCTGGGCTGCAGCGCAGAGTCCTCTTTTTTGTGTGTCCGTGTCGGTAGTCGTTAGCTATGGGCGCGTTGTTGCTTCATTTCTCATTCACGTCAAGAGCTCTTTTGTTTTTGAGCGGTGACTCCTTCGTGCGCGGTGGATCACACTTCGCTGGCGGTTTATGAGATGCGTGCTGTCGGCGCCTGCGCACTATGTCTCCTGCGTCCATCGCCGTGTACCTGGGTCCATGCCTTCCGGTTTACCATTCTCGGTTAGTAATATGGATAACTTTGCCATAGTCTAAGGACATATAAACTTAAGAAATCCGATCCATTGGAAAGTAGGCAAATGCCATTTGAGGGGTACCTGCCGACTTAAACGCACGTTTTTGGTCAGTGGAAAGAAGCCAGAGTTCAGACAGAATCGACACACAAAAGCACATAAACTTCAGAGAATCTTCTGTGCCACAGCTCAGAACGTTTCTAGAAACTCAGACAGCTTTCATTTAGTATATGTCACAATGATTATATGTGCAAGTACTGTAAGGGTTTATTGAGAACACTTAATAGCGGGTCTGGGGGCTACATACACCTGTGATTAACTAGAAGGTTGGTGGGGTCACAGGGGCCTCACAAAGATCTCCAGTCAAAACAGGCAGGAACTTGTAAAGGTGTGGGAAGACGTTGTTTTAGAAGCCATGGCACACACTTCACATTGACTTCTTTTGCCACCCCAAAGTGCTGGTATGCCATTTGTGCTCTGCTATGAACACTATCTACATATGTATACTGTACTTAAATTAAAGGGGCTACCGTACGCTGGTCTTACTTAAAATGTGCTGACCAACAACACAAAGCAGCAGAGGACTGTGATGTGAAGTCTGCACATTGCGCATACTGCAGTCTTCAGACTCTTGAGCAGGACCAGGGGCTGACTTGTCTGTTGGATTGTCTATGTGCATTTGAATTTGTGATATAAGACCATGTTTTGTAAAACAAAAGAAGAATATGTTGTATCTGGAAAGAGTCATACAATTGTTAATATTATGCATTAAATTAATATTTTTTCTATCCAGCTTCTCTTTTTTTGTCAAGTAATAATATACTTGAATATAATATTTGTTACAAAAGAAGATACAGTAGCTCCACTATTTCAATTCCATATTTAAGTCTTCAGTAACTTCACTTATAAGGTCTGATGTCATCTACAAGGTCCCATAGGAACAGCAGTGGCTATCAAGAAATTTATAACAGTAAGGAAACGTTTGACAGGAACAGGAAATTAAAAAAGAAAAAGTCCTGGATTCTGTTATCACCTGCAAGGCAAAGCAGCTAGTTCCACATTTTATATGAGAAACTATTTAAGATTTCTGTACAATTTTCTTTTACAGAGCTGGCAAATGTTCCCCACAGTGTACACCAGAAGAATTTAATGTGTCAGCTGCTTCAACCTCGTTGTTAAATTTATATTTACAGGGTATGGCTAGGTCAGCTGGGTTAAAGCCAACTGCATCCCAGACTCTGTGATATATTGTTTGAGATCACTTCCAAAATGAGGACTTGGTGGTCTCCATACCAGCATTTCTAATAAAGCAGCTCCACATAAGATTATTGATTAAGAAAAATAACAATTTCTGAAATTGAGCAGGTAATCGTTGAGAGGCTAATCCATGTTAACTGGTCTGTTTAGGACTCTGACGATCCTGTCTAGCACTCGAGCAATATATTTTTAAATCATTTTATAGTCAACAGCAAAGAATATTAAATCAAACATCCTTCCAGTTTTGGGGAGCCAGAGCTTATCACCACTGCATCTAGTAAAAGCAGCACAGATTAAGCGACTTTCAAAATGGAAGAATTTTAATTTACACTTTAACATAACATTCTCATCTTTGGCATGTGAGATGAAACCAGAATATTTGAAGAAAACACACATTGGTCTCTGTGGGCAAGTTTTAAAGCCCACAGACTAACACAGCTATTTATCTTTGACATGGCACAGTTATGTAGTGATAAGCACCACAGATAAGATGGCGAAAAAGGGTGGTAGGCCTCAAAAAGGGAGCAAAACCAGACCAGTGCCCATATGTATCAGAATTGCTCCTAGGAGCTGCACTAAAAGTCCTACTCCAGTGTAAGACACGATAAGTATTTATGGAGTGTCCTACACTTGCTCACAGCTAGGAGGAGAAGTTCACATTTGAAAATGAATGGCATCATGATTTTATGGCACTCCAACTACAAAATGGCACTCATTATGATGTTTTACAGTTTCCTTTGAAATCATGATGATGCTTTATAGATTTCTGATACTATCACTAAGGCTTTAACACAAAGATAATAATAAATAATAATACTAAAAGCAACCTGATTATATTCAAATGAAAGGTTAATGGCACTCTCATGAGGTACTCTAGAGTCATGCGTTGAACAAGGCCACTTGCAACAACATCAAGAATAATACAATAATGAGCATTGAGATGGAAAGGCCGAGACACACGGCAAATGAGATGAAACACCAATAATGGGAATATCCTCAGTTATTGAGCAATGAATCATCCACAGCAATACTTTTAGAAGAATCACCTTCCCGCCGTTATGGCCATTGAAAGTGCCTTATAAAGTTAACAGTTACTGAAGCCGCATTTGCTCTTCTGGTGTTCCCAATCATCTTCCATAGTCGCATGATGCGTCTGGCTATCTCCGTGATCCCCCATTATTTTCCATGAGGCTTTATTTATTCAATGCCCTGGCAGTCTGTGTCTGCCTTCGTGAACCTTCCCAAGTGTCTAAAGTGTAATATGAATCTTCCAGAGCTTCATGGAATGAAAAACCCAGCATACGTGTGTGACATTTTTCTGTCAATCACCCATCCAGCCTAAATATGTTCAGGGTAATATAATAAAGTTTGCATCCATGTCCACCTGCATGTTGATACTGTAATATCACTTGCAATTCACATATATATGTTCATCCACACTTCATCCTTATGTACATGCTGTCAATCACATCAACAACTCCAGGAAAATCAGGGATTTGCAAGACTACAGCTTGCTTTAACATTACCTCATGAGGAATGGTAGGAAAATGTATACACCTACGTATTACCTCACATATTCTATAACATTCAATGTTTGGTGCAGAATTTGAGAAATGTTTGGGTGTGACATGCGTAAATGATTGATAATGCAAAGCTGCATTTTCCCTACGGCAAAAAATTGCAAGGTTACCAACACTTTAATTTCAGCCTAAAAAGCATGGCTTCATTGCATAGATGGGAGTGATCATTTGATGTAGAAGATGAATATTATTCCACCTCCGTCAAAGAAATATCATTTTATGAGTTCATTGTTGTTCACCATTTCCAAAACATTCCACCTTTCCCAGAATATGCATGCTGAATGCCATCTTCTGGTTGCTCTTAGTGAGTAAGGACAGATCTTCTAAATCCTGGTGAAGTTAGGAATAATTTCCTAAATTACAAAAATTGATAAAAAGCTTTACTCCAACTCCTAATAACAGGGCCAAATTTGCATCACCATCTTGAGCCAGATGCTTGATAAATATGGGCACAAGACCTTCACTCACCTGGCTACAGCTACTGTAGGCCTCACCCTGGGCAGCCTACACCTAAACCTAACAGGTAGGCTTCTGCTTCACAGGCCCAAAATGGGGCACAGGGTTTTCAAAATTCAAAAAAAATTCTTTAAATATTCAAAATGCACAAAAATGCCCTTCGAGGGATATTGCAAACAAAAAAAAACTTTTGGCTTGAGAGATAAGGCAAATTATTCATCTTTACAAGTAAAGACTTTATTTATATAAACAAAAAAGAAGCACATAAATAAGGCAGACGTGAAAAAAAAATTCCTAAAAAAGGCAACCCAAGGCTAACAACTCCAATCCATTATTCAACACTCATAATCCAAAGACAAAGCAACTAAATCCAGTATAACCAGAAAATCAAGAAATGTACTTTCAAAAACTGCAATCCATTTTTTCCTGCATAACCACTGAACCGATGCAGGAGCTTCTACCTGAATATTACCACTGAGTGTGGTCCCAATAGAGGTGAGGTCAGGGCAGCTCCACCTCCTGGGGAAACACACTAAACACATAATACATAAATACTAAACAATAAATAAAAATAATATTAACATAATTTATATATTAACAAAAACATGAGAAATGTTATCTCAAAAACAACAGAAATAACCATAGAACAGAAATAAACATACAGTAAAGTGAGGGAATAAACCGTGGCTGCAACATAACAAGTTATCCCTGCATTATAATGCACTGTCATGTAATTTCACTCTCCTATTTGTGACATTTTATACTCACGTCTCAGGGTCGTAGATCCCACTGCCTGACGCACACTAGTAAACGTACAAATTTCTATAAAGAAGACAGAAAAGAGTGCATGTGCCAGCCTGACCGAAAAGATTCACGAAGGCCCTGCTTAATAGAGAGAAAAAGAAAACTAAAAACAGTATCTAATCAATTTCCCACATGGGAACACTAGTTTTTGGGCTTTGGTAAGAAGATCCGCTCTCCATAAGGTAAAACTCATGATGACCAAATTGTCTGCTCTTATTCTAAGTGTTGATTTAGTTCAGTTGAAATGAGCCATCATAGCATTTTCAGAAGAAAGACACACAAATGAGGTGAGTTTGTTCTCATTTACTATAAAAATATACAGTGTATTCTTTCTAAAAAGTCAAAGAGCAGTCCCAAATGAGAAATAAATAATTAAGATAAGCCGAGGTATTGCATTGTTTTTTTAAGTTAATGGAAAGCTGCAGAGGTTTTTCCCTGTTGTCTTCAAACATGGGCAGGGGCTGCTGCTGTTGTCCAGTACCCACATTATTTTGGGATTTGGCCCACAAATGTCAGTAATTTTGAAATGAGACATTTTATCTCCCAAATTGGAGATGGTTTGTACATTTTCAAACTATGCAGAAAGAGTTTTAAGGTTTGCACCATTTTACACCATAAACATTGGCTGCCTAGCTGAATTTAAAAAGGAAATGGTGTGTCCTGAAAATTAGATGTTCTTCATCTTCTAGCAATGAATGCTAAATTCTAGGGTAATGATTTTCAATTCCAGTCCTGTGAGACTCCAGTCCTGTGCATACTTTGCTCAATTGTTAATTGTCATTATTAGTATACTATTAAGGAAGCAAAAATGCAACAATTTCTAAATTTCTAATTAATGTAAACCTCACACTACAGCTTGAGATGGATGTGTGGAGTTACAAAAAAGGACACAATAAGAAATGAGACAATCAGAGATACAACAAAAGTGGGAGAGATATCTAAGAAAGTACAGGAAGGTAGACTGAAGAGGTATGGACATGTAATGAGGAGAGACAATGAATATGTGGGCAAAAGAGTGATGGGAATGGAAGTATAGGGGAAGAGAAAGCGAGGGAGGCCAAAGTGGAGGTGGATTGGTAAAGTTGAAGAAGATCAGAAGGAAAAGGGCCTGAGTGGCAAGGAGGTGCAGAGGCAAGCTGTTTCAAGAAGGTGGACACACAGAAGTGAGAAAAGACGATGAAGAAGAAGAAGACGAAGAAGAAGAGAAGAAACAAAACACCAACTAAACAATAATATCATTAACAGGATATGAAGCTGGATGGAACAAATACCTGAAGGCACTGTTGTGGATACTTGCTAATTCTTTTAAGATATACAGGATGGTCCAGATCTAATTATGCAATTATTGAATTGCATTAAAAGCTGCATAGTTAGATCTGGACCACCCTATACTTTCTGACAATTTGAAAAAGAAGCAGTTTGACGTTTTCCAGAATATTATTGTTAAAATCATGTAACCTGTGTGACCTCTGCTGTTTCAGAGTTGTCATTGACCTCATCAGCACTAAGGTAAAAACATTATGACCAGAGTATGTATGTTCTTGAAGAATTTAAATTACGATAATCTAAGCCTTGAGCTTTAGAAATAAACAGTCGCTCTTCCAAATGTAAAAATAATCTTTTACTTAAGCTCTTGTTAAAGCAGTTTGTTGTTTCTTGATTTTCTCCTAAAGGAGAGGAAATTGGAAGCCATAATTCTCTTGACATTATTCCTAATGTTTGTCAGGACATAAAGGGGCTAGGACGACTCTCATACCCACCATAAGAAGGCTCACTTTTAGTCCTTGTGTACAACTCCAACGCAGCAAAAGCATCCAGATTTAGCAAATCAGAGCAATCCCTGTATCCTGAAGAGAGATCTTGGTATGACTTTTGATAGTCAATATCCTCCTCTGAGAACATTCTGGGTAATAAATCTCTACATACCATCAGATTATGACATTCTTCCTTGTATGTGCTGTAAGGTTCAGTGAGTAGTACCTTGGATAAATCGTTGCTTAAAGAATTTCTGTCACACAAGTAAAGCTTTTCCCCTTCATCAGTGAAAACATTCACAGAAGAAAGTGGAACATCTTTCTGCAGGTCTGTATTTTTAGTGTCTTCTGGATCCTTGGACTGAGGCTGTGAACCTTGAAAGTAACTTTCCAGATCACCCTCCCTTTTCAGTTCTAGATCACTCCCAAAACGAGATTGTTTACTGTCATATCCCCTACGCTGTGCTAATCCTTCAGAGTCGTCTTTGTCACAATACTCCTCACACAAGTGTGAAAATCCATCTGTTTGATAAGAGCCCTTCTGGTCAAGAGGCTCATCAAACAGACTATCAGTCGGGTAACTGTTATATTCTTCATTGTTGCCACCATAACCATCTTGCAGAAGTTGCTCCGGTTGCTCGCCTTCGGCCCTCTGTCTAGCAGGACTCTGAGAGGAGATAATTAGGATTGGTGTGTAGTGAGGCAGGATGTTACTCCTCTCTGAGGTGACATTCAGATGTCTGTTGTTGCTTTTCAGAGTGGCTTCTTTTTTGAGAAAATCCTTTGAAGGAAAAAAAACATATTTTATTGTTATGTAAGGCAAACCTTTCATTTATTGATGTTGAAAATAAACACCATATATCAGGAAAAGTAGGAGAGCTTCAAAACCCTCCATAACTTCAGGATCCTACAAAAAAAGACTAAAATCACGATTTCAAACACCAAATTATGACAGATAAACATCTGGGTATGTTCAAATTTATTTTGGTAAGTCGTTGACCACATTTAATTTTTTTGGAAAAAAAATTTTGGTTTTATGGAAACCGGGGGGCGTCATTTTGCTAACTCAAGAGGCGTGTGCTCTTATCCATATTGCCTTTAGCACTGATGGCAGCAATTTACTTTACAAAAAAAACGGAACTTCTCACTGCCATTGATGCTTACAACAAGAAAAAAGATTCAGCCATCGAGTTCGGTATTCCACAGTCATCTTGTTCAGCTGCATGTGTTTAAAGGACGCGCTGTGGTCCAATTCCATTATAACAGTTGTAATGAATTATTTTTTCAATCCCATGCACTTTGTTCTAATGTATATGCTTGTAACACTGGCATGTTTGGTGTTTAGATTTACATTTAATTAATATTTCAATCAAGGGAGATGTACAGGGTTGGACCAAAGTAGATTTACAGTTGTGGGTACACAAAAAACAAAGTTTATTCTTGTCTTATTATTTACTTATTAATTATTGTATTATTTGTCTTCTTCTTCTTAAAGCTATTGAGTGAATAAAGCTATTATAATAATCATAACCTACACATCTTTTTCCATACGAACAACTGTAAGCCTACTTTTGCCAAGCCATGTATATTACAATGTATGTATGCTGCATATGCTATTTTTCATTTAAATCGAAAAAGCTAAGGTACAAAATAGAGTATGCTAATGAGCAAAGTGGGTTGGCATAGGCCTATATGAGCCACACTATGCGACTCTTCAATTCCACCCGGGTAGGTAAACGTTAACATTATTCAAAGTTATTGTCTGTCTGTATACCTGCATTGTTATCACTCTTTAATTTAATATTTTCTTTATCAGCATGCTGCTGCTGGAGTATGTGAATTTCCCCTTGGGATTAATAAAGTATCTATCTATCTATCTAGTGGTGTCACCACTGATATAAGCATCGCTTACTTAAAAAATAAAGTGATGACTACCAGGTAGGTTATTTTTTTTCTTGGTGACGGTCACAGCACCAATAACCTGAGCAGGGAAGACCTGAGTTCCATATACTGCTCCTCCTGAGAAATTTCCATCCACTCTCACTGGTAAGCTGAGATGTAACTTACTTTTTTTCTATTTTATATACATTATTCATCTTTTGATCACAATAAAATGAAAATTCTTTGGGTCACTACCAATACTTGTGGCATGGGTGGAGAATGTGAATATAGACTAAACACTAAATTCAAAACTTCATCCCTATTCATCACTACTACAACATCAACAGTACTGCCATCACTGCTATAACCCTCTTCCTCAGTTTCACTATCCTCCTGGTTCTTTCAGCAATGCAGGTGAGGACTCAAGGTTAGGTCAACTCCATTGTCTCAGGCAAATGGCACCATCCAAAATCATGTTGACTCTCTTCGCTCTTCCACCATGCTGGCAAACTTTGGTGATGTACTTGTTATTGGGGATTCAGCTGTAGGTCAACTCAATATTTCATGCCCTAAACATAAAACTTTTGTTTCTTGTTTGTCCGGTGCAAGAGTATGGGATATTATGAAAAAAGCCCAGATAGTCATCAAGAAGCACAAGGACAGGGCTGTTGGCACCATCGTACTCCATGGAGGTGTAAACAATAGTCAGGGGTTCTAGAGACAGACATCTCAGCACTAATTCAAGCCATGAAGGACAGAAATTTAAGTTCCTCTGCCTTTGGCAAGAAGGTCAGATGAATCCTATAGTTGACTGCTGGCCTTGAACAACTGGTTGAGAGGCTTCTGCAAGAAACAAAATATCAGTTTTATGGACAGCTAGAAGACAATATGGTCTGCACCCAAACAGATTCGGCACCCAGGTTCTCTCTGACAATATCTTGAAGGTAATGTATCTTTCTTGATTATGTAATATTAGTCCTAATGTTTTCTAAAATGCTGTGTTAGCATGTGATAATTCTGTGTGAGTTCACCTTTAGATGTGCACTGTATTAGCACTATAATTAAGAACCACAGTCTAAATAAAAAACCTGGACAAAACGGTATAAATGTGAACAATTTACTTACTTTTTCACCTATAGATGTTCTCTGTATTAGAACTATAACAACAGATTAAAAAATCCACATAAAGCAGCCTAAACATGAATCACTTAATTACCATTTCAAGCTGTCTTAAAACTCAGATTTAGCTCTGTTCTTCCAAGACCTTAAAATTTAGCTTTACTAAATATTACAGAATTAACCAGTGTAACAGAAGCGCTGTATAGGCGCCTGACCTGACACAGATGGACAGAGAGGCACATACAAAATCAACAAGACTTTTCCCCGTGACCCACAGGCAATACACATAAAGCACTTCTACAACACACCAACAATCCTTTCTCCTCTAACGCCACTCCTCCTGAAGCTTAGTCCTCCTCCTCCTCCCGACTCTGGCCCCTGAGTGATGGTGGCTGGCCCTTTTTATAGCCCACCCGGAACCGTTCCAGGTGCTTGACCACCTGGTCCTAACTGTACTTCCGGGTGGGGCTGAAGATTCGTCCAGCCGGGCTGTTGAAACCAGACAGCCCCCCCTAGCGGCCACCCCAGGCCCCAACCAGGCTGTGGAGGACTCCATCTCCCATGGAGCCCTGCGGGAGGTTGGTGAATCACCGTTGGCCACGAAGGCTGCCACCAAGCGTCCCAGGGGAGGTATTGGGCTGCCCATGGTTGCTCCCCCAGAACATAAGCAGCAGGGGCGTCCCGGCCGGGCATGGGACCCGACCATTCGTCACACCAGCTAGACTTTTTATATTAACAATTTTATCAGTGATAGGTGTAGAAGAAGAATGTTCTCCTCAGCACCATGTATTTTGTGTGTTTAGTAAATTAGAATTTTTATAATAACTATTTTGTGACTTGCCAGTGAGAGAAGCTTGGCTTATGAACTAACAAAAATATGTTATTCCAGGGTACAGGAGAAATAGTGTCCACATGAATAAAATGTAAGCTGTTTCTTGTTTTCCCTTTCTCAGAGTGAATGTTTCAGGGACAAGGTCACAAGGCAGCAGAAAGTACATGTAGTTTATGCAAAGGCATCTCTCCTGTGCTTAGCTTTGAGAACACAGATAATAATAATAACACAGATAATGCTTAGCTCAACAGACATATTGTTTAACTTTACTGTTTTGATAAGGATGTTCTTTCTGTCTTATTAATCATGAAATGCTGAATTATAAAAACCCCTCCTAATTTTTTCTCGGTGTTCAATTGAGCTTTGCGGCAATAAGTTATGCTCTTTTGAATCTCTACTTACTGTGACTCTGAATGAATAAAAAAGAGAATTGAGAAATATTATCTGCCTGCTTTCAGTGTGCCTTTTTCGTCCACATAGGAAAATTGACTTTCTTACATTAAGTGAAATGTGGCTCAGCTCTGGTGGCGCGGCAGTGTTACTTGATGCAGCACCTCTGATTTACAGCTTTATTTATTCGGTTTACCAAGGCAGTGGTGGTTTAGTATGTATTTATTCAAGCCAATTGAACTGTAAAGATTCCGGTTTTGCATCTTTTGAGAATCTTGCCGGGTTGTTCAAGGAGTGCCATAGTCTCTCACATTGACCTTTTATAGACCTCCAAAATATAATGTAGCTTCCTTTGAGGAATTCTCAGACTCGGTATCTATAAAAATAACTATGCCAGATTCCTAATTGTAGGCTATTTCAATTTTCATGTGGATAACCAAAGTGACCCAAAAGCAAGAGAATTCATGAACTTACAGTACAGTTTTGATCTTAGTTAGCATATCAGCCAGCCCATACATAAAGGAAGACACTTGCCAGATTTAGTGATTTCAAAGGGATTAAAAGTTTACGTGAGGCAGGTTGTGGATATGTGCATATCAGCCCATTTGTGCATATTATTGAATGTAAAAATACTGATAACTACAACTAATGAGAAACATTTTGTTAAAAAATTAAATTTTCATACATCTGCAGCTTCAAAGTTTGTTAATATTTTAAAAAATCAGTTGGATTGTAGTACTTGCCTTAAAAATGTGTGGCCACCAGGGGGTGTTCCAGCTCCCCAAACACCCAACACAAACAGGCTCTGGACACAAGTTGCCACACATAAGAGTTTTATTGTGGGAAACCCTTTGAGTAAGAGTTTCCCAGTCCATAATCACACTTACAAAGCAGCACAAAGCTGCATTGTCTTCTATCTTTATCTCTGTCTCCTCCCAGTCCTCAGAGGAGGCATTGTTCTCCTCCTCCCAACTAAGGCAGCTCCTTTTATATTACACCTGGAAGCACTTCCTGTGTCCCAAAGCTGTGGTTCGGAAGCACTTCCATGTGAGGTGGGAGCCCGACAAAGAAGGGCTCACCAGTCCACACAACACCCCCTGGTGGCACCCACAGAATCCAACATATCTGTTCTTGTTTTCTTAGACTCAAGTGCAGGTTTTGACCCATAGACCACAGTATTCTTATAAATCGCCTTAGACAATGGGTGGGCCTCCCCAGCAGCATCTTAAATTGGTTTCAGTCATATTTAACAGGTAGAAAATTCTTTGTTAGTGATGGTAACTATGCTTCTTAGATCCATGATATGGTATATGCTGTACCACAAAAGGATCTGTTCTGGGTCTACTGCTTTTTTCAATCTACATGCTTCCTTTACATCAGATTATCTCAAAGCACAAGGTGAGCTACCACAGCTATACAGATGACATGCAGTTTTATTTATCTATAGCCCCTGATGACCCTTATTCACTTAGCTCTCTAATCCAATGTACAGTATTAGCTGTATTTCTGACTGGATGAGTAGAAACTTTCTCAAACTAAATAAGGAAAAAACAGAAATCTTAGTGGTTGGCAAACATGGAAATAGCAAGGGTATTAAGAATTAAATTTGATTCCTTACGTTTAAAAGTCAAGGCAGAGGTAAAGAATTTAGGGGTTATCACTGACCTAAACTTTGAATTGCATATTAACCAGATTACTACAACTGCATTTTCACTTAAGGAATATAGCAAAAGTTAGACCTCTTACAACGCTGAAAAATTAGTTTACGCTTTTATTTTTAGTTGACTAGATTACTATAACGCACTAACAGGACTACCTAAGGCAGACATCAATCAGTTAGAATTAGTGCAGAACGTAGCAGCTGGAATCTTACAGTAACTAGAACAAGAAAATTTGAGCACATCTCACCAGTTTCAGCAACGTCACATTGGTTACCTGTGTCTTGCAGAATTGATTTAAAAATAATATTAATGGTTTATAAAGCCTTAAATAATCTTGTTCTGCCCTATATTTTGGAATGCCTGTCCCCCTACACTCCAAGTCATAACCTTAGATCTTTAAATGGAGGTCTGCTTATAATTCCAAAAGCAAGGCTTAAAATACTGTAAGTGGTGAGGCGGCCCTTTGCTTTTATGCACCTAAAATCTGGAATGATTCACCAATGGAAATTTGCCAGGTTAATACTGTGGAACATTTAAAAAAATGGTAAAAGTCCATTATTTTAATTTGCCTTTTTCATAGCTACATTTTAATTGTATTCCTAATAGATTGCATGGGTATAGAATTATCATGATCTTCAATGATCCACAATCTGCATTAATCTCTACTATTCTCTGAAGTCTATTCCAGTTCTTCTGTGGTGGCGATCTGTGCCACTACCACCAGATCAAGGCAATATGCAGCCACCTGTGGTGATGGAATGAAGGTGGGTGTCTCAGCTGTCCATGAGACCATCTTCATCAAATCTTATCATGTAAAATCTAAAATCAAAAAGGATTGATTTAAGAACACTTATCTTAGAATGCCCAGTGGGGGCCGTGTGGTCCTTTGGCCTAAGAACCCCTGCAGATGTTGTTTTTTTCTTCAGCCTAACTGGAGTTTTTTGTTTTTTCTGTCCTCCCGGCCTTCTGACCTTACCTTTTTCTATTACTTATTCTTTAATATTATTTCCTAATCTTAATTGTTTATTTCATGTAACTTTCTCTTTGAAGTCTTGTAAAGCACTTTACGCTACTACAGTAAAACCTTGGATTGCTTGGTCTGTGAGTGTTTTGCAAGACAAGCAAAAATGTTTAATAAATTTTAACTTGATAAACGAGCGAGGTCTTGCAATACAAGTAGTATGTATACGCTTTGTCTGCTGAGTGTTACTGAGCTGCTTGTTCTTCTCTCTCTCTCTCTCGCTGCGGGATTGTGGGTAATTCTCGGTCTCAGTCGGCGTGCCTCACTCATATAGTCAACATCCGTACGAGTGTATACTGTTTACTATAGCATTGTGACCACGTGTGTGTGTTGTAACGTGTGAGTCCCTGTCTTGCACCCCAAAACACGAAGCTGAGTCTCAGTACTTTAGCAAAACCAGCTTTATTCAGCTTGAAACAGGAACAGCACAGTTATTTATTGTAGTGGGATCTACCACTCTCCTATATACAGACACAGCAGTCAGGCAAGGTCATGGCCAGGTTAGTGGCCAAATAATACTGTGCCTTGCGCATTTATAATGTTTCTTGTATCACCCATCAATGGCAAGCACTTATAGCATGTCCGCAATCTTTTCGGATTCGCTTTTACGGAGAACTGCTACAGTGCTGGGAGCCTGCAGTTGCTTCGGGATGCTCTTCTGTGTGTTGTCCCATTGGGTGGAATCCCAAAAGAGTTTAGAAACCTTACAGTGCATAAAGCATTTTTATATTTTGTGTCCAAGTGTAGGGACTCTTCAGGCAAAAGCAACTGTCATTGGATAAGTTCCATGTTAAAGTTACAAAAAAAGAAGAAGATTCCAACAGATAGCAGGGATTCTGTTAGAGTCATCCTACACAATAACCCTCCTCTCTCTCTTCTCCCTCACACTAGCCATGATTCTTTTCAAAGGTAAATTGCAGGTTAATTTGTTTTATGTATTTTTACTTTATATTTTGTGTTAATCATTTTTATATTAATAGTTTTGGGCAGGTTAGGTGGATTGGCGATTCTAAATTGGCCCTAGTGTGTGCTTGGTGTGTGGGTGTGTTTGTGTGTGTCCTGCGGTGGGTTGGCACCCTGCCCGGGATTGGTTCCCTGCCTTGTGCCCTGTGTTGGCTGGGATTGGCTCCAGCAGACCCCCGTGACCCTGTGTTCGGATTCAGCAGGTTGGAAAATGGATGGATGGATGGATGGATGGATGGAATGAATCATCTGAGTTTCCATTATTTCTTATGGGGAAATTCTCTTTGATATATGAGTGTTTTGGATTACAACCATGTTTCCGGAACAAATTATGCTTGCAATCCAAGGTTCCACTGTACATTGTTTTGTATGAAAATATGCTATAGAAATAAATGTCTTTGTTGACCTTCATGTTCTGCCCATGAACATTATAGTGGAAACAAAACCATCTATTTTGTAGTGCTGTGCTCACAATAAAAGAAAATGTAGAGCATACAGTAGTAGGTCTGGAAGTCCATATTTTTGAAGTACCTCCAAACAAACCTCTCTGAGGATCATAAGTCTTTTTCAGGTCCTCAAAGAGATGAACACCACACCAAATATAAGCCTAAACATCTTGCACTGCCTCCTCTGAGGCATATTCATCAGGCATAGGAATTCTCACAGTTTTCTTTCCAACACAAAATTGTATCCCCATGTTGAAGTCACTGTTTTCTCAGTATGGCCAAGAACATCCAGGACAGTATCCCACCTACCTTTTCTAAGTCATCAACTGGTTTGCCAGAATCTCTTTGAGATCACCTGAAAGTCATTTACAAGAGTCTCACTGAGCTCTACTCATACATGCATATCCTGCCGTTAGATTTCTGTCAAATCTGGGGCCCTTCCAGTTATGAAGGACTTCCTTCAGCTTGATAGCTTATGTTAACATACTGGTGTCCACCAAGTGGTCTAGGGGTGCGGCCACAGCTTTTTGCAGCAGCTTACACTAGTAAGAACTTAAAGTCCATCTGGACCATATCTAACAGGAATTTTTCATTCTACTAAATGAATTCCAACTCTTTCTCTGCCAGAAAAATTGTGTTTCACATCCCAAGGGCTACTTTCCAATGCTAAGGTCTTGTAGAACTAGGCCCATCTCACTCTTACCAATGACCTAACTGATGAGAGACCTGAGCTTCACTGTTCATCTTGTGGGTGGTGAGCCCACTTGGTAGCTCTGTGAACCTTCTTTAAGTTAAGCCCAAAGGGTATTCTCCAGCAAAAGCAACTGCCAGACCTTCATCCAGGTGGGCTAAGTATCTCTGTTTTGTGCAAGAATCTATCTGTTCAATTTAGTTAGAACATTTATGAAGGTCAATTATAGATTGCTCTCTTTGTTTGACTCCACTCCTTAGAGCAACTCTAACAGGAATACATATCTCCAAACAACAAGGTCACAATCTTAGTAAGGTGCAGGAGGTGCAGATAAATCTAATTCTTAAGAAATTAGGTGAATAGGGCTTGACAGGCCTTGTTAGGCTGAAAAGCTCATTCTTGTCAAAGTTGTTGTAATATTCTAATGCTCTCATAGTGTCAAAGAGAGTTTGATTATTTCATTTGTGTGCTTAAGAGGGTGACATTGTCTACATACCAAAGTTTTAGGAAAGTGAAGATCAGAAATTCTGGGTTTCACATAACAGAAGAACCTCAATAGCAGAGGCAGTGCTAGCAGCAGTAGTAGTAGAAGTGCAGCCACTATCGAGAACACAATCTTCAGTGGACCTGGACCTGGAACAGAGAATTCAAGCAAATGTTCAGAAGTTTATAGATATATGTGAAAAGCATAAAGACTGAAAAGTGTCTTGTGAGCTTGTCATAGTATTGAGTAATAATTAAAGAAATCATTGTACAGTGGAACCTCGGTTCATGACCATAATTCGTTCCAAACCTCTGGTCGTAAACCGAATTGGTTGTGAACCGAAGCAATTTTCCCCCATAGGATTGTATATAAATACAATTAATCCGTTCCAGACCGTACAAACTGTATGTAAATATATTTTTTAAAATATTTTTAAGCACAAATAGAGTTAATGACACCATAGAATGCACAGTGCAATAGTAAACTAATGTAAAAACATTGAATAACACTGACAAACACCCATTCTCCCTGCTCAGCTGCACGTACAGGCTCGCTCTCAGCTGCACGCGCTCTCTCTTTCTCTCTCTAGCACGCGAGCCTGCCTGCTCTGTCTCTCTCTCTCTCTCTCTCTCTCTCATCAGCACACGAGCCTGCCTACTCTCTCTTTCTATCTCTTACATTGCAGCAGTTCAGCAGTTCACGTCTGACCGAGAACAATGCAACACGTGCGGAGATCATCAGCGCGCGCAAACCGAAAGGGAAACTGGCTTGTTCGTATACCGAGTGTGTGGTTGTGAACCGAGGCAAAAGTTTGGCGAACTTTTTGGTCATAAACCGAGTTGTACGTGTACCGAGGCGTTCGTGAACCGAGGTTCCACTATATATTCAAAAGACCTACATCAGAAGGGGCACCAATTCAGATTTACAGTATGCCAGGTTGTAGCTGGTGAGGTGGTTTCATGGATTCAAACAACCTTTGAAATAACTTTTGAAGAATGAAGCTAATAGGATATGTGTTGTAACCTCCAGAGGCTAATTCTTTCTTGTCATAATTTTCAATTTGCATGAAAAGAACATAAATCTGTATAAAATAAACAGTGTAAAGACATGCCTATTTTTCTCGGCAGGAGTTTGAATGCTTGCTCTCCACCATCCCTTACTACCCTTACAAGTTATATTTAAATCCCTCTCCAAAACGCAAATTTTGCCTACACTTGGGATGGAACTGCACTAGAATTTTGGATTTAATACCAGTGCAATTTCACAATATTTGATACCAATTCATTGCCACAGCTACTGTAAAACAGCAATCTGATCCCATGGCTTTTTAAAATTACCTCACCTTTATAACTCAAATGACCAGTATTGTGCCTTTCTCAAAGTAGAATATATAATATATACATACTAATAGTAACAGCAACTTTAAAATAGTGGTAGATCAATCAAGTAAATTCCCAACTACTGTTTAGGTAAACTGGAATTTAAGTTCATAAAGATAAAATTACATAAGTACATTGCAAGACTTGAATTTCATTTGTGATAGACATGGGGATTCCTCCAATGTAACAGCAAAATAAAGGATATAATTTTGGGGGATTTTCAACATAGGATTTATAAGGGAAGATATCGTCAAGGTCTGTATGATTTATCTTACCACATACATTTTATTCTCTGACATTTTCTTTCCTGCAACTGAAAGATGCTGCTTAAATTCAATACTAACAATTAAAATTTAAAAATTACTAATAATTCAGGATATTTTCTTTTAAACAAAATCTTTAAAGCTGTTTTTGTAACAAAGTGCTTTAAAAGTCTTGTTTGGCAGAGCATCCCTTTTTTAGTTTAGTAATATTTGCTATTGTAAGATTTATAATTGAATCATTAGATAATAAAAAAACTTAGTAAAGAATAATATAACAGATGAGTCAAATTGATTCAAATTTGAAATGTTATAAACCACTGGTGCTTCAATTGTCCAAATCTATCCCTTTTTTACGTTTATCCCAACCTCAAGGATTCCGAGGTGAAACCAGACTTATGAGTTACAGTATATATTAATCATTATTTAAGAATTCTTGTAAAAACAGCCTCTGTCATGTTGTTTTCATAGTATCTTACATGAGTGATCAGACTTTGTTATTGTCTAGCATGAGTACAAATCCAGAATTACGAAAATAATGGACTGATATTACTTGTAGTCAGTTAAGTGCAACTGAGAGAGTGGTGATCCATAGGCTAAGAATCTGTGCTGGTATCTGGAAAGTTGCCAGTTCAAATCATTTTATTGACAGAAGGGATCCCACTCCCTTGAGCAAGACCCTTAACCTGAAAATTACTACAGAGGTGCTATACAACAGCGGACCCTGTGCTCTGAATCCAAAAATGTCATGTAAAAATCATAGTTTCTTCTCAAGGATTAATAAAGTATATCAAATAAAAAAAATGTACATACATTGAGGTATCATCCAAATCTATGATCAGATATACTGTTCAGTATGTTTGCCTCGTTAGGTGTTATGTTCATAAACATCAGTTTTCTTTAAAGAAAAATTATTTAGTGTTGTTCTCTATCAGAGGTTTCATAAAATCTCAGATTCTTCACCAGCCCCTTGATTTGGCCGTAATTCCTTAATTATGATCGCTTCATGAATTCTTCCATCCAGGTTCCTTTTGGTCTTCCTTTTCCACTACTTTCATCCATGATTACCTCTAGAATCATCACCAGCAGTTTTTCTACTAACCCACTCGTTATATGTTCTGTGTCATCTTGCCTATTGCTAAGTCCTTTAAGAGATGTTTCACTCAATCCACTCTCCTTAAGACTTCTTCATTAGATATTTTCAGTATTTGTCACTGGCACCATTGCTCAAAGTGCTGCTCCTCTGTCCAAAGTCCAAGTTTCACTGCCATTGTATACAACCAGGAAAATGTAGCATTTAACTATTCTCTTTTATTACAAGTTCAAGTTTCCTTACTAAACCAAACAGCTGACACAAATTTAGTTCCTGTTTTTCCCACATTGCTGTAACTGCTTGTCTCTGTGATGCAGTATATGTTGTATTATTACAGATATGTGCTTAAAAATTTTAATTTATTTAAATTTAAATGTTAAATTTATTTTATTTAAAACGTTTACATTTTATTTTAGTATTAACAAATAAAGTAGCTCATTCCATTGCTAGTATATCCAGTTCAAACAGCCACTTCATTTGAAACTTGTTTCAATATTTATTTGCTACTACCATTATTAGCACTGCTAGTGATGCACTTTCCTCCCACATCTCACATAGGCACAGAACCTCTTTGTAGAAAGGGCTAAGTGACAGGGGTGAGGGATAGTGCTTCCATGCCCAACAGTTTAAGACTTGTGCGCCTGATTGCCAGTACTAGATTGAAAACAAGACAGCTTCTCTTTTATTGTAGTACTAGGATTTTTTTTTTTTTTGCTGTTGGAAGTTTGTTCTTGCTGTGGCTGCAGCTGTGGACATTAACATAGTAACAAAAAAGTACAAATAAAAAAGCAGCCAGACACATTCACTTCAGAACAGGTCGTCCACCTGAAGCTAAGCATATTTGGGTCAGGCCAGCACTTGGATGGGAAGTCTTTATGAATATGATCCCTGCTTGAATTCTGATATTTCTATGTCACTTTCTAATTCCAGTCTCCTTCAAAACTACTGTTGCCTTGTACAAGCAGTACAAAGGATACAGATACAGCCTCCATGAGTGCCATAGATCTGCCAATGTAAATATTTCTCTCTATTATAATAAAAAAAAAACTTTGAAGTCCCGCAAGACTACTTGCATATCACGCCCTACTTACAAACAATTTCTCAGAGACACTTTAACGTCCCACAAGACAAGGAAGTGAGACAAAAGGACAGCTGCTGTACAGGCTTTTAAATGATGACGCGCAGTGCAACATGCAGATCACACAGCATGGCACAAGCAGCAGCTGGCTTAAAGGACATAACTCATTCACTACAGCTTTATTACTGGCAAATATCAAGAAATAAAAAATGAATGAAATGAAACAATCTCTTTAAATTGTATATCCAGTTAACCAAACCTGGGGCAATGGTGGGCGAAGCGAGCATGGGGTAGAGCCTCCTAGTATGACACTATTATAAAGCAAGTGTAGATGGGATTTAATAGTAAATGGGTATTTTCATTGCCAAATTTAAAATGTAAAACCCAACAAACAGAGAATCACAGAAGCAGTTGTTCATAGCTGTAAACAATAAATGTTTTTATAAACCAATTTTAAAAACACAAACAAGAGAAACCTACTCAGAATTCTTACTTAGTTAGGAGTATTACCAAATATGGAGTATAGCTGCAATTAAACTATTAGGATTTCATGATGATAAAATACACAAACCAAATTAAATTTTAATTAAGGCACATTTTTTAATATTTATTGATTTTATTAAAATCAAATAATATTCCAAACAAATAACTCAAGTTTTACAAAAAAAAAGTTCAAAACAAATCGACCCCCACCCCTGAGAAAGAGAGCTAGGCAGTGTAAAACTTTAAGCTAGTAAAAATAAGTAAATAGATAAGTTAATAAATGAATAAAGATAAATGGAGTAAAAGAGGGGAGAGAACCTGCTTCCTCAATTTAAATGTTTATTCTAAAATGTTATTGTTTAGATCCTGCCAGGTTTTGAAAAATATTTTGTACAGATCTTCTAAGTGCGAATTTGATTTTTTCCAGTTTCAAATAGTATATAACACATTTTCCCAGTTATGGCAAAGTTTTACAAAAAAATAAACTCTAAAGAACGTTTAAGTGTGGATGTGGTTAAGGAGCAATTGTGAACAGTTGGCTGGTCATGCACACCTTGGACTCCAGAACACAGCTACTCAAAAGCAGATTTTGTATTGACTGCACAGGTGGCAGACAGCTTTTTTTAAAGTAGGACAGAATAAGGGGACAGAGCATAGTAGTAATAATGTGCAAAGGACAAAACATTAAACAAAGGCCACGATATGAGACAATATCGTAAATCGAGAGACATTGCAAAGAGAGTCAAAAATCAGAATATTTCACAAAGCCTAAGCCAAAACAGAAGATGTAAATAAAAATCGAAGAGAAAACAATTTGTGAGAGAGCCTTAAGATGGATGACACAAAAAACATTCCAAAACAAAAACAGATTGTACCAAAAAAATCCTTGACCTCTAAACAACCCAAACGCTACTTTTTTATTTTTGGAGGCCAAGAAAAAGGCTGTAAAAATAAAATTAAAATAAAAAACAAGGTCCAGATTATAATGACAAATATCTTCCAAAAAGTGTCTTTAATAGGACCAATCCTGTCCACTATAGACTCTTTTGTCACTTATAAACTGCCTTTATCACATCATTCTCCAGGTAACATCTTGTCACCACTACTCTCCAAACTCCAAACTCACCTGGTTGGGGCACACAAGCCTCCTTTAGTGTCTGCCTTGGCTTTGATCCCAACGCACCAGGAGCATAATCTGTAAACACTTCTGGGTTAGTCTGTGACATAATGACTACCTCACAGCAGCCTTGGAGATCTCCAGCAGGGCTGCCTGTCTGAACTAATTCCTAGGGAGCATGTTTCCAGATTAGGGCAGCCAGACAGAGGCGCTACCATCACATTGCTATTATCAACGTATCTCCTCTATGATTCCATTATTTGGAAAAATACCAGGAAAAGTAATAGCAATCCACCTAGATTGGTCACCATGAACTCCATGCCCCTCTTACAGTACATTACAAATAATACAGTATAGTAAAGTAATGGTAGTAGTATATTATATAGCATACTTGTTGTGGCACTTGCCACTGCTTTACCGCCAAGTTGTTTTCCTGCCAATGGAAAAATTATCCCTGATCCTGGGAGCCTTGGAATCATGGAATCATCAGATGGAAAGATATAGATAGATAGATAGATAGAGAGAGAGAGAGAGAGAGAGAGAGAGAGAGAGGGGGGGGGGGGAGAGAGAGAGAGAGAGATAGATAGATAGATAGATAGATAGATAGATAGATAGATAGATAGATAGATAGATAGATAGATAGATAGATAGATAGATAGATACTTTATTAATCCCAAGGGGAAATTCACATCAGATCGGATAGCCTTGCACAGATTCAACATGGAGTAGCCAGGAGTGGGTGGGTGGCCAGTTGACCGAGTTCTCCATGATTGTGACTTTGTTTAAAACCTTTTCTTATCAACTGTCCAATTAATTAATGGACAGATACGTCTGGGCTATATTTATATTAATCAATTTCAACCTGTTTTGTAAACAGTTTAAACAATTGTGTTTATTTATGTGTACTCATTATACAATTAGCAATTTTGAAAGTGTTTTTGCATTTTACCAGAAAACCCGTTGTAGCACTTTGTGCCTGCACTTAGTGAAGAAAACTTTACAAAAATAAACTGAATTAAATTTAATTGAACTACTGGACAAATAAATCTAAAAATTTAGAATAAATATCAAATCTAAAACAGCTCAGTGGAGCAAAGTTTAGAGAGAGAGAAAGAGTAGGAATAGGAGGCCTAGAGGACTTATAACTTCAATGGTAACAACAGTGAAAACAAGAGCATCTATCAAAAAACGGTAATTGAAATGCCAAAAATACAGTTAAAGCAGACTATTGTTGAAAATACAAGTGTCAATCCTAAAAGCTATTTTAGCAACATTGAAAATTAACATTTTTTCTGGAAACTATAGGGAATATTAATTAAATTACAGGGAAATTACAAGGACAGATATACTTCCTGCATTAAAGAGGCTAAAATTAGCTTGGAACAAATCAAAGAGTTTTTACCCAAGAGTGCAAAAGGAAGCTACACTAATAGGATATTGAATTATGTAAAGCATTGTGTTAAGTTCAAGGCAAGGGAGATCAATCTCAGATCATACAACTAACTACCACCATCCCAGTTGCTAACATGGAGCTACCCGGGTTTAGCACAGTTAGAGCAGAGAGATGCAAGTACCTGTGGGAAGCACAAAGGAGGAGGACTCGCTCTCTATGTTAATACACGGTGGTGTAACTCTGGACATGTTAACGTCAAAGTCTCCACTTGCTGCAGGGACATCGAACTGTTGGCCGTAAGCTTGCGTTCCTATTACTTGCCCAGACAGTTTGGACACGTCATTGTTGTTATTGTTTACATCCCTCCTCGGGCGGACGTGGAGACAGCGAGTGACATCATCCATTCTGCTGTTGCTAAGTTACAAACGCAGCACCCTGAGGCGCTTGTGCTAATCGATGGAGATTTTAACCATGTGACGCTGAACAAAACATTGCCTGCTTTCTCTCAGTATGTGGACTGTAACACCTGGGGAAATAAGACTATTGACTTACTGTATGCAAACGTTAAAGACGCATACAGCGCCACCCTGCTGCCTGCGCTTGGGAAAGCAAATCATAACCTGGTTCTGCTTCAGCCTCACTACAAACCAAGAGTGAGGGTCCTACCTACAACCACACGCTCATTCAGGAAGTGGTCCCCTGAGGCAGAGAAGGCTCTGAGAGAATGCTTTGGAACTACAGACTGGGATATCCTGCAGGGATCACATAGTGAGAACATTGAGGAAGTTGTTGACTGCACTACTGACTACAACAACTTCTGTATGGACATTGTAGTTCCAGTAAGAACTGTACGCTGCTATGCTAACAACAAGCCATGGATTACAAGTGACATCAAGGGCCTTTTGAACCAGAAGAAAAGGGCTTTTAAAGGCGGTGATCAGCATGAGCTCAAGTGCGTGCAGAAGGAACTCCGAGTCTAGCTCAGGGCGGTGAAGGAGCAGTACAGGAGAAAGCTGGAGCAGAAGTTGCAGAATAACAGCATGAAGGAAGTGTGGGATGGGATGAAGATCATCACTGGCTACAGCTCGAAGCGGGGTGCCACCATCGAGAGAGACGTGACGAGAGCAAACCAAATTAACAACTTTTTTTAACAGGTTTGACCACCCTATCCCACTCTCACCTTGGAGTACTACATCCTCCACCCATCCTTCTGCTGATACCAGCATAGGAGAGAGTTTCCCCCCACCCACAATTACAACAGCGCATGTGAGCAGAGAGCTGAGGAGACCTCGTGCCAGCAAAGCAGTGGGTCCAGATGGAGTATCGCCACGATTGCTGAAGATCTGTGCAACGGAGCTGGGGAGTCCTCTACAGCACATCTTCAACCTGAGCCTGGAACAAGGGAGAGTCCGAGGCTTTGGAAAACATCTTGCATCACCCCAGTCCCAAAGGTATCATGTCCTAGTGAGCTGAATGACTTCCGGCCTGTTGCTCTGACATCACATGTGATGAAGACCATGGAGAGGCTGCTGCTTCACCACCTGAGGCCACAGGTTCAACACGCCCTCGACCCTCTGCAGTTCGCATATCAGGAGAAGGTGGGAGCGGAGGATGCCATTATCTATATGCTACACCGATCCCTCTCCCACTTGGACAGAGGCAGTGGTGCTGTAAGAATTATGTTTCTAGACTTCTCTAGTGCCTTCAACACAATCCAACCTCTGCTCCTTAGGGACAAGCTGACAGAGATGGGAGTAGATTCATACCTGGTGGCATGGATCGTGGACTATCTTAAAGACAGACCTCAGTATGTGCGTCTCGGGAACTGCACGTCTGACATTGTGGTCAGCAACACAGGAGCACCACAGGGGACTGTACTTTCTCCGGTCCTGTTCAGCCTATATACATCGGATTTCCAATACAACTCGTAGTTGTGCCACGTGCAAAAGTTCGCTGACGACACTGCTATCGTGGGCTGCATCAGGAGTGGGCAGGAGGAGGAGTATAGGGACCTATTCAAGGACTTTGTTAAATGGTGCGACTCAAACCACCTACACCTGAACACCAACAAAACCAAGGAGCTGGTGGTGGATTTTAGGAGGCCCAGACCCCTCATGGACCCCGTGATCATCAGAGGTGACTGTGTGCATATGGTGCAGACCTATAAATACCTGGGAGTGCAGCTGGATGATAAATTAGACTGGACTGCCAATACTGATGCTCTGTGTAAGAAAGGACAGAGCCAGTTATACTTCCTTAGAAGGCTGGTGTCCTTCAACATCTGCAATAAGATGCTGCAGATGTTCTATCAGACGGTTGTGGCGAGCGCCCTCTTCTACGCGGTGGTGTGCTGGGGAGGCAGCATTAAGAAGAAGGACGCCTCACGCATGGACAAACTGGTGAGGAAGGCAGGCTCTATTGTTGGCATGGAGCTGGACAGTTTGACATCTGTGGCAGAGCGACGGGCGCTCAGCAAGCTCCTATCAATTATGGAGAATCCACTGCATCCACTAAACAGTGTCATCTCCAGACAGAAGAGCAGCTTCAGCGACAGACTGCTGTCACTCTCCTGCTCCACTGACAGACTGAGAAGATCGTTCCTCCCCCAAACTATGCGACTCTTCAATTCCACCCGGTTGGGGGGGGGGGGGGGGGGGGGTAACGTTAACATTATTCAAAGTTATTGTCTGTTTTTACCTGCATTTTTATTACTCTTTAATTTAATATTGTTTTTTGTATCAGTATGCTGCTGCTGGAGTATGTGAATTTCCCCTTGGGATTAATAAAGTATCTATCTATCTATCTATCTACAATACACTTGTGAGGCCTCCCTTCAAATACTGTGTGCAGCTTTGGTCTCTATATTAAAAAGTGCCATAAAAGAACTACAGAATCTCTGGGGAAGTATTACAGTAGACTGATTAGAGGAATGCAGACTGTGAATTACTAGGAAAGATTAAGGTAGTTTAAACAAATAAATATCAAGAGGTGGCTGAATTGTTTGCCCAGTATACTTTATTTCCTGTCCACATGATTAGTTTTATTTATGACAGTAATTTCTTTACGTGGACAGCTTCTGTAATGAACTGACGATTATTGGATTATAGGAGTTCAGTCAGTTGAAGACTGCAACATTTTGTCTTTGGTTTACTGTTCAATAATGTACTCACCACTGTGCAAGGCTCCCAGACTAATACATTGTTTTTCAGTTTGTTCACTTTTGTGACGAGCTTCAACAAATCCACTGATACAATATTTGCCTGGTGGAACATTTTCGAAGGTAATGGTCAGGTTTCCATATCCTTTTTCAAAATGTTTACTCCGCGTCTAAGGATGCAAATTATTAGAGAGCCATTTAGAATAAATAAAAATTCAAAATAACAATGCAAATTAATTCTAGAGGAATCATGCTGCTACCATTAACACATTATTCTTCTCAGTATGCTCACACAGAAGCTGCTCAAATACCTGCTGAAGGATTAAAGATTCATTGTCAGAGTAATGAATATACAACCTTTACATTAAACAAAAATGTGTTCAAAGGTAAAATGTGGCACTTTTCTTATCAGGGTGGCCTGGACCATCAATGTAGAGATGTATGAATGCTTGACCTAAGAACAGGACTTGCACAGCTCTTCCAGTATATTTTGACACTGTTAAACTATCTAGCCATTTTATGAACTCGCTTACTGGATTTAAGATCACAAATCTGCAGCTTAATGTGAGCAGACACAGCACTATAGAGATCAACGCTGACATTCAGTTTTAGTGCAACATGTCAACCCACCTTAGCACAGCAATCTTTGCCTTGTTACTGACTTGAATTATCACTGTTAGGAGCAATAGATAGATTAATAAAGTCATGGGTGTAAATTTGAGATGACCCAGTCACTCATTATGCTGCCTGCTATTACTTAAAAAACAGATCTCAGTGCCTTTGAGATAGAGATGATTTCTGTGAAGACTTTCAGTCTAACATGCTGATATTTCATGAAGAACAGTGCCTTAGGAAGTTACAGGGAAGTCAAAAGAAATAGCAACACCAGGTAGGACATCTGTGCAAAAGAAATAGCAAATTCCTTAACCATGATGCTCAAGCAATGATTCAAGAGGCACAGAATAATAAAGAAGAAAATAATGTACAGTACGTATCGGTTGACTTCAAATGGTCTGTGCAAGTAGACAGTGAGATATTTCATGAAGAACTTTATACTGAGGGATGTACTGATCAATGTGTTTTTCTTAAGCCCCTTTATTACAAATAAAAAATTGTCTTTTTTGGTACAGTAATCAAGGTATCCAATCAGTGGAATAAATCATTCTGCACAGTCCCTTTTATCCTATATATATTCAGAACCATAACCTCTAGTACCAGTAAGTTCTCTCTTTTATTATACACAGGCCATAAGTTATTCAGCTGCACTGACAAATGTACACTTGTTTCTTGTTTGTATAATTGTATTAATGTGGGTAATGACAACCTTGATGTGCTCTACAACTTCCCGTGTGATTTTCTCTGCTGTAGTGTGGTGAGCTGGTAACATCACTTCAAGCAAGGCTCACTAAAATAACAAGCTGATTAAGAAGGCAGGCTCAATTATGGGATGTATCCTTGAACCCCCTCCCCGAAGGCAGCAGTGGAAGAGAGAACAAAGACAAAACTGATGGCCATTAAGAAGAACGATGCGCACACTCTCTCTGACAACTTAGCATGAGGTCCTGTCACACAAGTGTGTCCAAGGATCACCTTTCTGGCTCATCTTTGGTAAGCAATATTACCCTGGGACGAGAGGAGGCACTGTCGATAATGTTATTGTTTATTTCTGTTCCCACAGCACAGCCAGTGAAGGCAATTGACTCCTCCCCTTCCCTGTCAGTGGACTATATATTCGAGGCACTCACAGAAAGTGGCATCTCATTGTGGACTAATACTTGACAGAGACGAAGCTCCAATCTAGATCCAAAAAGCATTCCATGACTGCTAAACAAACCTTTATTTGATTTATATGCACTGTTTGAGTTTGTGATTGTTTGGTTGATTAAACAGGGTATCCCAGTGGATGTCCCATCATTTACCTGGATCCACTATAACACCTCGCATGAACACAGTCCTTTAAGTCAATGAATTTTTCAGCAAAAGTGTGTCAAGAAAAGCTACTGAGGCTCTTTCATACCTATGGCAATATATAATCAAAATGTATCATTGTAACTTCTCTCTTTTTTTAGGTAAGTCAGACTTTTTTTCTAATTCTTGCACATATTTATAAGGTGGCATGGATCGTGGACTATCTTAAAGACAGACCTCAGTATGTGCGTCTCGGAAACTGCACGTCTGACATTGTGGTCAGCAACACAGGAGCACTACAGGCGACTGTAATTTCTCTGGTCTTGTTCAACCTGTTCAGCCTATATGCTGTTTATTACATTTTTATATCACTTTTTCTTGAGCATCTGTAAAAGATACATTTTCCTTGAGATAATAAAGTACTATCCATCTACTATGCAAAAATTTTAAAAATCATGTTTTTACTTTGTCATGCTAGGCATTTGAGTGCTGCTTGATGTGGGGAAAAAATTAATCAAATTTGGCAAAAGACTGCAAAATAACAAAATGTAAAAAAAAAAGAAAGGTTTACTTTACTAATGCAGTATACTGTATAAATACAGTATATACTCTACTTCCTTGCTTTACCTAGGAAACTTTCAAAAACAATGGGCTTCAGTTACAGTGCCATCCATTAATCACATGCAAAGTAAACAAAACTCAGCTGCACATGTGGGCTTTTACTTTGTTTACTTAAGAATTTGTTTTAAGGTTTACCACCAGCCATATGTTCAAGTGGGAAGGGGAACACAGTATTTTAGTATTTATTATTATTATTATTATTGGTATTATTAATATTTAATTTTATTAATATGGCTTTCTGGCTGAATCGTGTTTTACTTGAACTTATAAACAGTAAGAAAAAAATTAAAACTGTGAATTGTGAGAAAAGAAAAAGATTATGAAATGTGAGCATAAATAAAAACAGTTTGTCGAAGAATATGTTTTTTGCTGCTTATTTATGTATTTAACTTTGCTTGTGATTTTTTCTAACTGCAACATGAAATACGGCTTGAATTTACAACTGTCACTTGCACTCTTCAAAGCTGAGAGGGCGGGCTCAAGCGAGTGTTGTTTTTTGATTGGTGAATCATCCGCAGAACGTACATATGTGCATTGCTTAACTTGGGAATCCTGTGTCTCATGCCTATGCTCTGTAACTGAGATTTTGGGGTATTTAAATTTTCTGTTTGGGGGGTTAATACCTAAATAGTAATAAGAGCAAAATTTCCTTCCTTAGCAGATGCCTACTGGCCTAGATGTACCATCCTGCCAAATTTCAGCTTTTTAGCTAAGCAGAAAATAATGCTTTTGTTGATAACTGAGTGAGTGAGTAAAACAGTCAGTCAACTTTTTATTATATACAGTATATATAGATACAGCATTCATTGTGTATTGTTTATTGCTTTTTTTGTTATTGTAATACTGTCACTAGTTCTAGGACAAAACGCAAGTAAGAATTAGTGATTGAGTTGTGTACACCTATCAGTAAACTTCCATCCATCCATTATCCAACCCGCTATTTCCTAACTACAGGGTCACGGGGGTCTGCTCTAGCCAATCCCAGCTAACACAGGGCACAAGGCAGGAAACAAACCCCGGGCAGGACACCAGCCCACCTCAGGGCGCACACACACACACACACACACACACCAAGCACACACTAGGGACAATTTAGAATCACCAATGCACCTAACCTGCATGTCTTTGGACTGTGGGAGGAAACCAGAGCACCAGGAGGAAACCCACACAGACACGGGGAGAACAAGCAAACTCCACGCAGGGAGGACCCAGGAAGCGATCCCGGGTTTCCTAACTGCGAGACAGAAGCGCTACCCACTGCGCCACCAAGCCGCCCCTAACAGTAAACTTAAATATTCTAGTTTATTTTTGTTAATCTGCAAGTGCACAAGCTTTTTATCCAAAATTAAAGAAATCTCTACTTCTTTAATAACTTTCATTTCTACAATCTATGCAAGGCATGCCGTAGCTGTCCCATACTGTTGAGTTCATAAACTGGAACAACTGCCTCATTCTTGTCAGTGCTGAATTTGTGCAATGTAGTGTGTAGCAGACGCTATCAAAATCTATCAGCCTTTATTTTGAAGCTTATCTTTCATATTGTGTTGCACGTCAATGACTCACAACTAATACTACAGGTGACTTCATCGAGATACAGTATGTCTTACATATTTCTCACTTTCACAAAGTGTTACTGTAACCAGGCTCTCTTCCCTCATTGGGCATATTCCTATTAGGCTCTTAGGACACAAACTGTACCCTGTGTGGATCATAGAACTTTCTTTGCCAATCTAGGCAAAGTAGAACTCTGTTGGTACAAGTGACAAAAAACGGTTAAGAGCTGATGGAGAAAAGAGCTAAAACAACAAATTAATAAACAGGGACCTACTTTAGTATTGTATCCATAGTCTATAATAAACTGTAAGCTTTATCACATAATGACTAAATATAATCAGTAACAAAGAAAAGATCACATTGATGGTAACCCAACTTACAATAACAGCCTGAGATCTGAGTGCAGTCACAATCACAGGAAAATAAAAACCAAGCATCTCATAAAAGTGTTTTATGAAAGAGGAGTAACGAAATTCAGCATTCCATTGAAGACTCAAAATGAACTGTTACATCATTAATGAAAGCAGAAAGATTACTAAGAATATCACCAGCATAGAAATTTCCAGTTTCTTGGCTGGATGTGCTCCTCTGACATCGGGAATTTCACAGAAAGAGCTTAATTTTTTAACAGTGCTTCTATATTTTGCAGACATGGGTGGGTCGGAGGGGCTCAGCTGTCTTTTTCTTACAATGATCCACAACTATGTCCCTCCCAATGGTATCAAATGACAAAAAAACATCAGAAAATACATACATTCACCATAGTCTTGTTCAAGTCTTCGTCCTTAAATAGAGAGACCGTGGCTTTCATACTCATCCAAAATGGTGCTAGTGCATGGAAGACATCCACCTTGATGGTTTGGTTTATTAAGGATATGATGATTTGTGGCATGCTCAGGTTGGCTAAAGAAAAGAATAAAGGGTGGTTAAGCCAACTTCTGTTATTTCCCCACTTCAAGTAAATGGTACATGAATTTCAATGGGAACCCCAATAAAGTCATCTATACTGTATGTCCTCACTAACTCATTTGCCAATATCATTAGATCACTTCATGCGCTATGCAAGTTCTGTAAGTAAAAATCACATCTTTGTGTATGATTTTAACATGTAAAAGGAGTATGCTGACTTATCATGCAGTCTTTTTTGTAGGTTTTATTTTTTTATTATTTTTTATTTTCTGTAGGTTTAATCTTAGTGCAGACAAATGGTGTTTTCCTACACCAATAAGGACAATACAAGAGTCAATTTTGAACAGACCAAAGTCCAACATCAAACACATTCACCTGTACAGTGACACTCAGTCTCACTGGGGCAGTTTCAAGTCAATAATGTCTCATCAGACAATGGTCCAATGCATACCAAAAGAAAACATGGAGATCTTGCTAACTTCAAACTGAAGGCACCACAGATGTAATTGTAATGAAGTGTTGGCCCTAGAGGTCAAAACTCTACACACTGTGCTGCATGCTCCCTGGCTTTAAGTTAAATCCCTTGTTATCCATACTTGGAGTTTGACCTAACAGAGAAGGATGACATATTTCTATGTTTGAAGAAAGAAATATTTTTTACAGTTGTCAAACAAAAGAAACTCACAATCTTTATAAGGCTGAAAGGACACAAAGGCCCAGTCTGAAGCATTATTGTGCCAAACTGCTTTCACCCTTACAAAATAAATTAAATAGAGATCTTCAAAGTGTTTGGAGAGGTTGCAGCTGTTGGAAGAGATATTGACACAACCATCCACACCAATCCAGTGATAAGAAGGGCTGAAATAAGAAAATAAACAGGGAGGCAAGTGTTAAAGAGTGAGGATACAACAGGAATACACACTGTAGGTTTTATTCTCTATCTGAGAAGTATCATTAACCCAGAAATCTTAAGCTATTATTATGTTTTATTAAGTAAAATAATTCTACAATTAAGGTAATTTGATATATTTTTGATGTACTTTTTAGCAATTAATCTTGTGAAATATATTTATATGTATTGTGTTTTAAAAACTTTCAGTTGTACACTTCAGATCAAAAGTGTGCTGTGTCTCACTATAAAAAAAATGAAAACTAAGCAAGTGAAAAATATTCACATATATCATGACCTTAAATCTTGCTTTCTTTATTGTAAAAATTATTGACTTATCAAACAATTTGTACTTTGATTATTTAGCTTATTTTAAGAAATATTGTCAAGTAAATTATGTTTACCCCATTGGCAGCTCCCATTTAAAGTTTTTTTGCAGTGTTTCAGTGACATTCTGAACACAGTTTGTATTTCAGTATAATTTACATTGCAGGATAGATAGATAGATAGATAGATAGATAGATAGATAGATAGATAGATAGATAGATAGATAGATAGATAGATAGATAGACATTTACAAAAGCTCAAGAAATATTTTATAATACAACAACCACCAATCTCAAATACAAAAAAAAATACTTCTGGTTTGGCTAATGGTAAATAAGCAGTCGCAATGAGATGCTATATAAGTACAGTATATGCAAAGCATTCTTTTGATGGCTCATTGTTTATAATAAGTGGCAATGCAGTTCTATATAAGGCAATTAATATATTGCATAATTCAGTGTAGAATATGTATTGCCGTTTTCTTCACATACATGTTTAAAAATATTAGATTGTCTTAAATGTTTATTCTAAATTGGTTTAGAACAATATTGCACACATGCATAGTACATTTTAAAAAACTTAATCACTTTTATTATTAACGTTTTACTAAACTCTAACGTGGTGTAAACATTATAATTATATTGTATACTTCGTTTCATGAATGTAAACGAAAAACTATTTTCAATTAACACAGATCTTGATGATTTTAATTTTGTCGACATGTTAAATGGTTCCCACAGACCCGAACACAATGTAAATGTTAATAGTGTATTTCACAGAAACGATCCGTATTGTTTAGTTTGATGTATGACACGATGTGATGGCAGAAACCCTCTGAACTTCACAATGATTCGTATTATTTGGTTTCTAAACGGGTCTTTGACCCGACGTTACTTTCCGGGCTTTGCCAAGACCTTCCAAAATTAATTTTACGAAGTCAGTCCTGAAACAACGGAGGCGTCACTTCCGGGTCTGTAACTGCGGGTCTAAAACTGCGGTGACATATGGTGCTGTGGCTCTGCAAGTGGATGGTACTCGGCTGCCCAGGCAAGGACCTAGGTCACCACCTAGTGGTCAGGGTGCATTACTGCGGTCCTCTGTAGGGATTCCTATCTTTATTTCGTTTAGAAAAATTAGTCCGGACTGGACTGGAGTACAAACAAATGTTCATGTTGTGTGCCTCAGCAGCACCTGCACTGTCTGCACTACACACAGCACAATCTGTGTGCTGTTTCATACACTAGTGCAGGCAGGATGCCAGGCATCTCATGCAATGTGCGGTCTCCGCACTATCTGTGTGCCACACGCATGCATGCCTGACAGTGAAGTAGAGCTTTGGCAGTTACCTGCTGCCAGGGCCAGGAATCAGGACTCACCCTCTGATCTTCCCACGTTATGCGCATCCAGCCAGCATTGCAACAATGAGTATAATTATAAAAGTAATTAACCTGTGTTAGTAGAGTATTGTGTGTGTGTGTGTGTCTGTGTATGGTGGTGTGAAGGGGGTGGGGGACAAATTTTCTCGCCTGAGGCACGAAAATCGTCAGGAAAAGCCCGGCTGCAAAAGTATGAAGGTGCCCCAGTAACATTTCTTCACACATGTCTACTGAATAATTTGTTAGCTGAAAGTACTCAGTTCTCTAGGGTGTGGAGTATTGTTCATAATGGCTATCAAGTTTATCTTCATTCCCCCCTCTGTTACTACCACCAGAGGGTCCAAGGTATACAGAGCAAAGAGAGAAGGTGACAGAACAATATTTTGTGGTGCTACAGTGCTGCTCACATCCACATAAAAAAATGCCCAATATCCAGGACACTATAAGTTCATCCACCTACAGATTTCTGCACTTACTCCTTAACAGGAATGGCTGGATGATATTGAAGGCCCTGATGACACCAAAAGCAAAATACTTACAGTGGTGCCAGCTCTGTCCAGATGGGAATATGCCTTGTTAAATAGATAGATAATTGCATCCTCCACCCCAATCTTTGCATGATTGCTTTGAGACCAAGTGGTCTTTCACAAGATAACTCAAATAGTCCAGGACCAGCGAAGGTCTTCATGATGTGGAACATAAGGGCCACTGGTCTTAATTATTAGGTGAACAGATGTTTGCCTTCTTTGAAACTGGAACAATACAGGGTGTTTTCCACAGCACAGCAAAACGTTAACAACAGACTGAACATGAGACAGAGAATACCACAAAGCTGGTCAGCACAGGCCTTAAATACTGCAGCACTGGCTTACACATGCACGCTGTTTGGTACAGTATTCTATTGCGCATTAGTATGCTTTTCAGTTTCACTTTCCAGAACAGTGTCACAATCCCAAAATGCTCCTGCAGGGGAGACTCGTCTCCTGATTTTGCACAGTTCATAGTAGTGCTCAACATTTTATTAACATGTCTGCTAATGCTATCTCCATAAACTTTAACCATGTGTGTTACTGGACTTAGCACTTTTTCAATAACCCCATTTAACCATTTCTCCCCTCCCCTGTAACTCTTTACCATTACCTCTTGGCCTGCAGTGAAGGATCTGTTTCTGTGAGTGCTATCAGCTTGCATTCTCTGGGAGAACTGAGATCTAATCAGTGACATCCTGGTATGAACTTGTATCTGAAGAAAAAGTTTGGCTGTTGTCTTTTCTATTTTAGTGTGAGGTATGTTAGGTAACCATATAGAGAACTGGCATATCTATCTATCTATCTATCTATCTATCTATCTATCTATCTATCTATCTATCTATCAACACAATGTTCAACTGTCATACTACCCTACTGATCTATTCTGGACTCATCTCTCAACCAGGCCATTACTAGAAAGGCGGTATGCAGATGATTTCACATGTTTTATCCCATTTTGTTTCATGAAAATCTCAATCTCTTGGGAGGTAATTGAGGTCCATTATCAGATGCCAGATCCTTAAGGTGCCATAAGAAACAAAAAAAGTTCCTCAGCACTTCCACAATTTTAGTAGCTGTAGTAGACTGCATCTACCGTAAACACCTGTATTTGATCTTCAGTAAAGCCTACATGTATTCTTTTCCAAGGAGCATTTTTCCATCTCCAAGGAAGAACTGGAGCAGTAGAAGGCATGCTGTGCTGCTGCTGACAAATGGTATACACTCACTTGGTGTGGACTACCAAAACAGACTTCCAGCTAAAATTTCATTTTAACTATTCCCCAATGACTTTGGTGCAGCATGGATAGTAATTTGCCTTGTAATTTCTCATGCACTACTACAATTAGATTGCACAGTATACAATCGTTTTTAATTGTTATCTTAAACCTTATTTCAAAATATGGCTTCAGCACTTCATCCAACACATGTTTAGCTAGCCTAACATTACCATCTATTTAACCATCTTTAAAGCAGGATTTTTAAAATCTTGTTTGCAATATATCTGGCAGTGCCATGTAAGTCATCCAGGTAAGATACTCTGTACAAGGAACACCACATCGCTAATACTTTTTACAGAAAACCTAGATGGTGCATCAGCATGTCCATGCTGCTCTGATCATTTGTACTGGTTTTCATATGTACAGTATATGCTGCTAGATTTAGAGCCCATCTTTGCGTTATCGCAGCAGCTATAGGCCGGAATACTTATCTTAGGAGCAAGTATCTTAGGTAAAGGCATATGACCTATCAGTAAGATAAACATCCTGCCATACAAGTATTCTTAACACCTGATACTGATCCAAGTGCTCCTTCTGAGTATTTCTGTTCTGTTTCTGTCAACATAAAGGAAGCATGAAGAATAAGTCTCTCAGCTCCATTTTCCACCTGGCGAGATTGTACAGCACTCACCACAACTGGAGATGAGTCACAACCCAGGATGAGTGGCAGCTATGGGTTATAATGAACTAACATCTGACTGGATTGTATCCGTTTCTTAGCATCTTCAAAAGCACACTGACATTTTTCAGACCAAAAGCATTTGTCATTTTTGTGCAACAACACTGTCTTTGGCTGTGTTAGCATGGAAAGATTTTTAATGAATTTCCTGTAGTAATTTACCACATCCAGAACAGATATTAGCTCTGTTACATTCACAGGAACAGTAGGCCTTTGAATAGCCTCTGTTTTTTCTCTCATTGGATGGATATCCGTAGCATCAATATTTTGCTCCTTCTCAGTGGAGTTGTTTCATATACTAACTCGGTTTCGTTTAATTTAAATATCCTGTCTTTGTCGCCAAAACTGTAGTGTCAGAGTCATCCTCTTACTTCCGTGGTCAATTCATGGAGTTTGAATTAGGAAGAAATCCACCAATGCAGAAGTTAAACAACAATGCTTTTATTTTCCTTTGCATTGTGTTTCACTTCTGCTTTCTGTAACAAGCCTCACCCCACACTGCTAAATGCGAGATTCTTTTTTTAACATAACCGCCAATGAGAACAAAGTATACATTTCTAAACTTCCCACAGCTACCTCTGCTAGAGATGTTATGTCTCAAGCATTATACTAATAAAAACACTTGTAATATGAACAACACAACTTCATATGAGACTGCATATGAGAGGGTTACTCTGAACAAATTAATCACAACTATGCAACAGAGACAAAAGGTGAATATGGAAGCTGCTCCAGTATGCTCCCTTCTTCTTGCTGCAGCAGACATCCCTTGTGTGTTCTGATACTAACAAACATCTGACAAAAGGTTGAAAAAGGCGTCCAAGAGACTCAGAGGTGCACTTAGTGGAATAATTAGATATGCGAAGAGAATATAATTACAAACCATAGTATTGCACATATCACAGTACAGTTGTTTCCAAATTTGAACAGTTGAAGTCATACCAGTTTCACTGACTCACAAAAAGTCAGTAATGGTGATGGAAACAGCAGACACTGTGGTTTACAATCCAATGCATTAGCTACTACACCACTACAGGGCCAGCAGGCTATAGCCACATTTAGCAGCTCCTGGTGTCCAGACACCTCTAGTTCTGTGTCTCCTAGCCTGCTTGTAAACAACTTGTTTTCTTAAAAAGGCAAAATGGTTCCATCTACTCATCAAGGAACCATGTGCTGCCTGCCTAGTCTCCAACCAGTCTTTCATAATGTGTGATTCTCTCTTGCTTGCTATCTAGAATCCTATGGAAAATGTGCACACTTTCATTTAGGTGTCTTTATTTTCTGTTGCTTTGATGCCTTTGAAGGTTTTACTTTCCAAGTATCTGTTATATGACTGGATCTTTGCCATTTTGACTGGAAAAATGATAAACTCATAATCTCATCATTATGAGTATGGAGTTTATACACTTTTTTAGCTTTGTAAATTTTTTCTGAGCTCACATTCATTTTATAACACACCAGTGAAGCATCACCCGGAGTACTGCCACAGTTTTGATCTCCAGGCTAAAAAAAGACATAGCAGCACCAGAAAAAGTCCTGAGAACTACAACTAGGTTGATTCCAGGACTGTATGTTATAAGTTATGAGGAAAGATTAAAGAAGTTGAACCTTTTTAATTTAAACAAATAAGAAGTAAAATGATTGATGACGAAAGGAATTAGTTTCGTGAGGCCAGACTGTTACTTTATAATGAATTCAACAAGAACACAGGAACTTGTTAAGGGTAAATTTGGCATAAACATTAGAAAGTTATTCACACTAAGAACTATAGACACATAGAATAAGTTACCAGATAATGTGGTAGGACTTTAGGGACAACTCAGCTTTATGTTATTTTGAAGGTATTAGGTGGATGGTACTGGCAAGCTCTGCCTGGCTGAATGGCCTGTCCTTTTCAAAATTTTTCTAATTTTCATCTAAAGTTCTAATATGTTTTCAGTGGTTCTGAATCACAGAGAATCCCTATAGGTCTCTGTTTTACTATTGTGCTCATAAGAATTACTTATGAACATTTTGAAATTATGTCAAGTATGTGAATTTCCCATTGGGATTAATAAAGTATCTATCTATCTATCTATCTATCTATCTATCTATCTATCTATCTATCTATCTATCTATCTATCTATCTATCTATCTATGACTTTGAAAAGACATCAAGCTTTTTTGGGGTTCCCCCTATTTTTTTCCCTATAGACCCACAGAAACCCTCACTCTTAGGCTATTTTGGACCATATTTTGTGCAGGAAGTTACAACCTTATGATAAAGAAGAAACCAATAGGTGTCTTCAGCAAAAAAAATTAGAGGGACGTGAAGTTGTACATGCCGCATCAACCAGTCCTGCAGGTCCAACCACTAATGGGATTGAAGGGGTCAGAGTTACTGGTTTTCAAAACATTTGGTAATACAGGCATGTGGAGTATCATTTTACGCTATTTTAAGGTTTCTGATGACAAACATGATAAGATTCTTGATGCTTAATTCTTTACCAGCAGTCCTAGCCCTCTAAGAGACACTCGCAGAAGGTTAAAATGACAAATTTCAAAAAGCATAAGCATGTGGGTTATCGATGTAGAATATTTCAAGGTCAGTGATTACGAATATGATGTGATTCTGATTTTCAATCCTTTACTAAGTGCCCTCTATGGGCACTTACCAGAGGGTGAACAATGACAAATTTCCATTACTTTTCCATTACTTTCAAGAATGTTTCAATTTCAACTGAAGCACACATGTTAATATTCAAATATATGATACAACTATTTTATATATATTTTTATATAAGCTGGAAGTCTTGTGCAAAGCGTAGTGTCATTTTTCTGGCAATTATTGACTATGTCTTTGGTTTACATTTTGGTTTTGACAAAGATCAGTTTAATTTTGTTGGCTTTGACTTGGCATTTTGTTAACTTACGTTTCATCTTCTGACCAGTTTTTCTCCATGTTTGTGGCCTGTCACTTCCACCTCTGTGTAGGGCACTATTCCTAATCTTTTAAAAAGCATTTACTTTAACTTTGTTTCACTTTTTACATGTAGTAACCTCTTTGTTTGTTCCTCCTACAAACTTTGACCAACAAGAGCATATTTCTATAGAAATATGATACTGGCATGACTACCTAAAGGCATATTATGAAAACAATCAGTTAAAGAAAGTAACAAAAATTAATTTTTCATACGTAGTTAAAAATGATACAAATGACCAAAAAATTTGTATCCCCGCCAGAAACCGTATCAGCTCTTTTGAGAATTCCTTTTTTGTGCTTTATATTTGTTTCCCTTTTTCAGAGTTGTGGTGTTTTTGTGTACTGAAAGGAGATAGATTGCTGTAAGCAGGCACTCATTTCTAGCTCAGTTCAGCCAAGTGAGTGAAGTAAACCCTTGCAGCCTTGAGTATGATCCCTCTGGTTTGCAGCACTTTTCCTGGTTTATATTAGAGTTCCTTAGATTTTCTGGCATCATGAGCAGTTTAATTTGTTTTGGTCTCCTTTTTGCAGTTTAAATTCAAGTGATTCAAAGGCATGATTAATGCAAACAGAAATTTCTTTTTGTATTTTTGTGCCAGTCATGACATCTATAAAGAATAATGTCAGAAGTGCTTATTGCCACTTCCAATATATTAATGAATGGACCTGATTTTGGGACTGCCAGAGGCAATTTATTCTAGTGCTGTGGATGCACTCAGTTGATACAAATCCACTTTTAGAGAGTTTTTCATACATAAGAATGGACAACATTACTATCTTACCTTCTGCTACAGATTTCGACTGTGTAGTTGGTGTCATTTGGGTTTTCTGGTGCTGGTTGCCAGTAAATGGTGCTGCTGAAGTCTTCTGAAAGCATCCACACATTCTGTGGGTACAGTAGCCAGCCTGGGGTGAAAAAAAACACATGGTGTACTCATTAACTATTAAACTAAAACTAACAAAAATGCAAACTAACACTAAGACAGTGTTTAATGCTGCCCAGGTTACTCCAGTCAGTCATTTGCTATATCCCAGTGTGGTTAAATAGTTAAGGTTGATTCTTTGTTGTGATGGTTGTTTGGAACTTCTCACTTTATAAATAAGAGTTGTCTCTTCTCAATTTTTTAAGAAACTAGGGGGCTTCACCCCTGCTCGCTTCGCTCGCCAACCCCCATGTTTGGTTTTCCGGATACACACTTTTAAGATTTTTTTTCTTTGAATTGTTGCTATTTCATTAGTTTTACTTTTATTTCAGAACTTCTGTAAAAACAATTTTTGTAATCTTGCGAGTCCCAATATGCTGAATCTTTTAAATGAGGTCAGGATAGGTTTCTCTGTTTGGAATTTCAGCACAGACAAAACGATCTACATCATCAGCAGTTAATAATTTTTTTTACAAAGTAAAAAAGTAAGTAGAGTTCTGCATTGGACTCCTGTCTGTAAAGTCGTGCTATTTTCCTCTCACAGTTCCAAAAGTTCATGGGGTTACCAAGGTGATACCCCAGATTTTCTCTAGGTTTTTGTACAAGGGCTAGACAGAACGTTTTTGACTTCTGGGGTAAATTTAGCTTTTTAAATAAGCAGACAGATAAATATATATACATTAACAAAGTAACCAATAAATGCATGTGCGATAAACTCAGTTTTTGAAATTCTCAAGATTCTTTATTTGTCACATGCATAGTTATACAGGTTGGCACCCTGCCCAGGATTGGTTTCTGCCTTGTGCCCTGTGTTGGCTGGGATTGGCTCCAGCAGACCCCCGTGACCCTGTGTTCAGATTAAGCGGGTTGGAAAAAGGTTGGATGGATGGATAGTTATACAGGACAACACGCAGTGAAATGCATCCTGATCTGCTTATCAAAAACTGTGCAAAGTTAGAAGAATATCAGTTAGATTAACAAAAAGTCATAGATCGAAAGATAACAGTATAGTAGAACATAATAAATAAGTAAAATTATGTGAATAAAGTAGAATTAAGTGTTAAGGTGCAATAGTGTAGTAATTATTGTGCAAAACCAAAGTTAGACTGGTGCATAGTTAAATGAGGCAGTTTGTTTGTTTGCACTACTGCGATCTTTACTTTCTTTTTTTATATTTTCTAATTTTCCTACTTTCATATCCTTTAACTTTTTTTTCTTTTTGAGCCGTTCTAATTTCCCTGGTTTCATAGTCTCTAACCTGCTCTGCATGTGTTTAGCGCCAACATTTGTAAATGTCTTTATGAAGTTCTACTTTGTCTTTTACTCATTGTCTTTTAATTCTGAGCTGGATTGGACGTGCTTTTTTTTCAATTCCACTTGTTCCGGGCTGATAATACTTTCCTTATTTTCTGAATTTGCACTTCGATTATTCTTTTTTGCTCTTTTTCTCTGTCCAACGCATTTGAGTCTCTTTTCTCCGCGCTGCTTTCTTCTTCGCTTAGATGTCGACATTTAATTTATAACGTACTGTCCTTATACGCTTTATATGCGCTGAGAGCCCTGGATCTGTGTGTGCTCAAATCCTTCGCAAGACTGAATGTTTTGCTGCCTATTTTCCTATTTGATAGATTGTAAGTAGGGCGTGTCTTTGGTCTCGTGGGTCTTTAAAATGTCTTCCGAGAAGATCACGTATCGTAGACTTGCTTTTTGCTTTCCAGGACAGGATTTCTTTTTATGATAGATAGATGAATGCCCATCCAAGTGAAGTTACTTCTAAACATTTTTCCTTTTCCAATCATGTGGCCATTACCAGATATTAAAACAGGGACAGGATCCCTGAAGATCTATTTATGTCTTAAGAGTAAGAGTAGTGTTGAGCCCATCTACACTCTGCTAATGGGAGAACCATTTTTGGTTCCCCAAAGATCCATCCTCAAGAAGGTTCCAGAAAGAACTTTTATTTATTTGGATATGTAACAGGCTTCATACAGTAAATAACCAAGAATAGATATTGACAGATTTGTAAGATAACAATTTCTCACGATTTTAAAAGACTGTTGCTGGATACTTATGAAGCACAGGCCTGGTCCAGTTTTTCTTAATCTGCAGGTGTCCTTTATAGGTAGCCTATCATACATTAAAGATTTCTGATTTTTTATACATATTAGGAAGTTTTTTAAAGCACAAAGAACCAACTTCATATGCAGAGAAACTTTCCCAGAATAAAATGGTTCTTTGTCAAGCAATAGTTCTAGAAGGAACCACACAACCCAGTAAAGAACCATAAAATGCCACTAAAGAACTAGTAAAGTTTTTTAGTAAACTTAGTTTTTTTCAGTATTTTTAACACTAGAATTACCAGAGCCTATGAAAAAACTCGTAGATCCGTCCCACCTTAAATCACTTCGCACCTCTCCATCAGCGTCTTTTGTCCTGTAAATGTGTCGATAAGCTGCAAGCAGCCTACTATCACATCCCCCCACCGCCGCACAGTTTTCTCAGCTCAAGTCTGTTTACCTGCGCGTTAGTTGCTTAGAGTTGTATAGAGTGAGAAGTCAAGCAAAATGACACCTTTTATAAATACTATATCGTTATTTGGAACACATGCATTTCATGTTTATGTAAACATATTGTTAAAACAGAAATGTTTTTCATATTTTAGTAATAATTGACAAAATGTAGACATGAAGTGTATAATGTGTGAAGCTCATGTCCAAATATCAAATAAACACTTTCACAAAAGGTACAAAAATAACAGAACAAGTGCGCTTCTATTCAAGACTATAACTGCAAAAAAAGAACCCGCGTTAGGGTGCGACATTGACATGCATTTGCTATGACCGCTTCGGTGGCACAACGGTATCAGCTGTTGACTGGTAAACAAAACTTCATGGGTTCGACTCCGGATGAGTCTGTTTTGAGAAGTGAGCTGCTTTTATTCTTAATATCTTAGTATAAAAACATACATTTGATTCCCACCCCAATCATCCCCCCCCCATATCTGACACTGCTGTTTTCACATAAAGACGTGCTATAACAGAGGTGAACTCAGATCATGACGATGGTTCTACATCAGAGCAAGAACGCACATCACACTTTTGCCATCGCTGTGCTTTGTATATGTACACGGGAAGCTCTACAGTCTAATTGTAATTTTACGCTGTAGGAAGTAAGTAAATAAATAAAGGTAAATAAGTAAATAACATTCGATCTGGCTTTAATATACAAAGTAGAGCGATGGCAGCTTCCACCTTCAGCTATAGACTCTCCACTCTAGTGTTTAGATCTGGATGGTGCATGTGCCCAAAACATTAACATTTATATGTTACTTACATAAAAGCCAGATCGAATGTTATTTACCTTAATTTATTTTCTTACTTCCTATAGCATAAAGTCACAAGTAGACTGCAGAGCTTCCTGTGTTTGATCAACACGGGCATGCTCAAAAAATACATGTGTAATGCCACAAAAAGTGCCTGCTGACACCTCAGTACGCGAGCAATGGTACGAGAATGCAGTTAGACATTTTTTTTGAGCACATACACCGTCCAGCCCTAAACAGTAGCGTGGAGAGTCGCTCGCGTACTGAAGAGTCTATAGCTGCAGATGGAAGCTGCCGTCGCTGCACTTTATATACAAAGACTTACATATACAAAGCACAGCGATGGCAAAAGTGCGACCTGCATTCTTACTTTGATGTAGAAACTTCGTCATGATCTGAGTTCACCTCTGTTATAGTACGTCTTTATGTGAAAACAGCAGTGTCAGATGGGGAGGAGGGAGAGGGGGATTGGACTGTGAACGTGACAAAGAGAATAAAACTGAATAAAAAAAATCAAAGCTAACCTTTACAAGTATCATAAATTTACACCGGCTGTTACAGACTGAAATCAAATGTATGTTTTTATTCTAAGATAGTAAGAATAAGAGCAGCTCACTTCTCAAAACGGACTCGTCTGGGGTTGAACCCATGAAGTTTTGTTTACCGGTCAACAGCTGATACCATTGCGCCACCAAAGCGGTTGTAGCAAATGCATGTCAATGTCACACCCTAACGCGGGTTCTTTTTCTGCAGTTATAGTCTTGAATAGAAGCGCACTTGTTCTGTTATATTTGTACCTTTTGTGAAAGTGTTTATTTGATATATGGACTTCAGGCTTCACACATACACTTCATGCCTACTTTTTGTCAATTATTACTAAATCATGAAAAACGTTTCTGTTTTAACAATATGTTTACATAAACATGAAATGCATGTGTTCCAAATAACGATATAGTATTTATAAAAGGTGTCATTTTGCTTGACTTCTCACTCTATACAACTGACACGCAGGTAAACAGACTTGAGCTGAGAAAACTGTGCGGCGGTGGGGGGATGTGATAGTAGGCTGCTTGCAGCTTATCGACACATTTACAGGACAAAAGACGCTGGCAGAGAGGTGCGAAGGGATTTAAGGTGAGACGGATCTACAAGTTTTTTCGTAGGCTTTGGTAATTCTAGTGTTAAGAGTGTAGGATGAGTTCAAGGCATAATATTTATACTAAAGATGAATCCTACTCTGCTAACCAGGGTGTAGACTGATTATAAACCTGTGAAAAATTCCTAATTTAAAATGTATATACTTGTGTATAGTTGTACAGGACCCAGCTATTATACTGAAGAAGACAGGACATTTTGACATAATCTCATAATCTTTTTATTGATAGTTGATTCTTTGACTTGAAATAAAAGCACCACTTAAATCTGGGATGGAAAATCTATTTAATGTACTTGTGTTGTGGTTGCTTGCTTGAACACGCTCCAGTAGTCATAGATGCTATAATAATATAACAAATAATGAAAGCACATAATGTTCATGTTCCAGCTAAGTGGCTATGTAAATGAAGATTGCATCAGAAATGCAGTATTAACTCTATGTGTTTTTTGTGAATGTTTGTCTATTGACTGTTGTTTAATGATGATTGCTGTTGCACTCGTGTTTTATGTTTGTTTTGATGTTATTGCAATAAAGTGTTTACTGACACAATTTTGAAAGTTTCAATAAATTATGAAAATTAGCTGTTTAGATGTTACTTGCTTAACCGTCTTAATGAAATTGCATTTCTCTATACTAACACAATACTTTAAAACTTAATCTTTAAAAGCAGGCAAAGATCGTTTTTAAAAGTGGTATAGATATTTGCACCAGCCTACTCCATGTAAATATGGTAAAGCCTAACTCTAGGGGTAATACAAAACAACTATATTGATTAGATTATCTATCTATCTATCTAATCAATCTAATCAGATAGATAGATAGATAGATAGATAGATAGATAGATAGATAGATAGATAGATAGATAGATAGATAGATAGATAGATAGATAGATAGATAGATAGATAGATAGATAGAATCTTTATTTGTCCCCAGGAGAATATTTTACTTTTTACAGAAGCTCAATAAATAAATACACAAACACTATATGCTTTTGGCATCAGGTTTCAAGCAGTTTAGATTAACAGCACACAGCGACAGAGTGGGACTGCCATTCAGTCCTGGAGTGACATGATGCAGACCAGTTCACCCCTACTCGGGTGGGGATTGAAGGTGGGTATCAATACTAGGCCACCATGGTAACTGCAAACAAAATAAAAAAGACACCGAACTCCTAAATCTACTGACTCCTCTTTCAATGCACTTAAGGAGATGTTGGAGCAACAAATTGCCATGGTCAAGAGTGTTGTCTTGTAGAGTATACAGTATCTAGAGTATCTCTTTATTCTCCTCAGCTGTTGTTGCCAGAAATACAATCCTCTCTCGTCTCTGGTATAGATCCAAAAGTTTAACTAACTTCCTTACCACAGGGCCAGCCATGTATTTAATAACAAAGAAATGAAATAAAAGGACTACTATTATGTAATGTGCACTATTATTTACCATAGCTAATTATAACTTTGCAATACATAATACATGATGCCTGTATATTCATAATATAAACTGCTCGAAACAATTAAAGCAACACTTTGAAACACGTCATATCTCAATTGTAAAAAAAACATGCTGGATATCTATACTGATATGGACTAGGTAATGTGTTGGGAATGAAAGGATGCCACATCATTTGATGGAAATGAAAATTATCAACCTACAGAGGGCTGAATTCAAAGATAACCCGAAAATCAAAGTGAAAAAATGATGCGGCAGGCTAGTTTATTTTGCTGAAATTTCATTGCAGCAACTCAAAACCTTACCTAGTAGTTTGAATGGCCCCCATGTCCTTGTATGCATGACTGACAAAGTTGGGGCATGCTCCTAATGAGACGACAGATGGTGTCTTGGAGGATCTCCTTCCAGATCTGGACCAGGGAATCACTGAGCTGCTGGACAGTCTGAGGTGCAACCTGGCAGCGTCAGATGGACCAAAACAGAATGTCCCTGAGGTGTTCTATTGGATTTAGGTCAGGCAAGTGTGGGGGCCTGTCAATGGTATCAGTTTCTTCATCCTCCAGGAACTGCCTGCATACTCTCGCCACATAAGGCCGGGCATTGTCGTGCACAAGGAGGAACCCACTACACCAGCATATGGTCTGGCAGTGAGTCCAAGGATTTCATCCTGCTAAGTAATGGCAGTCAAGGTGCTGTTGTCTAGCCTGTAGAGGCGCCATTGGTGGACCTGCCAATTCTGGTATTCTATGGCAAATGCCAATCAAGCTCCATGGCGCTGGGCAGTGAGCACAGGGTCAACTAGAGGATGTTGGGATGTGCCATACTGGAGAAGTTGGACTACCTGTGCAACCTCTGTAGGGTCCAGGTATCACCTCATGTTACCAGTAGTGACGCTGACCATAGCCAAATGCAAAACTAGTGAAAAAACAGTCAAAAAAGATGAGGAGGGAAAAATGTCAGTGGCCTCCACCTGTTAAACCATTCCTGTTTTGGGGGTCATCTCATTGTCGCCCCTCTAGTGCACCTGTTGTTAATTTTATTAACACCAAAGCAACTGAAACTGATTAATAACCCCCTTAACTGACCAGATCAATATCCCAGAAGTTTCATTGACTTTTTTTGAGCAGTATATTATTGCATATCCTTTCACAGGTAATTTCTTCATATCTTGCAGCCATAATAATATTTCCACACTGGTCATATAATATTTGTAATATTGAAAAATACCTACAAAACTCTATCCAATCATCATGGTAAAATACCACAATGTTGCACATACCTGTTGCTGTCATTTTGTTATAACCTCCTGGCCCTGCCACATCACCATTACTGGACTGACTTTCTGTGGCTGCTAGTTGAAGCAGAAATGTGAAATACAGACAGCATTGTGTTCTTCTTTCTTGAGCTTATTACTAGCACAATCCCTGTCCCTACCACGTGTTCGCTGTGTATGGTTGTTTTCAATGTGTTGTCCTTTGCTGTGATATCAAATTGACAGGCCAGAGTCCTTTACAATCTTGTACACAATAAAAGCTGCAGGAGTACATTTATGCACTTTCTAATGTGCATACTGTAGTTTTTTCTCTTAAGTGTTTTATTAAACCAAATAGTACATGATGATATCACACAGGTGTAAACTGAAACAAGTTAGATGGAGAACTGCTGTCTCCTTTGTCATTTGTAATTTATTGTTAATAAGGAGCCATTAAAAAGAGTGAATGCAGCTGTTTACAAAGCCAAAGTTTACAAGCAATTAAGGGTGGGGAACCTTAACAAGTGAGACCACTAAAATGAAGCAGAAAAGTGTCACTTGAGCAATAAGTGCTTTATTACCAATAATTGACCGTTCATTAAGAAACTGGGTCGGAACAAAAACCTCCACTGAGCTGGCATTGTTTTGTTTGCTTATGACATCTGAGATACAACAGGCTACATTTCTTTTGTTTTTTAAATTGGAGTACAGGTAGGTGAAGTGACTTACTCACAGTCACACAGTGTCAGTAGCGAAATCTGAACCCACAGCCTCAGAGTTTGAAGTCGAAAGTTCCACATTGTCTACGTTAATAAGTCTGCTCATACACACAAACTCACATCTAAATTAATGCTGAGGCACTGCCAGTGTGGAATAACCACTTTGGACAAAAAAATAATTGTGGTTGCTTAGGCATCTTCCAATTAAAGATAAATTGCATTTTTAATTCTTTGTGAATTTACAAGCATATATAATAATGGTAAAGAGCCTTTTGTTTTCTAAATCCTCCCCACAAAGCTTGATGAAATGATGAAATATCTGCAGGTCGAAACAATTAAGGGGGAAATGGATGAAATGATGAAATATCCATGTACTGCTAAATTGACCAGGATGGAACCCCCCAGCTTGCTAAAGAAATTTCTACTTGCACTGTAATCAAGAGTGAGATATACTGCACTGTATTAAACAACCTGCATTCTTAAAAGTATGGTCATCTCTCTGTTAAGGAGCTAAGTCACTCAGGGGCCTTTGGTCTTAATCTGGCCTTGGCGCAGTGCTAGGCAATGTGATGTGGGAAAGCACACTGAATCACAGCATCATACCCCTTCTATAAAAGGTGGCTGCTCATATAGCAAAGCATCCAAAGGCTACAAAGAGGAAACCTTCAGGAGAGGTTTAGCCCAAACCAAACAAATTTTCTCTTAAGTTTTAGATTTGTTTCTGTTTTCAACTTAGAGTTTCGTTTTATTTTGTTAAAACTCAAAAAGACTTGTGTGTATCAAGTCATTCACGAAAAGACCTTTAAAGCCTCAAGCACTATGTCCGTAATAATCCTTTAAAGTTTATTTCTATAAAATTTAAAAACTTTAAGAATCCGGGTCTCAGCTCTACCCTATGCACATGCTTTTTGCCTGCAACCCCAAAAAGTCAAGGTGGGAAAACATAACTCCAGCTCCATTCACCTGAACATCGGCACCCCCCAACCAGAGTTGTGTTCTTAGTCCCCTGCTGTACAGTATTTACAATGTACACGATTGTGAAACAAGGTGTAGCTCAATTACCACTGTAAAATCTGCTGACGACATAGCTGTGGTAGGCATCATCAGTAACAACAATGAGAAGCCCTACCTAGACAAGGTGGCTTGTTTGTCACCGTAGTGTCAGGGAAACATGTCACTTCATCAGCGTCACCAAAACAAAAGAGGTTATAGTGGATTTCAGCAGGGGAAATGAGAAATGAAGAACTGACTACAGGTCAGTAGCTTCCTGTGTTTGATCAACACGGGCATGCTCATAAAGTACATGTGTAATGCTACGAAAAGTGCACGCAGACACTTCAGTACGTGAGCAATGGTGCGAGAATGTAGTCAGATTTCTTTTTTGGGCACATACACCGTCCAGATCTAAACACTAGTGTGTAGAGTCGCTTGCGTACTGAAGAGTCTATATTTGCAGGTGGAAGCTGCCATCGCTGTACTTTGTATATGAGAGCCAGATCGGGGGGATGGGTGGCTTGGGGGTTGGAATCATGAATGCGACTGAGAGAATAAAACTGAATAAAAAAAAAAAAACTAAACTTTACAAGTTTCATAAATTTACACTGGCTGTTACACACTGAAATCAAATGTATTTTTTTATTCTAAGATAGTAAGAATATGAGCAGCTCACTTCTCAAAACGGACTTGTACGGTCTCGAACCCGTGAAGTTTTGATTATCAGTCAACAGTTCATACCGTTGCGCCACCGAAGCGGTCGTAGCAAATGCGTACCTTTTGTGAAAGTGTTTATTTGATCTTTGGACTTCAGGCTTCACACATTATATAGTTTATGCCAACATTTTGTCATTTACTACTAACATATGAAAAACGTTTCTGTTTTAACAATGTGTTTACACAGATTATTGTACAAATGGAACACACATGAAATGCAAGTGTTACAAATAACGATCTATTCCACTCTAAAAGTCCAGCACTTCACTCCCAGATAATCAATCAAGGCATGAGCTGGGAGAAGTTTGTGCACGTTCTAAGTCAGTGGGGGGATGGAATAGCAGGCTGCTTGCTGCTTGTCTTAATCGGCACATTTACAGGACAAAAGATGCTGAGGGAGAGGTGCGAACGGATTTAAGGTGGGCCGGATCTACAAGTTTTTTCTTATGGCTCTGGTAATTCTAGAGTTAAAGCATTCTGTCAGTATGCATCAATGCCTATTACGGAAATCGCATTCCCTACACCACTGAAAGGAGTTGTGTTCTCTGCTGAGTACATCAAGGAGATATCAGTACAAACCCTATAAGACCTATGTAAGGTTTCTAAACTCTTTTGGGACTCCCCCAACTGGAGTTACACTCCACGGTCTATCATCTGGTAATTCTAGTGTTAAAGCATTCTGTCAGTATGCATCAATGCCTATTACGGAAATCGCATTCCCTACACCACTGAAAGGAGTTGTGTTCTCTGCTGAGCACATCAAGGAGATATCAGTACAAGCCCTATAAGACCTATGTAAGGTTTCTAAACTCTTTTGGGACTCCCCCAACTGGAGTTACACTCCACGGTCTATCATCCGCAGACGAATGGCCTGACTGAACGATTTAATAAAACCCTAAAACAGATGATTCCACAGGTAGCCCATGATGATCTAACTTCTTGGGATACAGTTGTATCTTTCCTTGTTTGCTGTCCGAGAGGTCTTGCAAGCATCATTCGCGACGAGTCCCTTCAAACTATTATTTGGCCGTCGACCACGCAAGGTGTTGGACAGAGACTCCCCAGACTGAGGTCACTATTGGGATTGATTTAACTGACACCCAGAAAGCAGAACTGCTATCGCTGATCAAGGAAAACAAAGATGTCTTCTCAGCCATGCCTGGCCGGACGATGATTGCAGAACACAGAATTGTCACTCCACTTGGTGTTACTATACAGAGGTCCCTGTATCACCTACCAGAGGCAACAAGGAAAGTGATACATGAGGAAATCCAACAGATGCTCCAATTAGGCATTATTCGGCCAAGCAAAAGCGCATGGCAGAGCCCAATTGTTCTGTCTCAAAGTCTGATGGTTCGGTTCAGTTCTGTATTGATTTTAGGTGTTTGAATAGAATTTCCAAATTTGATACATACCTGATGCCCCGTGTGGACAAGTTGTTGGAAAAGCTTGGGCAGGCTTCATATATCTCCACCCTTGATCTCACAAAGGATTATTCGCAGGTCCCCTTGGAGGTGTCTAGTTGTGAGAAAATGGCGTTCGCCACTCCAGACAGGTTGTTTGAATTTACAGCACTCCCTTTTGTTCTCCATGGCGCACCGCTGACCTTTCAGCGAATGATGGACCAGATCCTGCGTCCCATTCCACGTACACAGGTGCTTATCTTGACAATGTGGTCATTTTTAGCAATGACTGGGAAACTCATCTTGTCTGCCTTCAGGCGGTGCCTGCCAGTTTAAGGCTGGCAGGTTTGACAGCCAACCCTAACAAGTGCAAGCTGGGTATGTCAGAAACCCAATATATGGGATATTCCATGGGGAAGGGTATGCTCAAGCCTCAAATGGACAAAGTGGGGGAGGTGCTTGCATATCCCCATCCCGAAACAGAGGCAGATTCGTGCCTTCCTCGGGCTTGTGGGGTATTACAGGCAGTTCATTCCCAGTTTTGAGCATCGACAGTTGCTTGCTCACACTGGTGTGGACAAAGCTGACGGGGGAAATGCAAAGTTTCTGAACTCTTTTGGGACTCCCCCGACCAGGGCAACACGCCGAAAAGCATCCCGAAGCGTAATCGCTTCGTCTGTCAAAGACAGTTTATCAGTTGCCAGGGCAACCGTGGGCTCCCAACAATGTAGCAGCTCGCAGCTAAAGCAGACCCAAGTCAATCGCGGTTGCACAATAAGTGCTTGCCATTGATGGGTGATGCAAGTAACATTATAAATGCAGGGAACAGGTTTACTTGGCCACTAACCTGACCATGACCCTGCCTGATTGCTGTTTCTGTGTATAGGAGAGTGGTAGATCCCACTACAATAAATAACCGGTTTCAAGCTGAATAAAGTTGCTTTTGCTAAAGTACTGAGATTCAGCCTCGTGTTTTGGGGTGCAAGAAAGGGAATCACACATCACACTATATACAAAATGGTGCATTACCAAGGAAGTCAGGATCACAAAGGACTCCTCTCATCCTTTCTACAGCCAGTTTAAATGATTAAGATCTGGCGAACGACTGCATTGCTTCAGAACAAGAATAGAAAGATTGGGAAAGAGCTTAATTTCCCAGGTAATAAAAATATATAATGGTCATTTTGTCAGGCATTCTGCAAAATCATAAAAATCGTCAATTATGTATATTTAACTCTTATTACTATTTAATAATTATTATAGCTCTATTGCTTATATGTGTTACACAATTATCTGAGTATTTTTAATCTGCTCCTTTTTAATGGGTACTTTTTAATTTTATTGCACAATGCTGGCTGCTCACTGAGCTGCATTCTATTGTATACGAGATGTCTATATATGTGACAAATAAAATATAAATCTAAAGTATTATTCTGTATTCAGTTGTCACCTTTATCTTAAAATGTAATACCTAACTTATACCATGACATCTTCAGACCCAATTCAAGACCACGGGAGGCTTGAACCTATCTCAATAGGATTTGCTTGAGAAAACAATGCTAAGCAGCACACCAGTCACTGGAGGACTTGCTCACACACAGTATCACAGTCAGACATTACGCTACCATCAGTTAACAAATATACCAAACACTATTACTGACATCTAAGTTATTGTTTAACACTTAAGAGAACAGGCAGCTCAGGGACTTACTAATACCCAAACCACAAGTCAGATGTGCAATCAACAGCTTTCATATTAACAGTTCAAGCACCCCACTGCATGGTTAAAGGGATCAAACTGTAAAATAATATATATATATATATATATATATATATATATATATATATATATATATATATATATATATATATATATATATATATATTTTATTATACACACACCAGGACTATTCATTTTCAGATTCAGTTGGGCCAGATTTTCAAACCAAGATATTTATCTGAGACAGACATTTTCAGGAGCCTGTAAGCAGCAGGCAATAACAAATTTTAAACCAACATGAATGTATTGAAAAACAAATAATGTCTATTCATTATTTCCTTTTTAAATTTGGTCACATCTGACACAGGCACATCAAAATGTGCATAAAAAACAATGAAAACCTATAACTGAATAGAATCTGAGGTAGCAGTAATAGTTTGTTTCCCACTTTGAAATAAAAAAAACATTTGTCATATCTGTCCTAGACACATCACAAAGTGCATAAAAACAAAATAGTGCGCAGTATTAGCAATAACATTTGTTGCTCTTTTGAAATAAAAGAAACATTTTTCTCACATCTGACCCAGGAACATCATAAAGTGAATTTAACAGAATAAAAAAGAACTATCAGTGCACAAACCCATAATAAGTGATAACAGTAACTAACACAACATGAATACAACGTCTGCACACCGAGGAACCATAGGTTCGTTTCATGTGTGATTGGCAGTGCTTTTTTGTAAACAAAAGCTGCCGGTACGAATACGTTGCGTCTGAATCAAATTCGAGGTACTGTGAATGTTTATTGAGACCGATGGTCTTAACGCTACGTGTTTTGTTTATTTGGTGAAAAACAACGTTTACAATTTGTACCTGACAAATCGTCAAGTATAACAAGAATCCTTTACGTCATATAATACTTCATTCGCTACTTAAAGTGCTTTGCAAACTCCACGCAGGGAGGACGCGAACCCAAGATCGCTCTCCTTATTGTGAGGCAGCTGCATTTCCACTATGCCACCTGCGCTGTGCTGCCTAATATTGTGCTTGATAGTTTAAAATTAGAAAAATTGAGACGTTCCGAAATCGAAGAATATTGACAGCAGGTTAATAACAAGCTCTGCAATCTACAGAAAAGTTTTCTTCTGTAGTCCTGCAAATCAATCAGTGCTTATTGAGTTTTAAAGAAAAATCCAAACTTTTTGCATGTTTTCGTCGAATACAGTCTTTCTAATTTATCCTTTTCTTGTTTATGGCTGATCGTTGTCCTCGTAACAGTCATGAATCTACAGGATCGAAGCGTGTGAGGATGGCCAACCAATTGTATGAAGAAAAGTGCGGAGACAGTGCTGGTCAGTAACCAGGCCATCATTGGAGTAACAATTAGATTCATTTGCGAAAACCCAAGTTCGCACTGACTTGATGAAACTGGTACACAACTATGACTCAGCACGCAATTAATTAATGAATCATTTCATACGTAGTCGTTTGCTACAACCAGCTGTCGCAGCCGAACGGAGCGTACCATCCCAAACACATCATAGACACCTACTAGTGATGTGTCGTTCGCGAACGAGCCGGCTCTAAGAGCCGATGCTTTGAAGCGAACGAGAGGAGCCGATGCCCGTCGAGCAGAGCCGAAGCTTCAGCGGCTCCTGCTCAGCTCTGTTGAAAATCCATTCGGCAGGGGCAGGACTTTACTTATATGGGCACACAGAACATTGGCTCATAATGCCGGCTCGTTCACGAACGACACATCGGACTAGGATCGTACCATTATGTGAAAGAAGAAAGGGGGGCAGACGCTCCGAAGACAGCTAGTGTTGATACAGGCCAGGTACGCTCTGTGTACCTGTCGCTGCGACAGACTAGGAGCCAGATTTAAATGCAAGCGCATCGTGAAAAAAAAAAAAAAAGTGAAGAATTGAGTGAAAGCCGAAAAAGAAGCAGCATCTGGCTGCATTTCAGTGATACTGCAGACTGCAAAGCTAAGTGCAGAATTTGTAATATGAAAATATCCGTTAGAGCAGGGTCAACAACAAACCTAAACAGACATATAAGAACCACCCACCCATCCGTGCAACAGGAGGAGAGCGTGCCCTCTCTCCTGCCATCCACTGACCCTGGAAAAGAGCCAAGTACTTCTGCTGCAACATCCACTGTCTTACCGAAAACTGCAGGTATAACACGGTCTTCAGTTCAAACCAAAATAAGCACATTTATTCCAAAACAAATGACGCCAAACAAACAAATAAGTGTCGATGAGGAGCTGGCTAAAATGATAGCTAGCGACTTTTAACCATTTTCCATTGTGGAGGAGAGCGGATTTACAACTTTTGTACAGGCCTTAAACCCCATGTATGTTCTCCCTAGCAGAAAAACTTTGTCCCAAACAATTATTCCATAACTATATATCTAAGGATGGGGTACAACACTGTGCTTTCAGAAACCACTGCTCTTTAAAGAAAGTAGCATTTAATAACAAAAGAGCTGTGGATGAGGCATTTCAAAGAATAAGTGCAGCAGCAGCAAGATGCAACCCCAGCAGCCTGTCTGCTCCTCCATCAGAGGGCTAAGAGGAAGAAATTGGAGCAGGTGCGTGTTCACAGGAACCACAAGCTTCTGCTGTGTGGAGGCTCTTTGATGAAAGAGCAACAGGAGATGCTGAGGTCCTATCTTGAGGAGCACCTCATCCAAAGAGCTGAAGACCCACTGAGCTGGTGGGAGGCCAAGTCTGCAGTCTACCCACGCCTAGTTAAGGTAATGGTAGGAAGACTTTGCATTGTCGCTACATCGGTCCCCTCAGAAAGAGTCTTCTCAAAAACAGGACAAATAATCACGGAGAGGAGAAATCGCATCAGCCCATCTAAGCTGAGGCATCTGGCATTTCTGAATGCCAACCTGGCCTAAAAACTTTTATTCAAAGAGTCATAGTGTTGTGTTGTTGTTGTTGAGTTTGGCCTTTATTTAAGTTGTTTGCTGTGGTTTTGTGTTAAGCTGTTCATTTAAAGCTTTTATTAAAATGTTAAACAATAGTAACTGTGTATTTATTGTAATGAAAATATGCATAAAATACGTAATGTCTGAAAACAATGAATAAGAAATTGCTTAGGCTATACACAAACCATTCATAATTGCTTAATTAGGCTAAAATATAAGCATCCAAGTGATACTAAACGAAGAGCCATTCGGGAGCCGTAAGAGCCGGCTCTTTAAAGGGAGCCGATCCAAAAGAGCCGAAGCTTTGAAAAGAGCCGGAGTTCCCATCACTAACACCTACAACCTCACCTCTACATTCACGGCAGCGCGCTGCATTGTGGGTTGAATGTTGGTAGGCTACGCGGAATTTGCATTCATGGCCTGTACCCCTGTAGGAAATTATGTCGGAATTTCTGAAGGCTCACGAAATATGTTTTACACTTTTTTCTCAGCGTTTCTGTGAAGAGGAGTGCTGCAGTCAGGACAGTTTTAGGCCTCGGACAAATCCGAGCACTTCACACACGATGAGGTCCATAAATTGATGCCCCCTTCTGGAGCCACGCCCCTGTTTCGCAGGTGAACTGACGTCTATGTTACACGCCCCTCATGACGATTTCAATAACGATTTCCTGCACTCAAACGTGTTTTCGGCATTTATGAAACTTCTAAACTATCGAGGTCTTTCAGTTCTGCATCCGAATCAGTTGTTTTGGTGTCATATATTAGAATCAAATTGAACAAAAAATCTTAACACTTTATATTTTATAGTATACGTTTTATATCTGCGTTTGCCACGACTCATTCATTAGAATGCATTTTTTAATACGTTATACGCTGCACTCAACGGAGTAGTGGCTCGGTGGCTAAGGATCTACACTGGTAATCAGAAGGTTGACCCCATATAAAATAGGAAATGCTAAGGAAGAAGGTGAAGAAAATACATTATATGCTGCAGTCAGCTGCGATTAACACTACATATTCTTATAGACTCTAAATCGAATGAATCATATAATTTGTCTCGATGCATGCTCAATAATCCAGGTTAAGGAAATCCTAGAAATTTGATTCTGTCTGGACAAAGTTTTTAAGTGGGAGAAATATTTCGAGACATTTCCAAGTCTCTTCCTCAGTCTCAATTGACTGCAGGTTTCCCCAACCTTATAAACAGTACCTTTGCCAAAGGTACTGTTTATAAGGTTGGGGAAACCTGCAATCAATTGAGACTGAGGAAGAGACTTGGATAAGTCTCGAAATATTTCTCCCACTTAAAAACTTTGTCCAGATGAACAGAATCAAATTTCTAGGACATATAATTTGTGTAAACAGTCAAAATATGCAATACTACGAGCCGGACGTATAGGAGCTCTTGAGTACTTTCTTTGTGGTTCTTTCTGTGTCATATCATTACTACTGTATTACTACTGGTGTACAAAATTTGAATACTTATATTAACGATGCATCAATTGTGGCGGAGTTAATGCTCCAGAGGAATGACACACTCGCCATCAAAAGCAAGAAGAGGTGTAAAGTAGTAGTTTGAGTCGCCCAGCTAAGACCTTCTCTGTTAGCTGAGCGACTGTGCGTACCCATTGGGGATGATTCGCGACCTCGCAGCAAGTAGGAAGAGACGTTTATTACATTAGCAGGACAGTTAATCCTGGTGAAGCTTTTTTATCCATCCATCCATCCATTATCCAACCCACTATATCCTAACTCCAGGGTTACGGGGGTCTGCTGGAGCCAGTCCCAACCAACACAGGGCACAAGGCAGGAAAAAAACCCCGGGTAGGGTACCAGCCCACTGCAGGGCACACACCAAGCACACACTAGGGACAATTTAGGATCGCCAATGCACCTAACCTGCATGTCTTTGGACTGTGGGAGGAAACTGGAGCACCTGGAGGAAACCCATGCAGACACAGGGAGAACATGCAAACTCCACGCAGGGAGGACCCAGGAAGTGAACCTGGGTCTCCTAACTGCGAGGCAGCAGTGCTACCACTGAGCCACCGTGCCGCCCATTTTTTTTATTTATAATAAATATTTTTTGCACACACGTTCAGTTTGCCACCATTACTACAATAGTACATTTAGCACAAAAGTGTACCGCAAACAGAGGGGGGTGGGGGTGGAAAGTGCGTGCAGTCAAAAGAGATGCAACTGACAGGGGCATCATCTTACGGGCCTCAGAATGTCTCAGGTCGCTGAATCTGTCCGAGGCCTAAAACTGTCCTGACTGCAACTGGACCCTGTTGGTGTTTCTGGTGGGACAATGGGCTGGGCACTTGGAGGTTACATCTGGGCCACGTCTGACCTGTTAGCCGTCCCCAGGTAAAAAAAAAAGTGCTCTAAAATACACTTAATTTAAGTGTACTTATTGTGCTAAAAGTGTGCTATTTTCAAGCACTAATTTTGTACTAAGTGTGCTAATGTAATATCATTAGTGTAACTAAATATACACTTAAATACAACTAAGTGTACATGAATGTGCATTTCTTTACTTTCATAAATGAATTTTGTTTCTACTTGAAGTATATTTGAATCCACATTTTAGAGACTTGTTAATACACTTATATAGCATAATACATTGAAAACATATTTGTGATGTACAGTACAGTATTTCAAATGTATTTACAACTCAAATATAGCATACTTTTTGTATATTATATCCCAAAAGTGCAGTAAAATACACTTAAAATGAACTTAATAATAGTGTATGAAAGTACACTAAAATTGAACTTATATTTAAAGCATGCATAGCACAGTATTAAATAATGCACTGATAACATATTTTTATATATTTTAGGGGTAGTACACTTTGTGTGAGTACACTTAATATCAATTTAAATGTTACTGCAAATTAGCATATTTAGATTACATACACTGAAGTAGCCAATGTATTTTTAGTTAGTACATCTGTATTATATTTTCTTTGCACTTATTTTTAGAACACAAAAACAATGTGTTAGAAATGTACTTTCTGATATTAAAGTATATTTTTAGTACAATTAAGTATATTTTATTTTTACCTGGGTCGTTTGAATAGACCAGCTATATACTATTAATTTATGTTGTTACTAAAACAAACTATCATTACACTAATATAAAATTCAATTTCACACGTAGAAGATTCACAATTTGAAATAAATGAGCACAGCAGGTCACACTCTGTCCAAATTATTCACTCCAGGTAACATGAAACCAAAGAAAATAAAGAAATGCGTGTTGGGAAAGAACATCCAGCACCAGCTGCACGTCTCTCCCTTATGAGCCACAACCTGCCCACCCTCAGCTGCGGCTACTCACCTGAGGACTGTGGGAGACTCCATCCAAGGAGCAAAACCACAAAGGGAAGCACGCCTGCACGAAGCTTGGTGAGTCCACAGCCATTCCAGTTTGTGTCAGGAGCTCCTGGTGTAATATTCGAGGCTGTCATGCTTCTCTGGGAATAAAGAGCAGACAGCCAGGTCGCTGTACTGTCATGTCAAAGAAAGGAGAAGCGACTAAAGGCTCCCAAATTGTAGCCATGGGTGAAGTAAAAACTGCCTTGAGGCTGTTTAGGATAACATGAAAAAGAAGAGGAAAGAGTACACATAAGAACTTAATGTTCTGATCATAAAGCTGGAGAGATAGAATGTGTCTGAGCAAGAGTTTTTCTACAGAATGAGAAACAAGAGTGCAACAAAGAGAGGGAGGGAGTAGGAAGGGCAATGCACAGGCCGCAAACTATGTATGCATACAAAGAAAGGAATGACAGAGACATGCAAAAAAAAAAAACACATGACAGGCACGCCTCTGATTTATCAGGCATTCTGCTGTAAACTCACAGGCACTCACTGGGGAGCCTAGCTGGCAGTCAAGAACAGGACACCCTCAGGTGGAAATGCGCTGCTGCCAAACCCAACAAAACAGGCCCCATTAACATTAACTCCTGAGTTAAAAAAAGGTGCAGTGGCTCATGAGTAATTTAAGTATCTGCCAGTTTAGTGGCATATTTACACCCTCCAAGAAACTCCTTGAGCTCTTTGACCAAAAACTCTAATGCTCTTTGATGAAACTTTGACTCAGCGATTAGACACAATGTTTACTGTGATGTACCTTTTACACAATTTAAAATGAATCAATTTTCAGATTTGTTAAAGATTCCTCAAGCACTAATCATCAACCAACCATAGAATTTTACTCTTCAAAGGCTAATCTTCGATAGCTCATAAAACTTAACAAAAATTCATTTCTTGTATTGCCCAAAATTCACACAAGGAATGCCTCAATGAGCTTTAACAAGCCCTGTTTTTTTTGACAGGCTCCCGGGCCTTGACTCACCTAAGAAGGCAAGAAAAAAAAAAAACCCAAAAAAAATCTATGTAAGAAAAAGAAATGGAAAAAATCTTTGAAAAAGCAATTTAGAAAGAGATCCCCTTCGAGGTAGGTTGGGCATGCAATGGGTGTGAAAGAATGGGGTACAATACACAAAACAGAACAAAAGTAATTGTCTTTGCAGAGCTACATGGCCAATCTATCATTGCCACCTCATAAATACATTACAGCAGTACACATACTTTGTTCTTGAACAGCGCTTATCACCAAGGGCAAGTGCCATAAAACCCCGGGACTCCTGAAAGGAGGCATCATTACTAGCTCTAGTGACCCGTCAGACAGAGCTCTGCTAGAAGAGACTGCAACCCTACAACTCTATGTTGAATTCCCACACTTGGGACTTAAGCCAAAGAGCATTCATTTCTTTACTTACGCTTGTCCATGGACAATAAAAGGGACATCTGATTGGCGCCCCAGACTTTCTTTAGTTGTCTGGAGACCTGTCTTTCCTGCACCTGACCACATACCCCAATGTACAATGTATGTAACTTTTAATGCAATGCAATGTAGAGAAAAGCCAAGCAAAATGACACCTTTTATTGGCTAACTAGAAAGATTACAATATGCAAGCTTTCGAGGCAACTCAGGCCCCTTCTTCAGGCAAGATGTAATACAGAAACTGAAGTTTCCTATGTTTATATACACACTCTAGGACAAGAAACAACATTGGTAAAAATTTAAATGAGAGATTTTGAATGTAAAAAATTAATAGATTCATTCTTCCCACTGGGAGAAACTGGACAAACACTCCACCAGAGAATGAACTTACACAGGTTCCACATTAAACATGGCAACACAGATGTTCCTGTGGCGGCCCACTTCAACAGCCATGGACACTGTGAGAAGGACTTTAAGGTCACAGTGCTTATGGGCAACTTCAAAACACAGCAAGAGAGAAAAGAATGGGAAGTTAAACTCATGCTAAAATTTAATACTTTACAACATGGATTGAATAAAGACAAGAGTTTTATGGCCAGATATGAGGATTGTTTACATCTCTCAGAATAACAGACAACCTGTCTACAGACCCACATTGTTTTGAAAAAACTCATTACAAACTTCAAAAGACTTTGTTGGACAGTTATCTTATCCAGAGATCTTGACAATACATTGTTCTTTTCTCTCTTGCTAAATTAACCCTAGCCTGAATGAATCTATTAATTTTTTACATTCAAAATCTCTCATTTAAATTTTCACCAATGTTGTTTCTTGTCCTAGAGTGTGTATATAAACATAGGAAACTTCAGTTTCTGTATTACATCTTGCCTGAAGAAGGGGCCTGAGTTGCCTCGAAAGCTTGCATATTGTAATCTTTCTAGTTAACCAATAAAAGGTGTCATTTTGCTTGGCTTTTCTCTACATTCATAATGGCTAACACGGTACAACACCCTAGTACTATGCAATGCAATGCAATAATTGCATAGTTAGATCTGGACCACCCTATATATACAAAAGAATGAAGGTTAAACCATGACAAACATTTTAAAATTCCTAAAATGCATTGCACTGTTTAGGATGTACAGTGCTAAAGGACTGCAATCTAAAAATGAGAAGGAGGGACCATAACAGTAAAAACTCACAACAAAACAACAACAACAAAAAGTAAGAAAAAAAGGTTGACTTAAACCTTTCAAATGTTTGAAACATTGAGTTGTCAGATTGTTCTCCATGTAAAGGTTCCCCTTGTAAAGTCCTTTCTGCTGGTAATTTATCACAGCCAAAGTTACGTTAATGTGTAAGACCAAATGAATTTGCTAAGGTGTATGTATCAATTGGACAAACAGATAACTGTTATATAGCAAAAGAACAGCATAATCAGAATGATATGGTGTCACACACCCTGCTGCTAAACAAAGTAAGCAAGACCAAGAAAAGGTAATAAGGGAGTATCATCAGTGACTGCTTTCTGCTGTTTACCTTCAGAATGGAGGAAGAGAGACTGTCGGAACAGTGACATCAGTTACACCCAATTATACCCCACTCCACATCGACTCCTCCCCTGTCCAGACAATTAGTAACTTCAGGTTCCTGAATGTCCACATCACCGACTGTTCTTTGTGGTCTTTCACCACAACCTGTATACTGAATAAGGTTTAGCTAAGGCTCTTTTATCTGAGGAGGCTGCATCACAGTGTGATTTGGTAATCTCACTTTCCAGTATCTCAAACTTCTTCAAAAGATTCTCCATACAGCTTTTAAATAATTGGAGCTGACCTTCCACAGCTTCATACTATCTACTCAACCAGATGTCTGAGGAGAGCACCAATTTTTTTTACTTCTGCCTTCTTGAAAGGGCAATCAGAGCCTCGCCACTCACTCCATTCGCTTCAGGGACAGCTTCTTACCCCAATCCATAAGGTCACTGAACTCCCAGTAATCTGATTTTACCTACCCCGCATTGTGTAATGCATCCACCTGCTAGATATTTTGTAATTGTACTATATGTTACTTTTTGTTCACTCTTATTTATTTATTTTATTTATTTATCTATCTTTATATTATGCTATCCTTATTTATTTACTGTATTTATTTATACATCACCGCACAAGAAGTTCACTACGCTCTCACAGTGTATGTGACAAAGATTTCTAATCTCTAATCTAATCGCTATCCATATCAAATTCACATTCAACCCCATCCTAAACCTGCTTGGAGCGATTTGAAATTGACTAGTCTATTATTTACTTGTCACTCAAAGACACTGACGTATCTGGGCTGTTTACAGAGGGCCGCCATGCTAATTTAAGGACAACATTAATAAATCTGTACCAGTTTTCTATGCTTTTCACAGTTCCTTGAATGTTAACGTGTGTGTTTTTCTAATTGTAAACAGAATGAGAATATATTTTCCTAATGTGGTGTAATAGGTGGAATGAAAATGTTTCATTTGAATAAGATAAGATACTGAGGTAGTAATGTAGTGTTAGATATCACTCAGAATTTTCACCAGCCAATATTATGCTAACCTGTAATACTCCAAGCACTGCTATTATGTGATTAGGAGTGATAACGGTTCAAATACTGTCTGACAGGTATAGCCTGTGTGTTAGACAGTGTTAACACACATGGCCAAGAAATGTAGGTGTCTGACAACTTCACTCACAATTAGGATCTTTGCCTATTTTACATTACCTAAGTAGTGAGTGCAGTTGTCATGAATGTTATTCTAGCCATTAAAAAATATAATGTCAGTGATGTTTTGTGTATTTATCTATTACAAGGAAACACATGGATGTGCGGTCCTCAAATAAAGGTGTTCATATAGAGTAAGCTGAATTTGCTTCATTCTCAGTAGATATTGTTACTCTTCTTTTTCTTTCTGCCATGACACTTTTTCCATCAGTTTTCCATAAAAAATACATAAACCCAGCTCACTTTGCTGAGGTTGCTGTTAACTCGGATTTGTTGATTCACCAGCACATATCAGGTCTCATCAAATGTCTTCTTTGTAGTTTTCCTACTATGATTCCTTTGTCAATTTGATAGTCAATAAACACAATATTTACACTAAACACGTAGGTACTGTCTCCTGGGGGGATTATCAATTGATGGTCTTGCAGGGATAGTGCTTTTAGATAGATAGATAGATAGATAGATAGATAGATAGATAGATAGATAGATAGATAGATAGATAGATAGATAGATAGATAGATAGATAGATAGATAGATAGATAGATAGATAGATAGATAGATAGATAGATAGATAGATACTTTATTAATCTCAAGGGGAAATTCACATTCTCCAGCAGCAGCATACTGATACAAAAAACAATATTAAATTAAAGATTGATAATAATGCAGGCAAAAACAGACAATAACTTTGTATAATGTTAACGTTTACAACCTATCCCCCCCCCCCCCCCCCCAAACCCCGGGTGGAATTGAACAGTCGTATAGTTTGGGGGAGGAACGATCTTCTCAGTCTGTCAGTGGAGCAGGACAGTGACAGCAGTCTGTCACTGAAGCTGCTCCTCTGTCTAGAGATGACATTGTTTAGTGGATGCAGTGGATTTTCCATAATTGATAGGAGCCTGCTTAGCTCCCGTCACTCTGCCACAGATGTTAAACTGTCCGGCTCCATGCCAACAATAGAGCCTGCCTTCCTCACCAGTTTGTCCAGGCGTGAGGCGTCTTTCTTCTTAATGCTGCCTCACCAGCACACCACCGCGTAGAAGAGGGCGCTAGCCACAACCGTCTGATAGAAAATCTGCAGCATCTTATTACAGATGTTGAAGGACGCCAGCCTTCTAAGGAAGTATAACCGGCTCTGTCCTTTCTTACACAGAGCATCAGTATTGGCAGTCCAGTCTTTATTACAGGCCCCATGGCACATGCATTTTTTCTTCTTACATTCTGTATCCTGCACTTGATATTTAACTGATGGCGTTCTTTATCTTCTTATTATTATGGTCTTCCTCGTCACACCATCGGCCTCTGCCAATTGCTTGATGGTCATCAGATTGCTGCTTATCTTCCTTTCATTTCTGCCATCTCATTTTGTTCACCTATCACCTTGCACCTTGCATAACAAACCCACAAGCACAGGTCAGTTTAGCAAGGTTGCTGCTACCTCACATTTTTTGTAGTAACAGTACATATTAGGCCATTAGCTTTCGATCAAGATCAAGATTCTAGTCCCAGTGGATTTCGAGCGATTGTGTGACAGACGGACAGAATGCTATTTATTTATCTTGTTATGTCTTTGAACTCATTTCACTGTCATGTTGAGGCTGTTTTTATAGCAGTGGTCATGTTGTTTATGTTTATGATGCCCCTTACTAGTCATGCAGGCGTGAAGTTTGACATCAAGAGGGTGTAATCCACTACATTACCACTCTCCATTATAAAACATGGCAATGCATAGAAGTTAGCATCCAAGCTAACTTCTAGACTAAGGGGAAACCTCTTGAAAGAGAGGAACACAATATAGAAATTCTACTTATATCTTCACTATTGTAGGATTTATGGTTCATAGTATAAAAGTTGATTGCCTTTTTCAAACTGTGTTGGATTTTTGGCCACCATTATGATTATCAGTTAGAGCAGCAACTATAGGTCACATAACTAACGCTTAATGTCACTTCTGTATGGGAATAAGTTATAGACATAAGACACAGTGGCATTACTAGCATCTGAGCATAGATGCACAGATGTACATGGGATAAAACACTAAAGAACTTGCTATTTTTTTTAACTTTGGCCTTTTGGTGTTGAGTCCTCTGTTTTGATTCCTGACTATAATATTTGCCTCTTGCTTTGGTGTTCGTTTCTTCCCTAATTGAGTCGCCCATTAATAATGATCATCAAAATGATTTATTTAAAACTGACTTCACAATAGAAACTGAAGAGTTTCACTTTAAAAAAATTGATAAACAAATGGTGTTTCTCACTCATGCGAAAGTTGTGTTATTGATACAAAAGGGAAGGCGTTTAGATTCTACTTGAGGTGTTTTCCTGCATAAACTGTCCATGTGTCTGCTTATTGTTTAGTGTTTAAATAAATATCTCTAGTGAAAAAAACTCTCACCAGACTGATTGCCTGTCACGAGTAGATATTTAATTTAATTGTGAGATGTATGTTGTGATTGTTCTGGTAGTTTAAAGTCCAATTTGCCAATTATGGTGACCGTTGTGCAGATCCCAATCCAGACAAAATGTTGGAGGTAGAAGTGACACTTGAAAAAAATTCATTGCTCTCCTTCATGGTGACGTGAGCAAGAGCCATTAAATAGAACTGATTTTGCTGGTGTGCTGTGGATTTCTCACATTATGTAGCTGTGGAAAAAACATGGATAAACTAAGACATGTGAACAAGACTCTAGGCTGCAATATTCCTTGTTTTCTACACTAAAACTTTTTAAAGAAATAAAAAATCTTTTAATTGAGTTTTGTATTTTGGGATTGCAAAAATGTATGCAAAAATATTTTAGCCTCAGTTTTTGACATGTTCTTTGTTTTTTGGTCAATTACTTTCTGATTTTTTTTTAACTGTTCTTCAACAACTGCTTTCTGGAATCATTTGTTTCAAACCGATCCTGGGAGCCTGCCTTTTTTTTAGACTCAGGCGTGTACCATGATCACGTAGTTAATACAACTTTAAAAAACCAAGGTGGGTATCTTTTAAAAAAGATTCTAACTTGCATGAAACTTACGAAAAACAGATAACTGTCTAGTCATTCATTCCTCCAGCTTTTCACGTTCCAAGTATGTTTCTCTATTACAGGGTCACAGGGAACTATGCATGTTTTTTCAAAAGTTAGCACAAGAGAAGAACCATACCAGGACAAGATGCCAAACCACTACAGGGCAGCATGTTCTTGCACATTAAACAGAGTCCTATTCACCAAAGACCAATAAGCAAGATATTAAAGGCCCTGCCAGAAAATCTAGTTCATTTGGACTGACTTAACCATCAAAGGTAAGCCACACAGCGGAGGCATCTGCCTTTATATAAATAAACAATGGTGTGAAATGGTAGTGGATAGAAAAAAGTGTGCACGAAGAATACAGAACTTCTGTCTGCCTTTCTGCATCCCATCTATATTCCTAAATGTGTTTAAAATCTTAATTATTTTACCACATTTATGGCCCTAATTTGCCCCCATCCCAATTTTTCTGGAATGTGTTCCAGGCCTGAAATGCAGGAATGGATGTATATCTCTCTATTATATTAAAAAAATCCTGCTATGAGACCAGACTTTTTGGAAGATTTTTTTCAAGTCCCACAAGATGAGACCTTGGCCATGAGATTTTTTCAAGTGACGCCCTTCTCTCAACCATATTCAACCACGCACACAGTATTCTCTCCTCTCATTTGTGTGAATGCTTTTGGCAGACACAGTTTCTGCTCTCTCAGCTCTTATAAATTTGAACGTTTTCCTCACTTTAAGTTCCCAATTAAAGATGTATTATGTCCAAATCTTATTGAAGAATTTCATCACAAAGGTTTATCAACAGAAAAAATTAATACACAGGCAATCCTAGCACCGAGAAACAATAAACTCAAAAGAATTAACGCCAAAAAAGTAAATCAGTCACATGGCTAATTGGTTAAATGCATATCAGTAGACTATGTTGAAACAGTTGGTGGTGATTGTGCGGAAGATGAAAACATCAGCTTACAATATCCCGAAGAATATCTACAACCATTAACACTGTCTGGTCTTCCACCACATGAATTACTGTAGAAATGTATCCAAGAAAGTTAATGTAGTACATCATCCACGGATAACATTACACAACCAATGAGATCTTGATATGCCATTCATATTAAAACGTTAACAGTTTCCCGTTAGAATAGCTTTTGCAAAGACAATTAAATCTCAGAGCCAAACATTCGAAAAAGTTGTTTTATTTGATAGAGAGAAAGAAACGAAATTCAGTCACGGGCAGTTATATTTTGTGTTGTCACGATGAAAGTCCAAAAACAGAATAAAAATTCATGTGATATGCAAAATGCGATATTGATGAAAATTTAATTCAAAAAATTGTTTTTACTGAAGTTTTACTGTAAAAGTTTAAAAAGTATTTGCGTGTTAATTTCATAGCCAAACAGAAACAAATTGTATTACGCAACGAATAACTCTAATGCAACATGAAACATAATTTACTTTCAAATTATTATGTTTTACTCTTTTTTAATATGGTTAATTACTTGCTGTAATGTAAAATAATTCTATTATGCATATGTAACAATTGCCATGAAAATAAAAATCTGTTTAAATTGTACAACTGCATCCCCAAATGCGAGCTACAGAACTGCACAGAGGCTAGCACGTAGCGCAGGAACAGGGGGTGGCGAGTGAAGCAAGCAGGGGGCAAAGCCCCCTAGTTAACAAATAAAATGAAGTTGACCAGATAAAACATGAAATATCTTGGGTTCATACTGTCTGCAATGAAATAAATGTCAAAGTAAATTTAAGAATCACTGCATTTTTTTTTACGTATTTGCATTTCCATACCATCCCAATTTTTTCTGATTTGGGGTTGTATTTGCCCAGGGATTTCCCACAAGTCTTCATCACGTTTGTGTATATATTGTGAATATTCACCTGAGAGTAGTGGTGAGCTAAGCCAGAATGATACAGTGGTTTGGTTTACTGTTTCCTGACTCTCCAAATTTTATTTTGGGCGATTTTAACCAGTGTTCACTGAACAAAAACACTGTAATTTTTACCAATATGTCACTTGCCCAACTCATCACAACAGTGTGCTTGATTGATGCATTAGGAATTTTAAAGGCACTTATGAATCTAGAGCAAAAACCTCTCTGGGATCATCAAATAATGACTATGTCCAACTTATTCCAGTCTATAAACCTGTCTTTAAAAGAGAAAAAACAGAAATTATGGACATATAAGTCTGAGATGAGGATTCTGTTCAGTACATTCGTGGATGTTTTGAATCCACTAACTGGACTGTGTTTCAGGAATCCTATGCTGACATTGATGAACTAATGAACACTATAAGCACTTACAGTATATAAAATTCTGCAAGGATGTCATAATAAGCTATAAGAGGAGTTAAATATACACTAACAGCAATCCATGGATTACCAGAGATTTAGAAGATGTGATAACCAGATAATGCAGGGCATTTCAACATGGAATATTAACTGAACAGAATGAATTACAGAAGGAGGTAAAATGTGAAATCAAACAGGTAAAGCTGAAGTATGAGGACAGAACTGGGAATGAACTACGGAATGATAACCTGGGTTCATTGTGGAATGGCATGAAGATGATGGCTAGCATTCACACTAAATGCGATAACTGGGTTGAATTTGTAGCAATCCTAACCATTTGGCTCAAAACTTCAGTGAGTTCCATTCAAGATTTGAGACACACATTTTGCTTTGGAAATTAGTCAGCAAAAAAAGAGACTTGGGACTGGAGCCAGTAGTCGGCTCTTTTTTGACCAGAATGATGGTCCTTAATTAAACTAAAATAAAAATGCTGAGGTCCAGATCGAATAAGTGTGTGTTTGCTTCACTACTCCCCTCCTTTAACCGCCACCTTATCGTGGTGGAGGGGTTTGCATGTCCCAATGATCCTAGGAGCTCTGTTGTCCGGGGCTTTATGCCCCTGGTAGGGCCACCCAAGGCAAACTGGTCCTAGGTGAGGGATGAGACAAAGAGCAGTTAAACAAACCTCCTATGATGAAAAACAATTTTGGACGGCGTTTTCCCTTGCCCGGACGCGGGTCACCGGGGCCCCACTCTGGAGCCGGGCCTGGAGGTGGGGCTCGATGGCGAGTGCCTGGTGGGGCTCAGCTGGGCACAGCCCGAAGAGGCAACGTGGGTCCCCCTTTTCATGGGCTCACCACCTATGGGAGGGGCCAAGGAGGTCGGGTGCAGTGTGAGTTGGGTGGTGGCCGAAGGCGGGGACCTTGGCGGTCCGATCCTCGGCTACAGAAGCTGGCTCTTGGGACGTGGAATGTCACCTCTCTGAAGGGGAAGGAGCCTGAGCTAGTGCGCGAAGTTGAGAGGTTCTGGCTAGATATAGTCGGACTCATCTCGACGCACAGCTTGGACTCTGGAACCAATCTCCTTGAGAGGGGCTGGACTCTGTACCACTCTGGAGTTGCCCCCGGTGAGAGGCGCCGAGCGGGTGTGGGTATACTTATTGCCCCCCGACTTGGAGCCTGTACATTGGGGTTTACCCCGGTGGACGAGAGGGTAGCCTCCCTTCGCCTTCGGGTGGGGGGACGGGTCCTAACTGTTGTTTGTGCGTATGCACCGAACAGCAGTTCGGAGTACCCACCCTTTTTGGAGTCCCTGGAGGGGGTGCTAGAGGGCATACCTTCTGGGGACTCCCTCGTTCTGCTGGGAGACTTCAATGCTCACATGGGCAATGACAGTGAGATCTGGAAGGGTGTGATTGGGAAGAATGGCCCCCCCGATCTGAACCTGAGCGGTGTTTTGTTATTGGACTTCTGTGCTCGTCACGGATTGTCCATAACAAACACCATGTTCAAGCATAGGGGTGTTCATATGTGCACTTGGCACCAGGACACCCTAGGCCTCAGTTCGATGATCGACTTTGTGGTCGTGTCGTCGGACTTGCGGCCACATGTCTTGGACACTCGGGTGAAGAGAGGGGCGGAGCTGTCAACTGACCACCACCTGGTGGTGAGTTGGCTTCGATGGTGGGGGAGGATGCCGGTCAGGCGTGGTAGGCCCAAACGTGTTGTGAGGGTCTGCTGGGAACGTCTGGCATAGCCCCCTGTCAGAAGTAGCTTCAACTCCCACCTCCGGCAGAACTTCGACCACATCCTGAGGGAGGTGGGGGACATTGAGTCCGAATGGGCCATGTTCCGTGCCTCTATTGTTGAGGCAGCTGACCAGAGCTGTGGCCGTAAGGTGGTCGGTGCCTGTCATGGCGGCAATCCCCGAACCCGTTGGTGGACACCGGCGGTGAAGGATGCCGTCAAGCTGAAGAAGGAGTCCTACAGGACCCTTTTGTCCTGTGGGACCCTGGAGGCAGCTGATAGGTACCGGCAGGCCAAGCGGAATGCGGCTTTGGTGGTTGCTGAGGCAAAAACTCGGGCGTGGGAGGAGTTTGGGGAGGCCATGGAGAACGACTTTCGGACGGCTTCAAGGAGATTCTGGTCCACCATCCGGCGTCTCTGGAAGGGGAAGCAGTGCAGTGTCAACACTGTATATGGTGGGGATGGTGCGCTGCTGACCTCGACTCGGGACGTTGTGGGTCGGTGGGGGGAGTACTTCGAAGACCTCCTCAATCCCATTAACATGCCTTCCAATGAGGAAGCAGAGCCTGGGGACTCAGAGGTGGGCTCCCCCATCTCTGGGACTGAGGTCACCGAGGTGGTCAAAAAACTCCTTGGTGGCAGGGCCCCGGGGGTGGATGAGATACGCCCGGAGTTCCTCAAGGCTCTGGGTATTGTAGGACTGTCTTGGTTGACACGCCTCTGCAACATCGCATGGACATCAGGGACAGTGCCTCTGGATTGGCAGACCGGGGTGGTGGTCCCCCTCTTTAAGAAGGGGGATCGGAGGGTGTGTTCCAACTACAGATGGATCACACTCCTCAGCCTCCCTGGAAAAGTCTATTCAGGGGTCCTGGAGAGGAGGGTCCGTCGGATAGTCGAGCCTCGGATTCAGGAGGAACAGTGTGGTTTTCGTCCTGGTCGCGGAACAGTGGACCAGCTCTATACCCTTAGCAGGGTCCTGGAGGGTGCATGGGAGTTTGCCCAACCAGTCTACATGTGTTTTGTGGACTTGGAAAAGGCATTCGACCGTGTCCCTCGGGGAATCCTGTGGGGGGTACTCCGAGAGTATGGGGTACCGGACCCCCTGATAAGGGCTGTTCGGTCCCTGTACGATCGGTGCCAGAGCTTGGTCCGCATTGCCGGCAGTAAGTCGAACCCGTTTCCAGTGAGAGTTGGACTCCACCAGGGCTGCCCTTTGTCACCGATTCTGTTCATAACTTTTATGGACAGAATTTATAGGCGCAGCCAGGGCGTTGAGGGGGTCCGGTTTGGTGGGCTCAGGATTGGGTCACTGCTTTTTGCAGATGATGTTGTCCTATTTGCTTCATCAGGCCGTGATCTTCAGCTCTCTCTGGATCAGTTCGCAGCCGAGTGTGAAGCGGCTGGGATGAGAATCAGCACCTCCAAATCCGAGACCATGGTCCTCAGCCGGAAAAGGGTGGAGTGCCCTCTCAGGGTTGGTAGCGAGATCCTGCCTCAAGTGGAGGAGTTCAAGTATCTCGGGGTCTTGTTCACGAGTGAGGGAAGAATGGAGCGTGAGATTGACAGGCGGATCGGTGCGGCATCCGCAGTAATGCGGGCTCTGCATCGGTCTGTTGTGGTGAAAAAGGAGCTGAGCCGCAAGGCTCAGCTCTCAATTTACCAGTCGATCTATGTTCCTACCCTCACCTATGGTCATGAACTATGGGTAGTGACCGAAAGAACGAGATCGCGAATACAAGCAGCTGAAATGAGTTTCCTCCGCAGGGTGTCTGGGCTTTCCCTTAAAGATAGGGTGAGAAGCTCAGTCATCCGGGAGGGGCTCAGAGTAGAGCCGCTGCTCCTCCGCATCGAGAGGAGTCAGATGAGGTGGCTCGGGCATCTGATCAGGATGCCTCCTGGACGCCTCCCTGGTGAGGTGTCCCGGGCACGTCTAACCGGGAGGAGGCCCCGGGGAAGACCCAGGACACGCTGGAGGGACTATGTCTCTCGACTGGCCTGGGAACGCCTTGGGATTCTCCCAGAAGAGCTAGAAGAAGTGGCCGGGGAGAGGGAAGTCTGGGCATCTCTGCTCAAGCTGCTGCCCCCGCGACCCGACCTCGGATAAGCGGGAGACAATGGATGGATGGATGGATGCTTGACTACTGTGCAGAATGGCTCTCCCCAGTATTCCATTCCATATCTGAGATGTCTCTGGATTTACAGCAGGTGCCCAGCTATTGAAAACAAGGAAATGTTACTCTATTAGCAAAAACCTCACACCCCAAAGCATTAAGTGACTTCAGACCAGTGACCTCTATTTCTCATATCATGAAATCCTTTAAAAAGTTAATTAGGAAACAACTACTTAATAAAACCCTAGTCCTTCTGGAGTCTTATCAATTTACATAATGAGCAAAGAAGTGGTGGCGGACGCCACAGCAATACTTCTGAATTTACTGTATGAGCACTTGGAAGGATAAAAAAGCACACATAAGGTTCATAAGATTACTGTTTATAGATTTCTCATCAGCTTTTAATAAATTCCAGCCCCACATTTTAGTACACAAAATAATTGATTGATTCTGTTTGGACCATAATTTGGTGGAGTGGATTCTGGGCTTTTTAAACTAACAGAATACAAAGAGTGAGTGTTAATGGCTGTTTCTCTGTTAAGTCTTAACATATCCATGGGATCATTTTTAGGTATCTTATCTGTCTTCTGTTTACCTTATTTAGAATTTAGAGACTATGCTGTCATTGTGAGTCTTTTACAAAACAATGATGCGATTATTCCTTTTCACAGACAAATATTTTTAGGAGAAAGGGCATGGCCATAGATTTTGATGCTCCCTTCCTTCCACTGACTGCACTTTAACTGAAGGGGAGACATTTGAGATGGTGGAACAATACAATCACCTGGGGACAATCATTGATAACAAACTAAACTTTGATCCCAATACAGAACAAATTTGTAAGAAGGGGCAGACACAGCCTTTCTTTATTAGGACACTAAATAGTGCTGAAGTGGACAAAACCATAATGACACTTCTTTTACTTTACTGAATTTACTTTTTTGAATCATTTCATTTTATATGTTGGTTTGGCAACATCAGCATTAATAATATGAACCATCTTAGCAACATTGTAAAAACTGGCATTAAATTATTGTTTTGCAACAGACTCTATCACAGAACTGTATTACAAACAGGTTAGAAAGAAGGCTGATTCAAATCTTTCAGACAGTAGCCATCTTCTGTATGTTTCTGCTGTTGCCATCAGGCTGCAAATTTAGGTTTCTGGGGGTAAAAAGCAACAGATTTAAGAACTCTTTTATTTCCAGAGCTACAGTATAGGCATTTTGAATTCTGTTACTTGCAGGGAATCTGCTAAATGCTAAATTCTGAATTCTGAATTATTGATTTTTCATCTTTGTACTAATCTTATCTTTGTTTACATATGAAAACAGTTGTCAGATGTCGTACTTTGTCTGTTATTTAGTATTTAAGTAACAGTGTCTCATGTTTTCATACTTTCTTCTATTATAAAAAAGTCTACCTACTTAACCGTCTAGCTACCTACATGTAAATGTGATGATTGAAATCTCTCCTCACAGTGGTGATTCACTCAGCTGTGTTACCCCAACTAATAGCCATATTTGGAGTAAATGCCTGCCTTATTTTATCCTGAAATGGACATTTACAAATTCACACATAGGCTCTTTCCTCCCTTTGTCTTGCTTCTTGAGACCGGGTTTAGGAATGACAGTTAAACAAAAGGAAAAATTTCAGGCGGCAACCAGGTCGTCCCATTTAATGTCCAATAATAATCCAGAAATAAATACTCTGATGTATTTGTCAAACAAATATCAAGGCTGAAAAACAAATCAAAGCAATCGGCTGGTTAGCCACAGGTTACGTCAGTTTTTGACGCACTCTGTCCAGCGGGTAGCTCTTGCCAGAAATTAAGCCTCCTTTTGGGAAGCCCAGGCTTTTTTGGAGGGGTGGAGTCAGATGCCCATAACAGATTTGATCCTCGCCCACACACCAGCTTAGAGTTCACTATGAATGACTAAGTCATGTTCCTTCGGAAAGTACTCAGACTCTTATACTTTTTTCATATTTTGTTATGTTGCAGCCTTAGACCAGGGATATTCTTAATGTATGTGATGCATGAGCTTGAAGATGCTGCTGCTATGTAAGCAGGGTACTGTCTATATTTGCACATGTACTTTAAGTAAATCCACAAGGTGTCAGTGCAACAAATCATCACGGGGAGAAAATACCATCAGGTTTCTCTGTTGTGAGTTGAGGGAAGAAAGATGTTAAAAATCATTTGCATTCTGCTATTGTGAATGTGCAAAAAAAAAAAGCAACATGGAATGTCAAGACAGTATGTGATACTTTTAAATGTATCATGTCATTGCTTCACTGCATCAAACCATTCATTAAACATTGAAGCACAGAGATTGATCCTGTTGGAGCTGCAAGCCGCCATCACATGTTGCTAGTAAACAATGATGCTGATGTCACATACAAAAACTTAAACACACACACGCCACCCATATTTTTTCTGGTAGTGCAACTTGCGCATGCATCACATTAATTTCTGTGGATGTGCTCAGAGAATGCTTCAAAAGAACACTGGGAACGTGTGGCAGCCATGATGCATGTGCGTACATGTTCTGAGCATGAAGTATAAACCAGCTCCTGTGCTAGGTTTAGATCTGCAATAAGATGCTGCAGATGTTCTATCACACGGTTATGGCAAGCGCCCTCTTCTACGCAGTGGTGTGCTGGGGAAGCAGCATAAAGAAGAGGGACGCCTCATGCCTGGACAAACTGGTGAGGAAGGCAGGCTCTATTGTAGGCACAGAGCTGGACAGTTTGACATCCGTGGCAGAGTGACGGGCACTGAGCAGGCTCCTGTCAATAATGGAGAATCCACTGCATCCACTAAACAGTATCATCTCCAGACAGAGGAGCAGCTTCAGTGACAGACTGCTGTCACTTTCCTGCTCCACTGACAGACTGAGGAGATCGTTCCTCCCCCACACTATGTGACTCTTCAATTCCACCCGGGGGGGTAAATGTTAAAATTATACAAAGTTATTGTCTGTCTGTATACCTGCATTGTTATCACTCTTTAATTTAATAATTTAATATTGTTCTTTAGCAGTATGCTGCTGCTGGAGTATGTGAATTTCCCCTTGGGATTAATAAAGTATCTATCTATCTATCTATCTATCTATCTATCTATCTATCTATCTATCTATCTATCTATCTATCTATCTATCTATCTATCTATCTATCTATCTATCTATCTATCTATCTGTCTAAAGTATATACTGAAATATGACATTGACACAAGTATTCAGACCCTTTACTATGACACCTAAAATGTTTGGCTCTGGAGCATCCCATTCCATTGATCATTGTTAAGTTTTTTCCCCACCTTGATTGTAGTCCACCTGTGGTAAATTCAGTTGATTGGACATGGTCAGGAAAGGCACATACCTGTCTATAGAAAGTCCCACAGCTGACAATGTGCATCAGAGCAAAACCCAAGATACGAGTTCAAAGCAATTGCCTGCTGAGCTTAGAGACAAGGCACAGATCTGGAGAAGGCTACATAAAATTCTAAAGCATTTAAGGTTCCAAAGGGCACAGTAGCAATCATAATTCTTAAATGTAACAATGCTTGGAACAAGCACTACTCTTCCTAATGCTGGCCACTTGGCCAAACTGAGCAGTTTTGGTAGAAGGGCCTTGGTAGGTGCAGTGACCATGAAGGTGATGGTCGCTCTGGCTGAACTCCACTGAATCTGTGTGAATCTAGGAGAAATGTCCTGAAGGACAACCACCACTCCACTAATCTGGGCTTTATGGCAGACTAGTAAGGCAACACTTGAAAGCTGCCTTGGAGTTTGCAAAAAGGCACCTAAAGAACTCTCAGACTATATGAAACAAGATTCTCTGGTCTGATGAAACCAATATTGCTCTTTTTTCCTCAGTTCTAAGCTTCACATCTAGAAGAAGACACACATTGCTTATCACCTATACTTTGCCATTCCAATAGTGAAGAATGGTGGTGGCAGCATCATGCTGTGGTGTTCTTTTCAGCAGCAGGGATTGGAAGATTAGTCATGGTTGAGGAAACCTGATCTAATCAAAGTACAGAAATATCCTTAATGAAAACCTGCTCCAGAGTGCTCTGGGCCTTAGTATTAGCCAAGGGATCACCATCCAACAGGACAAAGACCCTAAGCATAAACTAAAAACAACACAGGAGTAGTTGAGGGACAGCTCTGAGAATTTCTTTGGGTGGCCAGCCCAGACTTGCACCGTACTTAATATCTCTGGAGACACTTGAAAATAACTGGCTATTGATGTTCTCCTCCCAACCTGTCAGAGCTTGAGAGGATCTGCAGAGAAGAATGGCAGAAGATCTCCAGATCCAGGTGTGCAAAGATTGTCCTGTCAGACCCAAGAAGACTCCAGGCTCTAATTGTTACTAAAGATGCTTGAAGTAAGTAATGTGTAAAGGGTGTCAAGGTGGCATTTCAGTTACTTATTTTAAATAATGGCTAAATTTCTAATACAGTATTGTGCTGTTCCTTTGTCATTCTGGGTATTAAGTGCTGCTTGATGAGGGAAATATGAATTAAAATGATTTTAGCACAAGGCTGTGTGCTGGAAACCCGGACGTCAGCAAGCCCAAACCCCCAAACATGAACACACAGTGAATCCCAGATTCAAATAAAGGTTGGTTTATTCACATTCTAAGCAGTAACAAAAGCACCAAACAGGTTTTCTTTCTCCTCAATTCAGACTACTATAATTTCTCTCACCACCGCACTGCCCTCCTCCAGTCAAGTGTTGCCTCTCTACCTCCCAGCTCCAACTCGCCTAGATAAGGGAGTGTGGTCCCTTTTATTACAGACTTGGGAGTACTGCTGGTGCCAGGGCAAAGTACTTCCAGGTCACATGGAAGTCCATCACAGTAGGGAGCTTGTCTCCCTGCAGCACCCTCTTGCGACACCCCGTGGCCCCAGCAGGGCTGCCCTGCCAGACTACATTTCCTGGCATGCCCTGCTGACTTCCCAATGGGTGCTGATAACCAGGGCTGCTGCCATCTAGCGTGCTGGGGGAATAATACCAAATGGCTACCATATCTTTAAATATTCAAACTCTTACTCTATGTTTAGGGTCACAAGGAAATGGAGAATATCTTACCAGTTCTGAGCATTCAATAGAAAGCAACATAGGAGGGGGGGGCCAACACATAATAAACATTTACTCAATTCTAGCTGGCCAGATTAGAATCACTAACACTCAGTTAGCTGACTATAAATAAAGAACAATGTGAAAGGTGGCAATGAAAGTCAGAGTTAAAGCAAACAACGTTCAGCATCTTAAAGGAGGTGGTGGAGGCATTTAGCGTCAAGGTCTCCATCCAAGGGTTAGAGCCTGAGCTGAGCTTCATAAATAAGCCACTCCACAAGCAACATTTTAATTGTGTTTGTATGCATAGGCACAGAAGTGACATATTTTCCAGCAAAACTAGAAAGTCCTGTTCCAAGTTACACAGAATGTAACAGAGAAAGCATTGCAACAACAGGGAACTGCCAGGTGAGCACCTGACTACAATGTCAGCTCGTCAAGCTTGTTTTTCTTGAGTTTTTGAATAGGTCTTTCTTAAGTCAACAAATCAAGTTTATTGCAAACAAAATAACAATGCCATCTCCTTTTGCTTCCTTGTTAAGAATGAAAGTAGATTTGTTAATATAAAAAACTGTGTTTGCATTGAACACATTTTCAGATTTGTTCAGCATGAAAGGGATTATAGAAAATAATGATAATTTATTTTTTGCAATAACTGATGCCACTTAAAGAAAGTTTTGGACACAAGAAAAAACCCAAGGTCAATAGACAAAAAATTAAAACATTCTTTTGAGCTTACTCTTAAACCTGGGTGACAAAATGGTTAGTGCTGCTGCCACTGAGCTCCATCAGCCTGGGTTTAAACCTGGAACTGTTCCAATTAAGTGCAGTATGCATGTTCGCATAGTGTTTGTGTGGAATTTGACACTTTGCTTTTCCTCCTTCATCCCTCAAGACATACGTGTTAGTTAACTGGTGACTGTAAATTCAGTTTACGTATGCATGTTATGTAGGTGAGGTTACTTTGAGATCTGAATGACAGTGGTTAGTGCTGCTTCTGTTCAGCTCCAGTTGCCTTATTCTCAACCCTGGCCTGATTACTTATGTGCGGAATTTAAATATTCTCCTTGTGTCTATACTGCCTATCTCTTTCACATCGCATAGTTCTGAAAGTTAGGTGCAGTGTTGACTAAAAATCGGCCCCAGTGTGAGTGTGACTTATGATAGGTTAGTGTCCCAAACTGCTGGTTCATGCCTTGTGCATGATACTCCTAAGCTGAAGTCTGGCTTTCCATGATGTTGTGATGCAAACAAAAACTTGTAATGAATCTTCTACAATCCATATATTCAGTACATGAGTCACATAGGGCAGACATTAACTAAAGAATCACAAACTATCAATAGTTTATTTTTCTTAGTATTTACTGAAGACAGAATCAGAGAGATTACAAGGATTAACAAAACAAGAAGTGTTTAAACAGCCACAAATATCTGTTGAAATGCGCAATTACATACATTAACAAACTTTTGTGAAACTTTTACAGACATCCAGCTAACCAAGAATCAGAAAACTGAACAAGGTGGAACAATTGGTTAATATTTTAAAAAAGAAGATGTGCATTTCATGTCTATCTATCTATCTATCTATCTATCTATCTATCTATCTATCTATCTATCTATCTATCTATCTATCTATCTATCTATCTATCTATCAAGTGTCTTTTATAACTATCTGTCTATCTTATATTGTGACTTTAATATATATCCTATATATTGGCTTTAATACATATATACACTATATATACTGTATATACATTATATTACTTTTCATAACTATCTATCTGATATAGTGCTTTATGTATCTTTTCTATACACTGCTTTTAGTATCTGTATATCTTTCTCTGTTGTTTATGGTGCCTTTAATATCTATCTATGTATCATATATAGTGCCTTTCATACATATCTATCTTATATAGTATTTTACTGTATATATCATTTCTACATAGTGCTTTTAATATCTATATATCTCTATTATTTAAAGCACCTTTTATATCTCCCTATGTATCTTATATAGTATCTTTCATAACTATGTTTCTGTCTATGATATATCTAAACAACCCATGAACAGAAGCCATCCCACATCCTGTCCAGTGACTGTTTCTGTGCCATGCTTTCTGGGGTAGGCCCCAGCTTCTTCACACGTCTGTCCTTGATAAGTAGGTTAAGAAAATGGATGGATGATACCCAAGATTTAGATCATTAATGAAAAAACATTCTTGAGTGAAAGATTCTAAATGTATGATGAAATGGGATCATACTCCCATTTAGTTAATGACAAGGTCATTAACAGACAAAAGGTAATTATGCCCTTTCAAACAATGTAACAGAAAACTGAGGATGATGCTGGAGTGAAACCTGAAGGCAACTGAGGGGCAGAGTTTCAGCTGCTTTGGTGTTGTTAGAATCTTGCTTGACTAATTGGTTGTTTAATAAACAGAGTAATATGGGGAGAAAATAATAAAAAGGGTCAGGCTTCACTGCTGAACACCCACTTTAACTGCGGTATGACAGATGATATCAGATAAGTGTCTAGGAAAGTCAGTGTTCTGTTAAAACCGGTGTGTCTCCATCAATCACTGGACTTGACATACTATCTTGGTATCCTGGAGACCTCAAGGCCTGGAGTTACTGGTGGGTTGAAGACAGAAACAGAGGAAGTCTTTGCTACAGGAGTCATTCTGGCAAGAAAGGTACTGTACATGTCAAGCCCCAGAGTCCTCCCTCCTTGTAGACCCCTCTTAGCAGACTGTCTGCAGGTGCGTCACACAGGTCACATAGATGTGCCCACACACAACTGAATGCTAAGAGTCATATTCAGAATTTAGAACAAAGCACGTTTTTCTGAAGAATACATTTTATTGTTGTATCCATATTACTAACCGAGAATGCTAAACCGCTCGCGCACAACAGCAAGGCCCCCCCCCCCCCCCACAGGCACCGGACGGGACACACACCAAGAGGGGGATTTAACAAGCCCCTGGAACACAAAAAAAAAGAACACAAAACCACCCCACACACCCTACAAGCAACGGACGGGACACACACAAAGAGGGGGATTCAACAAGCCCCTGGAACACAAAAAGAAAGAAGACGCTCGCACAACAACAATCCTCACCCACCCCCCCCCCCACATCAATAAGAAGTGACACCCAAAGCCCCATTTCTAAAGGAAACGTCCATATTAAACATACGTCATCTCAACACATTCACACTAGGCAGCATAGGTGGATCTCCTTACAATAAAGCACTATTAACCGTTCAACTGCAGAAAAGGCTCCATATTAACAGTGAGTGCGATCCTCCTTATTACTTATCCATATTTCGCACGCTGAGGAACAAACAAGTCATGAATACACGGTCACGGGTACAAAACGATTCGGATCGGATAAGGGGACCAAACACACGAACACGAATGAAACAAAAAAATACACGGCGGCGCATACAACGCGCTTCGGAAACTCCGTGAGAAAAAATGTCTCGGATCAAAAAACGCAAAGCTCAAGTAACCCCGTTACAGAGACGTGCCCAAATGGACAGACACATTGAACGTAGACGCATACAGCGCGCGTCTCAAAGTGCTGCATCGAAGCAAGCACGATTTCAAAAGAAAGAGCTCGCGTCTAAGACATACAAAAAAGGGAGCGAAGAGACAGAATAAATGAACGCAGACGAGTACAATGCGCATATGACCTGCCAGAAAACAAGCAAGCAAGACTCCAAAAGCAGAAAGCTCAACTGACCGACATACAAAAACGGACAAGGCTCGATACAAACAATGCACGACGTAGAGTGAAACGGACTTTGCGCAAAGCGGAGGCGAATCAATTAAAAATCAAAAATAGCGCGTCACAAATAATGGACATGCAACAACGCGGCACTCAAACACCACAAGCAAAACATGCCCGTCGCGGACATCAACGCCAGACGCCTGCTAAACGCTTACGCCAATTGGCTGACAACGCCTTCAATAATGAGTCCACTATTGAGGAAAATTCATTGGGATTAATGAATGTCATTTGCAATCATTGTCATTCACTTAACCTCCCAAAAGAAACAACTGGCAATACAAATAATGAATTTACACGTTGTCAAAAGGGGCAGATTAGACTGCCTCCTTTACATTCATATCCTGAATATCTACAGAAGCTTCTAACTAACGATGTGCCTGAAAGTAAAAACTTTATGAACTGCATTAGATCCTACAATAGTTCATTTGCTTTTACATCTACCGGAGTACATATCAGGCCACCAAAAGGCAATGGCCCATACTGCTTTCGCATATGTGGTTAACACAACGCACTATATTATGTCCAAAAAATATTAATGTTAATCACATTAATAACCAGGTCATTTCATTACTTCCTGGAGAGACACGGCTCTTTCTAAGCTCTGACAAAGTTGACTCTGATGAGGACAATGAACATCTGAATTTCCCCTTAGAATATTTGAACACTATTAACCCGGACGGATGACCACAACACAACCTTACCCTTAAAAACGGAACAATAATCATGCTATTAAGAAACCTTAACACTAAACAGGGTTTATGCAATGGCACACGGTTAGTCGTCAACACCATGACACACAATGTCATTCAAGCAACAGTTCTTTCAGATTCACATGCTAACAATACTGTTCTCATTCCTAGAATTGACCTTACGAGTTCTGACCTAGAATTACCTTTTACATTGAAACACCAACAGTTCCCCATTAAACCTGCATTTGCCATGACCATCAACAAATCACAAGGACAAACCATGGACAAGGTTGGCATCTACCTCTCTGAACCCGTTTTTGGACATGGACAACTTTATGTTGCCTTCTCACGTGTTCGACGTTCATCTGACGTTAAAGTTAAAGTTATAAATGATCCATGCCAAGGAAGACTCATTCAAAGACAAGACACCATCTTTACTACTAATGTTGTATACAAAGAAATATTCCAATAAAACATTACTCTATGCCAAACACTCTATTTTTTATTTATATAGGCATCATCCAAACCTGCACACTATTCTATATCTAATTCATACATCTCACTCTTTGTCATGCCCCAACGCCAGGGGTTGGCGAGCGAAGCGAGCAGGGGGCGGAGCCCCCTAGTAGTTAAGAATACAATTTTCACGCAATGTGTGTGTGCTCGCCCTGTGATATACTGGCACCCTGTCCAGGTGTCATTCCTGCCATACGCCTCATGATTGCTTTGATAGGTTCTAGTTCTCCTGAGACCCAACCCTGCATAAACAAGATAGGAATATCTTGTTTTTTGCACCTTGTTTTCTTTAAAATAAAAAAAAAATCAAATTAAAATAATATGTTTGTATTTTGTGAAAAAAATATTACTGTAGATATCATGAACAACAGTATGGTGGAATGTCATAAAAATGTTACCATTGGATGGACCTGAAGGGACCTGTCAGGCACATGCACACTCAGCTATAGCAGTGGAGCTGCAAATGAGGGATGTCTCCGTGGCTCGAGCTATACTCCATTGATCCTGGCTGTAGGGGAGAAGAGCAGGCAATAAATGGTGGGTGCCACCTCAATATCCATCCTATGTGTACCATTTAAATTGACCCCTGAAAGTCTTTTGAAATGCTTGTGCATGTAACAAGATAGACCAACCTATGCACTACAGTAAGGAAAAGTTGCATTTACCAGCATTTTTGGGAAGGCTGCACCGCCTGGCTTTTGTGATTTCAACAGGATTGATGTCATGTTAAGAATATGTTGGTTTTGCTAACAGAGGTTTTTGAAGATTACTGAGGGATAAATTCTGCTATGTGTTATACATGGGATATTCTGTCTAGACTGTCAGTTATTCAGAAAGTTTACAAATGAGATTACAGTATAACTAAAAAAATGGTAAGGATTGTTTGCATGCTGATAGATTAACATGAGAGACTGACAACACCCTTTAATTCCTCTTTCTATTACATGCCCAGATTCCAAGAATTCTGTTTTTACATTTTTGTTTCCATGTAATTGCCATTTCTCTACATTTTCTTCACTATTACTTTCAGAAATGAAGACTAATGGTGTTGGCCATATATCTAATGATATTTTTCACTATAAACATAAGTTAAAGTCACTCCTTGCAGCCACACACTGCAGTTCTTTCATTTTCTGGACCCCCTTAACCCAATAACAGCATCAGACACAAATTAGCAAGTAACCTACTTTAGAACATACTCTTGTACACAAATTCTTACATATCAGGCAAATATAGGGTCAAATTAATCTAATCTATGCCGGACATCCAAGGAATGAAGGAGTACCCCAGGAAGAGCTCCTTTATGCATGACAAAAAAATCCCTACGTTAAGGTTCTTCAGCTTGATGCAATTACACTGTTTTTCCTGCCTTCCTTCTCATAAAAACTTAACTCCTTTAAATTACTGTAACATTGCTTAGAGGTTAAGGCAAAATATACATAAAACAAAAGATACATAAATCAACATAACACAATTAGCATGATATAATTATCAACTGTATCTGATTCGTAGAAAAATCTGCCACTCCCTACTCCATTTTATTGTCAACTCCTTTAATTTTCTTTAATTAAAATAAGACCTAGCAAGATCAGTGTTAATATCTTGTTGAGTAGATAGCAACAGCACACCATCATTTCTGTTGCAAGTTCTTTAAATAAGTACAGTGGTGTGAAAAACTATTTGCCCCCTTCCTGATTTCTTATTCTTTTGCATGTTTGTCACACAAAATGTTTCTGATCATCAAACACATTTAACCATTAGTCAAATATAACACAAGTAAACACAAAATGCAGTTTTTAAATGATGGTGTTTATTATTTAGGGAGAAAAAAAATCCAAACCTACATGGCCCTGTGTGAAAAAGTAATTGCCCCCTTGTTAAAAAATAACCTAACTGTGGTGTATCACACCTGAGTTCAATTTCCGTAGCCACCCCCAGGCCTGATTACTGCCACACCTGTTTCAATCAAGAAATCACTTAAATAGGAGCTGCCTGACACAGAGAAGTAGACCAAAAGCACCTCAAAAGCTAGACATCATGCCAAGATCCAAAGAAATTCAGGAACAAATGAGAACAGAAGTAATTGAGATCTATCAGTCTGGTAAAGGTTATAAAGCCATTTCTAAAGCTTTGGGACTCCAGCGAACCACAGTGAGAGCCATTATCCACAAATGGCAAAAACATGGAACAGTGGTGAACCTTCCCAGGAGTGGCCGGCCGACCAAAATTACCCCAAGAGCGCAGAGACGACTCATCCGAGAGGTCACAAAAGACCCCAGGACAACGTCTAAAGAACTGCAGGCCTCACTTGCCTCAATTAAGGTCAGTGTTCACGACTCCACCATAAGAAAGAGACTGGGCAAAAACGGCCTGCATGGCAGATTTCCAAGACGCAAACCACTGTTAAGCAAAAAGAACATTAGGGCTCGTCTCAATTTTGCTAAGAAACATCTCAATGATTGCCAAGACTTTTGGGAAAATACCTTGTGGACTGATGAGTCAAAAGTTGAACTTTTTGGAAGGCAAATGTCCCGTTACATCTGACGTAAAAGGAACACAGCATTTCAGAAAAAGAACATCATACCAACAGTAAAATATGGTGGTGGTAGTGTGATGGTCTGGGGTTGTTTTGCTGCTTTAGGACCTGGAAGGCTTGCTGTGATAGATGGAACCATGAATTCTACTGTCTACCAAAAAATCCTGAAGGAGAATGTCCGGCCATCTGTTCGTCAACTCAAGCTGAAGCGATCTTGGGTGCTGCAACAGGACAATGACCCAAAACACACCAGCAAATCCACCTCTGAATGGCTGAAGAAAAACAAAATGAAGACTTTGGAGTGGCCTAGTCAAAGTCCTGACCTGAATCCAATTGAGATGCTATGGCATGACCTTAAAAAGGCGGTTCATGCTAGAAAACCCTCAAATAAAGCTGAATTACAACAATTTTGCAAAGATGAGTGGGCCAAAATTCCTCCAGAGCGCTGTAACAGACTCATTGCAAGTTATCGCAAACGCTTGATTGCAGTTATTGCTGCTAAGGGTGGCCCAACCAGTTATTAGGTTCAGGGGGCAATTACTTTTTCACACAGGGCCATGTAGGTTTGGATTTTTTTTTCTCCCTAAATAATAAAAAACACCATTTACAAACTGCATTTTGTGTTTACTTGTGTTATATTAGACTAATGGTTAAATGTGTTTGATGATCAGAAACATTTTGTGTGACAAACATGCAAAAGAATAAGAAATCAGGAAGGGGGCAAATAGTTTTTCACACCACTGTATATAAATAAGGTGCTGTCATGTTCACTTTTGCCACCACTTCTAACAACCTTCCACATCAACTGCCCTCTTGGTTCACACAGAACAACACAATGTAACATCCTCCACAGACTTCAGCTGCAACTGCAGGTTAGAATGATGATGCATAATAATACGCCTATGTAAGTAAATTTTATTTTCACAGTGGGAAATTAGGGGTTAGGGTTAGGGTAGGAAGAAGGAAAGTAAAAAACACAGATATTATTACACAGATACATGAAAATAAGCCAAGACACAACAACTGACAACCAATGTCCTCATAAGTATACACACTCAAGATTTGTACCAGTCAAGTTGGGAAGCATGCACTGGTACAGCGCATTGCCATTCCCAACACACGATGAAACAGCTCGGGATCCTAATTAGCAACCCCCCAAGGTAGACACGTGGCCCAGTCCCACTGCCCAGAAATGACCCTCTATCTGCCACAGCCAGGTGTTACGTGGGCGTTGCCTTGATCTGGTCCGGCCACTCGGGTCCTCAACAATGAGGATTCTGTGAGCCAGATCACCTTTGGGGAATCACCCCACATGGCCATAGTGCTGTAACTGACGCTCCCTCACAATGCAGGTAATGTGCCTCATTCGGGACTCAGTGAGAAACAGCTTGTTCAACCCAAAGTCAAACCAGCGGTACCCAAGGATTCTCCAAAGAGACACACTACCAAAGGAATTCAGTCTTCATCTCAGGTCACTGGATAGCGTCCATGTCTTGCAACCACATAGCAAAACAGGAAGCACTAGGACTCTAAAGACTTGGACCTTCCTCCTTTTGCAAAGATATTGGGAGCGTCAAACACCCCTTTCCAGCGACCTCATAACCCACCACGCTCTCCCAATCCGTCTACTGACTTCATGGTAAGAGTTGCCAGAGACATGAGTGTCATTACCGAGGCAAGTAAACCTCTCGATGAAGTCAACATTTCCTCCGCAGACTTACACACTGCCGATGGCTGTGTCCAAGAAGTCATTAAAGGCCTGGAACTTGTTTTTTATCCAGGGCACTCACAAGCCCAGACATTTAGATTTCTTGCTCAGTCTCTCAAAAGCCCTGATCAGAGCCTCCATTGATTCTGCGAAGATCACAGAATCTTCGGCAAAGTCAAGATCAGTGAATCTTTCTTCACCAACAGATGCCCCAGAGCCGCTGGACCCCATGACCCTGCCCAACACACAGTCCATACAAGCACTGAACAGAGTAGGAGCAAGAACACACCCCTGACGAACTCCAGAATCAACTAGGAAAAATGCAGAGGTTCTGACTCCATCCTGCACAGCACTCCCAGTACCAGTGTTCAGGCAGGCCATTACAGCCATTAACTTCTGGGTCATTCCGCAAAGATTTGTACAAAGAAGAATAATTAAAAGTGACAGTACACAAAATAATCATTTAGAATTCAGCAGCATCCCTACAAATAACAGATCGCAAAACAGATAGATAGATAGATAGATAGATAGATAGATAGATAGATAGATAGATAGATAGATAGATAGATAGATAGATAGATAGATAGATAGATAGATAGATAGATAGATAGATAGATATTTTATAAATGTCCGTAGCCCTGGGAATAAAAGATTTTTTAAATCTGTTGCTCTTTGCCCTCTGGGACCTAAATCTGCAGCCTGATGGCAACAACTGGAATTTAGCAAAAAGAAGATGGTTACTGTCTGACCAAATTGAGATGACCTTTAGTTCACCTGTTTGTGATAAAGCTCAGTGACAGAGATCTGGTGCAAACCAATACTTTAACTGCTAATTTTATAATATTGTTAGGATAGTTTATATTCGGGCAGCACGGTGTCACTGTGGTAGCGCTGCTGCCTCGCAGTTACGATACCCAGGTTTGCTTCCTGGGTCCTCCCTGTGTGGAGTTTGCATGTTCTCCCCGTGTCTGCGTGGGTTTCCTCCGGGTGCTCTGTTTTCCTCCCACTGGCATTGGCGATCCTAAATTGTCCCTAGTGTGTGCTTGGTGTGTGGGTGTGTGCCCTGTGGTGGGCTGGCGCCCTGCCTGGGGTTTGTTTCCTGCCTTGCGCCCTGTGTTGGCTGGGATTGGCTCCAGCAGACCCCCGTGACCCTGTAGTTAGGATATAGCGGGTTGGGTAATGGATGGATGGATAGTTTATATTCTTAATGCTGGGGTTGTCAAACTAATATATAAAAACAAATGTAACCACAGATTTCACAAAATACTTTTAAAAAGTGTAATTATGGTTTTGTCCACTTTTAAACAATTAATTTTCCTAAGAAAAAATAGCTGTGTGCCCCATCTTACAAATTCACTCTGTGTTTAGATCAAAGTTTAGCCTGCTATCAACAGTTGTCCCCAGATATTTGTAATGATCTACCATCTCCAACGTCTCCCCTTCTATTTTGTTGCACTATATTGTTGCACTGTTTTTGGTAATGATATTGTGTTGTTAAATGTATGTTGTTTTGCTTATGCACTAGGGACTGCAAGAAATAAAATCTCGTTCAACCATATACTATGTATGTGGATGAATGATAATAAAAGTTGAGTTGAGTTCAGAGTTGACTTGTGTTAAATATGGTTGAGGCAGGCCAAAGATCTACAACCATATCTTTTGTCTTTTGAGAAATTCATAGTAGCTGTACAAAGGAACAATCACACCATTGAGGAAACTCATCAACAATACATCCATGGCTGTCCTCCTTGTTTTGGATAAGATTCAAAATGACAGAGTTGTATGCAAATAGAATGATGTCTGTTCTTGTGTGAACTCCTGAAGTCATTTATGTACAAGATAAATAAAAGAAATTACAGACAGCAGCAGCCTTGAGGTGATCCCATGGATGAGATAAGATTTATCAGGAAAACAGCCTTTAACACTCACTCTTTGTGTTCTATTAGTGAAAAAGTCCAGAATCCACCCTGCCAAGTTCAGGTCAAGAATTGTCAACTAAAAGTATAGAATGGATTGCAGTAAAGCAAACAAGAAATTTATTAACAGCAATCTTGCATGTTTTGTGATCCGTCCATGTTTTCATACAGTAAATTCAGAAGTATTGCTGCTTTGCCCTCCTTCCACTTAGCTCTAAATGCAGATTGGTAAGGGTCTAGCCCAGACAGGCCTGGGCTTTGGTAAGCAGTTGTCTTCTAATTAACTTTATTTAAATACTTCAGGATTTGAGAGGTAAAAGCCTCTGGTGTGACGTCACTTAATGCTCTTGGGTGTGTAGTTTTTAGTATTGGAATAACATTTGCCTGTTTCCAGAGTCTGGGCACCTGCTGTTAATTCAGAAACATCTCAAATGTGTAATATTGGAGAGAATTGCTCTGCACAAGAGTGAAGCAGATGTCCACTTAAACTGTCATGGCAGGTTTTTTTTTTATTTTAGTTTGTTGAAGGACTTTTCTTACATAATTATGGTCAAAGAGGGGCTGACTCCTAGCTCCAACACTTAGTACTGAATAATTTCCAAAGCAAACTCCTGTGTCACATATTTTGAATAGAATTCATTGAAGTTTTGAGCCAACTGATATCCAGTTTTAACTCCTGCCAATTCGTCTTGATTTCTGCATTTAGTTTGAAAGGCCAGCCATTATCTTCATGATCACAATGATCCCAGGTCCATCCTGGGATTATTATTAATTATATGTTCTACTGTAATTGAACTGGGATGTCAGAATTTCTGAGTTCCTAGTTGAAATTCTCAACTGAAATGCCCCCACAAGTCAGATTTCCTACTCAGAAACCTGGGTCTGGTCTGTCAAGTCTGAGCTTGTCCAACTTTAGATTATGATGTCAATCCAAAATGTCAATGTACACTATAACCTTTAGTGAAAGTATCAGCATTATACTGTTTATTAGTACTTCTGTCTATTTGTGTCTCATTAAATCAGTCGTACACACAGTACTGTCCAACGTCTATCAGTGGACATGTTGCTGCTGTGTTTAGATGCACAAATTACAGCATAATGCATTGGTATCAACTACTATTTATTCTGAGAAAGCAAGCACAACAACGAATTTCCTGGAGACATCCATATTGGTTTCCTTAATGTTTTACTGGAATGCAGTCAAGTCAGGTGTGACGTCATTCCCAGGTCCAACATCCGACTTCAGAGGTAAATGGAATGTAGCATAAGCTTTGCTCAATAAATGTCATGTTTCACATCCATCTGTTGTTCTTTCTGTTCAGGTAATATTCCATTTTCAAATGCCCAGCTTTTTCTCTTTATCTTCTTCTTCGTCTTTCGGCCGCTCCAGTTAGAGGTCACCACAGCAGATCATCTTGTTCCATATCTTCCTGTCCTCTACATTTTGTTCTGTTACACCCATCACCTGCATGTCTTCTCTCACCACATCCATAAACCTTCTCTTAGGCCTTCCTCTTTTCCTCTTCCATGGCAGCTCTATCCTTAGCATCCTTCTCCCAATATACTCAGCATCTCTCTTCGGGCCACGGGGGCCGCGTGTTTGACATGCTTGATGTAGCACACTTACACTTTAAAGAAATTTGTCAAGACAATTCAATTTTTATTCAGATATCTCAAACAGATTGTGCTGTACAAAGTTTTAAAATTAAAAAATTTCCCATTGAATCACTTTGGCGAATTTGCAAATTTGTCCATCTTAAAACAGTGAAAAGTTCTGTACAACTTCAATTAGGAATTAGTTTACTGTTTCAGTTTTACCTTGAGAGCGGCAACTTGAACTTGTATATTTTCTTCTTTTACTAATCTGACAGCTGCTCTGATGCCCAATGCGAGTGAGTCAAACATCGGGCAGAGTATGTGCCTTCTCCTGTTGCTTTAGGTAAGTTAAATAATAGAGTACAAAAAAAGTCACTTTTCTGGAAATATATGGAAGGGTAAAGCAATTACGTTAGCATATATAAGACTGAATTTATTGAACAATATTATCTGCAGATTATCAACCTGCAGCTAAATGGTGTTTGAACTAATTAATAACTTGGGAAAGAAGCAGCTACCCTAACTGATATAAACAATGGATGGGTTCAATGGTGTCTCGAGGTGGGAGGTTTAATCTCTGGTGCCCAGGTCCAGATCTTTTTGTCCCAAATATACATGAATAATCATGGCAAGCCCCTGATCTTCTTGTCCATCATGTACCTATTGTATTCCTGTTATACAATAAATCAGATCCTTTCCAAATTCTTACTTTTTTATATAATTTTAAGGAATTACTGTGTGGGCGGCACGGTGGTGCAGTGGGTAGCGCTGCTGCCTCGCAGTTGGGTGATCTGGGGCCCTGGGTTCGCTTCCTGGGTCCTCCCTGCGTGGAGTTTGCATGTTCTCCCCGTGTCTGCGTGGGTTTCCTCCGGGCGCTCCGGTTTCCTCCCACAGTCCAAAGACATGCAGGTTAGGTGGATTGGCGATTCTAAATTGGCCCTAGTGTGTGCTTGGTGTGTGGGTGTGTTTGTGTGTGTCCTGCGGTGGGTTGGCACCCTGCCCGGGATTGTTTCCTGCCTTGTGCCCTGTGTTGGCTGGGATTGGCTCCAGCAGACCCCCGTGACCCTGTGTTCGGATTCAGCGGGTTAGAAAATGGATGGATGGATGGAATTACTGTGTTTTAACTAACATTAATAGCTAGATGGGGAGCTCATTTTGGTTCCTTTTCTCCTTTCATAAGGTAATATTGATATAGATTGTATGCTATTATCTGTCATTTTGTATTAGCAGATATTTTCCAATTGCTAATTATTGGATACTACTCTATTGGGTATACTGTATGTTCAAAAATGTCATGGTTTGAAAATTGAACAACAATTAGTCACAGACCCTCCAAGACTAACACATCAAGTGATGCCATTTTCAGATCTCTCTCTCTTGTGTTATTTAGCCTATTTGTGCTCCGTTTTTAACTCCATTGTAAAGTGCTGTTAAAAAGCACATATTTAATATAGTCTACTAACGCATGAAATTGTATTCTATAATTGCTGTTTCCTTTGAATATGGCTCATTGTCACAAAACTATGTAATAAAGAAAAATGAATGAAGTAAAAAAAAATATGAAATGCCCCAACTTTCAAATCAGTTAACACAGAGCGCTCCCGAATTGTCTGACTTGTTTGTTTTTTGTACTCGCCATTCCTGTTTTCTGGAATGAATGACTATTGTATAGGACACTTCCTCTCCTTGTTTTTACTGATGCATGCATGCCCAGTGTAGGTCAACATCAATGACATATGCATTTTTGGTCATTTTAGTGGGGGTGCAGATACTTTTGCAAATGATGTGAAGATGCTAGTGTAGATGGAGCAGCAGTGTGCACATAGCCTAAGCTACTAACACCTCTGCTCAGTGCAACCATTTCTAAAAAGCTGTGTTGTATCTAGGTGTATGTGTGGCCATCTTATTCAAGTAATCTTTGCAATATACAGTAATTTTAATTTTTCTAGTCATTTACAAAAGGAAATAATTCTGATAACACTTCAATTCACTTCAATTTTTAGAGAATTTCAGGTTTTGTTGATCTACCTGTTAAAGTAACTTTGAGTTCTGGTTTCACCCTTTCAAATGAAGATGCTCATGGTTATGTGTTCTGTGTAATGAATCGTGCTCCAATACACTTCTTTACTCTTCATGTCCTCTTAAAAGGAATCTATGCTGCTCACAGAAAATTAAAAAAAAAACAAGAAGACATTAATTTTTGTAGAAAGACCGAAACATTTACTGTTCTTTCATCTTCCAGTTCAGGGTGACAGGATGCTAGAGAAAATCAGAAATCAGCCCTGAAAAAGGCACCAGTTGGACACAGGGCCCACTCGCATGCTTACCCATACAGGGCCAATACAGAATTATTAAGCATCCTAACATACATATGTTAAGGATGTAGGAAGAAAATCTGAATACCCAGAGAAAAATCCCCACTGACAATGGGAGAATGTGCAAACTCCACACAAAGGGTTAATAGGCCAGGATTTCAACCCTGTCATCTGGAGCTGTGAAGCAGCATTATTAATCACCATGTCACATTAACATAACTTGTCTAATCAAAAATATATTTTCAGCTTCTCCATTCATTCATCAGGTACGTTTTCTTAGATCAGTTTAAGGACCCCAAGGAGCCAGAGTTTTTCCCAACTGCGCAAAGTACAAGAAATTGGGACAAAACTCCACAGTACAACAGGAAAGATATGCAAACCTTACAGAGACACCTCGCTGGTCTTCAAACATACTAAGGCCGTGGCCTAGCCTTGCTAAGCAGTGTCCCTCTGATATTAGTATTGCCATGTTGCAATACGAATGTCTGACGAAGAACAGTGTGTTTATATGCACTTCAATAACCTGATCATTCACAGAAACCTGATTTCTAAAATGCCATGTAAACCCGTATTCCATTTATAGAAATCGGGTTATTGTCCTCTAAGAAGCCTGATTAACAGAATTAGATTTTTCTGCAAATAACCACATTATGTGGCTATGTAAACCCTTAAACGAGTTACGCTTACACATTTTGTAGTCTGTGCATATCTGTTGCACTCTGTCAGCCTGCACATCTGTTTGCTTTGTACACGCTTAGGTGCAGGCGTCCACAAAATACATTTCCAGAGGCAATTATTTCTTCTCCTGGATTAAATAACCTGTTTCAATATTTCAGAAATCGATAAATGTATGAGCGGGCGGCACGGTGGCACAGTGGTAGCGCTGCTGCCTCGCAGTTAGGAGACCCGGGTTCGCTTCCCGGGTCCTCCCTGCGTGGAGTTTGCATGTTCTCCCCGTGTCTGCGTGGGTTTCCTCCGGGGGCTCCGGTTTCCTCCCACAGTCCAAAGACATGCAGGTTAGGTGGATTGGCGATTCTAAATTGGCCCTAGTGTGTGGGTGTGTTTGTGTGTGTCCTGCGGTGGGTTGGCACCCTGCCCGGGACTGGTTCCTGCCTTGTGCCCTGTGTTGGCTGGGATTGGCTCAAGCAGACCCCCGTGACCCTGTGTTTGGATTCAGTGGGTTGGAAAATGGATGGATGGATGGATAAATGTATGAGCTGCTGCTACTACAGTGCTTAACACACCAACATAATCTCCAGAGCAGTAGGATAACACCTTAAAAATAACATGCTTTATGTAGACAGATTACTTTTTAAGTTAATGAGTAACCTAACTCAATACTCATCTTACTGAAGTAAAAATTACCTGAGTTATTATTATTCCAGCAGCACAGAGTTTAAAGCAAGAAGCACACATATCAGATTTTTTTGCAGGGCTCATTAAACAGCCAAGGAGAAAAGAGTTTGCTGCATGCAGTTTGGTAAGAGAAGCCTATAAATAAATGTATCAATTTGACTAAACAAATTTATAAAACACCAGAAAATGATCACAGGTGTCATGCTTATTTTTACATTCATGGTGGCCGTTTATGTTGTTTTAGGTCTTTTCGTACAGAAGATTACTTGTGCATGTAAATGCGGATTATTAAGAAACCAGGTTTCTGCCTAAATCGGGTTATTCACCTTAACCTGATTATGTGTGTGCATGTAAACTCACTGAATGTAACATGTTCTGGGAGATGAAACTAATAACAAAGGACAGAGAAAGATATTTGCATAATGAAGCTGACATTTACTGTACTAAGCAAATATTAAAAGATAACACTGTCGGAAAATAGTTAAGCTGAAAAAGTTATTTGTTAGCTAGGCAAAAAAAAAGACGTGACAATAGTCGTCCATTATTAAAATTCATATTTAAATTCTTCAGTTTTCTTAATTTTATGATACGCTGCAACAGAGCAAAGCTTATTTCATCTTTATCTTTGAAAGGATAATAGCATATGATATTTCGAAAGGCCCACATTTGCACAATTATTAGCGCTACTGACTCGCAGCTCCAAAAACATGGGGTCAAATCTCGGTCTAGCTGCTATCTATGAGATGTTTGCCACTGTGCCAATTCCATTCTGCTCCCGCGTTTACGCTGACTGGCAGTTATAAGTAGACACTCTGCTGTGTTAGTGTCTGTGTGAATTTGTCCTGTGATAAACTGGTGTCCCACCCAGTGCCATTTCATGTCTTGCAAGCAGTGCTGTCAGAATAGTTTCAAGCAACCTGGGATTGGAATAAGAAAGTTGATAAAAGTAAAAGGTTGCACTGTGTGATGATCCAGAGGTTTCTGGAACATTCACCAAGCATTCAGTAAGTCAAGGATGTCTTCTGACTGAATCATTTGTCCCACATTTTAGCAATATCCTCAAAGTGGTACGATAAATGGACAAAGTTCTTTAAAATACCAGGTAACCAATGGCATTTCTGCATTAAGGGCCAGTGGGATTCAGCCCTACCAGATATTGTGCAAAATAAGGAACAAGCTTCCCTCAGTAATTTTAGTTTATTGATAAAACATTCATAGCACCCTCACCTACAGGTATGTCTTATTAAGCATGTTTCTTTTTTCAATTTTCTCTCATATACTTAATGTAAGTTATGTTTAGAAAACTATTGCTTTTCATAATATGGAAAAGTAGACTTTGTATTGTAAGAAGCTGCAAGCCTCTTTCCAGCTGATGGTGCTGGTCCAGTTGACCTTGCAGTATACCAGATTTATTCCTGTGCGTGTGTATGCATGTGCAGTCTAAACTTTCCAGTTTAACTATGGGGATTAAAAGCTTCAGCCCCAGCTCCTTATTATCAGCATTAAGACCATTTTATTTCAATTGCATGTTTGCACTTCTTTTTTAAACATTTCCCAGTCAAAGCAATCTTGTTTCATATAGTCTGAGAGTTCTTTAGGTGCCTTTTTGCAAACTCCAAGGCAGCTTTCAAGTGTTGCCTTACTAGTCTGCCATAAAGCCCAGATTAGTGGAGTGGTGGTTGTCCTTCAGGACATTTCTTCTAGATTCACACAGATTCACTGGAGTTCAGCCAGAGCGACCATCACCTTCATGGTCACTGTACCTACCAAGGCCCTTCTACCAAAACTGCTCAGTTTAGCCAAGTGGCCAGCTCTAGAAAGAGTAGTGCTTGTTCCAAGATTGTTACATTTAAGAATTATGATTGCTACTGTGCCCTTTGGAACCTTAAATGCTTTAGAATTTTATGTAGCCTTCTCCAGATCTGTGCCTTGACACAGTCCTGTCTCTAAGCTCAGCAGGCAATTGCTTTGAACTCGTATCTTGGGTTTTGCTCTGATGCACATTGTCAGCTGTGGGACTTTCTATAGACAGGTATGTGCCTTTCCTGACCATGTCCAATCAACTGAATTTACCACAGGTGGACTACAATCAAGGTGTGGAAAAAACTTAACAATGATCAATGGAATGGGATGCTCCAGAGCCAAACATTTTAGGTGTCATAGTAAAGGGTCTGAATACTTGTGTCAATGTCATATTTCAGTATATACTTTAGATAGATAGATAGATAGATAGATAGATAGATAGATAGATAGATAGATAGATAGATAGATAGATAGATAGATAGATAGATAGATAGATAGATAGATAGATAGATAGATAGATAGATAGATAGATAGATAGATAGATAGATGGCACTCTGCAGAACCTCTTTAAATAAATATATAAATAGACAGCTAAATACAGTAAATAAATACACAGGGCTTTGTCTCCCCCAGGACACTAATTGGCAGTGAGCCCAGGCTTGGATTACCACATAGGCGCCCACAAGGCTTGCTGGGTATTGTAGTTCTTGAGGACAACCTTGTGCCTTGTTGGGTCCTCTGGGGGATGCCAGGGGGAGCTTCGGAGCAGTAGCGTCATGTCACCAGAAGCACTCCCGGCGATTAGATAAAAGGAGCTGTCAGTCTCATACGAACGAGCCAGATTCAGGTGAATGGTGGACAAAGCTTGATGGAGGAGTGGAGGAGACAGTGACCAGTGAAAGACAGAGAGAGAAAGGAAGACAAAGAGTGTGCTTAAATGTACTTGTCACTGTGGTGGTGGCAAACGCTTGCTTGACAGAGTTTCCCACAATAAAACACTCCATGTGCTTTTTAATCTTGTGTCCGTGCCAGTTTATGTTGGGTGTTTGGGGAGCTGGAGAGGGCCATGGTGTCCACTATATACACACACACACACATACATACACATACTATGGTCTGAATATGCACCAGAATTACTAAAAAGCAAGAAAAATTTTAAAAGAAAGAAAAGTTCTATCTTGGCAGTCACAGTTAGGCATTATACATATGGGAGGAATTTTCTGCAGAAATGAAAATGAAAATTATAAAATGAAAATGCAATGTCTGTTTTACAATTTAATTTTCAAAGTCTGCATGCAAAAATGCTGCAAAAATTAAAATTAAAATGAAATACCCCCATTTACAATTTCATTTTCATCCTGAATCGCATTGAAGCTGCAAAAATGTAAAGTAAAATGCATTTCCACTTTGCATTTTCATTTTCAAGTTCTCAACATGCAAATAACGCGGGTGTATAGGCGGGGCTTTGTACCTCGATTTCCCACAATTCTTTGTCCTTCATAGCTGTTGAGCCACTTCGACCGATAGAATAATTCTGTGTTTAATTTGTGTGATTTTGATCTTTTCACCCCTTACTGTGAGCTTCACAGCGAAACCGTATCACAAAATCTGATGGCCACACATAATTGTAATTCTGAAATAATTAATTTGCTATTTAATTACAATATTTAACATGACAAAAATTAGCCTTTATTATGTTACTAGGGGGCTCTGCCCACTGCTCGCTTCGCTCGCCAACCCCTGGTGTTGTGAATGACAAAGAGCGTGATGTATGAATGAGATATAGAATAGTGTGAAGGTGTAGATGACGCAAATAGAAAGCAAACAATAAAGTGTGTGGCAGAGTGTAAAGGTTTATTGGAAAATTTCTTTGTACACGCTGTTTAAGTGTGAAAGGTAATTCCAGGTCAGAACTTGTAAGGTCAATGAAGATGGTCATTGTCGTGATCAGAGTCAACTTTGTCAGAGCTTAGAAAGAGTTGTGTCTTTCCAGGAAGTAATGCAATGACTTGGGTATTTATGTTTTCCACATTAATATTTTTTGGACATAATATAGTGCGTTGTGTTAAAAGGGGCATTTGGTCTAATGAGATTGCTTCTCTGTAACTAAGTTGTCGCAGATAAAGGCTTGAGGAATTGTAATAATATCTGGGTGAAGTCTATCTGTATTGGTGAGTGTACCATCTCCCAGTTGTAATAATCAATTGTTATGATCTGGATCTGGACATCGCATGATTTGTACTAACTGTATCTTTTGAAAGCAATGCCAATTGTCTGCGTATTTTAAGGTGCACTGAACAATAGCTGAGCGCATGGCATGTGGAACAATAGCTAAGCACTGTCTAAAATCTCCTCCTAATAAAAGTACCTTTCCTCCAAAGGGAATATTATGATTCATCAACGTTTGTAGAAGTTTATGAATGGTGTTGAGTAAGTGACTGGATGACATTGTACATTCATCAATAATTAACAGTTTTGCAAGACGGATGTCACGTGCAGTGCTACTGTTTATGTTCATAGTGGATAGCGATTTGTAGGATCTAATGTAGTTTATAAAGTTTTTACTTTCAGGTACATCCTTAGTTAGAAGGTTCTGTGGATATTTAGGATATGAATGTAAAGGAGGCAGTCTAATTTGACCCATTTGACAACAACGTGTAAATTCATTATTTGTATTGCTAGTTGTTTCTTCAGGGAAGTTAAGCGAATGACAATGATTGCAAATGACATTCATTAATCCCAATGAATTTTCCTGAATAGTGGACTCATTATTGAACGCGTTGTCAGCTAACACAAGCGTTTAGCAGCCATCTGTCATTGATGTCCGTGACGTGTATGTTTTGCTTGTGCCGTTTGAGAGTCGCGTCGTTGTATGTCCAGTATTTGGGACGTGTTGTTTTGGAGCTGTATTCGATTTGCCTGTGCTGTGTGAGAAGCCCATTGTAGTTTACGGCGTGCATTGTTTGTATTGAGCCTTGCCCGTTTTTGTATGTCGGTCAGTTGAGCTTTCTCTTTTTGGAGCCTTGCCTGCTTGTTTTCCGGCATTTGAGATGCGCGGTGTAGACGTCTGCGTTTATTTATTTTGTCCCCTTGCTGCCATCTCAGCAGATGGAGGAGCAGTGGTAGAGCTTCAGATATGTCAGTCTCTCAGCTGTCTCCATCCCTGTGCTGCTGTTGCAAATGGCATTCCAGGTTACAGATCTGAGCCTTGAGACTCTGCAGCACCTCCGCCGAACAGCCATTATGGTGCACTGTGCCGACGGTACAATATAATCCTTCCATCCATTTTCCAACCCGCTGAATCCGAACACAGGGTCACGGGGGTCTGCTGGAGCCAATCCCAGCCAACACAGGGCACAAGACAGGAACCAATCCCGGGCAAGGTACAATATAATACTACAAAAATACAAAGCATCCCATTTCCACTTCAGTGTAAACAAATACTGTAATAATGGCTAATTTCTGTCATGTTAAATGTTGTGATTAAATGGCACATTAATTTCTTCAGAACTACAATTATGCATAGTCTTCGGATTTTGTAAGACAGTTTTGCTATATAGCTCGCAGTATGGGGAGAAAAGATCAAAATCATGTGAATTAAACACAGTCAAAGTGAGAATTATTCTATCGATCGAAGTGGCTCTACAGCAAAGAAGGACAAAAAAATTATGGAAAATTGCCAAGCCCCATCCATTGACCCTTATTATTTGCATTTTGAGAACTTGAAAATGAAAATGCAAAGTGCAAATAGAAAATTAATTGAGCGGCAGGTGGCACCAGTGCTTATTTGCGTTTTACTTTTCATTTTTGCAGCTTCATTGCTGTTCAGGCTGAAAATGAAATTGCAAATGGGGTTATTTCATTTTATTTTTAATTTTTGCAGCATTCTTGCATGCAGACTTTGAAAATGAATTTACAAATGGGGGAATTTCATTTTCATTTTCATTTGTGTAGCATTATTGCATGCAGACTTTGAAAATGGAATTGCAAAAGACAGATTGCATTTTCATTTTATAATTATCATTTTCATTTTTGCAGAAAATACCTCTCATATTATGCAAACATGTTGCTGTTGGCATAAAGGAGCCCCAGTAGCGTTTCTTGACATACTTCTGCTGAATAATTTGTTGGCCTCAGTGTTATTGTTTCAGAAAGAAGATGTTATAATAGGTCGCACACATGGCCTGGCGTCCTGGCCAGGACTGAACAAGGATCCTTACCTGGGCGGCAGGCTAGTGCAATAGAAGGACTTGGGGAGATGAGCTCTGCTGAATATTTTCTCCCCCAATACACTAGGTAGCAGCCTTCCTGGGTTAGGAATCCCACACAGATACGTGTAAGGCATGCTGGAACCTGTAATTCCATGGGGCAGCCCTACTGGGTTCTGTGGGGGATGCTAGGTGTAGCTGCTGGGATTCACAATTCCTACTTTATGGGACTTCCGATTGACCCAGAAGTACTTCCATCAGGCTATGCCCTAGAACCAGAAGTACTCCCGGGTCCAAGATAACAAGAGGCTGCTTGACCTCATCCAGGAATGGGAGGTGTGGAGGAGAAGAGAAAAAAAGAAAGAATGAGAGAAAAACTGTGTTAGGTTTATGCCATTTGTGGTGCCTTTGTGCAAGGTATTATTGTTAAACCTTTTATTTATAGCAACACTTGTGTCTGTGAGGTTATGTCTTGGGATTGGGGTGCGGAGAACGTCAACAACCAGTTCCTTAGTTTGGCTATGTTAAGATGCAGATAACTCATTTTGCTCCAAAAAAAAAAGTTCTCCACCTTGCTCCTATAATGCGACTCATCCCCTTTATCAATACACCCCATAAGTGCAGAATCATCTGGGAATTTCTGCAAGTGATATGACCTGGTGTTGTATTTATAATTGGAGGTGTACAGAATGAAGATGTTCTATCAGACGGTTGTGGCGAGCGCCCTCCTCTACGTGGTGGTGTGCTGGGGAGGCAGCATAAAGAGGGACGCCTCACGCCTGGACAAACTGGTGAGGAAGGCAGGCTCTATTGTAGGCACGGAGCTGGACAGTTTGACATCTGTGTCAGTGCGACGGGCACTCAGCAGGCTCCTGTCAATAATGGAGAATCCACTGCATCCACTAAACAGTATCATCTCTATACAGAGGAGCAGCTTCAGCGACAGACTGCTGTCACTGTACTGCTCCACTGACAGACTGAGGAGATCGTTCCTCCCCCACACTATGCGACTCTTCACTTCCACCCGGGGGGGTAAACGTTAACATTATACAAAGTTATTGTCTGTCTGTTATACCTGCATTGTTATCACTCTTTAATTTAATATTTTCTTTATCAGTATGCTGCTGCTGGAGTATGTGAATTTCCCCTTGGGATTAATAAAGTATCTATCTATCTATCTATGAAGAGCAAAGGAGACAGGACTGTTTCTTGTGGTGCTCCAGTGTTGTTCACATTTATATCAGAAACAAAGTCCTTGAGTCTCACACACAGCTGTCTGTCCAAAACATAGTCCATTATCCAGGACACCATAGGCTCATCCACCTACATATCTCTGAATTTACCCCTTAACATGGATGGCTGGATGGTATTGAATGCACTGGAGAACTCAGAAAGCAGGTGAGAATAAGGCCAGGGTTATACTTCATACGATGCGATGCGTTCTGCGGACGCTGCTGCTACACAAGAAGTGTACTGTTTATACTTGTGCATCTATTTTATGTAAATCTGGAGAATTCCACCAGGTGGCAGTGCGAGATGTCATCATGGTGAGAAAACAACATTCAGCTTCGCTGTGTTGTGAAATGTCCGAAATACCCATTACATTTCCAGGACACCTCACCACAATATCTCTGAAAAGGAGATACATCCATCAATCCAGGGACGAGCCCATTCCAGCAAGCCTTGGACAAGAGGCAGAAACAATCCATAGACGGGGCATCAGCTCATTACAAAGTGAATACAAGCACACACATACACTTTTAGTATCACCATATCTCCAAACCTGCATGTCCTTGGAAGGAAACCGGAGCACACTGTGGCAATCCACCTGGATAACATGCTAACTCCAGGCTGGGAACACCACGGATGTGACTCCCTACTGTGCTACCGTTCTGCCACTGTGACGCATCTACATGGGAAATTATTAACACAATTAATTCTTTAAATGAAGTTAACGATTTATCTATAAAATGTAACTAACATGCATTAACACATTTCTTCATGTGAAATGAATCTAAGGATTCTAAATATGCAGAGAGATGGAAAATCATAAATTTAATGTGTTCTGTGTGGCGATCACTGCCTGCTGATGCTGTCAGTGCAGGAGGAAGCCCCAGAAGTACTCCTGTTTTAAGATGACATTTTTACGATGTTCTACTTTATTGACAAAATAAACTACGACATTAAAGTCGAAATTTTCACTTTAATCATGAAATAGACCTTTTTTTCATCACTGTGTCCCTAATTTTTTTTCTCTGTGGCTTAAATATGCTTCCGTACATTCTGACACTGTTGCAAAGGTGCAAAAAAAAAAAACAGTGCAGCAGATGGTATGTGAGACCTTTAAAATGTATTGCGTCATTATGATGGGGAATATGTGACACTTGTAATGCCTAAGCAAGAAATAGATGAAGAAAAGCACCACAAATACATCTGTATGTCAGCATGTAATTTTGATGATTTGCTTCACCACATCAAATCTTTCATCAAACTTTGAAGCATGCACATTGATCCTGTAGGATCTCCAAAGAGGCTTGCTGTCACATGTTGATAGTAAACAAAGACTCTGACACATTAATATCGCATTAATTTTGAGGACATGCTCAGAAGATGCTTCAAATGAACGCTGGAACACTTGGCATTCATGATGCGTACTTGTTCTGAGCATGCAATATAAACCAGTCCTTAGACTTGTGGAGCAGATTGATAATTGCATCCTTCAATCCAATCGATGTTTGATAGTCAAACTGCAGTGGATCCACATGGTCTACCACAAAAGTACTCATATAGTCCAGGAGCAGTCTCTCTCAAAGGTCTTAATGATGTGAGACGTAAGTGCCAATGGCCTGTAGTCATCTGGTGATTAATATTAGGAATACTTCAACATTTATTTCTAGTAGGATTGACTACTGCAATGTGGTGTTCACTGGATGTTCAAACCGTTCTTTATACAGCTTCCAGTTAATCCAAAATGCTGCTGTAAGAATTATTATAAGAACAAGAAAATACGAACACATAACTCCAGTTCTTAAATCCTTACACTGGCTGCCGGGTAAGTTTAGGGCAGTTTTCAAAATCCTCATTTTAACATATGAAGCATTAAATGGCCAACATCCAGCTTACGTGTCTGAACTTATCATAACTTACAAACCAGAATGTACACTGAGATCTCAAGATGTCAGTTTGCTTATGATTTCAAGGATTAATAAAATAAAAGTGGGAGGTCAGGCTTTTACTTGCAGGTCCTCTAAACTGTGGAATGTTCTGTCTGCTACTATAAGAGATGCCCCTTCGGTCTCAGCTTTCAAATTCCAGCTGAAGACTCACTACTTCAGTTTAGCATATCCTGTCTAGAGCTGCTGATTAACTTTACAGATTGCATCTCTGTTCTTAGTCATTAGCACTAAAACATAAGTAATATGACAGTTATAATTTGTTACTACTCCTCACCTATTCTGTTTCTCTTCTCGGTACTCAAATGTGGCACATGGTGCCACTGTCCACCTGCCAAGTTGTTGCCTGCTTAAGGTAAAGTCATCTCTGATGTAGGATTGCAGGAATCATCACATAGAGGGGACCTTTCATCAGATTGGCTGGCCCAGCACTGACTCAGCTGTGGAATGGCCAATAGGTGGAGGTAGCTTGATGGCCAAGGTCTCCAGGACTCTGAACAAATCCAAATCGTATTATGTAATTTCATCTACTGTTGAATTCTGCTTTGTACTTGTAATATTTATATTGTATTGAGAATTACTTGTTCTGTTCTGTGTATTATATTTACCCCCTTTTTTTGACACCCACTGCATGCCCAACCTACGTGGAAAGGGGTCTCTCTTTGAACTGCCTTTCCCAAGGTTTCTTCCATTTTTTTCCCTACAAGGGTTTTTTTGGGAGTTTTTCTTTGTCTTCTTAGAAAGTCAAGGCTGGAGAGGCTGTCAAAAGGCAGGGCCTGTTAAAGCCCATTGCGGCACTTCTTGTGTGATTTTGGGCTATATAAAAATAAATTGTATTGTATTGTATTGTATATTTAACTAATGGGGCTGACTTGCATCTAACTTTCAGCTACTGTTGAGAAGAATCGCAAACAGTACAAAATTTGAAACGGCTACCAAGGAAGACTTATGTGTGCTCTTTCCACTATGTGGGAAAGATGTCAGCAGTATGAAACCCATTTTTAAAGAAGTAATGTGTCATGGTGAGGAATAACAGATGTTTTGAATTGCTAGCTGACAAAGCTCAAAATGAGGCATACCCTCAAAATCTAGTGTTAGGCTCATTTCAGGCCTATGAACCAATATAGGCCCTTCCACAAAATAATATGCAGACTTTGTACTACACAGACACTAAAAGGGAAAAGATGCAAAATCCATCCATCCATCCATCCATCCTCTTCCGCTTATCCGAGGTCGGGTCGCGGGGGCAGCAGCTTGAGCAGAGATGCCCAGACTTCCCTGTCCCTGGCCACTTCTTCTAGCTCTTCCGGGAGAATCCCGAGGTGTTCCCAGGCCAGCCGGGAGACATAGTCCCTCCAGCGTGTCCTGGGTCTTCCCCGGGGCCTCCTCCCGGTTGGACGTGCCCGGAACACCTCACCAGGGAGGTCCTGATCAGATGCCCGAGCCACCTCATCTGACTCCTCTCGATGCGGAGGAGCAGCGGCTCTACTCTGAGCCCCTCCCGGATGACTGAGCTTCTCACCCTATCTTTAAGGGAGAGCCCAGACACCCTGCGGAGGAAACTCATTTCAGCTGCTTGTATTCGCGATCTCGTTCTTTCGGTCACTACCCATAGCTCATGACCATAGGTGAGGGTAGGAACATAGATCGACCGGTAAATTGAGAGCTTTGCCTTATGGCTCAGCTCCTTTTTCACCACGACAGACCGATGCAGAGCCCGCATCACTGCGGACGCCGCACTGATCCGCCTGTCGATCTCACGCTCCATTCTTCCCTCACTCGTGAACAAGACCCCGAGATACTTGAACTCCTCCACTTGAAGCAGGATCTCGCTCCCAACCCTGAGAGGGCATTCCACCCTTTTCCGGCTGAGGACCATAGTCTCGGATTTGGAAGTGCTGATTCCCATCCCAGCCGCTTCACACTCGGCTGCGAACCGATCCAGAGAGAGCTGAAGATCACGGCCTGATGAACCAAACAGGACAACATCATCTGCAAAAAGCAGTGACCCAATCCTGAGTCCACCAAACCGGACCCCCTCAACACCCTGGCTGCGCCTAGAAATTCTGTCCATAAAAGTTATGAACAGAATCGGTGACAATGGGCAGCCCTGGCGGAGTCCAACTCTCACTGGAAACGGGTTCGACTTACTGCCGGCAATGCGGACCAAGCTCTGACACCGGTTGTATAGGGACCGAACCGCCCTTATCAGGGGGTCCGGTACTCCATACTCCCGGAGCACCCCCCACAGGATTCCCCGAGGGACACGGTCGAATGCCTTTTCCAAGTCCACAAAACACATGTAGACTGGTTGGGCGAACTCCCATGCACCCTCCAGGACCCTGCTAAGGGTGTAGAGCTGGTCCACTGTTCCGCGACCAGGACGAAAACCACACTGTTCCTCCTGAATCCGAGGTTCGACTATCCGACGGACTCTCCTCTCCAGAACCCCCGAATAGACTTTTCCAGGGAGGCTGAGGAGTGTGATCCCTCTGTAGTTGGAACACACCCTCCGGTCCCCCTTCTTAAAGAGGGGGACCACCACCCCGGTCTGCCAATCCAGAGGCACTGTCCCTGATGTCCATGCGATGTTGTAGAGACGTGTCAACCAAGACAGCTCTACAACATCCAGAGCCTTTAGGAACTCCGGGCGTATCTCATCCACCCCCGGGGCCCTGCCACCAAGGAGTTTTTTGACCACCTCGGTGACCTCAGTCCCAGAGATGGGGGAGCCCACCTCCGAGTCCCCAGGCTCTGCTTCCTCATTGGAAGGCATGTTATTGGGATTGAGGAGGTCTTCGAAGTACTCCCCCCACCGATCCACAACGCCCCGAGTCGAGGTCAGCAGCGCACCATCCCCACCATATACAGTGTTGACACTGCACTGCTTCCCCCTCCTGAGACGCTGGACGGTGGACCAGAATCTCCTCGAAGCCGTCCGAAAGTCGTTCTCCATGGCCTCCCCAAACTCCTCCCATGCCCGAGTTTTTGTCTCAACAACCACTGAAGCTGCATTCCGCTTGGCCTGCCGGTACCTATTAGCTGCCTCCAGAGTCCCACAGGACAAAAGGGACCGGTAGGATTCCTTCTTCAGCTTGACGGCATCCCTCACCGCCGGTGTCCACCAACGGGTTCGAGGATTGCCGCCACGACAGGCACTGACCACCTTACGGCCACAGCTCCGCTCAGCCGCCTCAACAATAGAGGCACGGAACATGGCCCATTCGGACTCAATGTCCCCCACCTCCCTCGGGACATGGTCAAAGTTCTGCCAGAGGTGGGAGTTGAAGCTACTTCTGACAGGGGGCTCTGCCAGACATTCCCAGCAGACCCTTGCAACACGTTTGGGCCTACCAGGCCAGACCGGCATCCTCCCCCACCATTGAAGCCAACTCACCACCAGGTGGTGATCAGTTGATAGCTCCGCCCCTCTCTTCACCCGAGTGTCCAAGACATGTGGCCGCAAGTCCAACGACACGACCACAAAGTCGATCATTGAACTGAGGCCTAGGGTGTCCTGGTGCCAAGTGCACATATGAACACCCCTATGCTTGAACATGGCGTTCGTTATGGACAATCCGTGATGAGCACAGAAGTCCAGTAACAAAACACCGCTCGGGTTCAGACCGGGGGGGGCCATTCCTCCCAATCACGCCCTTCCAGGTCTCACTGTCATTGCCCACGTGAGCATTGAAGTCTCCCAGCAGTACGAGGGAGTTCCCAGATGGTATGCCCTCTAGCACACCCTCCAGGGACTCCAAAAAGGGTGGGTACTCCGAACTGCTGTTCGGTGCATATGCACAAACAACAGTTAGGACCTGTCCCCCCACCCGAAGGCGGAGGGAGGCTACCCTCTCATCTACTGGGGTAAACCCCAATGTACAGGCTCCAAGTCGAGGGGCAATAAGTATACCCACACCCGCTCGGCGCCTCTCACCGGGGGCAACTCCAGAGTGGTAGAGAGTCCAGCCCCTCTCAAGGAGATTGGTTCCAGAGTCCAAGCTGTGCGTCGAGGTGAGCCCGACTATATCTAGCCGGAACCTCTCAACCTCACGCACAAGCTCAGGCTCCTTCCCCTTCAGAGGGGTGACATTCCACGTCCCAAGAGCCAGCTTCTGTAGCCGAGGATCGGACCGCCAAGGTCCCCGCCTTCGGCCACCACCCAACTCACACTGCACCCGACCTCCTTGGCCCCTTCCCATAGGTGGAGAGCCCATGGGAAGGGGGACCCACGTTGCCTCTTCGGGCAGTGCCCGGCCGAGCCCCATGGGTGCAAGCCCGGCCACCAGGCGCTCGCCATCAAGACCCACCTCAAGGCCTGGCTCCAGAGGGGGGCCCCAGTGACCCTCGTCCGGGCGAGGGAAAATGCCGTCCAAATTTTTTATTCGTCATAGGAGGTTTGTATAACCGCTCTTTGTCTCATCCCTCACCTAGGACCAGTTTGCCTTGGGTGGCCCTACCAGGGGCATAAAGCCCCGGACAACAGAGCTCCTAGGATCATTGGGACACGCAAACCCCTCCACCACGGTAAGGTGGCGGTTCGAGGAGGGGAAGATGCAAAAAAAAAAAAAAGATGCAAAAATAATCTTAAATAATCTTCTAAGAAAAAATCAAATGAAAAGGGGAAGAGAAACGGTTTAAACCCTTGGCTCAGGTAACAAAAACGGTGATTGTTTAGAGTGAAAGAATACATTAAGAAAAACTGTATAAAAAAAACCTTACAAGGCAACCCAAAAGGAAATAAACTACTTCATAATCTGACAATTCAAAAAATACAACCCAAAGTTTGAAAAATCTGAAAATTTAAAAAAAAGTACTTACATAAATCACTAATCACCCAGAACAACAGTGCTGAAGTAGCCCTTACATGGGCTGCTGATTCCTAAATAGAACTGGGGCTCTTCCCCATCTGCAGTATCAGGTGGCCCTGTCCCCCTAGGCTCAACATACTTGAGGACACAAGAACCATAACCTAAAGGACAAGACACAACTAAACTAACATTATATACAATAGAAAGAAAATTAAGAACCAGAATCATTCAGAATCATTCATCATTCATAATTCAACCTACAAAGGAAAACAGAAACAATCAAAGTTACAAAATAATTAACAGAAACTATTAAAACACAGTGAACAAAAATAAAACTTACTTAAGCCGGGAATGAAACCCTGCCTGTAACATTACAGCAAATACCGTATGTAGAAAATCGTTTGCTGGCATTATGCAGTGTGACAACTCAGCTATCAGCCCCAAATTGTTGCAGTGTGTTTATGTTGCTTATGTATTCAAGACCAAGGGTTAGTGTCCATTTGATGTACTGGGATCACTCACGTTTGGATATTCAATTAGACTCTAATTTGTAAGTGCACTTTTCTGATTTTTCTTTTTTTTTTCATTTTTTGGCATTGTTCAAAGGATAATATTCTGGGATTGTAGACTGGCTTTGTTTGTTTTATTTAGTGAAATGTTAAGCAAAATGACACCTTTTATTGGCTAACTAAAAAGATTACAACATGCAAGCTTTCAATGCAACTCAGGCCCCTTCTTCAGGCAAGATGTAATACAGAGACTGGAATTCCTGGTGCTTATATAAACACAACGGGGCTCCACCCCCTGCTCGCTTCGCTTGCCTACCCCCGGCGTTGGGTATCCTGAAATACATTAGTCGAGCTCGTTCGTTTTGGAGCCGTGCCTGCTTTGCCCGCGGCATTTCAGACGCGTGTTGTAGGCGCCTGCATTCATTGATTTTATCCAGCCGGGCTCGTGGTTGTATATCCGTCAGTCGAGCTCGTTCATTGTGAACCCGTGCCTGCTTTGCTTCCGTAGTTTCAGACGTGCGTTGTAGGCGCCTGCGCTCATTGATCTTATCCAGGTGGGCTCGTGTTTGTATCGTTGAGCTGTATTGTGTTTGAATTTGGTGTAAAGTGTTCAGTGGTTTGTACAATCCCAAGCAGCACATTATTCCTAACTTCACTCCGCAGTAGTGCCACTCACAATATGGCGGTGACACCTGCGCCTTCACTCCGCAGTAGTGCCACTCACAATATGGCGGTGACGCCTGCGCCTTCCGTACTATGTCGGGTTTCACTATGCTGTGTAGGCGCCTTTGCCTTTCGTACTTTCCCGCGCCTTCCGTACTATCTTTGTGGACTTGTGGGGCCTCCGTAGCCTCTTCCGTTTGAATCTGGGCTGCAGCGCAGAATCCTCTTTTTTGTGTGGCCGTGTCGTTAGTCATTAGCTATGGGCGCGTTGTTGCTTCATTTCTCATTCACGTCAGTTGAGCTCTTTCGTTTTTGGGCCGTGACTCTTTCGTGCGCGGTGGATACGACTTTGCTTGCGGTTTATGAGACGTGTGCTGTACGCGCCTGCGCAGTACGTTTCATGGTCCCATCGCCATGTACCTGCGTCCATGCCATCCGGTTTACCATTCTCGGTTAGTAATATGGACTAGGACAGATACAACATTGGAAAACCTTTAAATGAGACATCTTAGATGTAAAAAATTAACAGACCTCTCCAGGCTAAGATTCATTTAACAAGAAAGGAGAACAATGTATAGTCAAGATCTTTTGATAAGATAACTGTCCAACAGAGTCTTATGAAGTTTTTGATGGATTTTTCCACACAATGTGGATCTGTAGTCAGGTTGTCTGGGTCAGTCCAAGAGATGCTAACAATCATCATATCTGGCCATAAAACTATTGTCTCTATTTAAACCATGTTCTAATGTGTTAAATTTTAGCATGAGTTTAACTTCCCATTCTTTTCTCTCTTTGTGTGTTCTGAAGTTGTCCATAAGCACTGTGACTTTAAAGTCCCTCTCACAGTGTCCATGGCTGTTGAAGTGAGCTGCGACAGGAATATCTCTGTTGCCATGATTAATGTGGAACCTGTGTAAGTTCATTCTTTGTCGGAGTGTTTGTCCAATTTCTCCCACATAGAGTGCAGTGTCGGGACATTTTATACACAGAATTAGGTAGACCACATTACATGATCTGCAGGAAAATGATCCCTTTATGGAATGTTGTAGTCAGCAGTGTTTTATAACTACACAATCCTTCTTTGGCCAACAGTAGCCCAATTTCCGCCAGCACTCTGTTGGCTAACAGTACTGGTGGCAGTCGTTGTTAACCCGGGACTCGACTGATCCAGTATGGAAATTTGTATTGTTGTCCGCATATTGATTTCGCAAAATGTTACACCAGATGCCCTTCCTGACGTAACCCTCCCCATTTATCCGGGCTTGGGACCGGCACAAAGAAACACACTGGTTTGTGCATCCCCTGTGGCTGGGTTGGTATAACTACACAACTACATAAATGTAAGCACACATTTTACATCTTTTCTGTAGAAAGGGAGATGTGCCATTTTCTCTTGGTTCACTTAGGGAACTTCGGACAATTAGTTGCTGCAGGTTTGGTGGTTGACTGTATGCCAGGAGGGGTGGTTCTGGAAATACATTTTTCAGCGTTTCGTCATTGTTTGGTATTGGCTGAATAAATGTAATGAATTATTATCATTATTAATTTCTTTTATAATTTTTCAAACTGTTTCAAGATGTAGGTTTAAGGTGACAACAAGGGGAATGTGGTTCTTGTTGTCTTTTTGATATTCCAGAAGGTTGTCTCTGGGTATGACAGTAGCACTTATTTGAGTGTCTGTTGTTTTGGGGGTATAACCTTGTCTGATGATATCTTGTCTAAGCTCCTGCAGTTGTTTATCCCAGTCTTGTCGGATCTGAGCAAATACAGTTGCAACGTATTGCTTGGATGAAAATAATGGAGCGCCTTATATGCTTGGGGTGGAAGCTATCACTTCTCAGGTAGGTCCATCTGTTTGTGAAAAAACAGAAGTTACAAGGGTGTTATCTTTCAGTTGAACGGTGGTGTCAAGGAAGCTGACTCCTGTTTTTGAGTAATTAAGCTTCAGCTTTATGTTGGGGTGGAAAGAATTATACTCATATAAAACGGAGGTCCTTCTCACTGGCAGTCCAGATTATGAAGATGTCATCTATGTAATAGAGATACAACGTTGGTTTTAAGACGCATGTTGACATAAAATCTTCCTCCAATTTTGCCATAAATAGGTTTGCATAGTGAGGTGCAAACCAACAGCCCATTGCAGTCCCCATTTGTTGCAAGAAGTCTTGTCCAAATGAGAATAAATTGTGTCAAAGAGTGAATTTTATCATTTGTATAACTGACTGTGTGGGTAAATTACGTTGTTTAAGGTACGTTTCACATGCCAATATGCCATCATCATGGGGCAAGTTTGAGTAAAGTGCCTCAACATCCATTGTGGCCAGTAAGGTTCCCTCTGGTAAGGGGACTATAGCAGTGTTGTAGTGTGCAAAATCTGTAAATTTTGGTCTATATTTTCATTATATTTAACTCAAGGCAAAGCAACAGATGAACTTAAATACACATCACTTGCATGGACAGTTAACATCAAAAGCAATCTGTTTTTCTGAATCACAGTACGTTTTGTTTGATCTGAGCAGGAATTCAGGAGATGCCTCAAGCTGTATTGATGATTTTATCACCTGTGAAGGAACAAGCCCCAGGACTAAATTGGTTTCCAGCTTGAGACAGGAGATTGTTAAAACATCAAAAACATGTATTGCCTGGGAAAATGGACATACTCAAACTGATGAAAGAGTTTAAGTAAATTTATTTATCATATTGACAGCCAACCAATCAGGTGCATGTAACAATCACATCTTGTGCAACTCCCGTTGCATTCTAAAACAAATATGATGGACTAAACTAAGAGGACACTAGCGACGTCAGAAGAGGGCGAGAGTAACGTCAGGAGAGGGTGCCAGCAACGTGTGGCTGTTTTTCATCTGATCGTCAGCAAAGCATTTCATGAACAACTACGAGTGCTAGTTCACAAGCTGCCTAGGACATTCATCCTTGACATCTTTACTTTTCGTAAGCTTTTTCTAAAGACTATATATACAGTATATATATCCAGACTTTACTATCAATCTTGTTTTCTATTATTCTTTGCTCTATTTAGTATTATTATTCATGTAATAAATACCATGCTGCTTTTAACTTCCTGTGCTTTGTCTTCATGTCTAAAGTGATTGAAGTAATAAGGTGAATTTTTTTGAGCACCTGTAGCAGCCAGAAGTTTGTCATATGCTCTGTGCTGCAAGGTTAGGCCTGAGGGTGTGAGCTCCACCTAATAGTAGGGAACAGTAAGAAAAGTAAGGCATTCTTGGTTGATAAATGGCCTACAGCCCAAGGATGTTGAGCCTTTGTATGTTTAAATGTATTCATAGAGACCAAAGTAATATTTAGGTCTGATATATATTTTAAACATCATATGTTGTTCGTGCCAATAATAAGCAAGTCTCTTGAAATGCTAAGTGAGTGACAAATTGTGTTATTCTTAGGGCACTTGTGTGGTTAAAGTGCTAGAGATTAACTGGCTGTGTGTGTGTCATTCATAGGGTACTGTTGTGGTTAGGGTCTGTGTGAGTCTTTTGAAGTGCTAAGAGAGTGACAAGTTGTGTTATTCATAAGGCACTTGTGTGGTTTAAAGTGCTAGAAATTAACCAGCTGTGTGTGTATCATTCATAGGGCACTGTTGAGGGTTTGTGTGTATGTGTATATCTAATTATGTGTTAATCTTAAGGTGCAACAGTAGACCAACCCATTAACGAACCTGATGGGCACACTTATCGCTGAAGAAAATAGGTAAAGGGTAAATAGAGGGAAATATCATGATAACACAAGCAGGCCGTTTTTTTTTTAGGAAATCATTGGTGTCTTGGATGTAGCTGGTTATATTGCGGGCAAGGAGTTTAAGGATGTGCTCCACCCATCCTGAAACATTTTCTGTAAGGGAACCAATTCCTGAGATCATAAACCTTCCTTGGTTCCCTTCTTTGTGGATCTTAGGAAGCATGTAGAAGTAACCCATTTCTCAGGCATTAAACTGCTTACATGATCCCTGAAGTCAAGAGGAAAGCTACTTACTATCTTTTTAAGTTCCTTCTTGTAGAGATCTGTTGGGTCTTCCTGTAGTTTGTAATAATGCATAGCACTGAACAATTGTCTTTGTGCCTCCTATATATAGTCAGTTTGCTTTTTTTAGAATTGCATTTTAGGAAAAGGCTACTTTTGGAGGCTCAGCCTCACAATTTGTGAACCTGCAGGAGTCATAATATGCAGATCACAGCTAATGTATTTTAATGGCAGTGTGTGGTTGTGAGCCTCTCAGTGTAGATTTAAGCGATCACACTGTTTGATTTTTTGTGATGCAACTAGTGTGTGTGAACTTGCATGTCTCGCCAGTCTTTAGAAAAAGGACAGATATTAATAGACAGGAAAAGTAATGTTATAAAAGCCCACATACATAAAGGAAAATTATAGTATGGCCCCCAACAGAATTTTTGTGTCAAAAATGCAACTGCAGGTACCAGCAGCATAACATATGCAAGGGTCAACTTCATGCTTATAAAAAGGTGGTAGGCAAAGTGGCCAAAAGTCACAGCACATTACAGCAAATTTCAAGGTTGAAAATATTGAATTCCTAAACCTATTAAATTAAATTTAGGGTCACAGAGGGTTGGAGTCTATCACAGCAGTATTGATCAGATTGCAGAACCAGCCCTAGACAGCCAGACTGCTCAAATATGCTACAACTAAGATTTCTTTTGAAAGCATAAGAGATTTGCCAAGCATTTTTAATAAGCAACTTCATGTGTAAATATGATGGGTTGTTAATTACTTAATTATCTCAACAAATTATACCTGTTCAGAAGTGTACATTGATTTAGGCATTTTCTTTATTTTCTAAATTACCTATATAATATAAAAGCACTGTTACACCATTCTTAAATAAATGCCTTTTGGTTCTCACAGACCGAAGGACAGGTTTCAAGACCAACAACGATGCTACTTTCGGCCCTGTCCCACCCCTTCCAATATATGAAGAGACATGACTGGAAGTTAATTAGCAATACTGACCCTGCTATTGAAGAGGATGCTGCCTTCGAGAAGCAAACAATTTACTGAAGAAGTCTCTAATGGACCATTGTTCCCATCTTTTTATGGGGTCAAATTTAGTTGATGATTAAATGGGGAGTTAGCAAATGCTCCAAACAGCTTACAATGTCTTCTGGTTGTCTTCCACGCCTTCTGGTGGCTCACATGTCACCATCTCTGGTGTAACCTACTTGGACACTCTCTCTCTCTCTCTCATCTGAAGAAGGGTCCTGAGCTGCCTTGAAAGCTTGCACATTGTAATCTGTTCAGCTAACCAATAAAAGGTTTCATTTTGCTTCACTTCTCATTGCATCCATATTGGTTAACATGGTACATCACCCTACTCTCTCTCTCTTAAAGGTTCATTCAACATCTGGGTTATCTGATGCCTAGCATCCTAGCGACTCACATTACTCTGGATGTGCTCACCTCATATAGTCATACAGCTGTCTGTAGGCCTGCCATGGGACTCCCAGTACTCATAAATCACACTATCTTTTGTGTTAAAAAGAGAGATGACAGTTTGAAGAATGTGATTAAGAAATCAATCCTAAATTAACAAAATCAAGCCAAAACCGGAGTAAGGTAAAAACCAGCAAGTTAAAACCACTGTGACAAAGCCCAGACGTTAACCAAATATCAGAGCTGAATAATGTTTGTAGAAGAGGCATTACCCTAAATCTTTTGTGAGAACCACAAACTACACTACAAACATCTTGTATATTTATGAATCCAAACATCTCGATGCCAGAGACCCTTTCACCAATGTAATGATGTGCCATTGTGGTCAAAGTTGCCCAACCTGAATGAAACATCAAAACCTTATGAAATGCAGGGCTCATCAACTGAAATGCTGGGAAGTCTTATGTTTAGATCAATTTTTCACAACTTTGTAACTTATAAAAGACAAATAAAGAAACAAAACGAAATATAGCATCATAACATTGTAAAAAGATAACATTTTATAAAATAAAGTACAAAACGTTAGGGTACTAACCCTAAACTCATTACAACAGCATTGGTGGTGACCATATATTATCTGGCCTTGCAAGTTGGGCTGCCACTATCAGAGAACACCTTCCTAAGGCCATGCATAGTCCTGACCCTGTCCAGGGACACCTATTTCTACCTGTACTTCCTTTTCCGGACAGAGTGCTTGCCACAATGTCTACTTGTATCTAGGAACTTTCAAAGATGCCAGTAATGCGGATGTTTCTTATTTATATGAAAGAGGCATAAGCGTCTAACAAATTTGTACTCAAAAGTAAATCTGCAGTCTTTATTTTCATTTTAAGATATTTTTTATTTTACTAAGCCTTATACTTTCACATTCAAGATCATAATTTCTTACAGAAATGTACCATGTAACATAATGCCAGTGGCATTTTTGCATTAAACAAAGACTCGCATTATTAATCCTATTGGGTTGTTTGGATTTGGAAGATTTAAATTAGAAACTTAACGCATAGAAAAAGAGAAACAACAAATATTGGGTTGACACAGAAAAGTACAAGTCATTACTACCACATTGCCAACTTTTTCAGCTCTTACTTACCAACTCTCATTTACGTCTCAGTGATTAAAACTGCACACTTTATACAGTAAACAAAAAATAAGGTCAGCATGAATAGAAAAGAAACATCCAGTAATTTTGTTAGTTATTAATTTTAATGAATGTGGCCTAAAAAGGAAAATAATGGTAATAAATGACCTAAATGAAAATGTGTGATAATAAATGAACACAGATTTCAAATATAGATGCAATGAGACAAAGCTCAACATACCATGTTGTAATGTTTAGTCACACTTCCAAAAGGATAGTCTACACCATAATAGAACTTATTAATTTACAGTTATATGAAGATAAAAATGATAAGATATGCTTCTGAATATATTTTATTTCAACACTTTTGTGTTCTAGGCATAAAGAACAGTACTGAGATATAAGAAGCCATTCAGGAAGTAGCACCTTCTTTATAGTTCCATATTTGTTTCTTCTCCTCTCCTGATGGTATAAAAGCAAGTATCTGTGCTTTAAACAAATATTTCTGAACTATCAAAGAAATCCTTTCACTGCTATAAACACTGTAGCCTATGTTTCCTCTTTGGGAATTATCAGAGTTGAAATGCAATGGTATAAAATGTAACATATTATACAATAATTTAATTACCTGCAGAAGACAGGATTTATTTTATGCTCTGGTGCTTAAGCAGATCCTGAGTTATTTGTAAATGTCATCATGTAACTAAGTTATTTTAAAGTCCTGATCCTGATAAGGTCTGAAGTTCTAGAAGTCAAGCAGCTTTTCATTTTCCTGTAGCCACTGCCAAAGAATCCAAATGAAAATGTCTTTTATATGCAGTAAGTTTAAAGACTTTGCATGCATGTTTTCGAGAAGTACAAAGTAGTCTTACTGAATTCTGACTTCTTGACAATTCCTGCTGTTTTCATGTATGCAATCCCAAACAACATTACATTCAATACCATTTGTTATCAAAAAAGTCTGCTGTTTAATTTTATGTACAACTAGGGCGCTTTGCTCGCCCAACTATGGGTTTGGTTAACTGGATATACAATTTAAAGTGATTGTTATATTCATAGGAATTGTTACATACTCTTTCGATTCTATGTTGCATCGCTTCTCCGTGATTATAAATATACACCTGACCGAATTGTGGTTTCTTCGAAATTAAATTTGTCGTAGCTTTAATTGTTGTGGGACCACAGATAGTCATAGCGTATGGTCCATTATTGTTTAAATCTACGTTTTGAGCATTGTATGATGCGAACGCGAAAAGATTATTGTAGACTTAGATATTTTGCCTGTAGTGTTTGTGGATTTCACTTTCACCAAACAACAAATCTATTAATTCTCACAGATATGCCCTTTTCCCTGATGGCAACACAAATTAGCTGATCTACAAGTCTCCGACTTCAACTTTAAAGTCTTACAATATCTACATACTTCTGACATATCACCTATGTCCATATATTCAATCTCTTTTTGCTGTTACGTTATTTCACCGAGTAATAATTTCCATTTGTTTGTGCTAATCCGATCTTTATTCTCTTTTTTTTTTATATTTTCGAACTTTCCCACTTTCATATTCTTTAACTTGCTCTGCATGTGTATTGCGCAAAGGTTTTTTTTGATACTTTCGAATTTTCCTACTTTCATAACCTCTAACCTGCTCTGAATGTGTATCGCGCCAACGTTTTTGAACTTCTTTATGAAGTCTTTTATTTCTGACCCCGATTGCACCTACGAGCTTTTCAATTCCACTTGGTCCGGGCTGATTATTACTTTCCTTATTTTATGAATTTGCACATAGATTATTATTGTTATTTTGTGCATTCTTTTTTGCCTTCTTTTCTCTCCCAAGCTTTTGTGTCTCTTTTCGACACGCTGCTCTTTCTTCTTCGCTTAGTCGTTGACGTGCCATCTAGAACGTATAAAATTTTTAAGAGCTGGGAGCACATGAACTGTGTCTGCCAAAAGCATTCCAACAGCTAAGAGGTCAGATGTCCGTGATCTTGTTTCAAATTGTTTGTAAGTAGGGCGTGACATTCAAAAGTCACCATCTCACGGGTCTTGCTTCTAAAGGTTGTAAAGTCTAGTCTTGTGGGACGTCAAAGTGTCTTTCCAAGATGATCACGTCTCGACCCAAGATTTTTTTTTTATTATAACAGAGCTGTGTATGTAATTTCATATGATGTACAATTCAGAAACTAATAAATTGTTGGTTTTTTTCCAGTAAATTCAATTTTGCTAGTGCTTTCTGCTCTCCACACAAAAGTGAACACATTGTAATACTCAAAAAGTAAAAAGAGAATTTATGCTAATATAGTATACATGCGATGGGGCCTTCATGACCACTGCAAGTTTGAATGTTCATGGTCATTAGTTCGCATTGCCAGTCTTTAAATTAGGTACAGAGATACAGTGGATTCCAAACATATTCAGTTCCCTTCACTTTTTTCAAATTTGCCTTGTATAATGGGATATTTCACTTTTTATTTTTAATAAATTATCAACAAATTTAAAAAAAAAAAAACTGTTTATGCTTTGTCATTCTGGAGTACTGACGGTGTTGCCTGATGGGGGAAATTTTTATTTAAACAATTTTAGCATAAGGCTACAACATAGTAATATGGGAAAAAAGTGAGTGGACTGAATACCATCTGAATCCTCTGTAAATGGTCCCTTTATCTGGTGCAAATTGTTGGTTTATAAGGGCCAGATGCCAGACCATCCCGATTTCTCCACACTAACAATTAAGGGAAAGGAGTATGAGTAAGGTTTTCGGGGCACCTAGAAAGCATGTTTTGAAAAGAAGACTTTCCTTTTTGAGGTAGCATAATTAAAAAGTATGAAAGTAATTTATGTAAAGTTTGTTGAAGAAACAACCTCATGAAATACAGCATACATGAGTACATTTGTACTACACTGTAAGGATATACTAAACCTCAAAATGCATAACTCAACATTCACAACATTTCTAAATCCTCCATAAAATTAACTAACATGTAAACATGTTTTATCATGCATGGTTTAAATAAATAAATGAATAAATAAATAATTTAAAAACTTTAAAAAATACTATTAATATTACATTTTGGTAGTCTTTCTTTTTACATTGTTGCCCTAAAAAATAATTTCATTGTTACATAATCAGGACATTTGAGTTTAAATTGTGAAATAAATTGGACTGTGCAAAATCATGATGAACCTAAAAAGGAAGCCCTCAGCAACCCTACAAAAAACATATAAAGGAAAACAAAACATTTATAAAGTGTCGACACATATTATGCAACCGTCACTCCTAGACCACACTGGACTTTGTTTCCTCTGTGGTTGACAAATGCTCCCAAAGTCAGAACAGCAGGAAGGGGAGACAACCGTTTCTCTAACACAGCTCCAACAATCCAACGGCTGTTTAAAGTCCCTGTAAAAAGCAAAACACTGTCATTGTTTTGTCTTCAGCCTGCAGAAACAAATTCATTTCACACAATTATTTGAGAATGAGAATTTATAAAAAGCATTGCAATGGAGAATGACCAAGTGCTCTGAACACTGGAAAAGTGCTACATAAATAAAAAATATTATTATTACTACTATATCAAACAATATTTTGATTTGTTTTCTTTGAAACACACCTATGAATGCGATTTCAACTTTTTAAAATCCATGTCTGTGTACCATATCATATTTACCTGGTCTTTGATGCTTTGGAATATTAAATAGACAGTACTTTTTCACCAAGTTGTTTTCTTAATCAACTTTTTCTTAGTGGAATTTGACAGGGTGCTAGAGAATTTTCACCACATACACACAAACATACATACACACACACACACACATTGTCACCGGCCTGTAGCAACAAGTGAAATTCTTTTTCTGTTCTCAGGAGTAAAAAATACACAGCACTTCTGGTGTAATTACATCACAATAAAAAATATTAACCTTAATGTTTCCCCATATAACCCAACGCCTATATTAACCTTTGAGTGTTAAACTGTGCAATGGCAATGTTGCTGTTTGTTTTAAAAACCTAGAATCAGATCCAGGGTTAGTTCCTGCTTGCCATACATGGTTTCTCATAGAGGCTCAAATTCTCAAAGGTAGTGAGAATGTTCACTGCATGTCATCAAGTCTATATTTAATAGTTATTAAAAAATGTCGGAATTGTACAAACTCTTTTCAAGTATGTTTTACATTATATTACAGACTTTACAGCTCAGTGAGCAGCAGGTCTGGTAGCCTGGATTAGTTGTCATTAAGGGGAGACCGAGGGGCAGTCAAATATTTTCCAATCACATACCGACATAGAAAAAGGAGTATCAAAACAATGCAGCTCCTACAGAGTGAACTGAATATAACTGAATTTCCTCTGCCAACAAGTGTTTCTGTAGGTATTTCAATTTCATGCCAAAGACAAATGTAATATGTAGTAGATGTAATAGGAAAAAACAGCTTCCAAAAAACAGTGGATGACCTTTCAGCAATGTAATAAGATAATAACACTTAAGACCTCCCTTTCTTGGTCATTTATTGGAGTAGCGTCATTAGTGACATTTGTTCAATAATATCTGAAAACATGTAAGCTTTAATAAGTTACTATTCACAATACAATAAGTAAAAGACTGTTTAATCATAAATATAAATAGTACACAATTGAAATGTTAATATTTAAAATTAAGTTAAGTTGGTAACACATTACACAAGTTTCTAATAATTTTCAGTTCTAGCCTTCACTTACATGATCTAAGAAAATCACAGCCAACTGTAGATGCTCAGAGCCTACACCCGTTACTGTCATTTATGCAGTGTAACATTCCCTAAAAGTCAGTCATAGCACTCCAAAACTCACCAAAACAAAAAACAAATTTGTTTGATTTTATCATAGTGAGTAATTACTCATTACCAGTTTTGCTGACTCAGTTCGATCAATCTACCATCCATGGATTTTGTCCATGTTGTACACTTTCTCTGCTTCAATATGTTGCACAGTATTCATTTGGTAATGCAGACCTTCTGCTATAAGTATTACTAATTGATAGAATTACTTTTTAATATTGAATTTAAACCTTAAATTTTCCTTAGAATATTTGGGAGTATATCCAGCATACCCAGACAAAAATCCACAAAGACATAAGCAGAATATAAAAACTCCACAATGACAATGTTTAAGCTAGGATTGCAGTCTAATACACAATATCTTTAAGATAGCAGTGCTCACTACTGAGTCTCTCTACCATTGTTTGTCTTAGTATTTAAAATCTAAATTGAAAAAATAAGCATGATTACTAATTGTAATAGGTTGTATTTTAACTATTAGAAATCTCTGATATAAAGGGCAGCACAGAGATGCAGTTGTAGCACTGCTGCCTTGTATTAAGGCAGGGGTGTCCAAACTATGGCCCGCGTGTCTTCACAAACAAGCACAACCAAAGAACAATTTTGCTACGGGTGACCAAAAATGGCAGAACCAAAGAAACGCACAATAGCAAGTGAGTGCAGAAGATTTCAGACGAAACCAAACATCGGACCTGCATGTCCTACACTGGTGCCGAGCGAGAACAGAAAGTTAAGCAAATGGCAGCTAGTCTGCTAGCTCCGTGCTAACAAAACACAAGAAAATGCCACATTAGCCAGTTACTTAGTCGTGCAACTCACTGCCCGTCACGGGAAACCTTTCTCAGATGGTGCCTTCATAAAACAGTGCCTCACTAAAGTCGCAGGAATAATGTGCCCAGAGAAAATGCAGGAAATTCAACAATGTTCGCTTGTCCGGAAACGTAGATGTGCGGCAAACTGAAGATTTGTCAGCTAACTTAAAATATCAAGTGTCAGATAAAGCTTCTGCTTTTGATTTTTACTCGATTGCATGTGATGAGAGCACTTTGTAATACAAGAAATGAAAACCCATTAATGGAGAGCTGTGATGCTGTTTTTGTCTTTAAATATATTCAATTATGAAGCATAATTTACAGACATTTGATTGGTTTTCCTAGCTTAATACACAGGAGGTGAGGCAATATACAGTACCTCACCACTAGTGGGTTGCCCAGCCCTTCGTATATATTTCTCTGTATGTGGCCCCCAGTGAAAAAAGTTTGGTCACCCCTGCATTAAGGAGACCAGGTTTTGCGTTATGGGCCCTCCCGGAGTTTGCATGCTCTCCCCCTGTCCGGGTGTTTTTTCTCTGGAAGCTCCGGTTTTCTCCCACATTCCAAAGACATACAGTTTAGGTGAATTGGTGTACAGTAATCCCTCCTCCATCGTGGGCGTTGCGTTCCAGAGCCACCCGCGAAACAAGAAAATCCGCGAAGTAGAAACCATATGTTTATATGGTTATTTTTATATTGTCATGCTTGGGTCACAGATTTGCGCAGAAACACAGGAGGTTGTAGAGAGACAGGAACGTTATTCAAACACTGCAAACAAACATTTGTCTCTTTTTCAAAAGTTTAAACTGTGCTCCATGACAAGACAGAGATGACCGTTCAGTCTCACAATTAAAAGAATGCAAACATATCTTCCTCTTCAAAGGAGCAAACAAATCAATAGGGCTGTTTGTCTTTTAAGTATGCGAAGCACCGCGGCACAAAGCTGTTGAAGGCGGCAGCTCACACCCCCTCCGTCAGGAGCAGAGAGGGAGAGAGAGAGAGAGAGAGAGACAGATAAAAAAATCAATACGTGCCCTTCGTGCTTTTAAGTATGCGAAGCACCGTGCAGCATGTCACTTCACGAAGCAGCTGCACAGAAGGTAGCCAACGTGAAGATAATCTTTCAGCATTTTTAGACGAGCGTCCGTATCGTCTAGGTGTGCGAACAGCCGCCCTGCTCAATCCCCCTACGTCAGGATCAGAAAAAGTCAGCGCAAGAGAGAGAGAGAGAGAGAGAAAAGTAAGCTGGGTAGCTTCTCAGCCATCTGCCAATAGCGTCCCTTGTATGAAATCAACTGGGCAAACCAACTGAGGAAGCATGTACCAGAAATTAAAAGACCCATTGTCCGCAGAAATCCGCGAACCAGCAAAAAATCCGCGATATATATTTAAATATGCTTACATATAAAATCCGCGATAGAGTGAAGCCGCGAAAGGCGAAGCGCGATATAGCGAGGGATCACTGTACCTAAATTGGCCCTAGCGTGTGCTTGGTGTGTGTGGATATGTTTGTGTGTTTGTTTGCCCTTCAATTGGTTGGCGCCACGTCCAGTTTATTCTTGCCTTGTGCTCTTTTCTAGCTGGGGTAGGCTCCAGCAGACCCCCATGACCCCGTTCAGGATGAAGCGGGTTAGAAAATGACTGACTGACAAGTTTTAAATTACCACTATTACCAAGAACACAATTGCTCAAGTGTTATTTTAATGCTTTTGGAATTAATTCCTTTTAAATTACCAATGACGCTTTATCTATCCAGTACTGAGCTGACAACAGTTTTAGAGTCATCTAATTTTCTAACTGATTAATTTGAAAACTCGGTTAATAATTAAAAAAATTCTCATTATTCAAGCTATAAATTCTTTCAATGTTAATGTCATCATTATTGTTGAAGACATTTATTACAATGTACCACACTTCAGAAATGCATAAAGCTGCCACTGGTAGCTTTGGTGTTCTTTAACATATTAAAAAGGAAAGACCTCTTTATTTAGAACTGATGATTGTGGAAAAATCTATAATTAATTAAACCATTACGTTTTTAATATCTAATGTTTCAAATTTACTAAGCGAGTACCTTGCAATGTACTGGCCAGTAATTTGAGTAAGTGAATACAAATTACACTCTTTTTCGCTTTTCAATTAAAACCACCAACATTTCCATGGTACAGATTAAAAGGGAGGGCCAAATTACATTTTTTTTCAGTGTACTGAACAGGCCAATGACACAAATAACAGATGGAGCATTGTTAAATTTTAAACATTATAAGACTGGTTTATAATACTTATTGCAGTCTAAGTTATTAATCTCTTCTTAACAGCAAATGTTTATATATTACATCAATACCATTTCTTCCCCATGTCACTAAGGGTTAAATAAATACTTTATACCACAAATAAAAATATATAACACAACAATACACAGTATCCAGTAAAAGTTGCTCAGAAATGTAAATGAAAACAAACACACTGACTGTCACTCTATGGCACCAATATTAGTAACTATTACTAGTCACACATGAACCTTACCTTAAAATTTCAGGATTTGTAAAATTTTACTAACTACATCCCAGAAAAAGTACCTAATGAGTTGCAAATATGATTCCATTTAAAGAAGGGTTATGGAGAAATAAGCACTACATCTGACCTCTGCAAAATAACTCACACTATAATCTATACTAATAAAAGGCAAAGCCCTCACTGACTCACTGACTGACTGACTGACTGATTCACTCATCACTAATTCTCCAACTTCCCGTGTAGGTAGAAGGCTGAAATTTGGCAGGCTCATTCCTTACAGCTTACTTACAAAAGTTAGGCAGGTTTCATTTCGAAATTCTACGCGTAATGGTCATAACTGGAACCTGTTTTTTGTCCATATAGTCTAATGGAGGAGGCGGAGTCACGTATCACGTCATCACGCATTACGCCTCCTACGTAATCACGTGAAGTGAAAACAAGGAAGAGATTTACAGCACGAGTCAAACGCGGGAACGAAGGTAAATGACGTTAATTGTTGAGTGTCTTTTAATACTGTGTAAGCATACATATTAACAGATGTGCAATTAAACGTGTGCATTTACGGGGTGATTTCTCAGGCTTAAAAGCTCGCCTTTTATTAAAAAGGTAAATGCTGTTTTCATTCTGAAGGGCACAAACCACGTTAAGATTTCATGCTGAAGAGTAAGCTCAGCACACAGCTTGGTCATATTACAGCCGGAAGGGTGAACTGACAATATGATATACAAAGAGATCCTTAAGAAATAATTATTGATTCATTTTCCCTCAGTTTAAAAAGGTTTACTTTTCTTCTTAATAAAAATTTTAAAGCAGTACTTCGCCGCTGCCAAGCGCGGGTATTTTGATATATATCAAAATATATCGCGTCATCACGCCTCCCATGTACGCACGTGAACTGACCCGCTGCCGTTTGCAATGCCATATTCGCGAGATACAAGTTTAATGAGAAGACACCAGGTATAAACGACAGTTTGGATCACTTTGTGACAGAGTTAAAATTGCTGTAGCGAGAAACTTTTAACTGCCGGGTCTTAGCTAACATTAAATAAACCCCTGGATATCGCAACATCACACAAGAGATCGGCTCACGTGAAGTGACTCAATGCAGCAGGAGTGATTACTTCGATGAATCAAACCTGTTCAAAAAACACATTACACAATTGATAAGGTACGAAAACAATATGAAACCGATTGTGGATTTCCGTACAGCCACTGAAACTTTGTGACGGCACGAGACTTCAGGTCACGTGTCTCCAAAAGAACCTCATTCAGGCAACTATTTTTACTGGCGGTGGCTCAGGGGAGACAGTTTTTATTCCTTGCATCCCCGTTATACCCTCTGATCTCCCATTTCAATTCAAACGCCTCCAATTTCCACTAAGGCTCTGCTTAGCAATGACAATTAATAAGTCTCAGGGACAGACCCTACAAAAGGTTGGCATTGATTTAAGGCAGGACTGCTTTTCACATGGCCAACTGTACGTTGCATGCTCAACAGTAAGCTCAGCACACAGCTTCGTCATATTACAACCAGAGGGGAGAACTGACAACGTACTATACAAATAGATCCATAACAAATAATTATTGATTCATTTTCCCTCAGTTTAAAAAGGTTTACTTTTCTTCTTAATAAAAATTTTAAAGCAGTACTTTGCCACTGCGAAGCGCGGGTATTTTGATATATATCAAAATATATCGCGTCATCACGCCTCCCATGTAAGCACGTGAACTGACCCGCTGCCCTTTGCAATGCCATATTCGCGAGATACAAGTTTAATGAGAAGACACGAGGTTTAAACGACAGTTTGGATCACTTTGTGACTGAGTTAAAATTGCTGTAGCGAGAAACTTTTAACTGCCGGGTCTTAGCTAACATTAAATAAACCCGTGGACATCGCAACATCACACAAGAGAGCGGCTCACGTGAACTGACTGAACGCAGCAGGAGTGATCACTTCAATAATCAAACCTGTTCAAAAAACACATTACCTAATTGCTAACGTAAGAAAACAATATGAAACCGATTGTGGATTTGCGTACAGCCACTGAAACTTTGTGACGGCACGAGACTTCAGGTCACGTGTCTGCAAAAGAACCTCATTCAGGCAACTATTTTTACTGGCGGTGGCTCAGTGGAGAGTTTTTATTCCTCGCATCCCCGTTATACCCTCTGATCTCCCATTTCAATTCAAACGCCTCCAATTTCCACTAAGGCTCTGCTTCGCAATGACAATTAATAAGTCTCAGGGACAGACCCTACAAAAGGTTCACATTCATTTGATATATATTATATATATACATATATATGTCAATGTATGTATGTATATATGTATGTCTAGATATATGTAGATATATGTGTATATATGTGTAGATATGTATATATATATATATTTGTATATATATGTAGATATGTATATATATATGTGTATATATATGTAGATATGTAAATATATATATATATGTGTGTGTGTGTATGTACGTATGTATGTGTGTATATATATATGTATGTGTATGTATGTATATATGTATATGTGTGTATATGTATGTGTATATATATGTGTGATATGTGTGTATATATATATATATATACATACATTTGTATATATATGTAGATGTGTATATGTATATATATATATATATATGTATATATGTGTATATGTACATATATGTATATATATGTTTATGTGTGTATATTATATATATATATATATATATATATATATATATATATATATATATATATATATATATATATATATATATATATATATATGACAGCAACACTCATAACAGTGACAACACAATTACATATATATATATATATATATATATATATATGTATATATATATATATCTGTCAATGTATTTTTGTATGTATGTCTAGATATATATGTAGATATGTATATATATGTGTATATATATGTAGATGTGTATATATATATATATATGTAGATATGTGTATATATGTAGATATGTAAATATATATGTGTATATATGTGTCTGTGTGTATATATATATATATATATATATATATATATATATATATATATATATATATATATGTGTGTGTGTACCTATGTATGTATGTGTGTATATATATGTATGTGTGTGTATCTGTATCTATGTATGTGTATATGTATATATGTATATGTATCTATGTATGTGTATATGTACATATGTGTGTATGTATGTGTGTATATATATATATATATATGTTGATATATATATATATATATATATATATATATGTGGATGTGTATATGTATATATATGTAGATATGTGTATATGTAGATATGTATATATGTATATATGTATATATATGTTTATGTGTGTGTGTGTGTGTATAGCAACACTTATAACAATGACAACACAATTACATTGACAATCATGTTACATTATTTTTAAAATGTTTCCTTTTCTTTTTCATAACCTCTTTAACACACTACTTCTCCGCTGTGAAGCACGGGTATTTTGCTAGTATATATATATGTATATATATGTGGATGTGTATATGTATATATATATATATATATATATATATATATGTATATATATATGTATATGTAGATATGTGTATATATGTATATATATGTTTACATAACCTCTTTAACACACTACTTCTCCGCTGCGAAGCGCGGGTATTTTGCTAGTATATATATATATGTGTGTGTGTATATGTATATATATATATATATATACACACATATATATATACACATACAGATATATATATATATATATATATATATATATGCACACATACAGATATATATATATATAATATAATATATATATGATCATACTGACTTAGTCACCTCCACCCCCCCCCCCCATACTGAATGTGTTGCTATATCTTGCCTTAGATTCTTGTAAGTCTAAGCATTATCCTCTGATGAAGACCCCTGATAGGGGTTGAAAGCTCAGGAATAAAACTATTTTATGATACGTGATTCATTTTTTCTCCCTTTGTGGATCTCCAACTGCAATATATATATATATATATATATATATATATATATATATATATATATATATATATATATATATATATATATACATATATATATATATATACACATACAGATATTATATATATAACATATCTGTATGTATACATATATATTATATGTGTATATATATATATATATATATATATATATATATATATATATATATATATATATATATATATATATATATATATGACAGCAACACTCATAACAATAACAACACAATTACATTGACAATCATGTTACGTTATTTTTAAAATGTTTCCTTTTCTTTTTCATAACCTCTTTAACACACTACTTCTCTGCTGCGAAGCACGGGTATTTTGCTATTTATCTATATATATAAAGGAGAGTTGTGATCCGAGAGACTGTGTTTGTGGAGGGATGGAGAGTTAAGGCGGGTGTTGGAGTCACGTGATCATCTCCCCTCCCATTCACCTCATTTCATTCACTTCATTTCGCTCCGAGCTGGCGTGGTCTTGCTGTTCTTGATTTGCTTTTCACATGGCCAACTATACGTTGCATGCTCAAGAGTAAGCTCAGCGCACAACTTGGTCATATTACAACCGGAGGGGCGAACTGACAACATGGTATACAAAGAGATCCTTAACAAATAATTATTGGTATAATTTCCCTCAGTTTATTATTTAAAATTTTAAAGCAGTACTTCGCCGCTGCGAAGCGCGGGTATTTTGCTAGTCAAAAATAAATTGTATGTCTACCTATATGTGTATTAATGCAATACTAAATAAAATTAAAATTTTTCAAGTTCACCTTCAAGCTTACTGTCATGCGAATATAGTACATAACATAAATATTTGCATATCTCCTTAGAACATACACATACACAAAAAATGTTTACACAGCAACATCCATCTATCCATAACAATACAAATTTGAAAAGCTTCAGAAGTATTAAAAGCTTTTTATTACACTCTAATTAGCAGAAATTGTTGCTGTCAGACTTGTGAGTGACACATAAAATGACAATAGCATTTATTATACATCACCCACAATTTTTTGTACCCAAAAATGCTTCACCAACAGATTTCATTTTTAATATTCAGGTACAGTATACTTTGATTATGGTAACAGAAATAACACAAAAATCTCCTACATACACTAAATGAAAAGAGGGTAACAGCTGATATTTAAAAAAGAAACTGTACCTCTGAAGACCATATTGGCTTCTGGAATGTCAAATTGGTAGCCAAATGAAAACATAGTTTCTTGTGTTCTTGTGCTGGCTTCAAATTCCACACCTACTTGGATCTAAAAAATGGCAGTTTTACTACAGACCACATTAATAAGCAAAATTTTAAAAAGCACAGATGAGTATATACTTTTTAAATAATTGATCTCTTTCTTTAAAACATTAAAGAAAGTTGCTATTTGGCCATTCACCCGTCATCTCTGTCTTTTTTATAACTTAGAAATTTATTTTCTACTTACAGAACTAATGTACAGTATTTATTTTGCATACCATTCTAATACAGCTTTTGTGTACTTTTAGATATTTGTATTTATACATTTTTATGCACAAAACCTGCAAGAACCTACTTATTCGTATGCTACATTTCAGATGCTACTTATTATTATGCTACATTTTAGAGTTTTACAAATGCATTCTTTTATAATGAGAGTATGGTAACAGAAATTTGTTGCAACTGCATGGTAAACATACATAAATGATCACTTATTCTTTGACTTTATATACACTGCTCAAAAAAAGAAAAGGAACAATTTTTAATTAAAGTATAGCATCACGTCAATGGAACTTCTGGGCTATCGATCTGGTCAGTTAAGTACCAGAGGGGGTTGTAAATCAGTTTCAGCTGCTTTGGTGTTAATGAAATTAACAGCTGCACTAGAAGGGCAACAATGAGACAACCCCCTAAACAGGAATGGTTTAACAGGTGGAGGCCACTGACATTTTTCCCTCCTCATCTTTTCCGACTGTTTTTTCACTAGTTTTGCATTTAGCTACTGTCTGTGTCACTACTGGCAGCATGAGGCGATACCTGGACCCTACAGCGCTTGCACAGGTAGTCCAAATTCTCCAGGATGGCACATCAATACGTGCCATTGCCAGAAGGTTTTCTGTGTCTCCCAGCACAGTCTCAGGGGCATGGAGGAGATTCCAGGAGACAGGCAGTTACTCTAGGAGAGCTGGACAGGGCCGTAGAAGGTCCTTAACCCATTAACAGGACCGGTATCTGCTCCTTTGGGCAAGAAGGAACAGGAAGAGCACTGCCAGAGCCCTACAAAATGACCTCCAGCAAGCCACTGGTGTGAATGTATCTGACCAAACAATCATAAACAGACTTCATGAGGGTGGCCTGAGGGCCTGGCATCCTCTAGTGGGCCGTGGAGAACGTTATGCTGCCTGTAACATTGTTCAGCATGACCGATTTGGTTTTGGGTCAGTGATAGTCTGGAGAGGCATATCCATGGAAGGAAGCACAGACCTCTACAGGCTAGACAACGGCACCTTGACTGCCATTAGCTATCGGGATGAAATTCTTGGACCCATTCTCAAACCCAATGCTGGTGCAGTGGGTCCTGGGTTCCTCCTGGTGCACAACAATGCCTGGCCTCATGTGGCGAGAGTATGCAGGCATTTCCTAGAAGATGAAGGAATTGATACCATTGACAGGCCCCCACGCTCGCCTGACCTAAATCCAATAGAACACCTCTGGGACATTATGTTTTGGTCCATCCAACACTGTCAGGTTGCACCTCAGACTGTCCAGAAGCTCCGTGATGCCCTGGTCCAGATCTGGGAGGAGATCCCCCAGGACACCATCCGTCATCTTATTAGGAGCATGCCGTAACCCAACACCCCCCAAAAACCCTACATTGTCAGGCATGCAAACAAGCACATGAGGGCCATATAAACTACTGGGTATGATTTTGAGTTGCTGCAATTAAATTTCGGCAAAATAGACTAGCCTGACGCACTATTTTTTCACTTTGATTTTTGGGGTGTCTGAATTCAGCCCTGTGTAGGTTGATAATTTTCATTTCCATCAAACGATGTGGCATCCTTTGTTCCTAACACATTACCTAGTCCATATCGGTATAGATGTACAGCATGATTTTTTTTCTCATTGAGATCTGATGTATTTTCAAAGTGTACCTTTAATTTTTTTGAACAGTGTACATTCTCTGTAAGGAGAAATCAAATATGGATTCAAACTGGAATTTCAGAACTCCAATTATGCTACCTTGTAATTATTGCTTTCCTTCAAATATAAACAAATGAATATTTGCACTAAAGACTGAAAAATGAAGACAAACAATGCATACAGTAGTTCTTTTGTATACAAGAATAGACTAGATAAAAATATTATAGATTGCATATTGTAGAACTTGCAATAAAAAGAAACAAAATACATCACCAGTCTAAACTAAGCTGCACAACTTTCTCTGCTTAAATCAAATCACTCTGAGAAATAACAAGACAAGGCTGAAGGAAAAAAACACTCCATTAAATATTACCTGTTTATTTGCTTGATGATAGTAGCTGGCATGTGCACCTCCTTTTCCAGCATTTAAAGTGGCTACCCAGTTTGGACCTGGGAGAGGAAAAAAAAATATCTGCAGTAAATATTAAAAAATTAATAAATAAAAAACATTACTGCTAAAATACATAAGTAAAAATGATATCATTAGCCATATTCATATATAACAGCTAGCCAGCACTTGCTTCAACTTCACTAACACCACTATTGAATTCATTTCTCTTTACACTGTCATTTCTAATGATGAAAACGGAAAACAATTCAGACAGATCAGACAATAACAGCAGGGCTCTCCTAAACACAATCTCATCAGATTAGGAGAACTGGTTCTTACTCTCAGTGAGTTTTTTTTGTTCTCATCATGTCAGATACCAGAATAGGACCAAGTATACATGCCAACATTTTTATTTTTTTTTTCAAGTAAAGATGATTTATGGCAAAGACTGCATTAGTACCACATATTTCTCACTTAAGTTTCCACCTATTTGTTGGGTTAAATGTGAATATATCACAGTTATCACAACTACGGCTCTCCTCATGCAGAACAAGATGAAAACTCTTTACTTTTTCACAGTTCTGCAGAGTGAAGTGATAAAACTGATTATTGGAAGGAAGCACTTAGGATACAAGTTTTCTTGTTTTCCATCAACAGAGAATACAACATAACTTAGGCTTCCCCTGAAGAATTACTGACTAATAAAGTTTTAAGGAGTTTATTTAATTTTACCTTTTTTCATTTGCACTTGGAAGTCTGTTGATACTTTTGCTGGTTTTAAACTTCCAGTGCAGATAATTACATAAGTGGAAAAGTATCAAGCACTCTATAAAAGTATCATATAAAACAATTAGGATATTTACAGCTGGCTGGCAGCTGTTGCTTAGTTATACTGCTAAATTATGTAGCCTTAGCTGCAACTGTAGTACTATCTTCTTGTGATCTCCTTCAAAATTTTGTTGTTCATTGTTTTTTTTTTAATTTTGTACCTTTTCTATAATTACTTGCATGTATTTTATGTAGATTGTTTTTCTTTGTAAGTTTCTTTGGATAAATGTATATATTAAATGATAATTTCGAACCACTCAGTGATTAGGGAAAAATGGAAAGGTTATTCCTGCTGAAAAAGGTAATTTATGTTTGCAAGGATTAAATGCTTGACTAATTCCTACTCAATCTTTTCTAATGGCTGCTTTACATATCTACTCTCGTCTTTCACTTCTTTAATCTCTGTTGCTTTTTCTCTGATCATATTAGCTTCTGCTTGAAGAGAATCTACTTTCACAAGAAATATAGATCAGTTCTCAAGTGCACTCATCTGTGACAGCTTAGATACTGCTAGCACACATTGGCTATTTCCTACAAAGAAAATAAAGGCTCTGTGGAGCACTCTGCTTTGGAAAAATAAAAGGACAGACAAGGGTGCAAATTTCATTGATGAAAGCAATAGCTATCCAACCTAAAGTACAAATAGACTGCCCCTGGAAGTGATGTAAAAATCTTAAAGAAAAAAAAAATCATGCAATGTTCATAGTGATACATTGGAGATTTTTTAAAGGTTCAGTTCACTTTTGTATGGAATGAACATTCAAATGTATTAAAAATTCAGAAATAAATGCAACAGCCCTAAACTGCAATATTGCAAAATAATTGATTTTCAGTATGACCTGGATTAATGAATTTCTCTATTGCATTTCTCTTTTGGTGCTTTATTAAATAATTACAAGCAACTTTGACAGTATTTTTTTTCCTGAATGAAGGAACAGCAAGCAGAGCTTATCTCCTAATCACTAAGTGTGTCACAATTAAAATATTTCCCCAGCAAATACTATGTATAGATTAACGATTTATATGCTGTATTAAAAATATTATTCAGTAATATACTGTATTAAGTTACATATAAATAAAAGTTTATTAAGCAAAGGGTATTTTAACTCAAAGCCTAACAATTGCACCAGCAACTCTTTGTCTTGTTTAATAATTTTTTGCTTTACAATTTACATATGAAAGGTACTATATAAATAAAATGTATTCTTCTTCTTCTTATTATTATTATTACAGTAGCGCTAAATATGTGTTTAACATATGTTTTTTCTCCTTCTTTCGGCTGATCACGTTAGGGGTTAACATATGTTTAACATATTTTATTTATTCTACTTTAGTTTAAAATAATTTCTTTAAAAACATATTAAATTAGTTCTGCATATCCTAAAAACAACAAGCTTTCCACAAATGCAGAAGATTAAAATGTTGAAAATGCCTAATTACCGCTACCCTATAGTGCATGCACATATCCAGACTGACCACTAAATAGCTGTAGACCGTTACCTGCAAGTTATCAGTGACACTTCTTTAATTTGTCCTTCTTAAAGACAGCATTTATAAACAAAAGATTTTAAACAATTAATGACATTTTACATTTTTGTCCAAGCAATAACAAGCAGGGGCAGCACGGTGGCACAGTGGTAGTGCTGCTGCCTCGCAGTAAGGAGACCCGGGTTTGCTTCTGGGTCCTCCCTGCATGGAGTTTGCATGTTCTCCCCTTGTCTGCGTGGGTTTCCTCCGGATTCCTCCCACAGTCCAAAGACATGCAGGTTAGGTTCCTATTGGCGATTCTAAATTGTCCCTAGTGTGTGTGCCCTGCGGTGGGCTGGTGCCCTGTGTTGGCTGGGATTGGCTCCAGCAGAACCCCCCGTGAGGATATAGCGGGTTGGAAATAACAAGCAAAAAATATGCAATTATATGTACCATCATACTTACCAGTGTAACGTCCAGCCAGCGTGAAAATACCTCCCTCCTCCACTCTGCCACGGTGGTAGACCAGCTCTCCACCTAGAACTAACTGCGGAGACATACTTTGCAGGAAGTGTGCTACCATAATTACTGTGCACAGTGTGACAAAGGAAAAGAAAGAAAAGTGTATAAGAGATATTACATTTTGGTTCTGAAATATTTAGGAAAACATTACTATATAATAAGAAATAATACAGTGCAAAAATTAATTACAGTATAAAATATATCAAATATTCTTGCCTTTACCAGATTGTGTGAAAATGTCTGGATTTGCCATAGTAACAGCAGCAGTGAAATCATCGCCTCGATATTCCGTCTCAAACTGCCATGTTAGAAACTGGGATTTTTGAGTCTAGAAGATAATTAAACACGTATTATAAATATTTTTAGATTTAGGTAAAAAGTATGGTACTGACTATACTGGTTTAATAAACTATCCACAAGTATATTTTTCAAACCTAAAGACTGAAATAACTGAGAATAACATCAACAGTACTGTTTTAGTGGATTATAACATATGTATACATAAAAAAAAATAAAAACAAGTTTAAAAATTAATCAATAAACAGCTAATTCATCTCCAAACAAAATTTAGCAAATATGTGCTTCTAGAAGGTGAAAAATGAATAAAGGGAATATACAGTGATGACTTGTTTCACTTAATAAATATTGCCTGTATAAACAATAATGAAGATCTGCTATTCCTACAGAAGGAAATGAGTACTGCAAATTCCCAGAATAATTTCAGTGAATTATACACATATCTTCATAAATGCCTCTTACAGGTGGATAAGCTCTGGTCCACTGCATGCATTGTCTTCCATTTTATATAATAGTTATAGCTCTCAATAATTTTTTGATTAATAGACTTCAGGTGAGTGTGGGCATGTACAGAGTATGGTTGTGCTCTAAGATGGACTGAAGCACTGTTCAGGGTTGATTCCTGCCCTGAGCCCAGTGTTATCTGAACAGATGCCAGATTCTTGAGACCTAGAACTGTTCAGGCTAGTTAGAAAATGGAAAGAAAAGAAATCAGCCAAGATCTCAGAAAAAAATTCTGGACCTCCACAAATCTGGTTCATCCTTGGGAATAATTTCTAAATGGACGTACAAACAAAAATATATAAATATAAATACCGCGGGACCACACAGCTGTCATACAGCTCAGAAAGGAGACGGATAAAAGCTGGCATAAAAATGCAAGAGTGCAGTTTGCAATGGCACATGGGGACAAAGATCTTACTTTCTGGATAAATGACCTCTGCTCTGATGAATCAAACTGTCTGAAGATCAAAATGTTTGGCCATAGATGGCACCATGAGGAAGGAAAATTACGTAGATATACTACAACAACATCTTAAGAGCTCGGCAAGGACAACAAGGTAAAGGTACTAGAGTGGCCATCACAAAGTTCTGACCTCATTCTAATAGAAAATTTGTGGGTAGAATTGAAACAGCGTGTCTAAGCAAGGAAGCCTAAAAACCTGTACCAGGTACACTAGTTTTGTCTGGAGGAATGGGCCAAAATTTCAGTCATGTATTGTAAGAAGCTTCAGAAAGGCTACTCCAAATGTTTGGCTCAAGTTAAACAATTTAAAAACAATGCTACCAAATATTAACAAAGTGTATGTAAACTTCTGACCCACTGGAATTGTAATGTAGTCAGTAAAAAATGAAATACTCTGTAAAAATAGTTGGAAAAAATAACTTTTGCCCTGAACAAAGAAGATCTCTTACACGATATGCCAACTTTATAGGTTGTTAGTATAAAATCTTGGGATTATAGAATTACAGATTATAGAATTCACCCTAAGTGTATGTACTTAGGGCTTCAACTGTATGTTAACAATAGAAAATAATATGCCAAATTAAAAAAGAACAGTAATCCAAAAATAAATATCTGATTGTATATTAAAAATTTCTTAACTAGTTCATGTATGCTGTACATCCTCAGACCCACTGGGTATGTGCCCTGTCCACGGTACTTTCCTTAGTAATTCACTGTTGACATATTTAATGTGAAAACTGTGAAACATTTTATTTTGGATTGAACTGTGTCTTTGCAAAAGTCAGTTTTTGGTTAGACTGAAGTGAAATTTAGTCATTTATTTATTTGCAAAGAATCTGTTTAAGCCACTATGTGATTTACAGTAAGTTGAGTAAGGTTTCAGAGATGTAGTTTATCAATAGACATGGATCTTAATATTACCACAACCAATTGAATGTAGAACAAGTTTTATTAACAGACAGAATATGAGTGATATTGTCATCATTTTACCTGGAAGACAGCCTTAGCTCTTATCCGATCGCTAAAAAGCTGCAGCCACTGCGCATTAAGACTTCCTGAAGAATCCATCTCTCCTGTCAACATTGGCAAGGCCTTCAGAGACAAAAATAGCCAGACTTTTTTTTTTTCTTCGTTTTACTTTTGATGGGGGATACAAATACAAGAAGAACAAAACTCAAATACAAAATACATAACAGAAGTAGGCCTCTTACTTTTCCTTTTCCTTCTAAGTCAGATAAATATGAAGCATTAAAGCGATAGTTCGAAGGACCAACAGCACTGAGGTGAAGGATATGACTCACCTAGTGGGTTTTGAGAATGAAAGAGTGAGAAATATTAATTTTTCAGCTATAATGATAAATAACATCATTAACAGAGAATGACTTTCAATCTACAATAAGAGTATTATTTTTTTAATCCATGTTTATTGTTTAATTTTTGGTTCTGGCTTTCTGATTTACTATTGGTTGATAGAAGACAGTAAATTTATAGTTACTTTGCAAATTGCTTTTCTTTATGAAAATGATCACAAATTACTTTAAAAAATAATCCTTTATATAGCACAAAAAGAACAATGCACTAACAATTTATTATTGCAAATATTAAAGTAAGTATATGAATAGCCACAATAATAACCAATACTATTTTAACGCTCCATACAAAGAAAAACAATACTCATAAATACATTCTAATATACAGTAAATTGTAATTTATAATACACTGTCCAACTAGAAATAACACTTCTAATAACCCATATTACACACACACCATACAATTAACGAGTGACAATTGGAAAAACAGAGTTGGATGAAACTGAAAAATTAATATGTTAGTTCTCTTGGAGGCAGCATGGTGGCACAGTGGTACATTGCTGCCTTGCAGTAAGGAGACCCGGGTTCGCTTCCCAGGTCATCCCAGAATGGAGTTTGCATGTTCTCTCCATGTCTGCGTGGGTTTCCTCTGGGTGCTCCGGTTTCCTTCCACAGTCCAAAGACATGCAGGTTAGGTGCAATGGCGATCCTAAATTGTCCCTAGTGTGTGCTTGGCGTGTAGGTGTGCCCTGTGGTGGGCTGGTGCCCTGCCTGGGATTTGTTCCTGCCTTGCACCCAGTGCTGGCTGGGATTGGCTCCCGCAAATCCCCGTGACCCTGTGTTAGGATATAGCGGATTGGATAATGGATAGTTCTCTTGGAAATTAGTTGCCAATTTAGTACCTTTGGGTCATCTAACAGTATTTGGCACCATCTAGCTGCAAATCTGTGAAAGGCTGCCTTCATTCTTATACTGTAGTATGATCTTCTCTTTGCAGAAATAAATTTTTTTTTTGTTTAAATGTAGAATATAACAAAATATAGCATAATATGCATACAGTATGTACTGTATATGTACATGTATATGCATAATGTTATAGCTATTGCAGATAACACATTTTCAGCCCACAATGCTAATCTAGCAGCTTTATTTTTAACATCAATTTGGCAAAAGCTAAGTGTTTCAACTAGTCATCCATTTAAAAAAAATATATGAGGAACCACAAAAAGAATTGTTAATTATCTGTGATTCATGCACCACCTGATATAATTTAATTATAGGTGATACATCTGTGGAGTTTAGTATGTGAATAAGTGTTCCTTATTAAGTGCAGACAAATGAAGTCAGAACTTATATACAACTTGAGGAAATAAGTATTGAATGGTCAACATTTTTTTCAGTAAATATATAAATGAGGCGATTCGCATGAAATTCTCACCAGACAATTGGTATTAACTCAAGAAATCCACAAATATAAAGAATTCACAAAATTATAGATCATAAACAAATTTATGTGTAATAAAGTGGAATGACATAGGGAAAAAGCATTGAACATGCTAATTTAATACTTAGTGGAGAAGACATTGTAATGACAGCTTCATGATGCTTACTGTATAAAGAAACAAATCACCTGCAGTGCTCAGGTGTGATTTTTGACCTATTCTTCTACAGCGATTGTCTTTAAATCTTGAAGATTCCAGGGGGTGGGGCTCTTGTGAACCCTGATCTTTAGTTCCTTCCACAAATGTTCAATTGGATTTAATTCAGGTGATTGACTGGGCCATTCTAACAACTTAATTTTCTTTCTCTGAAACCTAGTGAGAGTTTCCTTGGCTGTACCTTTTGGATCATTGTCCCGCTGGAAGATCTACCCACGTCTTATCCTCATCTTCCTGGTGGATGGCAGCAGATTCATTTCAAGAATCTCTCAGTATATGGCCCCATTCATTATTCCTTCAATTACATGAAGTCTGCCAGTACCATGAGATGAGAAACAGCTCCATACCATGATGCTTCCACCTCCAAACGTCACTGTTAGTATAGTGTTTTTTGGGTGTTGTGCAGTGCAATTTCTTCTCCATGCATAGTGTGGGGTACGACAACCAAAAAGTTCAAATTTGGTCCAAATGTTGTGTAGGAAACTTCAAATGAGTTTCAACATGCCTTTACTTCAGGAATGGAGCCTTGTGGGGTGAGCGAGCATAGAGGCCATGCCGATAGTGCATTACCTATTGTTTTCTCTGCTGCCTGCTGCCTCCAAATCTATCCGTTGCTCTTTCTGAGTGGTCCTTGGCTCTTGGGCTACTCTTCTTATTATCTTTGACTCCATGGTCAGAAATCTTGCGAGGAGCTCCTGTGCGTGGCCGATTCACAGTGGAGTGATATTCCTTCCATTTGCGGATAGTGACCCCAGTGGTGCCTACTGGAAGATTCAGAAATTTAGAAATACGTCTAACCATTTCCATTGATATGGTTTGCAACAATCAGATATCAAAGGTCTTGGGAGGGCTCTTTGCTTTTACACATCATGAGGTGTTTCTTGTGTGACACCTTAGTAGCAAATCAACTTTTTATAGCCCATCAATAGGTACTAACCCAGCTGATATCAATTTGTACAGATAGGAGGTAGAATTACTTTCTAACTACTTAATGGATTTCTGCTGGATCTTTGCATTTCCTTGCCTTGGTGTACTGCTTTGTCTTAGTGTATTCAGTACTTTTTCCCTATGCCATTCCACTTTATTACACATACCTTTCTTTATGGCCTTTAATGTTGTGAATTATTTTTATTGGGCGGCACGGTGGCGCTGTGGGTAGCGCTGCTGCCTCGCAGTTGGGAGACCTGGGGACCTGGGTTCGCTTCCTGGGTCCTCCCTGCGTGGAGTCTGCATGTTCTCCCCGTGTCTGCGTGGGTTTCCTCCGGGTGCTCTGGTTTCCTCCCACAGTCCAAAGACATGCTGGTTAGGTGGATTGGCGATTCTAAATTGGCCCTAGTGTGTGCTTGGTGTGTGGGTGTGTTTGTGTGTGTCCTGCGGTGGGTTGGCACCCTGCCCGGGATTGGTTCCTGCCTTGTGCCCTGTGTTGGCTGGGATTGGCTCCAGCAGACCCCCGTGACCCTGTGTTCGGATTCAGCGGGTTGGAAAATGGATGGATTATTTTTATTTGTAAATTTCTGAGTTAGTATCAATGTCTGGTGAGAATTTCATATGAATAGCCTCATTGGGAATATATTTACTGAAAGAAGTATTGATGCATTCAACACTTATTTCCTCCACTGTAAGGGATGATGCTCTATGGTAGAGAAATAATGAGAAACCAAGACGTTCATAAAAACAATTCTGCATATGTTCCACAATATACTCAAGTCAAATCAAGTCAAGTTGGGGAGCATGCACTGGTACAGTGCGTTGCCGCACCCACTACACAATGAAACAACTTGGGATTCCGGTTTGCAACCCCCCAGGCAGACATGCGGTCCAGTCCCACCCTCCAGAAATGACCCTCTATCTGCCGCAGCCAGGTGTTGTGTGGGCAACTCCTTGGTCTGGTCCAGCCACTCGGGTCCCCAACAATGAGGATCTTACGAGCTGGATCACCCTCTGGGAAACGCGCCACATGGCCATAGTGCCGTAACTGACGCTCCCTCACAATGTAGGTAATGTGCTTTATTCGAGACTCCATGAGCAACCGCTCATTCGATACAAAGTCGAACCAACGGTACCCAAGGATTTTCCGGAGAGATAAGGTACCAAAGGAGTCCAGTCTTCGTCTCAAGTCACTGGTTAACGTCCATGTCTCACAACCATATAGCAAGACAGGAAGCATCAGGACTCTAAAGACTTGAACCTTCGTCCTTTTGCATAGATATCGGGAGCGCCACACACCCCTTTCCAGCGACCTCATGACCCCCCCATGCTCTCCCATTCCGTCTACTGACTTCATAGGAAGAGTCACCAGAGACATGAATGTCACTGCCAAGGTAAGTAAACATCTCAACAAGGTCAACACTCTCTCCGCAAACAGACACACTGCTGATGGCTGTGCCCAAGAGGTCATTAAAGACCTGGATCTTGGTTTTCATCCAGGACACTCGCAAGCCCAGACACTCAGACTCCTCGCTCAGTCTCTCGAGCAACAATATACTATAAAAGCAAATATTTAGCAGAGTCTCTCCTGAAGCCAGAAAATATCTTCAAGCCTCTATAACTTTACTAACAAGGAAAAAATAGACTGACAATAACAATGTACTGCTATATTTTTTTCATCTGAAATTGATAATTAGTTAAAACAGTGACTGAATGTGCAGTGATTTAAGTGTTACTATGTGTGTAGCACAATCCCACTCACCCCTGCAACATTCACAGACAGTATTTTTTGCCAATGGTTACAACAGATGCTAAACAGTGCACCACAACAAACATTATTTAGCTTTTTTGACCTGGTTATGAACAAGTCTTTAAATGTCAAAGTGAAAATAGATATCTGCAAACTGCTCTAAATTAATAACAGGTACAGAGGGTACAATTAATGCAATAAAATAAAAGGAAATCCTGAAGAAAACTTGTTGCAGTCTACAAGGAATCTGACCCTTGGCAAAAGACTTGTTTTTTAGCAAGACAATAACCACAAGCACAAAAGCCAAAGTTACATAGGAATGGTTTAAAAACAACATTGATATCCTGGAGAAGCCAAGTCACAGTTTAATCCCAATGTTTATCGAGCGTCTCAGAATTGTTCCTAGGAATTGTACTAAATTCCAACTAGTACAAGAATTTGTTGTAGCTCAGAAAAGGATATGAGAAGTAGTTATGAAGTACCCTACACCCAGAAAGGAGTAGGAGGCTATGCTTTAGGCTGAATGACGTCATGATTTTTGCCACCCCGTGCTGCAAATTGACCCTCATGTTGACGTTTTGTACTTTTCTGATACTAATGCTAAGGCTTCACTACAATGATGATAATAATATTCCCAGTAGTAGGAGAAGGAGGGGTAGGAGGAAAACAGAATAAGAATAAGGAACTGTGCTAAGTTGTATGTGATTTTTGCCACTACAACAACATCATTTGCAACAACATCAATAACACCACTATAATGGGCACCAAGACAGAAAGACCAAGACACAGATAATGAATGACAGTTAAGTCCAGTAACAGGCTTATTTATTTAATAATAAACAATCCACAGCTGTACTTACAGAACCATCACCTTCCTGCTGTTATGGCTAGGAGAAAAGCCCTGTAAAATAAAAATTACTGAAACTAGCAATGGCTATTCTTGCACTGGTTCTGAAGTTATGTTCACTTTTCTAGTGTTCCTAAGCATATTCCAAAGTCAAATGCCATCAAGTCAAGTGGCTTTATTGTTATACCATACATACATACTATTGCAACTGTAACCACAAGGGGGTGCCACAGAGCCCCAAACCACAGACATAGTAATGTCTAAGTACAACAATGTGTTCAAATAAAGGATTTGAAGTTTTCAACATTTTTTACAAGAACCCAGCCAAAATGCACCAATACAGAATTCTCTAATTTCACTTCCAAGAACGTTGCCCATTGCTTCTCGATTATGACTCAGTTTAAGTGAGGCAGCGTTAAAGCTAGACCCAGGAACTGCTTCCAGTCTCCTGTCCAAGTCCTCTGAAGCAATTCCAGGTCGTATGAAAACCAGGGCAGTCCTCCCCTGGCAGCACCCTCTGGCGGTCCCCAAAGACCCCAAAAGGGCTATGTTTCCGGACCTCAACTCCCATGCTACCCTGTGGGTGTCCTGATCGTGTTTAGCTCTGAGGAACACTGCCACCTGCCGTATGGGGGATTGAACTACTCCCGGTGAGCTTGTTTGTCCAATGCTTTTGTTATGGCCTCTTGGAACCCTTCCTTTATCCCAGCCAGGATGTCTGTTCTTTCTTCCTGGCACCTACATGACATGAAATAACGTTCCCCAGAACTGCAGTGCAACATTTATGATGACATGCTAAAGTTTGAGCTGCGTAAAATGTTTGTACTGTGAATAGTTAAGTGAGCAAAAGATGAATTGATTACCAAAAGACATAGTTATAAATGACACATTTCTTTTCAGCATTTTATGCAAGATTAGTGTATTGTTTTTGCTTTGTACAATTATACAGTGACAAAAGGAATTCCCATGCAAAAGTGTGGACACCCCAATATATTTGTGGCCTTAGATGACTTGTACCAAGGTCTCAGACCTTAATTGGCTCATTAGGGCTATGGCCTGTTTACACTCATTGCTAGGAAGCTCCAGGTGATGCAAATTGCAAAGCTGTATAAATCCTCTTAACACCTCAAACCATGTCGCAACAATCAGCAGCCATGGGCTCCTCTATTTAGCTGCCTAGCACTCTGAAAAATAAAAAAAAATGATGCTCACAAAGCAGGAGAAGGGTACAAGAAGATATCAAAGTGTTTTCAGATAGCTGTTTCTTCAGTTTGTAATGTTATTAAGAAATGGCAATTAACAGGAACAGTGGAGGTCAAGTTGAGGTCTGCTAGACCAAAACACTTTCTGAAAAAAACTGCTCGTTGGATTGCTAGAAAAGCAAATAAAAACAACTGTTTCTCTGCAAAAGGCTTCCAAGAAAATTTAGCAAACACTGGAGTGACAGTGCACTATTCTGCAGTGTAGTGATACCTACACAAATACAACCTTCACAGTAGAATCAGCAAAAAACACCTTTCCTGTGTCCTAGCCACAAAATTCATTACCTGTAGTTTGCAAAAGAACATCTGTTCAAGCCTGATGTATTTTGGAAACAAGTCCTGTGGACTGATAACAATATGCAAAGGTATGTTTCGAGATAAAAGGGTGTTGAATTCCAGGAAAACAACACCCCGCTCCAACTATTAAACATGTGGGTGGAATCGATCAGCTTGTATTGTAGCCAGTGATACAGGGAACATGTCATTGGTAGATGGAAGAATGGATTCAAATAAATACCAGCAAATTATGGAAGCAACTACACCATTTGTAAAAAAGTTGAAATTAAAAAGAGGTCCTACAATAAGATAATGATCCGAAACACACCTCAAAATCTACAATAGAATACCTCAAGAGGCGCAAACCGATGGTTTTGCCATGGCCCTCACATTCCCCTGACCTAAACATCACTGAAAATCTGTGGATAGATCTCAAAAGAGCAGTGCATGCAAAATGTCCCAAGAATCTTGCAGAATTAGAAACCTTACGCAAGGATAAATGGGAGAAAATACCCCAACTAAGAACTGATTGACTCTTAGCTCGCTACAAAAAGCATTTGCAAGCTGTGATATTTGCCAAAGGGGGTGTTACTAAGTACTGACCATGTTGGGTGTCAAACTTTGGCTTCCTGCCCTTTTCATTTTTTTTTGGTATTTTGTACCAGTGAAAGATGGAAATAAAAATGTAACCTTGCTTAAAATATTAAAGAAATGTGTCATCTTTAACTCTATGCCTTTTGGTGATCAGTTCATCTTCTGTTAACTATTCACAGTAATGAACATTTTAAGCAAGGGTGCTTAAACCTTTGCATGCTGCTGTACATAAACACATGATAAGGGCAATGCAGGTAAAGAAACATACTATCTTCTTCTTCTTCTTCCGGCTGCTCCTGTTAGGGGTTGCCAGAGTGGATCATCTTGTTCCATACCTTCCTGTCCTCTACATCTTGCTCTGTGACACCCGGCACCTGCATGTCCTCTCTCACCACATCCATAAACCTCCTCTTAGGCCGTCTTCTTTTCTGTTTGCCTGGCAGCTCTACCCTTAACATCCTTCTCCCAATATACTCCGCATCTCTCCTCTGTACATGTCCAAACCAATGCAATCTTGCCTCTCTGACTTTGTCTTCCAACTGTCCAACTTGAGCTGACCCTCTAATTTACTTGTTCCTAATCCTATCCATCCTCGTCACACCCAGTGCAAATTTTAGCATCTTTAACTCTGCTACCTCTATACTACACTTTAAATAAATAAACAATATGTAAATGAATAGACAGTAATAATGTGAAACTGACAGTAAGTAATAGATAAATAGTAACAACTAATATTAAAAAAATACATTATTAGTAACACATGTAGCAAATGTTCTGCATATAAATAAGCTACTAGGAGCAGATCTGAGGGCAGTGATCAGCACAGGGTTAAGAGTTCCGACAGCCAAGATGTAGAAGCTGTTGCAGAACCTGGTAAAAATGGTTTAGATGCTATAGTAGCATCTGTCAAATGGTAGTGGAACAACAAGACCATGGGAGGGATGGGGAGCGGTCCTTCACAATGCTATAGGCTTTACTGATGCAAAGCCTTATAAACATGTTTTTAATGAAGGGCAGAGAGGTCTCAAAGATCTTTCCTGCTGCGTACACTATGCATTGTAGGACCTTATGGTCAGAGACACTGCAGTCCCCAAACCAGACAGAGATGCAGCTTTTCAGAACTCTCTTAATCATACCCCCTGTACAATGTGGTGAGAATGAGGGAGGTAGGCTTTCCCTCTTCAGCCACTAAAAGGAGGTGGAGATGCTGCTGCATTTTTTTGGCTATGGAGGGGGTCTTAAATCGGCAAATTAAGTTTGGCTACCAGGTGCAAACCAAGGAATTTGGTACTCCTGACCAATTCTAATGCAGAACCCTCAATGTGCAGCAGGGTGTAGACAGCATTGGCCTTCCTGAAGTCAACATTCATCACTTTGGTCTTGTCCAAATTAAGAGACAGATTGTTGCACTTGCACCAATCCACCAAACATTAATGATAAACAACAGCACTTTATAGACAGACATTCCAGCAGTGGAGTACAGTGGTTTCACTCTAAAGTAGCGTTTCTGCGCTATTTGCTGTTCCTAAAAGCAGACAGACCACCTCCACACACCTTACTGTCTGTTTGGAAAGTGGTCAGTCCATGTAACAGCATGGCAGCATCAGGAATATTGTATGCCGCCACGTTTCAGTAAAGATAAAAATGGAGATTATAGATTGAAGTTTGAGGTCACCCAGCTTATTGTAAAGTGAGCAAACATTTGGAAGCAGGATAGAAGTACTGGCCTGACTAGATTCTTTTCTATCCTGATGTGGACTACAGCTTGTTTGCCTCACTTCTGTTTCTGTTCACATTGTTTATAGTGGCCACAGATCCTTCTTTCGATAGCTGATTTGTGTGATGCTGTGTTCTCACTGCCTTACCTTTGTAGAATGCCATGGTTGCTCATCTGTTCCCTTAATACTGGGGTAATGCTGTATACTATGCAGTGATTATTGATGTAAAGCAGTGTATAGCAACAGTAGATTTTTCTTCATAATAAATGCAGCACAATCCGCACAAGAGACATTTAAAACATTTGGACTGTATTTTTTGGATCTGCTTGCACCACCATCTTGCTGGAAGTGAGACAGAGACAAGCCATGCCTGTCTCTCTCTGTGATCCCCACATTATCTCCTGTGAGGCTTTACTTATCCAGTGCACCAGGAGTTTCCGCCTATGGTCTTAAACCTTCCTGGGCTTGTAAAGTGTAATGCGAATTGTTGCAGGGGTTCATGGAATACAGAGCTTAGCATACCTGTGACACATTTAGCTGACAATCACCCATCAAACCCTGCTTATCTTCAGGGTAATATGATGGCTACTACAATATGGTTTGCATCCATGACCGCCATGCGCCAACATCCACACTTGGGGCAGTGATCTTTACATGCATGCTGATTTGCATGAACGCTGCTTGCTTTAACATTATTTCACCTGTAGTCATGTGGAAATGTATAAATCCCCATATTATCTCATATGTTGTAAAGTTTTTCAAAGTTTGGTGCAAAATTTGAGAAAGGGATGGTTGTGACACACACAAATCATCACCACTGCAAAATTACAGTATATTTTACACATAACACTGCCAACACGTCCATTTCAGCTGACACTGCATGGAGCAATCACGTAATGTAAATCATTTATTATAAATATTATTCAATCTCTGTCAAATCTATATGTTTTTATGAGTTTATTGTTATCCAAAACATTCTACCTTTCCTGGGATATGCATGCCAATCACTGCCTGAATGCAATCTTCTGGCAGTTACTCGCAAGGTGGGAGAGCTAACAAGCATTCCAAATCCTGGTGGATTTAGGAGTAGTTTCCAAATAAGGCCAACTGATAAAATGTTTTTACTCCTACTCCTAAAAGTAGGGTCAAATTTATGTCACTCTGAGATTTTTGTCCCAGTTTGGACCATTTTCCTACTCTGAGATGCTTGATAATAGGTACAGATCTCAATCCCACTGAAAATTTCTGGCTGGACTTCAAAATGGCTATCCACTCAGAAGAATGGAAAGAGCTTGTAATGCCCAGCTGTGCAAAGCTAATAGGAACCTGTGCACATAGTTTCAAGCCTGGAATTGCAGCCAAAGGTGCATCTACTAAACGGTGACTTGAAGGGGGAGAAGACTTATGCGATCAATTATTTTGTATTGTATATTTGTAATTAATTTAGACTTTTCAGAGATCTGTATTCACTTTGATACTGAAGACTCTTTTTCTGTTGATCAGTGTCAAAAAGGACAAATTATATCCATTGTGATTCAACTTTGTATAACAAGAAAGTGAGAAAACTTTTAAGGGTGTAAATACTTTGATAGGTACTGTAGTTACAGCTGTTTTTTTCTTGTTAAAGATATTGCTTTATTTTTAGGAGATCCAAATTATGTGTTTTCAGTGTAAACATTCTAAAAATTATCATTATTTTCATTAGAGTTATTGTTGTTACAATTTCATAGTGCAATATATCATAATATTACAAAATGTTTTATCACTGATAATTGATATAGGAATGTGTAATAAAATAGTGTGCATCCTATATAAAAGTATCTTATATAAAAAGATATTCTGTAACAATAACCCTAACCTTTAATTTAACATTGCATTTATAAGCAATAAGCGGCACCAAAGTTAATAAAAATTAATACCTTAAAGCAGCTACTGAGAGTCTTATTGATGGTAAGCTTCACTCCTTCAACCTGCTGAGGGAAAACATCTGTATTGGAAAAAAACCAGATTAATAAACATGGCATGCAGTCTTCAGTATCATATTTAGTGTTGAAAAACATAATTAAAAAAACTAAAATCTCATATGCCGGCAAAATGGTAGTAGTTGTCACAGGAGGCTGGGGGGCAGACCAAGCCGGGAAGCCTGGAAGGTCCGGGAGGCGGAGTATTCATTCCCTGGCCCACGAGGGGGCAACCACCCTAGATAAAGAAGGGAACACGGGGAGCCATGAAGCTCAAACCCATTGGGGCCCGTGGCTGCCACCAGGGGGCGCCCCAAGCGTCATGGAGCCCGGGAAACCTGCACTTCTGCCACACCTGGGCAGGTGGAGGAAGAACCTTCCGGGGACACCCAGAGTGCTTCCGGGCGCTCGTGAGGCACTTCCGCCACACCAGGAGGGTCATCAACGAGCACCTGGAGCATGTGAACATAAAAGGGGCTGCCATCCTACAGTCTGGGAGCTAGAGTCAGGACTGGGAGCAGGATGAAGCTCCCGTGAGGAGAGGAAAGGCAGCCCTCGGACATTTAGAGAAAGGCCTGTGGAGGGTGATTGGTGCTGGGGGCACCGTGTGCTGTGCGGAACTTATTTAATAAATGTGTACTTTTTTAAAGAAGTGGTGTCTGTCTGGTGGTGTTCGGACGTATCTCACATAGTATTGTCACATAAAATCTATTAGATGATCGTCTTTCACAAAAATCCAAGAATGATGTGCTAAGGATTTTGAAATGGGCAATTTGTCTGCAATATTTTATCTTTTAATACCTTTGCACTTCCTGTGTAGCTCATCGAAGCCCCCTGGATTGGGCAAGCGTCCATCTTTTCTTTCCCATCGCTGTGGGATGGTGCTGTGAGGAAATGGAGAGTGGATTTGGAAAGGATGAGAAGACAGAGCTAAAACACTGCCCATGGATGGGGCCAGCAGTGGCCACAGCCGTTCTTACATGGGTCCTGAAACAAAAGGAAATGCAATCAATAGTTAGGCAGCATATGAGAGTTTAGTAGTATTGTTGTGAAAACAGAAAATAACATTTATTACTCCAGAGTTACTGCACTTTTTTCTTATTCTCAAGACAGAAATGTGAGATAAATATTAATTTCTAAGATACAGAAATGATTCACCTCTATAATAAGATTCTGCATTTTTTATTGCTTTGACTTTGCCTTTCCCTGAAGGACATAAAGTGTACCTAGAGTAGACTGTGGCTCTTAATCTTTCACCTTTGCATTAATTTGTCTTCTTGAAATATGTATATACAGTAGTTTGAATGCCTATAGTTTTGAGTGAATTTAATTTAATTGAAATGGAGTTTGCATGTTCTCCCTGTGTCTGCGTGGGTTGTCTCCGGGAGCCCCAGTTTCCTCCCACAGTCCAAAGACATGCAGGTTAGGTGCTTTGGTGATCCTAAATTGTCCTTAGTGTGTGCTTGGTGTGTGGGTGTGTATGTGTGTGTGTGCGCCCTGCGGTGGGCTGGCGCCCTGGCCTGGGGTTTGTTCCTGCCTTGTGCCCTGTGTTGGCCGGGACTGGCTCCAGCAGACCCTCCGTAACCCTGTGTTAGGATATAGCGGGTTGGATAATGGATGAATGGATGTAGAAGTTATGTTCAATATTTGCAGCACAGGTCAAATAGGGTGGCTTAAACCTAACATGTTGATTAGGTTTATGCATACAACATTGAAGTGTATTAACATTGCATTAAATTTTTCTTTTGCTTTTCCTTTATTATTTTTATTTTAAATGATGCATCAGCGCTGGGCAAAATGCATGGAAATCTGACAACAGAATATTAACAAGGAGAAGATCTAATATGAAATGAAGCAGCAAGTAAAAAAAGAAAAAAGTTGTGTAAAATGATGAGCTAAACTAGTTAAACTGATAATCTGATAAGCAAAGAGTGCCGCAAATGACTGCTACATATTTCTACCACAACTGCTTCACTTTATTTTTAGGCAACCTCAATGAAAAATAATAATATGCATCTTTTGTCTACACAATCAACCCCATTATAGAGATGAGAAGTTAATCAAACTTCATGTAGCCCTTAAGATGTTAAAGCAGCCCCATGAATTGTGTCATTTACTTCTTCCCAGAAGAGGGAACTTTATTTTTATTAACCAATGCATCATTTAAAAGCTATCATGTACAACTAAGTAACTATTTGAAATCAATATTGTTTTAATTGAACTTCTTCTGTAAGAATTATTTTTACACATGAAATTTACATTTATACATGTTAGTCATTCATGGTTTTATCAGACACTGGTTAATGTTGCTCGTTTTTTTTATCATGTTTTAAATATAAATTCTGAGTAGATGTTTGGACGTACTGCCTTTAAACTCCATAATTAATTAGATTTAAAGACAATAATAAATTAGTTTGGTCTTCACAATAAACAGTAAATTATGCTCTGAATAGAAAATTATTGTGGTAACCTTTGCATACTGAATATGACTCTGCAAAAGGCTCCAATGCAGAATTCCTGGAGTACATTTTAATACAACTATAGTTATCCTAGACGCAGTAACAAGTTTGTATTACTTTCTCTGTTAATTGAATTATGTTAATTAGTCAATCAATGACTAAAAATAAACGTAGTTCACTGTTTTGTTCATTGTAATAACTCATCTTCCTTAGCACTGAAACTTTTCAGATGCATATCTAAAAAGTAAAGATGCAGCCAAATGCACAGCGGAGGCACTAGATACCAACTTCTCTGAAAGCAACTATGGGTTGTGGGATAGCAGCATGGTGCACTGCCCTGTAAAGAGCAGCTGATAGAGTGTGGAGATCAAGATAAGCAAGAGACAACTTCAAACTACAGCTTAGGCAAAAGCTTGAAAAAAGCACAATACAAATCCAGAATAAAAAAACATCTTAATATTAAAACTTAAGAACACAGGGTCCTCAAAATGGTGAAAATAAAAGGCAAACAAATTATATTGAGCATGTATCACATAGCTCCAAATGCAAGGAGACCACACAATTCCATTTCTGGAAAATATTTTTTATATATTCTTTTTTATTATTACTGAATATGGATGGGGGGGGGGGGGGGGGGGGGGGGGGGGCAGTGTTATATCAAAATTTAGCTAGTTCAGATTACATTGCTTTCTCCAAAAGTATTTCACTGGGAGCTACTGTTTTGAGGAATTTTTATGTAAATTTCCCACTTAGAAGCTCCTATTTGCCTGTTTATTCCAGACCATGTGAATGCAACATATGTGGTCAAAGGTAAAGAGCAGATAGTTAATTCCATGCAAAAGTCATAAGATGACAAAATATCAAGATCACTGACCTTCATGAAGTCTATATACTTTGTATGCGTTCATAGCTCATATTAAATACAGTATTTAGCTATGTTACATGCAAATTTAAAATAAATCAGTGTTCTGTTCTTCCAAATAAATGATGTGTTACAGCGATCTTAAATCTTGAAGAATAATAAAGTCACATTGTGTTTTCTGGTGTTTTACTATTGTGTATTTCATATCTGTCATAAATTCCCAATGATTTGTGGATAACCTACAAAGTCCATGACATAACTACCTGCCATGATGGTTCCATTAATATAGAACTGATATGTTAACCTCATATTTTCATATGTCTTCTCTACCTAGTGCAGTTTCCTCCACATTTCAATTGTGTGAGTGTGGATGACCATACCCTTTAATGGACTTAGATACCATAAAATGCTGGCACCTGCCTTGTGACAAATGCTACAACAATAGAATCTGAGCTGAGTACAGAAAATGGATGGATATAAGATAATGTCATCCTGACTATTACTATTTGAACAAGGTGTTAGAAACAAAATAACACACAAAACACATTTTTGAAAGCAGAAAAGCCTCTTGTTGCTAACATGTGTTGAACCCCTGACAGAGAGAAATAAACTCCTGAAACAACTTATTAATCATTAATTGTCAACGCATTAATTTCATGCAAACATAAAATTGCAACAATTTCAGCAATATCCATATAATTTTTATATCATACACATTTTTGAAATCTCTACTGTTCTTTTCTACTCTCATGTATGTAACACAATAGAAACATTATTAAATGGGGATTTCTATTCTCACCAATCAACTGTCTATACAAGGAGTAAGAAAGCTTTGTTAAACTACCCAATTAAAAAGTATAGGGGTCAGAATTACTAGACAAGACTTACCAGTAAGTCTGTCTGTATCCTAATTTCACTGTCAGACTTATTACCACCATCTTTACTTAATTCTTCAGAAACACAATTGGGCTTTCTATACAAGAGAATTATTTACTTGTACCTTAATATTATTCCACATGCAGGACTACAGCAGCCTTTACCGGTTCCCAAGAAAAAGAAAATTTGCATGAGTACACAATTATTCCAAATTGTAAAATAATCTTAAATTGTACAGGACTAAGGGGGCTGTAGGATGTTCTTAAGTGTGCCTCTGTTTTATCTTCAGCTCAGTATTTTCATGGACAGTGTATGAAAGTTGTGATTAAGACCTGAACAGCTTCCAGTTTTGGTACCTGAGAGTTACATATCTGCTTCTTGTAAATGATAACATCTACATGACTTCATTTGACTGAGATTTCCAATGTGCACTGGAGTGTTTCTGTAATAGCAGGGATGAGAATAAGAACCTTCAAATCACAGATTATGGATACAGACTACCAGACCTACCTGGAAGACTTTAAAATCCTCAGAGTCCTGTTCTCCTGTGAAGCTAGATAAGATTATAAAGTTGACCAACTGTCTGGTAGAGTGGCAGCAGAAGTGTATGCAGGGTACCACGTAGAAGTAGAGATATGTGATCTAAGTATTAAGTTGGATTTATCACTCTATATTCAGTTCCTCAATTTTGGTTATGAGCTATGGGTAGAAAATGACAGTAAGACTGCAGCTCCATGCAGCTAAAATAGGTTTCCTCTGTTTTACTGAAAGGCTATCCATCAGGTATTGGATGAGAGTGGTGTGTTCTTTCACGGGAATTATTCCATAAGTTCAGAGCCTGGTAGCTACTAAACCTCTCTGAATAAGAACACAATTTCATTCTTGTTTAAAAGCAGGTAAAATGTACCTTCTTACCAATCAAGTAAAAAAAATGTCTCTTTCACTACATGCCTTTTTTAGGCACAAAAATTGCACTTAAAAAATATTGGGGTTGTTATTTAATTAAAAGGACCAAGTTTTACGTTGTTTTTATATACAGGTAGTACCCATATGTATGTGTGGATAGCACTTTGAGTACTGAGAAAAGCGCTATATAAATGTAATGAATTATTATTATTATTTCTGTATAAAAAAATGAAACTATTACTCCAAGCCATTCATTGTTTTTTATGATGAGGAAAAGTAGTTAAAAAGCAGTATAGTTCGTTGAGCTCTCCAATGAACTATAACTGACCCATGTAGCTTTCATAAGAAAAAAGTTATAGCTCGTAAGACAACAATTCAGTTTATACTTTTGTGCCATTTATGGTGAAGAAAAGTGCCTATAACTCAAGGAGATTTTTTAATATACAATAAATTTTTGAGCACTAGAAGACACAGTAGATATAATTCACATGGCAGGATTGATTAAAGACAAAGATGGCAATGCAAAGGCAATTTACTTAATTAAAAATGAATGATCCCTAAATATTCTGATTTGCTTCCAAAAAACAGAAATACAGAGTGTGCAGTCACTGTATAAACCCTCCACATAATTAAAAGACTAGCACAGTGGTGCAGTGGTAGTGATGCTGCCTCACAGTAAGGAGGACTGAGTCCACATCCCTGGTCCTCCCTGCATGGAATTTGCATGTTCTCCTCATGTCTTCACTGGTTTCCTACCACTGTCTAAGGACATGCAAGTTAGGTGAATTAATGACGCTAAATTGGCCCTAGTGTGTGTTCGGTATAGGTGGGTGTTTATGTTGTTTTCACTATAATGGACTGGAACACTGCCCGGGGTTTGCTCTTGCCTTGTGCCCTATGCTAGTTGGGATAGGCTCCAAACAGCACCCACCCACAAACAGCACCACTGGTCTGGATTACGCAGGTCAGAAAATAACAAGACAATATTTAACTGGATAACAATGCCAGCAAAATCAAACAAGTAGGTACCAATACGTAGACGCTGTCTATGTGTATATTCGTGATTCAAAGGTAGAATAAAACTAAAAATGTTAATGGCTTTTTAATTAACACCATAGTGGATATCAGGTATGCTGCCACAAGTGCATCTACACCAGGTGACTTGCTGGGTTTTCATGCAGAACACTATCCCATATTTAACAAGAACTGGTCGCAAACCAAGTAACATACACGTGGTGGATATGTTATAGTTAGAAACAGGGTTCTGATTAAAGGTGACAGGAATAGGCAGCACTAGTGCAAATGTGGGGCCACAGTCAATCAGCTAACATCTGGAAGAAAAGAGGGGCACCAAAAGGGACAACTCATTTTATCTTGTCACAAGTAAAGCATGGAAGCTGACAATCCAACAAAGTTCCTCTCCTTACAGTGGAAAAGAATAATGTGCGATTGCAGCATTCAAAGCACCACAAACACTAGACATTAGAGGACTAAACAAACAAAGCCAGCTCTAATAAATCCCACATCATGTATATTTACCCCGATGACAAGACCAGGATATAGCAAAAAATTGCCTAAGTCTGTGCAACTATCCTGGTAGATGTCAAAGCAGGCTGGCAGTGAAATGATGTGTTTCACTGCATACATGTGGTTCTCTGAAAAGAGTAGTGCCAATATCTAAATGGAAAAAAATATTAATCATGTCATTTTAGATGTTTATGCCATTGTCTTTCTGATCAAAATAAAGTTCAACACCACCAGAGGAAAATCCTCTAAAGGATCATTTCACACAAGAGTAAATTCAGCTACATGCAGAGTAATTCTAATTATAGAGATCTCAATCCAACAAAACTGGATAAGGTGGAAAAAGATGCTTAGCTTATTGTACAAACATGTAATCCTTCAGAACTCTTTCAGGTTAAAAAAAAACACATACTCATGGAAAACGGTGGAAAATACAGTGCATTCAAGACGGAAGCTAGAAAGTACTTCTTCTTATAAAGGGTAATGGGATTGGAATTGTAAAGTGAACTATTTGGTCATATGTTTAAAATGGAAATGTTGACAAGTTATAAGGATCTAATAAAAATATTTGTACAATTTTATTATTAGACTATCAGACAAGCTTGATATAGTGAATGGTCTCTTCTTGTTTGTCAAAATCCTTATATTTTTACATGTAGAAATCTACTCCCTGCTAACTTATAACAAGTATGAGACATATTTGAGTTAACAAAGGACAGGATTACTGTAATACAGTTTCCATTGGATCCATGTGCTGTTGAATTCAGGCTATACGAAAAGAAACAGAAACAAGTTCTTGTAAGAGAGGTGTACCAAATAAAATGGCCACTGTAAATGTAGTACAATAACAAATAATTTACATAAAAACACAGTAACTAAATAGACATCTTTTACTATATCTGCTTAAACTCAGTAAAAGAATGCACATAAAATCCACATAATTCATACATAGAGCAGTACAGTAGCATAGTGGTCAGAACTGTTGCTTCATAAAATTATGGCCTATGTTTAAATCCTAGAACTGGTCATTGTCTGTGTGGAGGTTGCATGTCCTCTCCATATCTGCATGGTTTTTTTTCCCTCAACCCCAAAGAGGTGTACTTTAAGTTCTGTCTCATCTTTTAAATCCAGGCTGAAGACTCACTACTGTAGTGCAGCATATCCTATTTACAGCTACTGATTAGCTGTGTATACTGCATCTGTTTGTTAGTCATTTGTACCAAAATATGAGTAATACAATATTTATAAAGCATTACTAACCCTCCTCTATTCTGTTTTCTGTTCTTCAAGTCTTTATGTGACACATGGTGCCACTGCTCTACAGCCAAGATGTTCTACTGCCCATTTAAAAGTCATTTCTGATACTGGGAGCATTAGAATCACTGAATGGAAAGGCTCTGTCATCAGAATGGATGGCCCAGCACAGACACTACTATCGAATGCCCAGGAGGTGGTGGTAGCTTGTTGACCTATATCTCCAGGACTACATCTGACTTTGTTTCTGATTGTCTCTCTTACAACTGACAATGGATCCCCCAAGAGGTTTGTTTTCTCCAGGCATGCTACTGACTGGAGGTTTTTTCTTCTCCTTCGTTGTCAACTGGCCATAGTTCAACAATTAATTAATGAATAGATATTTAGTTGTGCACGTAAGTTTACATACCCTGGCAGATTGTGTAAGATGTGTACCATACTTTAAAGAAAAGATGACTGATCAGGCAAAACACATTTCATTTACTTTTAATCGAACCCAAGTTAAACTATAATGCATCACAGAATAACACAACCATTAAACAGAACATAGTAATAAGGAAAATAATGAGATGGCCCCTGTTCAAAAGTTTGCATATACTTAGTTTTTAATACTGTGTATTGCCCCCTTTAGCATCAATCATGGCATAGTCTTTGGTGATAGTTGTGGATGAGGCCTTTGATTTTCACAGGTGGTACAGCTGCCTATTCTTCTTGACCAAAAGTCTCCAGGTCCCATAAATTCTTGGGGTTATGTTGAATGAACTGCACGTTTGAGATCTCCCCAAAGTGGCTCAATGATATTGAGGTCAGGAGACTGTGATGGCCACTCCAGCACCTTCATTTTTTCTGCTTTAGCCACGGAAGGGTCAACTTAGCCTTGTGTTTTAGTTCATTGCCATGTTGGAAGATCCAAGTGCAACCCATGTGCAGCTTCCGTATTGATGAATGCAAGTTGTCCTTCAATATTTTCCTATAACATGGTGCATTCACCTTGCCATCAATTTTCACTAAGTTACCTATGCAGCTGTGGCTCACACACCCCCAGAACATCAGAGATTCACCTCCATGCTTCACAGTAGGGATGGTGTACTTTTTGTCATGGACCTTGAATTAATGGCTGAGACTATAAAGTTCAATTTTGGTCTCATCATTCCAAAGGACTTTGTTCCAGATGTTTTGAGGATTATCTAGATGCTGTTTGGCATTTTGTAAGTAGGCTGTTTTGTGGCTTCGGCACAGTAAAGGCGCTTTTCTTGCAACTCGACTGTACAGCTCATTTTAGTTTAAGTACCTTCTTATTGTGTATCTTGGAACAGCAACACCACTTGTTTGCCGAGAAGCCTGTACCTCTGGTGAAGGGGTTTTGGGTTTTTCTTGTCATCTCAGCAAAATGACCCTGGTACTTGTGGCTGAAATCCTTTCAATTTTTCAGCAGAGTTTGAATACTGCGGACAGGCATTTTCAGATCTCTGGATACCTTTTTATTTCCTTTTCCTGATTTATACAATTCAACAACTTTTCTCGCAGGTTCTTTCACAGTTCCTTTGCTTTCCTCATGGTTCAGTATCCAGCAAAACCAGTACAGCTCTATAAATTTACTGTTTATACACAGACAATGCTCACAATCAAAGAAGTTACAGGTGTGAACACGCACCCTTAATTACCCTAAGTTTGAACCTGTGCGTGTCAACTTATATGTATATTATCAGTACCAACATTAAAGGGTATGCAAACTTTTGATCAAGCCATTTGGGTGATTTCAGTTATCACTATGATTTAAAAGGGCACACACAACTATATATGATAATAAACTGCCTCGCCTGAGCACACTCCCAAATTAAAAGGAAAGCTTTCTGCACGATTACTTATATTTTCCCAACAATGGCCAATATTTCACAAATTATGCTAGGGTATGTAAACTTATGAGCACAACTGTATTTAGTTTCCATTAATGTTAATCGGTTTCTACTTTATTTTCTGTGTGTTTTAATAAATCTGCACCTTCCTGTGTGTAGGCCTACTAATTCTGTTCTTAGTAAATTATAAAATCTATACTTGCATTTTACCTAAGAATTTGTCACAGTGATGTGTGCTTGCACTCAATGAAGAACATTACGCCAAAATGAACTGAACTGAATTTGATGGTCCTATGTTGTTATGTATATAACTGTGATGACTAAGAATCTGTCCAGGGCGAGTGATTGTCCTGCAAGGTTGCAGCCCCACTGTGAGCCTGAACTGCAGAGGGTTTGAGTACGCAGGTATTTATTATGTTTCACTTAATAAACACACATACCGTGTGTATTAAAATGCACTTCTAATAGCATTCTTCTTAATCAGTTAACTGGTCTTTGAACATTCCAGCTGTTTGGTCTTTCGGCTGCAGTACCTGAACAATAAATGAGATGAAAAGCAATACACAAACATGGAACGCACACATTCTATTTTGAGCAGCCGTATTCCACTAAGAAGGACACCAAAATCTGCTGATTTATTCATCCATTCACGTAAACTATCCATTTTCCGAAGTGCTTATTCCAATTTAGTTTGGTAAGGAGATTGAGCCTGTCAGTGGATTTAAACGGATGGGGTAAAACATTTCAAATGTATCTTAATTGATGTCTTGGTTTTTTTTGTAATATCCCTACATGATTTACACTAAGTGTGTCATATTACTTTTTCAGTAGTACTATGCCACAGCATGAAAAAAATACTGTAAACATTAACTTTTATGTGCAGAAATACCAAACAAAAAGCAAATGGTTAGATCTCACTGAAAATTATAAATACAGTTATTACAATTTGAAGAGCCTTATTTTGCATTAGGTAAAAGTATTTATTCGCAACGGACCCGTCACTTCCAATTGATGTTTTATTAGCGGAATAACGCTCTTAAGTCATTTACGTTAACTAACGGTAACGTCATATAGTAAGTACTATACGGTACTTACGTGTTAAACATCCATGTTTTTTTATCTTTGTCCGTCTCAAACTTCGGAGGACTAATGTCAAACATGCAGAACCTCTTTTTATATTTGTATGATGTGAAACGCAGAAAAACGCAGGAAGCAGTATTATTATTATTATTATTATTATTATTATTTGAGGGTGCTAGTAGCCGGAACTGTACTAACCTGAGTGTATCCAGACTTCACTCCCCTGAGTGCGCAACGGTTAAATCTTTCTGTGTGATCAATGGGCTTTTGGTATACAGTTCCGGAAACCGAAAATCTCGTAATAAACGTGTAAACCAATGTATACACATTTTTCAGAGTGATTTAATTATTATAATTATAACTTATATGTGCGGTATGGATCTGGAGAAATTTTGTTTTGCCATGTCTAAATTAGATATTAACTTGTTTCGAAGGAACTAGGCCGTTTTAATAATTTACCGTAAAATAAAAAAGGCGAGAGAAAACACAGAAGAGACTCAACCTTAGCTCAAAAGATTTAAACTGAGCAGCAGTGATCTGCAGCTGTGCTCTTATTAGGTTGGAAAATATCGCCTGTTGAAGCACTTCCGGTTTATTTTTCCTTACTAAAGATGGCAGACGAAGCGACGAGAAAGACAGTTTCAGACATTCCAGTTCTCAAAACAAATGCTGGCCCAAGAGACCGGGAGTTATGGGTTCAGCGCCTAAAGGAAGAATACCTGGCTCTTATAAAGGTTAAGCATCCTGTTGTCACTTTTATTCGGAACTGTATTAGTGAACGATGTATCGTTTTCGCGTGCAGTGCTGACTAAAAGTGAGTCGAACAGTGAAAGGAAACGGGTTCTGTTAATTAAAAACTTGTATTATTATCACGTTTGTAATGTAATAGTATGTATTGTGTTATCGTTGATGAACAGGAGATGATTCCGTACCTTCTTTTTCAATTGCTGTAAAAAATTCAACTAGTAATTATCTCGAGGAGCTAAAGACACGTCACATATATTGCCCTGTGATATCACGAATATTTCTTTCGAGTCATGATTCCATTTTAATATTGCATGCATTTGTTTCTCTAACTACCAGGTATAGCATGTGCTTTAAACTCATCCTTTTGTGAAATTTCTCATTAGTTTTGATTAAGTAAGGACTTAAGTCAAGAGTAAAACTTTGATCATCATACTTTGTTTTACGTATACACCACCTTTTCACAGGAGGTTTGTGGCTCAGTTGGTTTACTGTAGGTAAAGTTACTGAGCTCAATATTTCTTTGAAAGGATAACTTTAGTGAACTGAATGTACTGAGTCATTTAAAACATTGTTTAAATCATATTGTCCTACAGCTAATAAAACGTTCCGCTGAAACATCTGTTGCAAAACTGCATAAACGTAATTTTATTTAAACCAGAGGATTACTGGATGTCTATACCATCACTGTCATAAACTGTTTTATGAAGTGCTGACTGAATTAGTAAGTAAACCGATGAAAACTGTAATGGTAAATGAATCCGTAATACAGTATATCTTTTTCATTCATATGTAACTATGTTTATTGTACATTAAAACAAATATTAGGGTAATGTATTTTTATCAAATCACTGTACTATTCTAACATTAAAATAATTAATTGAAAAACATTTGATGAAATGCATCGAAAGGTGCAGGTGCTATGAGAAGAAAAAAGATTGAAAAACCCCTGACCTAGAGCCATTGCATGATATTTGATCATACACTGTATGTTTTAATTGTCTGCTGTTATTAAGAATTTTCTTTTAATAATAGATGCTGGTGTACAAACAAAATTGTACAATTCTGGTTGAAATTACTGTGATCCAAATCAGCACTTACTGAGCCATTCAGCCCAAGAATTGGTTTTTTTGGCTGTTTTTTTTTTAAAGTCGTTGTATTACCATTATATATTAATCTTAATTTTTTTACACTGTGCAGGAAACTCTTTAATCCATTTTTTATATTCTCTTGTACATAACAAGATCAAAGTTTCCCTGTTGAACATTTCTGTTCAATGCTTGCATGAATCCGAATTCCATCCTGATAATTGACTTTTTTCTTTTTTTGTTTGTTTTTTGAAGTATGTGGAGAATAACAAGAAGGCTGATAATGATTGGTTCAGACTAGAATCCAATAAGGAAGGAACAAAGTAAGTATTCTAATTGTAAGAATATAATAATGGGGTACATATAATACATATATTAAACTGATTCAAGCTGCTGTTTTCTGTTTTAACCACATGCAGAGTGAAGATTTCTCTGTTGAGACCTTTTGGTTTGTATTATTTTTGGTCTTCCTGCCACAGGTGTAGTTACCTTGTTTTTCAGGATAGTTTAATCAAAAAAATTTTTTTAAGAATCAAGCTTTCTCATTCTGGTAAGAAAATTGGCCAAGGCTTTATGGTCATTTTACTTCAGAGTATTAATTCAGAATTCTAGCTAGTATTTTGTTTGACATTTTTGTTTAGATAAATGCCCCTCATTGACATTTGGAAATCTATCCAGTGTGTGTCTCATTCACATCATTTTAAGGTTGTTTTGACCCTGACAAATTAAACATTATTCCCACTTCACCATGGATAGCTGCTTAATCATAAATGTTTTTTCATCTTAATGTTGTAGAATAATGTTAGACTGGTGAATTTGAAATATTTTAGAAGCAGAGTTGGGTTGGTTCATGAATGAAATTCATCATTTCCAATTCAGTTGAGGAACTGGAATTTTAAAAAAATCCTACAGAAATCAGAGGTTGAATGGAATTGATATTTGAGGAAGTTGAATTTAATTAAGTGAAATTCTGTGTGATCCTTTTTTGAGAATTTGAAGTTCGGTTCAACAAAGAGTGAGTGTTGTAATGGTAACCGGTAGATATTTTAATTTGACAATAGTCTTTCTACTGGTAAAGAATTGCATAAACAGTGGAGGAGGATAGTTTTACTACTATAAATGTAAGCTACAGTACAGCATAAAGCACAGGAACAGTGTGTTGCCTTGCTGTTATATTAATATACTGTAATGCTTGATACCATAAACCTTAAAACACAATAATGAATAACTTAAGAATAGATTGATGCTCTTTCTTTTCACTGTAATTGTATCGAATCATTATTACATCTTTACATTTTTCATTCATAATATTACATCTCTGGGCTCTGATATCTTGGAAGTGACACTGACGATACATTCCACAGGTGTGTGCTGTATTATAGATACTCCCATATAAATTAACTTTCCTGACAAATTTCTTTAAAAAAAAAAAAAAAAAGTGTACCAAATTTCAAAAAAATTCGGTCAAAGGAGAGACCTGTTATTTTCATGTGGACAGACAGACATTATGATGATTGTAGCTTTTTGCATTTTATGTAAATGTATCAAAAAATGTCTCTACATGCATCTGAAAGTAAATTCATTTACTACCCTGTAGAAATTATTTATTGCAACAGGTACACATGTCGTAAATGTAGGAAGGACGGTCCTTGTGTGTGTGTGTGAACTGTTAACATTTGAATGTGATGATTGCACATAGCGCTGAACTGACCTCTCTATACTATTGTTGCCTCTGCATGTCATGAAGTACAAAAGAAACAGCAACATGCGGGGACTGGCAAGATCGGGGGAAAAAAACATGCAGTGTTATGCGAAATAATATGAATAATGTTGCATCCGTGCCACAATGTTTTCTGAAATGTACTATAGAGGTCATAAAATAAATAATTCCAAATATCATTTATAACTATGTCTCTGTTTTTTTTTTTTTTTGTTTTGACATCATAGACCATAAGGCACATAACTAATTCAGCGTGAGCAGGAACACTCAATAAAACTGAATAAAAAAAAAAATCAAGTGACGGTGAGGTATGAAGAAGGCAGATTCACCAGCGTTTGTGTGTCAGCTTTTATCCCTCCAGATTAGAGAATGTCCAGTTCCATTGCCTCAAAACACCACTCGCATCTACAGTTACTCCCAGTTTCAAATAAAATCTAACAGCGTCAGATCCCTAGGGCGGTAGTATGTATCGTGATCGTGACGGAGAGAATAAAAGTGAAAAAAAAACGGTAACTTTTACAAGTCCTATAAATGTACACCGTCTGTTACAGACGCAAACCAAATGTATGTGTGTACTGTATAATATTAACAATAACAGCAGCTCACTACTGAAAACGGCAAATATAGGAGGCAGTTGGGATCGAACCGGAGACTCTTGATTACAAGTCAGCAAATCTTACCGCTACACCACAGAAGCTGTTGTATCATCCTTGAACCTTTTGTGAAAGTGTTTATTTAATCTTTGGACTTCAGGCTTCACACATTATATAGTTTATGCCAACATTTTGTCATTTACTACTAAAATATGAAAAACGTTTCTGTTTTAACAATGTGTTTACACAGATTATTGCAGAAACGGAACACAGATGAAATGCATGTGTTCCAAATAACAATCTATTATTTCTACTCTAAAACTTCAGCACTTCACTCCCAGATAATCAATCAAGGCATGAGCTGGGAGAACTTTGTGCACATTCTGCGGCAGTGGGGGATGGAATAGCAGGCTGCATGCTGTTTGTCTTAATCGGCACATTTATAGGACAAAAGACGCTGAGGGAGAGGTGTGAACGGATTTAAGGTGGGCCGGATCTACGAGTTTTTTCGTAGGCTCTGGTAATTCTAGTGTTAAGCTTTTATATATACTAATTACCACAAAAACTATGCCGTCTTTGCAGGGGGCTGCTACTGTAGCTTTCAATAGTTAATCTTTTTAAAGATAATGATGAGTGGGACTGCCAAGCAGATTTGGTGATTTTTCTATGTACATATTGACTGAAGGGACATTGCTTTATATTTTTGTTAATTTTGCAATGTCACTTGTTTATATCATAAAAGGATGATGACAAGGTGGTTTCCAGTCTGCATTTTTTATTGACTTCTTTCCATCCTTTGGTTGCAGATGGTTTGGGAAGTGTTGGCATATTCATGAATTGCTGAAATACGAATTTGATGTTGAATTTGATGTGAGTATATGTAGCAGATCCCGTTTATTTACCCTATGAGGTTTTTTTATTTCAAAATGTAAATCAGTTGTATCAATTATATATAAAAATGCAAAGAAACTGATGCTGGTAACCTTACATAGCACAGAAAAGTAGCCATAATACTTAAAATACTGCAGAATGGCAAAATTATAAATATAATGTATAAAAGTATAAGTATAAAATATTGCTTAAAATGTTTCAAAATAATTGATTAAAAAATTGAGGTTTGTGTTTGATTTGTCTTAATTTCTTAGTTGCAGTTACCAAATGTTTGCTATTCATATAGTATTATTGCGGGTTTATAAATTATATTATAAATTTTGCTGGGTGATTCTCATAAATTAGGTCAATATACTGTACACTGTAAAATAATGAACTTGCATAATGTATCATCTTATGAAGTAACAAGCGACTGGGAGCCCGATTGAATCGGGCTACAAATTCTGCGTTTGTGAAAGCAATACCTTCTCTGCAAAGAATTATTTGTTTTTTTAAGTCCCTGAAATGATTTTGTTATCATGGCACTGATTTGTGGGTAAAATCCTTTGTGTCCGATTTGCATGATTTCTTTCAGCGTTAGTAGCATTTGTAGCCTCGTGCTGCTTTTCCGTTTGTTGTGCACGTTGTGTACGTCTGATCACATTAGCAAGTCTATGTTCCTTGTTAGTTATGTGACTTCATTTCCTATGCATTCTTTCTGCGGCCGTTGCTGTTGTGGCTGCATTGCAATCGTCACTCATTTTAGATCTGAAATCGGCTAAAATTTAAACAATGACCATTGTTAACACCCAGCTGTCATTACTCATGCTTCTAACTTGTATTGAGTCGAGGTATTGACGCGAACACCATACATAGTCATACATACGGGATATTGACGCGAACAGCATACATCGTCATACATATGGGGTATTGATGCGAACACCATACATACGGATACTATCAAATTATATATCAGGATTAGACGTGCATGTTTAATGTGCATTAAGGTTGTATACATTTGATTTCTGAAAGAAATTGGATAATCCTGCAAAAACCTAGCTGTTAAAGTAACATGCCAAATTTAACAGTAACTTTTCATGTTTTGTTTATCACATCACATGTTTTGTTTATCACACAGAAAGAAAAAGTATACAAATCAAATTCACTACCCCCCCCCCCCCAAAAACCTATATTTAATGAGGTTCCATTTAACAATTACCACCCCAAGGTACTTTATAGAATCACAGCTATATGATTTTTTTTTTTAGATAGATGGTACTTTATTTGTCCCAAACAGTAACTTTCAACCTATTTTTGTGAAAAGTCTGGTTCAAGGTCACACAACTGGTCAGAAGCAATGATTGAACTTAAAAGTCTTTGTTTAAAGATTAGTTTTACTTAAGTTAATATAATTCTGCTAGTGGTTACCATATTATAATAGATTAAATCCCTACCTTAATGACTTGCATATTTTTTTCATATACTGTACTAACATAAATTGCCTTGTCTTGAAATAGTTAAAACTTGTTAAGTGCTTCCTGTTACTTAAACTTCAAAATACCATTTTACTGGTTAGTGGATTTTACCTGATACTGTATTGATATTACAGAAGAATTTCATTTTACTAATATACACTAAATAGTACCGGTATGTACACAGTAGTGAACTAGGTTCATTCAGATTATTTTAATTTACTTTGTTTTATCTGAATGTATTTTGCGATATTGTTTTCACTTTGTGCTAAATATTTACTTCAGGTTTGTAGGTGCTTCCCGTGATAGATCTTAAATCAAAGCAATTAATATGTAAAAAACATAAAATTACCATTTGAACTGAATTGATGAAATTAGCAAGTGCATAGATAGTGACTGACAGGGCCAAAACATCCATGGTAATCAAAGTTTCTTATATAAATAACTTTTCTTTCATTTTAAAGATACCAGTTACATATCCTGCCACGGCACCAGAAATTGCAATCCCTGAATTGGATGGTAAGACTGCCAAAATGTACAGGTTAGTTTATAAATCTGATTTACCATAAAGATCCTGGGTTGCATATATGCATAGTGCTGTGAAAAAGTATTTGCTCCCTACCTAATTTCCTCCATCATATTGCTTACTCATAACACTTAATTGTTTCTGATCTCCAAAAAATTTAGTATAGTACAAAAGACAACCCTAGTCAACACAATGCATCCATCCATCCATTTTCCAACCCGCTGAATCCAAACACAGGGTCACGGGGGTGTGCTGGAGCCAATCCCAGCCAACACAGGGCACAAGGCAGGAAACAATCCTGGGCAGGGTGCCAACCCACCGCAGGACACACACAAACACACCCACACACCAAGCACACACTAGGGCCAATTTAGAATCACCAATCCACCTAACCTGCATGTCTTTGGACTGTGGGAGGAAACCAGAGCGCCCGGAGGAAACCCACGCAGACACGGGGAGAACATGCAAACTCCACGCAGGGAGGACCTGGGAATCAAACCCAGGTCCCCAGATCTCCCAACTGCGAGGCAGCAGCGCTACCCACTGCGCCACCGTGCCGCCCAACACAATACATAATTTTTTAAATAATTGTTTGATTTATTGAAGGAAAAAAGTTCACCAACACATATTCCACCCATGTGAAAAAGTATTTGTCCCCTGAAATTTAATACTTGTTTGTGCCTTCTATAGCAGCAACAACTTCAATTGCATGCTTCCAATAACAGGGGATCAGTCCTTGGCAATCCCTGTGGAGAAATTCTCGCCCACTCTTCTCCACAGAATTCTTTTAATTCAGCTGCATATACATTATATATATATATATATATATTCCTGCAATTTCAGGAAGTAGACTTACTCTTGTGCTTCAGATCATTGTCCTGCTGCATATACCAATTGTGCTTGGGCTACAGATCACAGACTGATGACCAGACTTTTTCTTTCAGTACTTTCTGGTGGAGAGCTGAATTCATGCTTCCCACAAGTATGGCAACTCACCCAGACCCAGAACCAGAAAAAACATCCCCATACCATTTTACTACCACCATGTTTGATTGTGTATATGCTGTTCTTTTTGTGGAAAGCTGTGTAAGCATTACACCAGATGTAATAGGACCCATGTCTTCCAAAAAGATCCAATTTCTTCTGTCTACAAAACCTCATCCTAAATGTTTTGGGGGGAAATTAAAATGTTTTTTGGCAAATATTAGACAAGTCTTTATGTTCCTCTTGTTTAACAGTGATTTTCATCTTGCAGCTCTACCATGGATACCATTTTTGCCCAGTATGTTTCTAATGATGGAATTATGAACGATGACATTAATTCAGTTGAGAGAGGAGCGCAGTTCCATAGATGTTCATCTGGGTTTTTTTGTGACTTCCTGGATGAGTTTTCAATGCGCTCTTGGAGTAATTTTGCAAGGCTGGCTGCTCCTGGGCAGATTTATCACTGTTCCAAGTTTTCTCCATTTGTAAACAATGGTTCTCACGGTGGTTCGCTGTAGTCTCAGGGTTTTATAGATTGTTTTGCAGTCCTTTCCCACCTGATTGATTTATTACTGAGATCTTGTGGAATTTCTTTTGATTAAGGCATCTAGCGTTGCTCATTTAGACCTTTTAACGAACTTCTGCTGGAAATATTCTATTTAAGTATTTTAGTACAGTTGGCAGCAATCAAGAATCGGTGTGTTTAGTCTAATTTAACCTGTTGTTTAAATTTGGTTCATTGGTTGATTGAGTGACTAAGGAGATAGTTACTTTGTTATATGGGTTATATAGATGTTGGTTAATTTTTTTTTTCTTTCCCTAAATCAAATGATCATTTAAAAATTGTGTATTATATATACTCAAGTTGTCTTTTGTATTATACTAAATTTGTTTGGAGATCAGAAGCAATTAAGTATTACGAATAAGCAAAATTAAAGGAAATCAGGAAGGGTCAAATATTTGTTTTTACGGCACTATATTTTGTTGTTTTGGTTGCCCTATGGCAATACTAAAAAAATATAAAATATTTAAATAAAACTGTCATCTTGAAAAATACTTTGAACAATTTTTGTTTATAATATTTGGCCAATGTTTATTGTAATTTTCCAATGAGAATACATATAATTTACATTAAAAATCCAAAGAAAAAGGGTAAAAGTGAAAGTTATTTTGTAAATTTTTAGTGTAGTAACTTGTATTCTTCCATTTCTTGATCAACTATATAATAAAAAGCAACTGATTGATGAGCTCTAAGTCTTCATTTTAAATACTGGAATTATTGTTGTGTTGTTCAGTTTGCACAGTTTATCTTATACATTAATTTGTATAAATGTGAAATGCTGTATTTAAGTTAAGTATAGGCTGCGATTTTCAAAATGGCTGTCCCTAAGGATAAGAAGGTTTTTATAGTCATCTGTTCATGACGCTGCTACTTCAGTCATACTAGGAGATACAGCTACAGTGTAATCAGTATTAAACAATAGAACAGAATAGATGTAAAGGCTAATAGCACAGAAGATGAGGTTTGTGGTTGTAGCTCAGTCTTCATTATAACCCAGAAATCATCCATGTTAAGGTAAATGGTCTTAAAATTGCAGTAGGAAGAGTCAATGTGGGCGTGTGCATAATTATGTCCAGCGATGGACTGGTGCACCATACAAGGTTGTTCCTCATTTGAACCAACTAGTTGTTTGCCCCCATGACCTTTGATGTAACTAACTAATTGAACAAAAAGTTTATTTACTGCTCAGCTTCCTGTACGTTTATCATTATTAGTCTTAAACTGGACTCTTTCGGTCAGCATTTATTGTAAAAGCTACATGCATCTACATGAAGACTGTGCCTCATATTCTCAATTGAAAGCTAAAGATAGTTAAAGCTGAATTATCATAAAAAAGAAACAATTAGGGTGAATATAATATTGCCATTGTCCATGTGAAGTTAACACATTCTCTCTGTGTCCACATCGGTTTTCCTCCCATGCACCCCAGCAATTTGCTTGTCATGGACCCTGATAGACTTTTGCCCCCTGCAACCTTGATTTGGTCTATGCAGTTGAAATGCTAGAAGTGAATGTGCAGGTAATGGAAGCATTAATTGTTTGCTGCAATGGATGAACTGAATTATTGATATTGTATTAAAAAAAAAAAGCTCCAAAATCCTGACTTAAAAATTACGCACATGAGTAAAAGCTACAGTATCTTTAAACATTCCTAACCTATTTTTGCCTAATTACTTCTAACATGCCTTATCCTTATTACTCTTTGAAGACAAAAACCGAGTCTTCCAGAATCTCTCACAGTAGACCAGTGACTCGGCTACATGTGTCTGCAAACCTCCAATTCTCAAAGATTAAGAATAAATGGTTACAATGCAAAAATCCATAAAAGAGAAACACTTAAGGGCTTATAAGCAAACCCGCAGCCACAACAACAAAAGAAAAAGTTGCTGGTTTCAGAAGTTGAGATGTTAAAAACAGCTGTTGAAGAAGAATATTCAGAAATACAATGTCAAATTAAAAATAAGAAAATCAAGCACAACTACATTCCAGACCATAAGCTTTACTCTCACATGACTCATTGCACCTACTTAGGTAATGTAAATCATTTTATCCTCAGTCATGCACACAGTGATTATGTCACCTTTCAGACTGAAGTAGTGTTCTAAGTAGAATTCTTTAAACATCCTAAACTAATACTTGAAATAGTGCAGGAATTTTCACAGAATGTTAATTGATAGATACTTTATTAATCCCAAGGGGAAATTCACATACTCCAGCAGCAGCATATCGATAAAAAAACAGTATTAAATTAAAGAGTGATAAAAATGCAGGTATAACAGACAGTAACTTTGTATAATGTTAACGTTTTCCCCCCAGAGTAGAATTGAAGAGTCACATAGTGTGGGGGAGGAACGATCTCCAGTCTGTCAGTGGAGCAGGACAGTGACAGCAGTCTGTCGCTGAAGCTGCTTCTCTGTCTGGAGATGATACTGTTCAGTGGATTCTCCATGATTGACAGGAGCTTGTTCAGCACCCATTGCTCTGCCACAGATGTCAAACTGTCCAGCTCCGTGCCTACAATAGAGCCTGCCTTCCTCACCAGTTTGTACAGGCGTGAGGCGTCCCTCTTCCTTATGCTGCCTCCCCAGCACACCACTGCATAGAGGAGGGTGCTCGCCACAACCGTCTGACAGAACATCTGCAGTATCTTATTGCAGATGTTGAAAGACACCAGCCTTATAAGGAAGTATAGTCAGCTCTGTCCTCTCTTACACAGAGCATCAGTATTGGCAGTCCAGTCCAATTTATCATCCATCTGCACTCCCAGGTATTTATAGGTCTGCACCCTCTGCACACAGTCACCTCTGATGATCACGGGGTCCATGAGGGGCCTGGTCCTCCTAAAATCCACCACTATCTCCTTGGTTTTGCTGGTGTTCAGTTGTAGGTGGTTTGAGTCGCACCATTTAACAAAGTCCTTGAATAGGTTCCTATGCTCCTCCTCCTGCCCACTCCTGATGAAGCCCACGATAGTAGTGTCATCAGTGAACTTTTTGCATGTGGCAGGACTCCGAGTTGCATTGGAAGTCCGATGTATATAGGCTGAACAGGACCGGAGAAAGTACAGTCCCCTGCAGCGCTCCTGTGTTGCTGACCACAATGTCAGACCTGCAGTTCCCGAGACGCACATACTGAGGTCTGTCTGTAAAACAGTCCACGATCCATGCCACCAGGTATGAATCTATTCCCATCTCGGTCAGCTTGTCCCTAAGGAGCAGAGGTTGGATGGTGTTGAAGGCGCTAGAGAAGTCCAGAAACACAATTCTTACAGCACCACTGCCTCTGTCCAAGTGGGAGAGGGATCGGTGTAGCATATAGATAATGGCATCCTCCGCTCCCAACTTCTCCTGGTATGTGAACTGCAGAGGGTCGAGGACGTGGCGGACCTGTGGCCGCAGGTGGTGAAGCAGCAGCTGCTCCATAGTCTTCATCACATGTGACATCAGAGCGACAGGCTGGAAGTCATTCAGCTCACTAGGACGTGATACAAGATGTTTTCCAAAGCCTCGGGACTCTCCCCTGTTCCAGGCTCAGGTTGAAGATGTGCTGTAGATGACTCCCCAGCTCCAACGCACAGGCCTTCAACAGTCATGGCGATACTCCATCTGGACCCACTGCTTTGCTGGCACGAAGTCTCCTCAGCTCTCTGCTTACCTGGGCTGCTGTAATTAGGGGTTGGGGGAAACTCTCTCATATGCTGGTATCAGCAGAAGGATGGGTGGAGGGTGCAGTACTCCGAGGTGAGAATAGGTTAGGGTGGTCAAACCTGTTAAAGAAGTTGTTCATCTGGTTTGCTCTCTCCATGTCTCTCTCGATGGTGGCACCCCACTTTGAACTGCAGCCAGTGATGATCTTCATCCCATCCAACACTTCTTTCATGCTGTTATTCTGCAACTTCTGCTCCAGCTTTCTCCTGTACTGCTCTTTTGCCACCCTGAGCTGGACCTGGAGTTCCTTCTGAAACTTTCCTTATGAAAGTTGTCATAATTAAACATTTTAATCACTTTTAAGACTGGTAATACAACCAAAGTTACTAGTCCAACATGAAAGTTTCTGTCTTCTGATAAGCAAACTAGATGTCCCTTCCAAAATATGTTGGTTTGTATATGGGATACATTTTTATGGTCAGAAATTAATAGGCAATGTATAAATCCAATTTTCAAACTATTTCAAAGTCATCAGGATACTAATTAATGTAGTTCTTACATAATTTAATATTTGTTTTGTTACAGAGGAGGAAAAATTTGTCTAACTGATCATTTTAAACCACTCTGGGCAAGAAATGTTCCAAAATTTGGATTAGCTCATTTGATGGCCCTTGGGGTAGGTATACTGAATCATATTGTACTAGGAATTACATTTATGAAAGTGGTAATGTGTACAAATAATAAATGCAAATTAAATCAGTTTCTTTATCCTTACATGTTATTTAATGGTATAAATTATATTGGTGTTTTCTGTATGTTTCATCATGTTTCTTTTCTTTCACTTTCTGTGTTGGATTGTCCAGATGACGGTCACATTGGTATCACACCAAGTCAGCCAGTCAAGATTAGATTTTTTCTAGGAAAAGTTTTCTACTTCTCATAGGATATTTCCAGGCACAGTCAGACAACTAAAGGGCAAATTTCCTCTGTTATGTCCAAAATCTTAACCTAGTTGTCATTGCAAACAGATAGATATTCCTTGTGCAGCCACAGCTGGTCAAGATAGGAATGTAGATTAAGTAGTCAGTCAATCATTTTGTGTGAACACTGACCTTCTACTTAAGCCAGCATCATGAGTTGCATTTGTCAGTCTCCATAACAACAACTTTCAAGCAATACAAAAAATGACCTAAAACATTCCAGTTAGGGCACATAAATACACTTCTGTTGTACTGTTTAAGGTTTGGTATTCCAGAAGAGACCCTAGACCTCACACTAACCTTTAACCCGCTTCAGTACATGAGCAGATCAGGCTTTGAAATGGACAAGTGGACATTATCACCCCTAAGCATCATAGATGCAACCATCAGGTTTCCAAAACAGATACTTATTTTCCAAGCCGTGATATCCAGTACGAGAAAACCATCATCCACAGAAGAGGAGGCATGTCTTTGTTGCCACTTTTAATGGACTAACAATTAACGTCAAGTATGTGAATAGGTTTTGAATGGAATTTAGCAGTGACTCCTGACTTAACTCTTGTGGAACCTTTCACATGATACCATGGTGATAAGTCCTCTGCATATCCACATAATCCATCTACAGATTTTGAGAACACCAGTGAACACTCTATTATCCAAGAACAAAGATTGGATACCGGATTGGAATCCACTTTGGTTTTCCTTGATCTAAAGTTCAGCTGTTAGCCAACACATTTGGCATATGAAAATCTGTCTCTTAATAACTGGAAGATATTTTCTTTTTCTCCCTTTAATGAAGATCACCACCCCATTCTGCCAATACTAATACCCTTACATGAAACAAATGTTAAAGGAGCATTTTAACCAAAACACTCTTAATATGTCCTTTGCTTTTGGAATTTCTGGATGCATCTCATTTACATAGTAACTTCAAAATGTCTGCAGTCTAATTTTATAATGGGTTTAGGGACTTCTTCTTATTATTATTTTCCAACTACATCTTACACAGATTTCACCAAACACCATCATGTTCTTAGCCTAACAGTACTTTTCAATAAGAGAATATATGCAGGCTGACCACATGGAGTGCTGAAAGGTGGGTATGTACTTTGTCTAACTGAACAACATATTGCCTTTTTAGGTATATTATTATTTAATATGATTTTTTTATATATCTATACTAATCTGAATGTTTCATTCTCTCTAGCTTGGACCATGGCTTGCCGTTGAGATTCCTGACCTCATTACCAAAGGACAGATTGAACATAAAAGCAAGTCATCAAGTTGAATGTCTATGGCTGTTCTAGTCTGATGAAACTGATATGTCCAATTGCTTTCAGGTCCATGCCAGTCTTATGTCCTCTTAGAGTAATTCATCCAGTGTACTTGTCCAGTTCAGAATGACTCGATTTACTAAGCATTTCATCATGTGACCTTTGGCAATTTGTCCCTTTTCTTATATGGCAATTAACTCATTATTGTGTTCATCTTTTTAAAACACCGTGTTCAGGAAATATTAACTGTATTAGTTGGTATACTGCTTATTATATACATCAGGAAGGTTGTCTAAAGATGATTTGCCCAAATATGAAGATCTGTGACATTTCTCTATTCATTCACTTTGGTTTTAAGAACTGTTAAAAATATATATTTATTTTATATTGGTATGAATCTTATAGTTTGTATCTTCATGTACATTATTTTTGTGATGAAAACAATGAACAAAGAAGTAAAACATCATCAATCTGAAAGTTAAACAAGAGAGGGAAAAAATAAATCACATTCTATGAAAAATATAAATATTTAAAGAAACAGTTTTTTTGCTATTCTTTGGCAAAATGTATTAGAAACAGGAATTGATCTTAGTTTCAGAAAATTAGTTGTTGTTTTAAAAAAGCTTGTGAGAATAAATATAACATCTACCACAATAGTATATGTTGAAAGTAGAAATGGAAGTGCCTTAAAGATTCCATGTCAGTTGTGTAAATTGTGTAATGATTGAATATGCTAATGTAAAATCTTTCTATCAAAGTAACTTTTAAGAGGTCATCATTGGGGTGCTGGAAAGTGTCTTTTACAGTTTGATATAAACAATCAGTATTTGTCAAAGGTAAAATCAATTTAAGCAGGACTTTCATTTTATTTAGACTGGGTGCATTACATAAGGTTAAAATTTGTATAATGATCATTTAAATGTAGTTTTACACACTTTTACAAATCCTGGAGGTAAATATTCTAACTGTATAATTGTTTTCACTCCATCTTCTCTAAGCATTTTTTAACCTCTTGTTTAAATTTGAATCATGCCTAGAAAAAAGTTAATTCAATTAGGTACACTATGAAGTCTGTTATGGCCTGTATTTATCAACTGTCTCAGAATTACTCCTCGGAATTGCACTAAAACTCTGACTAGGATAAGTCAGTCACACTGAGTCACAAGAAAGGCTCAGTGGCTCTGAGGCTAGAGATCTGCCCTGGCAATTGGAAGGTTGCCGGTTCGAATCCCATAAATGCCAATAGGGACTCTGCTCTGTTGGGCCCTTGAGCAAGGCCCTTAACCTGCAATTGCTGATCGCTTTGAGCAGTGAGAAAAGCACTATATAAATGCAAAGAATTATTATTATTAGGACATTAGAAGTATTTTCAAAGTGTCCTGCACCCACTCCCAGATAGGATTGAGAGTTCATTTTGAGAATTACTGATGTCTCGACTTCATGATTCAAATTAGTACTCATGATGATAATTTGCAATTTTCACAAAGATTAATTTTATGATTATTATTAATATATAATACCATTAATATATAATAACAGAAGGAAAATATTATAAGGTAGGCTACTGCGCAAAGTTGCACATAATTGTTGCCAGTCTGTTACAACATCAAGAATAATACTATACAAGCAATGAAACAGAAAGACTGAGATGCACACACTGAATGAGAACAAAGCCAGAAATCTGACATGTTTATGTAAGAATTAATGTTCCAGGGATTGTTTCTACCTTGCACCCTATGCTTGCTGGGATAGATTTCAGCTTCACTGTGACCCTGATTAGGATAAAGTGGGTTTAGAACATGGGTGGTTGACTGGGTGATCCACAGCTGTACTTTCAGGTAGGCTGTGCCAGCATTCTTGAACCTTGTAAAATGTAACTGAATTTTCCAGCGGTTTGTGGAACGCAGAGCTCAGCATGCCTGTGGCATTTCACTGTCAATCACCCTTCCACTCTTGCTCATCTTTAGGCCAACATGGTGGCCACTACAGTACAGCATGATTATGCACATTTGAGGCAGTGATCTTTTATGTACGTGTCAATTATTTCTTCCACATTACCTTACATGGAGTGGCAGGGAGGTGTATGAATCTGTGTATTACCTCACATATTGTATGAGTTTGGTGCAAAATGTGAGGAATAGTTGGTTATGATACACCCTAATCATCACAATTGCAAAGTTGCATTTACAAGTAATGTTAAAGTCTCATTTCAGCTGACAGCACGTGGGAGCAAGTATGTAACTTACAAGATTTCTTACAAGCATTATTCCATCTCCATCAGATTGATATCTTTTTACAAGTTCATTGTTGTCTGGTTTTTCTGAAACATTCTGGCTTTCCCGGAATGTGTGATATGTGTGCCAGCCTCTGCCTAAATGCCATCTTCTGTCAGGTCCTAGCAAGTTTGGACATCACACAAGCTCTCCTAAATCCTGGTGAAGTTGGAACTGTTTTCCTAGATTAGGAAAATTAATAAAATGCTTTTACTTGTACTCCTAAGAGCAGGACCAAATTTGTGTCACTGTGAAATTTCTGAGCTACTTAGAACCATTTTCCTCCTTTGAGACGTTTGATAAATATAGGCACAGGTCTTAAATGAAGTTAATCTAGGTTAGTTAGATATAGACCTTTTCCAGGATTCTGGGTAATAAAAGGCACCTATTCATTACAATCTTTCAATATTAGAAATGAAAATGAAAAAGAAATTTGCTGTGTGTTCTTTGGTCAGGAGTTTTATTAATCACAAGAATGTATACAGGGTTCATATATACATATACTGTATTTATGTTTGACTGTGTGTGTATGTATGTATGTATGTGTGTGTATATATATATATATATATATATATATAAAATAATCTCCATCCATCCATCCATTATCCAACCCGCTATATCCTAACTACAGGGTCACGGGGGTCTGCTAGAGCCAATCCCAGCCAGTACAGGGCGCAAGGCAGGAAACAAACCCCAGGCAGGGCGTCAGCCTACCGCAGGGCGCACACACACATACACACACCAAGCACACACTAGGGACAATTTAGGATCGCCAATGCACCTAACCTGCATGTCTTTGGACGGTGGGAGGAAACCGGAGAACCCGGAGGAAACCCACGCAAACACGGGGAGAACATGCAAACTCCACGCAGGGAGGACTCGGGAAGCTCCTCCTAACTGCGAGGCAGAAGCGCTACCCACTGCGCCACTGTGCCGCCCGTATATATATGTATGTGTATATATATATATATATATATATAAATAAAATCCCTATGTGCGTCCAGGTGCCCGTGTGTGGGTGTCTTCTGGTGAAGTGCGCATGCGCGGGGCACGGTGCGATGCGTGATATTACTGTCAGAGAAAGTTAGAGGCGTTTTATGGAAATACAAACCAGTATTACTGCGAGAGGAAATTAAAGGTACACAATACAGTGACGCATATTACAGCCACATACAAGCCAGTATTACTGTCAAGAGGAGATTAAAGGCATATTACCGACGCGCACACCTGTATTACCACCAGAGAAAATTAAAGGTATATTACGGACGTACAAGCCAATATCCTTCAATAAGGGCGACCTCAATTGGGCGCAGCGAATAAAGGCGCACGTAAATAAAGATCTGCACCTTTGTTGCTCTTCACATATTCCAGAGCCATTTGAACTAAATTATCTACGAACGCCTTTATTCGCCGTGCTCAATTGAGATCGCCCTTTTGAAGCTCGCCTTTTTGTGCGCGCCCTTATTGAATAGAGCCGTACAAGACAGTATTACTGTCACAGAAAATTAAAGACACACAATACACGGCGGCAGCCCACGAAGAATGGTCAGCTCAGCAAGTAAACATCAACAAAAGAAAGGCTGAAAGAAAGAAAAATACGACCAACAAAAAGAATGAGGTCAAAGTCCCTTGCCATTTAATATAGACTGTTCCTACTAATGTTTATGCACTACTGTTCTAGCGCCCGTTATTGTAATGGGCTAAATGACTAGTATATATATATATATATGTGTATATATATATATGTATATACAAACACACACATACTATATGTATTGTGTATTTATATATGAATGTATGCATGTATGTGTGTCTGTGTATATACAGTTAGGTCCATAAATATTTGGACAGAGACAACTTTTTTCTAATTTTGGTTCTGTACATTACCACAATGAATTTTAAATGAAACAACTCAGATGCAGTTGAAGTGCAGACTTTCAGCTTTAATTCAGTGGGGTGAACAAAACGATTGCATAAAAATGTGAGGCAACTAAAGCATTTTTTAACACAATCCCTTCATTTCAGGGGCTCAAAAGTAATTGGACAAATTAAATAACTGGAAATAAAATGTTCATTTCTAATACTTGGTTGAAAACCCTTTGCTGGCAATGACAGCCTGAAGTCTTGAACTCATGGACATCACCAGATGCTGGGTTTCCTCCTTTTTAATGCTCTGCCAGGCTTTTACTGCAGCAGCTTTCAGTTGCTGTTTGTTTGTGGGCCTTTCTGTTCGAAGTTTAGTCTTCAACAAGTGAAATGCATGCTCAATTGGGTTAAGATCAGGTGACTGACTTGGCCATTCAAGAATTTTCCACTTCTTTGCTTTAATAAACTCCTGGGTTGCTTTGGCTGTATGTTTTGGGTCATTGTCTGTCTGTATCATGAAACGCCGTCCAATCCATTTGACTGCATTTAGCTGGATTTGAGCAGACAGTATGTCTCTGAACACCACAGAATTCATTCGGCTGCTTCTGTCCTGTGTCACATCATCAATAAACACTAGTGTCCCAGTGCCACTGGCAGCCATGCACACCCAAGCCATCACACTGCCTCCACCGTATTTTACAGATGATGTGGTATGCTTTGGATAATGAGGTGTTCCACGCCTTCTCCATACTTTTTTCTTGCCATCATTCTGGTAGAGATTGATCTTGGTTTCATGTGACAAAAGAATGTTTTTCCAAAACTGTGCTGGCTTTTTTAGATGTTCTTTAGCAAAGTCTAATCTAGCCTTTGTATTCTTGAGGCTTATGAGTGGCTTGCACCTTGCAGTGTACCCTCTGTATTTACTTTCATGCAGTCTTCTCTTTATGGTAGACTTGGATATCAATACGTCAACCCCCTAGAGAGTGTTGTTCACTTGGTTGGCTGTTGTGAAGGGGTTTCTCTTCACCATGGAAATGATTCTGCGATCATGCACCACTGTTGTCTTCCGTGGACGTCCAGGTCTTTTTGCGTTGCTGAGTTCACCAGTGCTTGCTTTCTTTCTCACGATGTACCAAACTGTAGATTTTGCCACTCGTAATATTGTAGCAATTTCTTGGATGGGTTTTTTCTGTTTTCGCAGCTTAAGGATGGCTTCTTTCACCTGCATGGAGAGCTCCTTTGACCGCATGTTGTCTGTTCACAGCAAAATCTTCCACATGCAAGCACCACACCTCAAATCAACTCCAGGCCTTTTATCTGCTTAATTGATAATGATATAACGACGGACTTGCCCACACCTGCCCATGAAATAGCCTTTGAGTCAATTGTCCAATTACTTTTGAGCCCCTGAAATGAAGGGATTGTGTTAAAAAAAATGCTTTAGTTGCCTCACATTTTTATGCAATCGTTTTGTTCACCCCACTGAATTAAAACTGAAAGTCTGCGCTTCAACTGCATCTGAGTTGTTTCATTTAAAATTCATTGTGGTAATGTACAGAACCAAAATTAGAAAAAAGTTGTCTCTGTCCAAATATTTATGGACTTAACTGTATATCCTGCTATGCTGGATCTTGTCTTCCCGCATCAGGTGGAGATGGGGCATCTGTGAACCGTTGGTGGTCTTCAGGGTGAGTCGCTCCTGCAGGGTTGTGCGTGTACCGCTACTGTGGTGCGTGTATGGCTTCTCCTGCTGTGCCAGGCGGTCCACAAAATTATTTTTGTGATGGGTCCCTGCCTTGTGGAAGCCCGCCCCGGGCACAGACGGGCAGACACCGATGGTTCAGACACCAAAACACGTTTATTATACATATTTACAAATTGTGCACACAACCCGATGCCCCTGCACCACACACCCTCAGTCCGAGCCTCTCAATGTCCATGCCTTCCTTCACCGCCTCCACTGCTTTCCGAGCTCTGTCCCTTCCACCTGACTCCAGCTGACGAATGGAGGGAGGCAGCCCCTTTTAAGTCCACCCAGATGTGCTCCAGGTGCCTCCTGACAAGATTCTTGCGGCAGTTCCTGGTGTAGCGGAAGTGCTGCACGAACATCCGGAAGCACTCCGGGTGTCCCTAGTTTTCCTTCCGCCAGCACCACCGTGTGTGGCGAAAGTACTGACGTCCAGGGCTTCTCTGGCGTTTGGGCACACCCTGGCAGTGACCATGGCCCACATAGGGTTGAGCTTCCATGCTCTGTTTCTGTGATCCCCAGACAAACCAGGGCGGCTGCCCTCTCGTGGTCCGGAGGAGGCGTCGTCCCTCTCCCGGTCCTTTTTAGGTGTCCCGGCAAGGCTCGCCACGATATATATATATATAAGACACTAAGTCCAAAGGCTTCAAGAAAACCAGCTTTATTCTAATCAAAACTGGAACAGTCAGTATTTATTCAAGAGCTACCACTCCAATACACACAGACACAGCAAACTTGCAAGGGCAGGGTCAGGTCAATGGCCACGTTGTAATGTTTCCCACATCACCCATCAGGCGACAGATGTGTTACGTGGGGAGGCTGTGAACTTGAAGTCGCCTTGGTGGTGCTGCCAACCTGTGGTTGCCTTGGCAACGGACAAGCCACCCTTGACAGACGTGTCAATTGCGTTTCAATGTGCAGGACAGTTGGGGAGAGTTTCAAAAGAGCTTAAACATCTCACCCCCCTAGCTTTGTTCACACCAGTGAGGACAAAGCAACTGCCTAAGCTGGGCTCGATGTTGATGTGCATAACACCTGCATGGTGGTGGAAATCAAAAGCAAATGGCTGCAAGCTAATAAACCACAGAGTGAACTAGGCATTTATATCCTTATGTCTGTAGAGCCACTGGAGTGCAGCATGGTCAGTCACCAGGGTAAAAAGCCAACCCCATAAGTAGTAGCAGAGGGTCTCCACCACCCACTTAATAGCTAAACATTCTTTCTCAGTGGCAGAGTAATTATGCTCCCTGGGAAGCAATTGCCTGCTCAGAAATCTGATGAGATGATCCTACCCATCAAAATACCGAGACAGCACCGCCCCCAAACCGAAAGCACTCACATCCATCTGCAGAATGAATTCTTTAGAAAAGTCGGGATTCCACAGTCCCGGGAACAATGACAAAGCAGCTTTTAAGTCAGAGATGGCCCTCTCACAATCATCAATCCAGACAATAGCGTAGTTTTTTCTACCCTTTGTCAGCTCCGTAAGAGTTGCCGCTCACCCAACTTGTTCAACTGAGGTTTAATTAAACCCTATAGAGTACCCCCAAATAATACATTTCCGACTTCCCCAATTTACCCTTCTTAGGGTTTGCTGTCAACCCTGGCAGCCTCAAGTTGCCAAGCACTGCTTGCAGGCAGTTGTGATACAACCTCCAATTATTACTAAAAATGACCACATCTTCGAGATACACTTCAGTATATGCAGAATGGGGTTGCAGAATCTGATCCATCATCCACTGAAAAGTTAACAGAACACCATTCAGACTAAAAGGAAGCCTGGTGAATTCAAACAACCCATTCAGAGTGGCGAATGTGGTCTTCTCGCAATTGGATTCCTCTAGGGGCACCTACCAGTACCCCTTCATGTGATCCTGGCTGGAAATGTACAAGGCTTGTCCAAGTTTCTCAAACAAGTCATCAATACACAGCATCAGATAGGCGTCAAACTTGGAGATCTTATTCATGTGGCTGAAATCTATACAGAACTCAACCGAGCCGTCCAGAATTGGAACGAGAACAGTTGGGCTACATCATTCACTTTTACTTTTGCGAATTACACCCAGTTTGAGTACTTCACCTCCTCACGTATCGCCTTCCTCGTCACTTCCTGAAGATAATACAGGCGTAGCTGTACTTTAACGCCGGGTTCTGTTACTATCTTGTGTTCCACAATTTCCATCTGATCAGTGACAGCAACTTAGCCTTCTGGGTGTCTGTCAAATTGTCATCAATAGTAACTTCTGTCTAAGACAGGGGTAGGCAACGTCGGTCCTGGTGAGCTGCAGTGGCTACAGGTTTTCATTCCAACCCAATTGCTTAATTAGAAACCAATCATTGCCAATCTCAGACCTTATTTAATTTTATGGCTTGTTAGTCTGTGCAATGTAAGGCTCTTATATCGTACATTTTTTTCCTTTCCAAGGATATCATCCAAATGATATGAAGCCTAAAACAGATCATTTTTAGTCTGTCACATTTTTCTATTAAGTGTTTTATTAAATCAAACAGTGCATGATGAACACACACAGATGTAATTGGAAAAAAGCTAGCTGGAGAACTGCTGGCTGCTTTGTCTTTTACATCTTATTGCTAATAAGGAGCAATTAAAACACTGAATGCAGCAGTTTAAGATTGAAATAAGCAATTCAGGTTGGAGAACCTTAACAAGCGAGACCACTAAAATGAAGCATCAAAATGTCACTTAAGCAATATGTGCTTCATCAGCAATAATTGAGTTCTCGTTAAGGAACTGGGTTGGAACAAAAACCTGCACATACTGCGGCTCACCAGGACCGACGTTGCCTACCCCTAGTCTAAGAGACTGCTGCTGACGTGGCCAACACCTACTGGGGCTCGTGCCACTCTTTCAGAAGATTCACGTGTAAGATTTGTACAGGCTTTCATCTGCTGGGAATCCTCACCTTGCAATTTACGGGAGGCATACATTCCTCCACCACTGCTGGAGCCACCCACTTTGCATGAAATGTATGTGAATCACATGGGAACCAAATCCAGTACCCGACTGTCCTTTTTGAATTTGCAAAATATTCTTTTCTTATCATAATTACGTTTTTGTGCTTCCTGTTTGTGCTGCTGATGTTCTATCACGACTGAAGACAGTTATGAAATCTGTTGTAGGAGCAAAACAACCCGAATGACAAATCTCATTTAGTGAGTTGCATTGCGAACTCCTGTCCATTCCTCCCGAAAAATATCCAACATCCCTCATGGTCAATGACCAAATAACAAAATGGACTTGAGCTGGTGGATGCCAAGGGCGACTCCCAAACAGCAAACAGGAGAAACGGTAACATGGCGTCCCAGGAGGTTAGGTTGTCATGGGTTACCCACCAAATCATCAGTTTTAAAGTCTTGTTAATAATAAATAATAATAATTCATTACATTTATATAGCGCTTTTCTCAGTACTCAAAGCGCTATCCACACAGGGAGGAACCGGGAAGCGAACCCACAATCTTCCACAGTCTCCTTACTGCAAAGCAGCAGCACTTCAACAGATAAATGGCCTGACTGAATGGTTTGTGATAAACAGTGGTGTTCAATTATTTAATTGCAAAGTTTTCACACAGCTGCTTCATGACGCTGGACAACGGAGACCGTACCCTGGTAGGTTAAAATATTGCAAGGGATATCAATATGTGTTAATATTTCTGATAAAGCCTTAGCAACAGCTTGGACATTGGCCTTCCACAGAGTGGCCATCTCATGGTACCTTGTTGCTTAATCAACCAATATGAGCAGGTATTGTTAGCCATTCTTACTCTTGGGAAGTGGGCGAACAATATCTAACCCAACCTTCTGAAAGGGAACATCCAAAATAGGCACTGGTGAGAGGGGAGTCCTAGCAATTCTATGAGAGGAAACAACTTGACAGTCAGGACAGGCTTTGCAAAACTGCTCCACATCTTATCTTATGACCTTTGTTCAGCCAATAAAAGCATTTTGTGAAATGTGATCCCTTGTCTTCTCCATGCCGAGATGTACCCCCAAGACATGGGAGTAAGCGGTTTTTAAAACTGTCTCAATATCCCCACTTGGGACCACCAACTGCTCAATCCTCTTTTCACCTAAAAACCATCCTTAACCTTACACTCCCTAAAGTAAGCATCATTTGCAACATGTGTTAGTTTAAATGCAAAGTCTAGGCTGCTGTCGGCCCATTGCAGGCGTGCAGACTCTGTCAGAATGTTAGTCCCTGCTTTCCCAGGGCCCAAGGCAGCACTCTGCTGTTCTCCGGCCATTGTTTCTCCTGGGTCCATAGCTGCTGGCTGGCTTGTGGAGGTTGAAGGTGTGAGTGCCTGATGCAAACAGCCCTCCAGTTGTCCTGGACTCTCAGGTAAGAGATTGCCCCCTACCTCAGTGGACAATTCATTTTCAATCTCTACGCCAGCTTCTTGTCAGCAGTGAGCCCCTCCCTATCTACTACAGACAGAGGTGCTCTGCAGGTGGTTAGGACATGTGGGAAGAGGGCATTCCTCTTCCCCATAAGGCAAGGGTGAAGTATCTTATATGGCAGTCCAATCTTTAAAGTTCCTCAATTTAAATTTCAGAGGGAATAAAATAGTGTCATATTCTTTAACATCTTCTTGAACACAGCGAATGTTCACCCAGTTCATCTTTGTGTAGGGAGTCGGCTGGAGAAAGTCACGGCGGACTACACAGAGGCCATTACCAGAGTCCATTAGATCCGTGATTTGCATCTGGCCAGCTTTATAGAGACCATACATTTTCATTTTTCAACCCCCCAGAGAAAACATGTGACCCACATACCTGGGCAGACTGAAGTCCATTAACTCTGCAGGCAGGAGGTGGCACTGCCGAGCCTGAGGTCCCAGTTGATCACAGCAAAAGCGCCTGCATTCGATCTCAGCTGTGTAGTTCCTATAGTGCCTTCTGCCTGTGGCGTCGTTTCCTGGGACCCCAGCAGTGGCGTCCATGACTATAGGTGCCTGGATCTGAACAGGAGAAACCAAGGTAGGAAATGGCAGCAGATATTGCTTTGAGGAAAGGCAAGGATGAGTTGGAGGTGTAGGCTGCGACCCATAGCTGCAGTGGCTGGACATTGGGCGGAGATGAGATGGCTGGGTCTAAGTTGGTGCCAAATTAGGATAGCTCCTCTATTTCCAGGTGGCTTGGTTGCCCTCCAGTCTGCCAGTCAGATGTAGCAGGGAGTGGACATCATTCCGGAGTATCTCATCACAAAGGTCTTTGTTTATCCCTGACAAGACTGTCAATAGCAAGCTTTTCCTCAATGCGCTTGAAGGTGTTTCCTCAAAACCAGCTTTAGATCTGATCCACTAAGTTCTGTCTGGCCCCCAGATGGGTCGATCCAGATCAGTCTGCCACAGCCAAAGCTGATGGCCCTTGGCCAAGGGCCTTATCGCCCCTCTGTGAAAGACTGCTTGTCCGTTGCCGAGGCAACCACATGATTGCAGTGTAGCAGCATAGCGCCGCAGAAACAACTACGAGCTGATCGACATCTTGCTATACGTGCCTGTTGCCAATGGGTGATGCAAGGAATATTATAAATGCAGGTAACAGTATAACTTGGCCACTGATCTGGCCCCGACTGTGCCCGTTTGTTGTGTCTGTGTATAGAAGAGTGGTAGCTCCCGCTGCAATAAATAACCCTACTGTTCCTGTTTCAATGTGAATAAAGCTGGTTTTGCTAAAGAACTGACACTCAGCCTCATGATTTGGGGTGCAAGATAGTGATTCACACATCACACCTTACAGAGGAGGAAATGTTGCTTCAGGAAGTCATAATCATTAAGTTCATGTTGGGGTTTCTATTCACAATAAAGTTATTAAAACAGATTTTCTGCCACCCAGATGGCCAGAAAATCCTGCCGACTATGCCAAATGTGATAGAAACGGGGCATCAGTGAGCCCCAAATCCCAACACAAACACACACAGAATCCTGGGTTCAAATAAAGGATGTTTTTTATTTCACCAGAATACCTCCACAAAGTAACACAGGTTCTCTCCCTCCTCCAATCGCCTCTGAATTCCTCTCCCCACTGCACTAGCCTCCTCCTATTGAGTGTTGCTCTTTGTCCTCCCAGCTTTGACTTTCCTGGACAAGGGAGTGTGGTTCCTTTTATTGAGGAACCTGGAAGTACTTCCAATACCAGGGCTACTGTCCGTTGGAAGTTCTTTCGGGTCATACAGAAGTCCAATATAGCAGGAAGCAACTCTTCCAGCATCATCCTCTTGCGGCACCCCCGGAGCTTAGCAAGGCTGTGCTGCTGAACTACAACTCCCGGCATTCCCTGTTGGTTCCCGAATGGGCAGCGATATGGATGGTTACTGCCATCTATCGACTGGGGTTGAAATAAATATCCCTCTGTAACAGTCTTTCCCTGTCCTCTTCTTTCATTCTGGCCAGGCAAGGTACTAAAATCATGTCCAGTGGGGACACTTGTCTATCCACCTGGGGCCTCCCTGGGTAGGGAATCTTCTCCAGTTCGGATGTTGATCCGTCCCTTAGGGCAGCCTTGTCTGGGTGTGTCCACCTTCCCTTTCTTGGACGGGATGCTTTTCTGTATTCTCAGGGCCTTCTGTCCAGATAAGGGATCTTCCCGACTTCCTGCCAGGATGCCTATCCATCCTGTATGCCTCCTACACTGTGTATATGCCATATTTAAAACAGTAACCTTGAATGAAACACCAGGAGGTATAAATATAAAGATGTGCACACATTGCTTTTTAGATGCAGTTCAGGTGTCTGACCAGCAGCTGAAGGAAAGCAGCCCTTTAGAGATTACCCTGCCCTGTCAGAATTGAATGTTTTCTGATCTCTTCCTGGGTTTTTCTTTTTTGTCCATTGTCACTGAATGCTGAAAACAAATGTCTGTAGTGTAGACCTTCATAATCAAGGTTAAAATGTTTGGCTGGCAAGATTGCCTAATTTAGTGTAAAAGTTAAATCATCCACTAGAATGGAAACCTTTCATAGAAATTGTGATGTTCCAAATTACTAAATTGCCATTAGTGAGTGGTTGATTTTTAGTTATCAAGAAAGGTGCAACTAATAGTTGAACATTTATTCTGTGCCTAAATTGGTGACCTGAATGCTGGGGATTTCACTTTTGATATTCTTGACCCCTGTTTGGTTAACTGCAGAATCATGCTTCAGATGACGTATTGCTCATCATGATTTTAGGTTTGTTGGAGATGAGTTCAGAAAATTACACCTCTAGGCTGACAGTCTGCCAAGAGATCGATTTTAATTCCTTGCTTGGACTGAAGTAAACAAGGCAATGTTAATATATAGGATTTTCCATTAACAACCAGCCGGGATTTTCTCCTGACTTTACCACTTAGCATGTGCTGTTTATCGTGTTTGTGGTTGACCTTTAGTGATAACAGATTTAGATTTTGCAAAGTTGTACGCAAAATATAGCCTAATGTAAAGAAACATTTTAGGCAGCTGCTTTATAATGGTAAGTGGTACTGCATTTGTTTCTTCTGCTTGAGGTATGAGACGTCATTTGTTAATGTCTCCAGTCATTGTTAATTGGATATTATTAATAAGGAGCAAAATTTTAAAAAAATACAAGTGAACTACAATCAGCTTATGTGCTTTCTTTTAACTAGAGTTTTGAAACAGAAGCAAGCGGTCAAATTAAAAATAAACTTCTATTAAAGGCAGAAATTTCTTTCAGTTTGTGAAGCTTGTGAGAAATCCATCAGCCACAGGGATTTATCCAGACTCAATTTCAGAGTGTTTTCTTTAGAGGTTTTACAGTTATGATATAAAAACAACAAAGTTCTCACAAATTAACTAGCTTCTTAAAGTAAGGAACAGCTTTAATGTATTAGTTCATTATATTTAGTTAAGGTAATACAGATCATTAATAAGCCTAACATCTAATATACACACAAATTATTTCACAATTGTAGGTGCTGCTCTACAATTTAGAACAATGGCATTAATTATGGACTTTGCACAGTGGCACACCACTCCAAATACCAGGGTGTGATTGCAGGTCTAGTCTTCTTCTATCTGAATTGTGCATCTACCCCTAAACCTTATTTGCTTGTTTTTTTTTTTGATTTTTTTTGCATTTTCTTCCTGTTTCCTAAAAAAATGAATGTTCATTGTTGACTATAAGTTAGCAAGGCACAGGTCAAAGTAGGAGTGTGCATGTGACCCCTCTCATTGACTTGCATCCCGACTGGTACGGTTTCCTGCTTTGCTAATCCAGTACTTCTTTTTGTAAACATTGTGTAACACTTCCTCCTTCTTGTCATTTCAGGAAGACATGTCTGCCGCATAGAGCTATATATTCTAAATTGATCAAAAGAGAAAGGCCAGGGAAAAAGCAATTCAAAAAGCCAACAAACAAAATAGAACTAGAATGGAAAACTTGCTACTGGGACTTACTCATGGGCCATGTCTTTGTATGCTGTTCATCAGTGAGTGCCTGGTGAATGAGCAATCCAGTTATTCAAGTTGATTTAAGCCCAGACAATTCATGCATAACCAGTCAAAATCTGGAAAAAGGGGCTCAGTTGCAGTGCCTATCAAAACATGAGTGTGACAGATTGAAATAGACTAGACTTTGCTAGATTATCAAATATGGTTTTTGACAGGCAGAATGTCATTTCAGTGGAAACAGAAGAAAGCAGATCTTGAGTAAATTGTTTGTATGTAGCTATTCCACCGTTTTAAGGGTAGTTGATGTGGTTTCTGATATGATTCTGTCCACCATCTCTGTAGGAGATTTCAACATTTATGATGGGAATAATGGACATATCTGCACAGGTGTGACTGGAAGCAGTTGCCTGTATGCTCAGAGTGTGACTGGTGAATTTTGGCTGGATTTCTGTGCTAGTAATGGATTGTCCATAACATACATTATGTCTGAACACAACGTTACTCATATTTGTATTTGGTACTAGATCACCAAAAGTCAAAGATCAACTTTGTCATCTCATCTGAGGCTGTATGTTTTAAATATATAGGGGAAAGGGAAGTGCTGAGTTGTAAACTGAAGCAATACTTGAGCTCAGAATGTTTCATCGTGCTTCCCTGTTCATGATGAATTGCCTGTGACTGAGGTCACTGAGGTACCTGAGAAACTCTTGAGTGGCTAGGTTGCAGGGTTGAATGAGATCCAGTCTTTAGTAATTAAGTACAATCAGTACTGTGTTAAAGACAGGAATGGCACTGTCGTATAACGGGTCCACAGCTCAGATCAAAGGCCACTTTTTAAATAAATAATCGCCACCCTCACAGCTTAGAGAGAGGGCGTGGTAGTGTGGCTGGAGCGGTTCCCAGGTGATTCGTGATGTGGATGGTCCTCGCTTAAGTGCACAGATGAGGAGTCATCCGCATCCGTAATTGTTGCCGGGAGCTGCTAATTGCCACACCTGATCCAAGTCCCCGTAATATTTAATAGAAGCACGAGGCGGATGAAAGGGAAGGAAAAAAGAGAGAGAAGAGAAGGAACAGAGGTTAATGGGGAAGAAGGCGGCAGGAAGGAGAAAGCCGGTACGTGAGAGCGAGAGCAGGTTGGACGGTAATGCAGCTGGTAGGAGAGCCCTGGAGGAGTGTTTGGCCGACTCTCGGAGGGGGCAGATTGGAGGAGCTGGAGTGACCGATAGTGGAGTCGACTGGCCGCTGAAGGAAGCGGAGACGAGGAGGCTTTGGGTGTGTTGAGCCCCAGCATGAGCACCCTGGCCGCTGGGGAAGGAACTCAAGTCTCAGTCTGGCTGGAGCCCGACGTAGCCGGGGATCGGAGGGCTACCGGACCAGAAATGAAGGAGCTGCATTTCCTGGTAGGCCGACTCCCCTGTTGCGGGGCCTGAATGGGAGAAGCAGGGGAGCCGCCAGTAGAAGAATGCACCTGGCTTTAGTTTTAAGGAAAGACTGCTTCCAGCCATTGCTTTTAACCTCGTTGTTTTAAAGGATTTTTTTTCTAGTGTGTTTTTAACCTCCACTGTTCACTTATTTTTATTGGATTATTTATTTGAGGATTTGAGAGACACTGCACTATTTATTTGAACACTGTTTTGATTTTGCTGTTTTTAATAAAAGCACTTTGCACTTTTTGCACCATCCCCTTGCTTTGTAGTGTCTCACTGTCCAGCTCATCGGTGACATTACCGACGGTGTCGGGTTCAAGAGCTCACAGAGGTAAGATGTGAGCATGGAGCAGAACCTGCATCGTCACAGGCACATACAGATTAGTAGACTGATAGGACATACAGATTAGTAGACTGTGATATTAGAGCCCATTTTTTCCCATTATTCACACAGAGAACATATGAATTCCGCCCTGAACCAGCTTTTTCATTGTACTTATATTTGATCAGTAGCTGGTATTCTGGAGACATAGATAATGCTTTTCACTGTGTTTTCCATGGCATCTGAGTGCCAGTGCCGCTCTTTTGTATCCTTTGGTTAGGTTTCCATTGTTGAAGTCAGATCTTCTTAAAGCTTTGAGACAATCTGCATCACCTGTATCACCTCCAGGGGTTTGAACAGAGGGAAACAGTTGTCTTGAGTTTAGGAGGTAAAATGCCTTTGTAGTTTTTCTTAACTTTTTTTTTTAGCATTTTATTGATTTTATTAAAATCAAATAACATTCCATACAAGCAAGTCAAGTTTAACAAAACTAGGTTTCAAACAAATCAACCCTTACCCATGAGAAAGAGAGCTAGGCCAGCAGAGTAAAACATTAAGCTAGTAAAAATAAGAGAAATCTAAATTAGCTCATAAGCTAATCCCTAAAAGCTTGTCCCGTTCATATATGACCATTTATATATTCTTCAAGTAGTGCCAAACAAGCCATGTTATGTCAAACCATTAATCTATAAATAGGGTGTAGGGCACAAAATGTAAAACCTTCTACATACAAGGGAAGATCTACAGTGAGAAGGGCATGGGAAGAAAATATCAAAGATGAGCCAGAAAAATATAGATGAGATTCTGGCAAAAGACAGAAAAAAATGTAATCAGGGACTCAATATCCCAACTCCATAAGGTATAATAGCAGAAGATAAGTGTCGAGACTCAAGAGTCCCAAAAGCCCATAAGTCCCCTAAATACTTCCAAAAATTGCTACTGTAGGGGGTATGACCATTTACAACAAAACAGGCCTTGAAGAAGCTTTATAAAATGAAAGATATATCTTTACCATAAATGCTTGTAGCACCAGAATTTCCTTAGAGCACAAAAAGAATTGTCTGAAAAACACAGTCCCAATACAGAATCTCAAGGAGAAGTCAATAACAGAACACATTCCAGTAAATCACAGTAAGCACAAAACACAAGCAAAAGTTCTACTCTCTAACTCATTCAAAATGAGCTGCCAGGAACTATGGAAGGCTCTCCGTTTTATAGGGTAGAGGGCAGTTCCCGATGGTAAATGGCAGGTGGCCCTGCCTTCTGTGGAATCATTCCTAAAACACATGGTACATAACACAGGCTACATAGAAACAAAGACAGAACCAAATATAAGGAACAAACATTAAGCACATAAATTAGCAAATTGAAAATGAACAAAAGAGACAAACATGAATGTGAGAGGAAGAACCCTGACTAAAATATGACAGCAAGTAAACAATACCTGGGGTTTAAATCATACCTGTGTTTTCACTTAATGCAATAATTGACAAAAAGAGATTTAATTGGTTTTTAATCCTGAGAAGTGACAACAGGTAGCTGATATAAACTGAGGAAAACCCAGGTAAACAATCATTGCAAATACATAGCATTGACCCTCTTATATGGCTTTTAAAATAGAGTGCATACATTATATTCATAACATTTGAGGATTAATATGTTTGCCATGTTAATAAACATTATAATAATGGCTTGGTGATGTGAATGATTATACACATGAATCATCATTTAGCTGTTTTCGCTGAATTTCCCTACTTGATTAAGGGTATTGCTGTTTCCCACTTCCTCTGAAATGTTGCTGTAAATATACACAAGTTCTTACATCAGCTTTTCTTTTTTAAATCCTGACTTTTGCATGGACAGTTGAGAACTCACATTTTTATACTCTGACCTCAGGTGAGCAGCTAATGGAACTCTACCTGAGGCCCAATTTAAAGGCTTAGCTGGGCCCAGGCAAACTGCTGAGACATTGAGAAAGGCTGTCTATGTCATTTGCTCCTTTATTTGAGAGGATGATTTTTCTGTTGTGTATTTTGCTCTTGTGTGGTTTAGGTGTTCAGTATTTTTGGCTTTTTGCATTTTTATGCCTCTTTTGGGTTGTTTCAGTTTTTTAATGATTTTGCCTTATTTTCTTGTGTATTACAAGAATACAAGAATGAGTTATTTGGCCTGTTCTTCTTAATTGTATTTTGTAATAATTGGTGTATTACTCCGTATTATTTCTGATCAATAAATTATTAAAATGTAGATCCAGCCTGTTTAAAATTTATAGTTTCCCATTCTCTCTTGTATATCAAGAAATCATTCGTCCATCCATTTATCAATCAATCTTCCAAACCTACCTATCCAGGGCAGGGGGCGGGGAAGCATCAGCCTATCCCAGGAAGCAATAGGCAGGAACAGTCCCTGGATAGGATGCCAATTCATATGTTAACATTTTGTGAAAAATTCTGAAAACAAATTCAAAGCATTTTTTTTTCCTGAAACTGAACTTACTGGACTGGGTAAGTTTTGTTTTTCAGTAAGATTAAATTAAACATAGAGTCTCAGCTCAGTCTGTATTCTGCTAGTCTAGTATACTAACGTAGGTACACTTTCTACCTGATCTACCGATCTTTATTCTGCGAATGTAGTTGTTTGAGTGAAGTATTCATTAAGAACATGACAATTAAACTAATATAAAGACAGCAAGTCTCCACAACAGGATATACTCTTCAGTTTTGTGTTCACTCATAGTCCAGGTCATCTAGCTGGAAATTAGCTATCCCTCTATCAAAAAGTTCTCCATTCCTATTGTCAGATACTGTTCAAGATTGTCATAGCTTTTAGTAAAGATATGTTAGTCATCCTGGAAATACCAGGAGAATGTGTAGAGTACTCAAAGACAATGCTTTGGAGCATCACCACTACAAACATCTGAGATCTCTGTTACACTACCAGACTTTCCAATGGTTTTCAGTTGTAGCATTTATTTGCAAAATCTTAGTGAGTTATGGACAGTTTCAGCATGTGCCTGTAACCACCAGTCATGTACTGTGACATTCCCAAGGATTCATCAAAGTATTGTGTCATTTGCCACAACTTGTTGCTAGTTGATGGGATGGGCTCTTGTGGCATATCCATCTTACTAACCGAATGTTGTAAACCGGATATGGACGCAGGGCACAGGGCACATCAAGGCGCACGCGCACTGCCGCCCGCCACAGAGCAAAAAAAGAAACGAGAGGATTCGAAGGTTGTATTACAGTATGGACGGAATCCCCACAGGTCCATGCTGTGACAACGCGCGTGCCTACAACGCGCTTGCGAAAGGAGTCACGGCTCAAACCAAACAAAACACAGAAACGAGACTACGACCTGTGAACTACACCTGGGGTAAAGCGTGCACGCCGGGTTGTACAGCTGCCCGGACGTGACCGCCCACACCACCGCATATACCTTCCATGATATGTCTACATGCACGGCTTCCCACCAAGGCACATATTGCGCTGTGGCGCTCGCCCCACAGTCAGACGCAGCGGCTTCCCAGAGTCAGTGGGTGGCCCCCAAACGACACAACCTGTTCAAGCAGTTGGTGTCAGTGAAGGCAACAGACTCACGTGCACTGCCTAATCCACTGTGCCAGTAATGTAGATCACATAACGGTCATTCACTTTGGCGCCCGCCCCAGAGACCACAGTCAAACACAGTGGCATCCCACAACGCTGTGCCGCCTATCCCAGAGTCAAACGCAGTGACTTCCCAAACCAAGGCGGCTTCCCGGAGTCAGTAGGTGGCGCCAAACGCAGCGGCTTCCCAAAACACAGCGGCTTCCCAGAGTCAGTACATGGCGCCCAAACAACACAACCTGTGAGCTACACTTGCTCTAATCCACTGTGCCAGTAATATAGATCACATAACGGTCACAGACTCTAACCAGCGGCTTCCCACACTCAGTGGCTGGCACACGAACACCACAACCTGTAAACTGAACTTGCTGTGCAAAACTCTGCCAGAAGTCGGTGTCAACACAGGCAACGGAATCACGTCTCCACAAAACGAGACCACTTTACTACAGATATGCTTATGTAGTTAAATGACATTTCCCCAGACGCACCCACCCTCCATGATATGTCATCCATCCAGATATTGGACGGAACAGAAACTGATTGCCATTCTTGGATTTCCGATTCGCTAGCAAATCACGGGCTTACTAGTCACAATAGAATAGAAAAAGAATAAACATAGGCCAGGATTGTGGCTGAAATCACCATACCTGGAAAATATTCATAAGAAATCTGGTACTGTTAGACAGTATGTTAATTGGCTTCTAAAATCAAACTTAATACGTTCACAGTGCAATAGAAAATTTCAAACTGTATTGAAAAGTCATAAGGACGTCATGTAATCTGTCTTCCCCTATGACTACTAGTAATGTAATTTGACATCTTCAGTGCATTAGATCCAGAAACTGCAGATGTTAAATGTGACAGTATTAGAAAAACAACATACAGTAATCCCTCCTCCATCGCGGGGTTTGCGTTCCAGAGCCACCAGCGAAATAAGAAAATCTGCGAAGTAGAAACCATATGTTTATATGGTTATTTTTATATTGTCATGCTTGGGTCACAGATTTGCGCAGAAACACAGGAGGTTGTAGAGAGACAGGAACGTTATTCAAACACTGCAAACAAACATTTGTCTCTTTTTCAAAAGTTTAAACTGTGCTCCATGACAAGACAGAGATGACAGTTCCGTCTCACAATTAAAAGAATGCAAACATATTTTCCTCTTCAAAGGAGTGCGCGTCAGGAGCAGAGTCTGTCAGAAAGACAGAGGAAAGCAAACAAATCAATAGGGCTGTTTGCTTTTAAGTATGCGAAGCACCGCGGCACAAAGCTGTTGAAGGCGGCAGCTCACACCCCCTCCGTCAGGAGCAGGGAGAGAGAGAGAGAGACAGAGTTTGTTTTTCAATCAAAAATCAATACGTGCCCTTTGAGCTTTTAAGTATGCGAAGCACCGTGTAGCATGTCCTTTCAGGAAGCAGCTGCACAAAAGATAGCAACGTGAAGATAATCGTTCAGCATTTTTAGACAAGCGTCCTTATCGTCTAGGTGTGCGAACAGCCCCCCTGCTCAATCCCCCTACGTCAGGATCAGAGAAAGTCAGCGCAAGAGAGACAGAAAAGTAAGCCGGGTAGCTTCTCAGCCATCTGCCAATAGCGTCCCTTGTGTGAAATCAACTGGGCAAACCAACTGAGGAAGCATGTACCAGAAATTAAAAGACCCATTGTCCGCAGAAATCCGCGAACCAGCAAAAAATCCGCGATATATATTTAAATATGCTTACATATAAAATCCGCGATGGAGTGAAGCCGCGAAAGGCGAAGCGCGATATAGCGAGGGATTACTGTATTTGTGTTTAGAAAATGTTGACTATCTGTCATGTAGATACTTGTGAACCCTTTGCCTTTGAAGTTTGATCTTGGTCTCAATCAACAGCTTATGCCAAAGGCACACTCAACTCATGATTTGGATGTCCAGTCCACAGGGGTCCAAAAATTTGGTTTTAAGTCCAACTAATGGCCAGATAAGACAAGGCAGTGTGCATCGTGTGACAGAAAATACATGGGTGCTGACACTAAACTATGGCAACGCAAGGATGCCACATGTCTGAGACAAAAATAGAATGGAAATGTGGGTATGACTCGACTCAAGTTTAACATATAAACTTCACTGTGAAACACACTAATACTTGTACACATCGCTGGGCTGAGAAGAGGAACTGCATCCACAACTACTACTGACAGTGGTTGACTGCAGGATGCAGAATGCAGGCATGACAAACTCCTGTATAAACTCTAAGCTCACAAAACAATATAATACAATACAACTTATTTTTTGTATAGCACTCCTCAATGATTACTAAATATAGAACTTGTCCACATATAAATGCAGATTTGTTAAAACACACAAACAATGAGGGAAAAACTAATTAAACATAATGAATCAACAATATCTGTCCATTAATTAATTGATGAACTATGGCTGGATGATAATGGCGGAGATTAAAATTGTAAAATACAAAGTCAAAAACAAAGTCAAAGTTCTGGGGATGTCGGCGAACTGGCCACCTACCCCCTCTTGGTTTTCCTATAGTGAAACCTATGCTGGCTGTCCAACCTGATGAGAGAATCTTACCATCTGATGAATCCTACTTTTCTTTATCCAAGATGACTTTTCCATATGCAGGAGAGTAGCCTGGCAGAAGAGCAGTGGCACCAAGTATAACATCTACATACAGAGAAGAGAAACAGAATTGAGGAGAGTTAGTAACAGTTTACAAATATTGTGATACTTGTGTTTCTGTAGAAAAGACTAACAAACAAATGCAGTATGCACAGTTGATCAGCAGCTCTAGTCAGGAAATGCAAGACTAAAGTAACGAGTCTTCACTCATGCACACTGTTTAACCATGAGAAACAACATGATCCACAACCTCAGGTCACATTTGGCCACAATGAGACAGCAAGACACTGGTGCACATACCAAATAGAAAGATAAGCCTGAACTTACACAAGAAGTATGAGGATAAATGATTTACAACACATGCGCAGTATCAACAGCTCCATATGTTTTGTATCCATGAGAAATGACTTTTAGTGTATCACAAAGCCTACAACCCCAAAACCCCCAGCTATTGCTTTATATGTTTCATCACATTCATACATTGGTTCATCTGTTGTGTTGACCATGATTTTTTAATAAAATATTTTTTTTTATTTGGATTTCCACATTATGCCACCTCTACCTATGTTTTCCAATCCTTTTTATTTGTGAACCAGAGGAGGACATGCGCAATATGAACAGTTCCTTGTCTTTTCTATCCATGAAAGCTTCTATTGATAATTCCACCAGTACGTGGTGCCTATGTGCCTATGTCCTCAGAATTCATGATCAAGTAGGCCATTAGATTGGTGGAGTTGAATACTTTCAATTTCCTTTAACTTCAGGCTCAGATGTCTGTGTGTTCAGCTAGTTTAAAAATCAGCAGATGTAAATAGATGACTATAAAGTTTTATTAAGCAAATGAATTATTGTTTTATAAGAATAACTTTTGTGGGAAATGGCTGATGTATACACTGCATAAAGATTTGTTCATCGTGCAGTGTCATATTAATTTTGCCTAATATTTTTATTAACATTAACAGTTGCAGCCTTACCATTCTAAGGTAACTAAACCATGGTGAAGAGGAAAGAAATTGCACCACAGAATTAAGAGCAATGGTAGGTTTACTTTTTCATATTGCCTTAGAAGAACCCAGGTGAACATATGTTGTACACTAGAATTTTGTTTTTTTTTTCTCCACCCTTACCAGTAGTCCAGAAATATGTGTGATGTTCTAGGTTCATAAAATAGAAGCATGATTGATATTTCCATTGTCACACACATGCACATGGGAGGCAGCTAATGGGCTCAAAAGAAAGAAATACCATGCTGGACCAGGGGGTTGCAGTATGCACTAACCCTTTCTCTCTTTCTTCTTCAGACCACCCAAGGGAAATTCCACCTGGGCGTGATGACATCACTACTGTTTCCGGGCCCAATAGCGTCACTTCCACCACCTGGCTTTAAAAACGCTATTTTGTTAGCCATTTATCAGTTCTGTTTTGGACTCAACTTTGTAAAGAGATATTGATGACTTTTTGCTCTCATTTTTCACCCTATAAATAAAATGCATTATTATTATTATAAGTATATGGGGTGGCTACCCCAAACCTTTTTCTGTGTTTCTCTCTTTATTTAACAATATTTAATTATCCAGTTATTCGTGAATTTTGCAGTTAATGTACAGTATATCTCTCTATTATAATAAAAAAATCCTGGGACGAGACGTGACTTTTTCAGAGAGATACTTTCACGCCCCGCAAGATGAGACTTTGTGCCAAGAGATTTAACCACGCTGGAAATAAAAGACAAAGAGTAGATGACAAAGTAGAACGTCGTAAAGAATTCAAAAACATTGGCGCGATACACATGCAGAGCAGGTTAGAGATAATGGAAGTACGAAAATGTGAAAGTCTCAAAAAAAATGATAGTAAAGATCGCATTAGCGCAACAAACAGAAATTATTACTCAGTGAAATAACAGAACAGTGAAAAGAGATCAGATATATTGTTTGGATTTAAACTTTAAATCGGAGACTTATAGATCGTCTAATTTGTGTTGCCATCAGGGAAAAGTAGTATTTTTTCCCAATGAAGAGGCATATCCACGAGAATTAAAAGATTTGTTGTTTGGTGAAAGTGAAATCCACATACACAAGCAGCAGCGATGCGAAGTGGCTGGCACATAGCGCTGGCCAAGGGGGTTGTCGAGCGAAGCGAGCATGGGGCAAAGACCCCTAGTTCTATATATAAAAAAATGATGCATTCATTAAAGGATATTTTAATTTCAGGAAGGATATTTTTGAGTTTAAACTCATGCTGTTTTGCCCATTCTTCAGGTGTGAGACAAGAACCGTTCATGGACTGGAGACCATGCCACTGCCGGGCATGCTTACCCGTTTACTACCCACACAGGTTTAGTCATCTAAACCCTACATGCAGTATATTTAGAATGTGGACAGAAATGTACCTGGAGAAAAACCTCATGCGTAAATGTGGAAACACCACACATACAGTGACCAGGACCCAGCATTTAAACCCATTCTCTTGGGTTTGTGTGGCAGCAAAGCTACACGCTGCACCCTTGTTCCAACACATTATATTACCTTTTAACCATTATAGTAGTGATTGTGTATCGCACTCTTTGACTTGTAAATGTAGTGTGTTTTCATCCAATAAATTGTTTCCAATTTGGAGCCCCATGCAAAAACCAATCCTACATTTGGGGTTAATACATGAACATATGATGCATAAAAATAAAATTACATTCAATTAAATAATGTTCATTTAATAGCACTGCTTCTCTAGCTAAGCATGAAGTGAAGATTCGCATTCAGCTTACTTCTGACTTATTGTAAGAACATTTTGGCAATTAAGTAAAATTACAGTAACAGTTATTGTTAGCAGATATGTGAAAATAATTATAGTATTCATAAATGCAAAGTAGTCATAACCCAAGAAGACATATCAAAAGGCGATGTCAAAAGCCATATGGTTTGAAAAAAAATATTCTAGTATTGCTATGTTTTTTTTTTTAGGTGGCTTAGTGGTAGTACTGCTACCTTGCAGTAATGAGACCAGGGTTCACGCCCAGGGTTCTGCCTGTGTAGATTTTTTCCCACAGTCCAAAGACATGCAGGTTAGGTGAATGCAATGCTAAATTGGCCCTGGTGTGTGTGTGTATGTGGACTGGCGCCCTGCCCAGGGATGGTTCCTGCCTTGCTCCTTCTGCTTACTGGGATAGACTCCATCTCCCCTGAGACCCTGTTCTGGATAAAATGGACTTAGAAAATAATATGCTATGCAATTTTTATGCATTTCAATTTGCTTATTATTATTAGGACCGAGAAGAATATGAATAATGTTTATATTGTCACACATGCGCATCAGAGGGTGAAACCTCCAAGTTCTACCCTGGTATTTGATACCACCCCACACCAAAAGGGGGCACTGCCGCTAACTGTCTTGTCTTTTTCTTCCTCTACGGTACAGAGAAACTGACTCCACTCCTTCTGTTCCCTGGGCTATAAAAACACAACTGCCTGGAAGGATGCATCACTTCTGTCCAAAGTGACCAGAGCAAAGAAGCTCCATAACCTTTAGATGGCAGATGAAAAAGCCATAATTATACTAGCCACGTTATTCTGGTGGTCACAGTTTTTGTTTCCTTTTCACACCATCAAGCACTGTTTTTGTTCAGACTGTTAAGTAAGCAGGGACGACTGGGTTGACACCTCAAAATTTATTTTTGGTTGAGCTGGTTATTCCATCAGACGACCACAATAAACAGTATACATTTACATTAACTTCTACTTTTTTCAGAAACTGCTATTATTTATTTAATTATTTTTTTTGTAATATTATTTTATATATAGTGCTTGTAGAAGGTCAATGGTGTTACTGTTTCTTTACTATAGTTAGAATTAAATGACCAGAAGAAGAGAGTTTTTAAGGGTGTAGGTGAAAGTGATTTTTTTATGTTTTATTTCATTTTCTTTAAATTGTTAAAAACATTATAGAGTTTTTTTACGTTACTATGGCTGTATGCTTTAAGTTGTACCACACTTTTCCTTAACTTCAAAGCATCTTGTGTAAACATAGAAAGAGGAAGTTCATGCAGACAGATGGCTAACCTAGCAATAATAAAACTCACAAGTATAAAGGGGCAGTCTGGCAAGGTTAACTTTAAAAAGCAGACTGGTCACTTTTCTGTACTTCATATGCATAAAAGTGGAGCCCTTAAACCATTAATTATATTTATGCATACTCACCTCATGGACATGTACTGATATGATCTGTTAAAGTGACACTAGACGGAGAAGGGCTAGGGGTGTTCACCTTGTCCATGACAAGCTTTAAAAAGTCATCATCCTAAAGTGGAAATGCTCATTCTTTCTATTGTGTAAAAAACTGAAGAGAAGGAATAGGAAGGAGGAGAAACAGAAATAACACAACCACACAAAAATGTGACCAAAGTGTGTTGGCTTGCCTCGTCTATTACAGCTCCTCAAATAGCCAGGTTGAATAACTGATTTGCAACACCCTTTAATTTCCTTTCACTCTCTTTTTGGCACATTAAGAATATTTGAGAATGTTAATTCTACAATGACTGAAGAAAAAAGTGTACTGCCTGCTCTCCTTGCTTACAGTATTTACTCTGTAATGTCACCACATATATAAATAAATAAGGAGGCATCCTTTAATAGAGGAAGTGAAGTACAGTAGCAGTAAGTTCTGGGTGCAGATCAGAACCATACACCCAGCTGCAAGTGCATTGTGCCTGCTATGCTGGGCTGTCTCTCCTTCTAGGCCAGGTGAGTGCAAGGATAAGATAGCAAGAGTTGGGATGAAGAGCATATGGATCCAAGTAACAAAGAATCTGGGTGGGGGAAGAAAAGTATTTACCGTTTTTGGAATGGGTCACCACAAAATCTTTCTACAATAAACAAAGGGGCTTGGCAATCTCAGTGACAACAAAAACTGGATTAACAAAACAAGTTTTTGAGAGCACGAGAGGATCAAAATCAAAAGAATCTAACAAAGTTTCTGAAGCCAGAATCAAAGTTGACACAATGTAATGCAATAAAGCTTTCTTTTTTCAAGTTATCCCAGAAATAGTATTGTGAGCATACTGTGTTGCCATCTTTAATAGTCGACTGATGATAATATCACATATCACACCTATGATGGCATCCAATCTAGCAACAAGTAATCAGCATGGCCGCCCCCATGCAAAAAACAACATTTTGAACAACAACATGGATTTAAAATGGGATCACCATTATAACAGGCAATAATTATAAACAAAGCAAAACTAAAAAATTAATTAAAATTTATGCATGAAATTGATTGAAGAATATGATTTATTACAAATTGGAAGAAAGCTTGAAATCTTGAAAAAAAACACTATGTAGTTTAGAGTAATTGTGGATTACATAGTCATTGATTAGGTGCCTTACCTTCCTTATTACTATACTGTGAAAGTGCTCTGGATTGTCATGGGATCTTTTCTAATAAAGGCTTGGGCTGTATTTACCACCTTTGCTGTCAGAAATCTGAGTCAACGTTGAATAGAATGTTTCTACTGCACATCTGTAGAACTTGTAAAGGACATCTTGTGACTTGTATACATTTTCTATATTTTTATTATTATACTAGCTGTGCTACTTGACTAAGACAGGTTGAAATCTAAGTAATAAATGTAGACGTTAAAATTTGTAGTGTACAACCTATTGGAATACATTTTGTAATGCATTCTGTTGGAATAACAAATGCAGTGCAGATGTCTTTGTTATATGCCATTTGGTTTGAGATTCGTAAAAGCAGTGTTATTGTTTGTAAGACCACATCTCTTGGAATGACAAATGTATTGCATTTTATTGCTACAAATGTTTATGACAAGCCATCTTTTGGAATAATAGAGACAGCAAAAAAAAACGATGGACACACAGACACAAGGATTCTTCCCAGTTTGAGGTTTGTCATTATTGCTAATGAGATATATCAATGGCACTATCATCACAGACCATTAACAGGAGAATGAATCCTTATCGCATCTATCAAAGCTCAAAATGGTGTCAAGATGGCCAAATGTACCAGAAACGCTGGGTTTAATTTGTAAAATGCATAGGGGACGGCTAAACCAAGAAATAACAAAAACTGTAAAATACTGTAAGTCTCCACTACCTCCCTGAGCCTACCTAAACTGGATCCTAAACACCCCTGTCATGTAGGCTAGCTTGCCCACCTTCCCCCTATCAAGTCTTTTTTACAACCGTGGCCACTTACTGCCACCAATCACATCACTATTCTTATTTGAATACTTTATATCAATAAATATATTCACTAATAGACACATGGGGTCCTTCATTAAAGCACCTGGCTTGAAACCCTTTTCCAGGATAGAACCTTGACTTCTGAATTTTCAGGTGCCAAATATCATCCCAGCTGTTTCACACACACCAGAGAGTTGTTCAAGGGTGCAGTAGAAACCACAATAAGATTATAGTATGTTTTGGCCCTTACATTTAACACCATTTCAAACTTGCCTGCACCCTGATACTAATTTGCTGCTTTAATAAACCTGGTTAATCAAATTCCACGACTGTAAGAAGCCAGAGTCTATCTAAGCAGCAATGAGCAGGATCCAAGCCTGAACAAGGTGTAAGTCCTTTTCAAGACACACTTGTTAATGCACTAGGGTTGCACATTATGCTGTGTGATAGATGGCCAGGAACCCTGCCCCGCCGGGACACCTGGAGCAAGGACATACCAGAACAGCGGCACTATTGTTCCCTGGACACCTGGACGGTCCATGAACCCCAGAGGACAGCGCTCTGGTACACCAGGAAGTGCTGACAGACCAGGGATGGTGTATGCCCGGAGTGCTTCCGGGAGCAAGGGCAGCACTTCCGCCACACTGGGGAGTGCTGCCGGAAGGTCGTCATCATGCACCTGTAGCACATCTGGAGCAAGATAAAAGGGGTGCCGGAGTTGGGTGGAAGTGGACAGAGCTTGCAAGAGAGGAGTGGAGGCAGCCGAAAGACCAAGGACTGAGTAATTTGTAGATATTGTTGTAAATAGTGTAAATAAACGTGTGTGTGGTGGACATTGTGGTGTCATGTCTGTCTGTGGCCGGGCTATTTGTTACAGCTGGTACTAGAGAAGTACGAAAAAAAGTACATTTGAAAATGGTATGGCATTTTGGGATTTACAGTAACAGAAGTAAACATCAGCTTTCCTTTAAAACCCCTGCCCTCCCTTCGCTCAACACCCACTATTGCAGAAAAACATCTGCTTAATAGATATCAAGAATCAAAACTACACGCTTCAATGCGATATTCAGAACTTTATGGGAGAAATTTGTCTTGATGCGATTTAGTCTTCACAGGGAACCCAACCCACCTGGTACAAGTAGTGTAATAGTACCAAATAGTACCAATGCAACACTATCATGTACACATTTATTCTCACTCATACAGGGCCAGTTTGGAAACATGAATTAGCCATTAAGCCATGCCTTAAGAATGTTAGAGGAAAATCGATGCAGACACAAGGAGAAACTGCTAACTCAGAGACAGACAGGGCCAATATTCAGTCCAGTCCACTGGAGTTTTGAGGCTGCAATTACTAATCAATTAATCACCATTTTTCCCTCTCTGTACACACAGGATAAAAGAAAAACAATTCTCCCATGCTTTTCTAGTGCTGTCAATATTTTAGGCCACAGTCACAAAGGTTAAGTCAACCCACAAGAAGGTATTCTGGCATTGCATCTGAAATGTGTCAGTTTAAAACAGGTCAAGAGGCTCCTCAAACTACTTCTCCTTCTCTACAGGTGTCAGTTTTACTGGATCCTTGTTAAATACTGTCGGGATGACGTCTTAACTTCTCTTATTGTGACTAAAAGTAGTTTGAAAGAAACATTTTAAAGACACCCCTGATCTTTTTCCATAACTTGCAAGTCTCATGATTACTATCTTGCCTACCACATCTAATTCACCTCGTGAGATTGGAAAAACATCAAGGCCAAAAACATGAATTTTGAGATCTGTTTCCCCATACTTGGAGACTGTAATATAGTATATAGTAATATATAGGAGACTTTTTAGTACAGTGGTCATTGTGATTGATGCCATATTTTCTTAATTGTCATCATAACATTCACTTAGCAAAATTATATAATTATGAGATGCCCTGCTTAAAAGGCTTTGCTCAGAAAAATGAGATGTAGATATTAATTTAGAAAACCCAAAAAGATAGCCATCATTAACTCAAGCCATACCATACATGATGACACCTTGAGCACCAAGGATGCCATTTAAATGGATAGATGCTACAAGATTTTCCCTGTACACTAGAATACTTTAGTTGCATTTATTGTCAAAATAAAAAACAGAAGAAGTACATAAAAGTGTAATTACAGATTTAATAGGTCCGCTCTTAATTTACTTTTTCTTTCATGACATAGAGTACCACCCTGCTTTAAAGTGAAGTTAACATTGTTGTTATTTTCTTTAATGGAACAACATACGTCTTTGTTTTCTACCCAACAAAACTGTTCCTGTCTGACTGTTACTCCCACTGGAGATTTGCACAATGCCAGCTTTTACAAAGAACTGGTGCTAACCTTGCAGTTGCATAATAAGGCGAATAACCTAAAAATCTCCCTTTGTGTAAGCATCCAGTTCTTGACTAAAAGGAGTAGCCTTGTCAAATAAAATGAACACTTGCAAATTGTCTGGTTCAAACTTTAAAATTCTTATAACCACTTTAACTCTTGCATGAAGAAGGGGCCTGAGTTGCCTCAAAAGCTTGCATATTGTAATCATTTTAGTTAGCCAATAAAAGGTGTCATTTTGCTTGGCTTTTCTCTACATTCATAATGGCTAACACGGTACAACACCCTAGTACTACAGATATAACCACTTTAAAAAACAATATGATTAAATATGATAAGTCATCATGCCCAACACAATTTTAATACTTTCTGGAAATAGTAAATGATAAAGAAAAAAAATCAAGGCTGCTTTTCTGCTATATACTGTAAATTGCCACTGTTTCCTTTGCCTCTATCTGCAAAACATGTTGGAAGGGAAAGAGGAACTGGCTAATGATAGATATGAGATGCCTCAGAGCCTGTTCTGCTCTCTGTTTAAGAAGAGCACAGAAGTCCATCATGCAGGACACGCACCAAAAGGGTCACTGGAAATCACAGAGAGCCTGCCCATCCCAGGGAATTTAATAGGGAACAAAGTGGATTTCCCCTTTTAGTCACATGTCCCCAGAGAAGTATAAATGGAAGCAAGGAAAGAAGAGGACATTGCAAGGCGTAAAAGCAGGACCCAACTCTAATATCAGGAGATGGACGCTTACCTAGAGTACCAGTCAGGTATTTGCTTTTCAGAAAAAACCTACACTCTCCAAATTGGTTAAAGATAACCAATTCCAACAATCTGAAAACAACAACATAATTACATTCTACTTGTGTGGATTTACAGTCTCATTTATTCAGTGGCATTGATCTTGGCTTGGCCAATGATCCCCCACCAGTCACAAAATGTAGACTTGTGCTGTTCTCAAATTCAGAAATGCTAAGAGTTTTCCTTCAGACTGCTCCAAAAAGGGCAGAGCAATCAATCAATCAATATTTATTTAACTGGCATAAATGACGTGTCAACAGGAAGGGCTTTACAGAGAAAAAATGATGACAATGCAGTATGAAACCAACAATCTCAGAAACAGAAGTAATAAATCATAAAACTGAAATACAACGTGGAAACAAGCACAGTTTTAATAGACATATGAGGGAGGGTATGTAGGACCAAATATCAAGAATACAGAGGTGTCCACTGTGGTACAGAGAAATCAATTGACAAAGAAGGTTTACCACAGTGTGGTGCATTTTAAAGTCAAAGCCAGGAAGAAAGATTTTAAAAACAAGAGTGGAGAGATGATTTTTAATGTAAATATTACACTTGAGTGAACTTCAAGAACAAAGAGAAAAAGAAGAGTAGGAGCTATTATACTGATCTACAACGAGTAAGCCGCATAGACAAATTGTGTATTTTGAAGTGCTTGTGACTAAAGCTTGCAAATTAGTAACAGAGTAACAGAGTAGTATATATGACTATGAATGCATCAGACAGAAAGCTAGAATGGCTAAGGAATTAGACTTTTAATTTAAAGTCACTGGTTTAATTTCTTCCCAAGACTGTTGCCATTTCCATTATTCGTGTATCTACATAAACTTCCCTGATAAAAGTCAGCTGGATGTCAGAATGATATCAGAGGATCTAGCAGGGACCCAAAGCCAAAACTGACCATGGACCATCTGAATCATTAAGAGACTGCCAAGACTATATTAGTCCTCAGTGAAATGATGAGATATATCCTGGAATACGGTAAGCAATGGTACAATCAATGGGTGGAATGGTGATGCAGTTGTAGTGCTGTTGCCTCACAATAAGGAGACTAGGGTTTGTGTCCTGGGTGGTTTTCGAATGGAGTTCACATACTGTATTCTCCCTTTGTCTTTATGGGTTTCCTCTGGGTCCTCTGGTTTTCTCCCAAGGTCCAAAGACATTTATTTTGTTACTGTTTAGTTTGTCTGGTTTCTTGTTTTAAGTTTTTTTTTGGTTCCTTACTCTTGTTTTGCATACACTGTATACAGTAATATCTTGCCTTTTGTTTTGGCTAAATTTTTACCTTGCCTGCCTTCTTAACTATACATTTGACTATATCCTTGCCTGTCTCTTTTCTTTATGTTCCTTTGGTTGATTTACTGACCTTCTACTCATTCAACCATGACACAAAGTGTTGTATTCCACATTGTTATGTCCACCCTTTAGTAATTTAATTATAGTCTCACCCAAGGCTTCCCACTTAATGCAATTTGGCCATGGATGAATAAGAAGATGAAGTATGTGGTGATTTAACACTTGAGAACATATTATGCTTCTTCCATCTTCCAATCTATCCAAACATTAACCATATTGCAATTATGAAAATAATGGTTGCCATTTGTGTCCACCAATAGGTCATGGGATTTCCACATTAACAGGCATTCGAGGCAACTCAGGCCCCTTCTTCAGGCAAGATGTTACACATTGCATATTGTAATCTTTTTAGTTAGCCAATAAAAGGTGTCATTTTGCTTGGCTTTTCTCTACATTCATAATGGCTAACACGGTACAACACCCTAGTACTACACACATTAACAGGGATAGAGCACTGTATAGCCACAATTCTTGAAGTTGCCTTCACAGCATTCAGATCCTGAACAGGGTCCATTCAGGCTCCGTGTACCTGACCAACAGAGATGAAGGACAAGCTCTTTCAGAGATAACACTTGAGCTCATCCCAAACAAAAGCATGCACATCTTAAACAGCTTTAGGTAAAGAATAAGCAGAACAAATGAACTCCAGATAGACAGTTACTAGGGCAGGATTTTAACCCATGTTCCGAGGAAGCAGTCAACCACTGAGCTACCTTGACACCTGGGTTAGCTTAACATGTTTGAACAAATCAATACTTTTTCTCTAAGCTGTTCATTTTGAGTGATTTACTGTATTGAAAAAATAGAAATTACAAAGACTCTAGGATTCCCAACATTTCTAAACAAACCAATAAATGAGGGCTTACCAGTCAAATATACCACAATGTTACATACCCCCACTGAAACATGAGATTTCAGCTTAAATCTCCGTGAAAGGCTAACCACTAAGTGCTGCCTCTCTTATTTTAATCTACTTACTTGTAACCATAAACAAAATGCTTGTAGACCACAGCTGACCATATTCAGGGTAGTAATGTTTATTGACCAGAAAACCTGAGTGTCAGTCTTTTACTTAAACCACATCTCCACTATCAGCTTTAACAAAAAAGAATTTGGTTGGCCTTGTCCCTCAGGTTTCCTTATTTGAGGTTTTAACTAATTCCTACATTAAGGATCTTTGTGGATATACATGATTGCAATGAATTCTTCATAATGTTTTGAAAAATAAAGTGCCCTTTCCAAGCTTTACATTGAAGCTTTTGCTGCCTGCTTTTATTGGGAATGTCAGATTAAACACACATATTGGGTTGATTGGTGATTGTTAGTTTGGCCTCATTTGAGAGTTAGAGTGGGTGTATATGTGAGTGGTGGATAAATTAATTTTAAATTATAAAGAGTTGACTCTAAATTTTGCCCAGTGTAGATTTATCTTAGTACATGTACTCTGCAATAGTCTGATGCCCCATGCAGAGATGGTTCCTTCCTTATGCTCAATGTTGCTAGACTAGGCACTGGCTCTTGTAATCCTGAACTGTATGAATGGATGTCCTAAACAGAAATTAGGACAATAAGCAAATCCCAGTGTGAATAGGAAAATACGGTAGTATTGTTACCTATTGTTGCAGACACTATTGTCTGCTTATTAGAAGTGACCAGACTTTAAGCAAATTAGTAGGAATTCAAAAACTAAATTGAATTATATCTATTCTTTGTACCACAAAAATGAAATAAATCTTCACTGAGACTTTCAACCAGGTCATAATTCACTGTCAACTCATTTACATGCAAGAATTGGTATAAAAAACAGGATGGTGCCTTTGCTGCCTAATGGCTCCCGAAGATTGGGCTTAGACTGAAGCCAGTCACTGGTGTGTGAAGTTTGCATGTTTCCTTTTCGTCCATATGAGCTTTTCTCTGAATACTCTGGTTTTCCTTCCATGTCATAGTGATCTAGGATGATTGCCATTTTGAAACTGGCCCTGTACGTATATGTGTAATTGTGCTGTGGTCTGGACTGGTGTCCAACCTTAATGCTGCAATTCACTCCAGTCCTGGTATCCTAAATTGGACTAAGAGTCTCAGGAAATGGATTGTAAAAGTGGTAATTAAAGACAATACAGTTAGGGAAGATATCCTTTTATACACTCAAAAAGACAGAAGAGTTGGAGAGTGGACATCTGGTATGGTAAAAAGCCCCTAAGACTAGTCACCATCAAGGGGGAGGAAGTGGAGGTGGTGTAGAGCTACAGGTACTTTGGGGTCCATATTAACAGCAAACGTGACTGGTCTGATAACACAATGGCTCTGTATAAAAAGGGCCAGAATAGAATGTACTTCTTGGGGAGACTCAGGTCTTGTGATGTGTGCAGCAATCTGCTGGAAATGTTTTGCCAGTCCATTGTTCTAAGCGGTGGTCTCTTGGGGCAGTAGGTGATGCAAAATGCCTCGACAATCTTATCACCAAAGCCATCTTCATCACAAGACTGACTCTGGGCATTCTGGAGGTTGTTGTGGAACAGAGGATGGTAGTAAAGTTGGATGCCATCATAAACAATTCTACTCCTTCCATCCAGGGGGCACTTTCTTGGAGTACTTTTAACCACTGGCTCATATCTTCACAGTGCAGTAAGAAGTGCCTCTGGGGATCTTTTTTGTCTGCTGCCATTAGGCACTTCATTGCTTTTTCCCGATGTCTCTTCTTTCACTCCAGTCAGAAGCTATTGGAAAATATTACAAACTTCAGTCCACTATTGTATTTTAGCATAATATTTATTGTACTATGTTTTTTGTGTTATATTCTACTTTGAGTCAATATTTGTGTATTTTATGATTTAATGTTTTTTTTTTTGTTTTGCTGCTTATTCAATCTCATCAAAATCTAATCTAATCTGAAATTCTGCTTATTTTTAGACTGGTACCACCCAACCCACAAGAATTTCAATTGGTAATTCCTTAGGTGAAGCCAGAAGACACCATTCAGGGTTTTCTTTTTCTTCTTTAAGCTGCACCACTGGACTCCTTGTTTTGAAAGACCATGCGTTTGAACATTTTCTCTTTTGCAGCATTGTAAAATGTCATATATATATATATATTTTATCATAAAAGTGACTTTAAGACACTTGCTGTCATTGTGCCCCACACATAATAACCAACCAGAAATTTTAAAATCTTTTTATTTAAGTCTGATTGGATTAGTATGTAATTGTGTGGGTCGAAGTGTGGTTGGGGTGTTTAGCAGATAGTAGATTGCTGTTGCACTGTAGGTGAAAGCTTGTACTTTTTCTGCTATCTGCCACTTGTTTATTGAATATGCTTGGGACCTTTCTTCAAGCTGGGCCCCAGGGTGTGCTGCCAGGTCTCATTCTGATTATATGTAACACAAAATCAGGAATGATCTCCCCTATACTTTGTTGTGGGTGGCGCAGTGGGTAGCACTGCTGCCTCGCAGTTAGGAGACCCGGGTTCGCTTTCCGCGTCCTCCCTGCGTGGAGTTTGCATGTTCTCCCTGTGTCTGTGTGGGTTTCCTGCGGGTGCTCTGGTTTCCTCCCACAGTCCAAAGACATGCAGGTTAGGTGCATTGGCGATTCTAATTGTCCCTGGTGTGCGCGCCCTGCCAGGGTTTGTTTCCCGCCTTGCGCGCTGGGATTGGCTCCAGCAGACCCCCGTGACCCTGTAGTTAGGATATAGCAGGATGGATGGATGGATACTTTCTCGTATTTCAGGAGTATACAACAAAACAATGATTATATTTTTATATCATGTACATTAAAGAACCATCAACAACAAATCAAATCAATTAATAATATATAGAACAATTATTATAAAAGTAAAAGTTGAATAAATCGGACTCTGCAGCTGCATGAATAAAAAGTAAACTACTTCCGGTTAACGGTTAAAGTTGATAGAATTCTACTTATTGTACCTAATATTTGTATACAAAATTTGGTTGACCTAAGTGAAAGCGTACTAAAGTTATCGTGTTTACATTTACACACACACACACAGACATGATTCCAAAAATTGTATTTTCGGACTCAAGGAGGTCTAAATCGTTGAGATTAATCAAAATCTCGAAATGGAATTTTTGGAGGATTCCAATACTATACTTTCCCTATACTTCGTATACGAGAAAGTCAGGGAGGTCTAAAACGTCGAGAATCATTAAAATCTCGACATCGAATCTTTGGACGATTGCAATACTTTCCCTATAATTCGTATACGAGAAAGTAATCAAATGAAACTGAATGTAAATTTTTGTTACCGCTTTCTTTAAAGATTGCTGTTTCTGATTTTCAGATAGATCTTGTGCTGGACTGCACTGGCGAAAGCAGTAAAATGATGCAATTTAAAGTGTTCATATATATATATATATATATATATATATATATATATATATATATATATATATATATATATATATATATATTAATCGCGAAACTGTTTATACATGCCCTTATACAACATAAAGCTGCTGTTCTCTTTTCCGTCCCATAATGCATACTTGTGCCCAGTGACACAGATGTTTTACGAAAGGCACCATTAAACACCAGAACAACCAAGAGGCGTCCCGCGCTGCGGCCCTGCGGCACACCTTGGCATCACCTGCCCAAAGAAGACACGTGGTCATCAGCCCCTCCCCAGCACCAACCTGAAGAAGCACCGTCGCCAGCACTTCTACCACCTCCCTCCACCCATTCTTTGTTGGTAATTCAGTAGTTCTCCGCAAGGCGGCTTTAGTATCGCTTTATTAGCAAACCTAAACATGGCGACGAGGCAGAGCTGCGGGATGCTCGTGCTCGCGACGACCCTGCTGTTTCACCTGTTTCCCTTCTCATTCTCTGCGACCCTGTACGTCAACCGAGAACCACGATGGACCCGGCCGCAGGAGCAGGGCTTTGCTTGGGTAAATGTGGCGGAGGATCCCACGACAGGTGAAAGAGGCTCTTGGAGGCGAGCGCTATGGGAAATCGGGCAACGTAACGCGGCGTCCCGGGAGCTGCCCCTGCGGAGCAAACGGAACGCAGCCGAACCGCCGCCACTCAAGGCGTACGGCAAGGTAACTGATGCTTGCGTGACGGTCAATGCTTTCTTCTGTCTTTTTTATCGAACGGAATGGCTGTCCGTAGAGCATATAGTCGGGACGCAGGTTTGTGAAACAGTCCAAACCAGTCGGTCGGCTTTAGCAGGACAACATCAGTCAGGCGTCTTGGGTGACATCCTAACCAGGTTGTCTTTGTAGGTACTGCCTTGCACGAAACATTTCAGATGAGCGAGTAAAGTGTTGCAATGAGGACTCTTTCTTCTTTTTAAAGTTTTTCTTTGCCTTCCGCTTCCGCGCGAGAATAGTTAGGGAGACGGCTTTATGTTTTAGGGTTCGACATAATTCGGGTGTGGGCATTTGCCCACCTGCAAGACATGCCAAGACGGTAGTCCCAGAGAGCGAGGCTGATATGCCGATTGTCAGTGTTTGGCAGTGACCGGAGGGACGTGTTGTCTCGGATACATTTGAAGTTGATAGATAAGCTCATATAACCAGGAAGTGGGTTCATAAAAATAAAATCAAAATATCGTGTGTCCAGAAACCGTAAACAGTTAGCAGAGGAGACAAGTTGATTAAAATTCACCTACCGGAGCAGCAATTATCACATGTTGACATGTTTTGTTTGGTTGCGGGCTGCTCCTTATATTTTTTTGTACAAGTCTTGTCTTGTATGTAAGATTCATAATGACTGTTGTAGCCACTGTGGAAGTATGCGTTCTACAGTTCATTAGATTTATTTTAAGGGTACCCTGGCAATCCGCTCTTCTCAGATTCTCCCGTGAATTCGGACAAGGACATTTTTGAGTCACCCCCACTGGGTGATGCTGAGCTGGACATTCCATGCTACCCTCCTCATAGCAACATTCTGACAATTGTGGTTGAGAGATCCATTCAGCTTCTCCAGTGTCTGCCTTTGGGACTAGTTGGAAACAATTGTGTTACCAAACCACCTTAACTAGCCCATATTAATTTGGGGAAGCAGTAGTTCTACATTCTAGTCCACTCATGTTATTGATTTCTTTACACTTAAGCAAAATAGAGCTACTTAAGTCTAACTAACATTACAGAAGTGTCCTTCATTTGCTCACTTTTTACAATGCATGTCTGTAGTTGAGGATAGAGATAGAGACAGGTGGTTAAATGAGAATCTGTATCAGAAATCTGCATTCTTGTTTTAGATTGGAGTCATTCAGGTTAACATAGACATGTACTTAATCCCCTTAAATCTCAACATATGATACTCTGAATCAGCTACAGTACAGAATTTCTGATTGTCAGTATCTTATTCTTTGAAGTGGTTAAGATCAGTCTTGGATTGGAGATGGTCTATAAAGTTGATATAATAGAAATGTAAGGCTTTTTATTTTCAAATAAGCAAGCTTTTCTAGTTTAAGGTTATGCTTATATTGCAGTAACAGAAACAAAACACAGGTTTTAGTTCTCCTGAGCATCTTCACTTGTTACGTTCATACCCTGAATTGATACGTAGTGGCCCAAAGTGCATCTCACCATCTCGGCCTGACACATACTAATTCAGGGTAAATGTCTGGTCACAAAATGTCCAAAGGCTCTGAGAGCTCCTGAGATACGAGAGTTTCTTGACTTTAACTGCTAACACTTTAGCAATAATTTCTCGGAAACACTTCACTTAAAGTTGTTCTAAATCTTTTATTTTGAAGTGGGAAAGGTGGCTCAGTGGATCATGCTCTTAAGGGTGTGACTAGCTAGAGACACAAAATACATGCAGTTCTGGAAGGTTATACAGTAATGTCTGAGATATGTACCCGTAAGACAACTGAAAACCACAAATAATAAAGACTTGCATTATTTTATACATTTAATCTTCCAGCAGTGTTTTTTTTTTTTTTTTTGATTGTTTTTCTCTTCACCTTCCTGCCAAAGTAGGCTCTGGCTTCTTTAACATCCTTAGCTTTACATTTTTTTCTTAAAAAAACATGTACAAAGCGTTGCAATTTTTGGCTTAAAAATAAAACATTTATTAAGCCTCATCTTTCTACTGTAAAACCAGCAAAACACTAAAAGTACAAAGTCAGAAGTGTAGAAAGTATAATGATACAAATAATAATAAATATTATACTAATCTCTCTACTGTGAAATAAGCAAAACACAAAGTACAAAGTCTGAAGTGTAGAAAGTAGCATAATATTATTATTTGTACTGTATTATTGTTCTAATACCGTGCATACTGTCAAAATGTATCATTTGTGTGGTATGCCTTGAAGCACAATGAAATATACAACCCAACATCACAGTCAGGACAATAGTAGCATGATTCCTTTCAGATTTTTTTTCCAGACTGACCTGCTTTTACACAGCATACTACACATGTGAGATTGACAAGAACTTCACTTTTGGGTTCATCAGAATCACTTTCGATTTCACTGCCTGAAGACAGATTCACTTGGTCATCACTGCTCATATCACTGTAAAGAGCGTGCAACACCTGGGCAAGATTTGTCTGCATTGTTGTCTGGGTAACACTTGGGCCTGTCGCTTACGCAAAACATGCCTATATCGTTTCCCGAGCAACACTCAGCACTTTTATAGTCCGAGTAACCCTTGGGTCTTGCGCTTACGTGAGACGTGTCTATACTGTTGCCTGAGTGATGCTCGGAACTAACGCTTTTAACACTTTTTATAGCCTGAGTGATGCTCGAGTCTAAATACAAAAATGTAGCATTTCAGAGCTGGAAAAAAAAACACACACACAGAAAATGTTATATGAAGTGTTATGGATTATAGGTCAGTTTTTATTTGCTTTTTGTAAATAATGATCCTATGTAAAATATGGTATCTTCCATTGTAAAATTTTTGTGGCAATGGCAGCACTGTGTGAATTTTGCTTACTGTTAATAAAACCTAGATTGCACACAAGATTTGCAAGATCTTTGTATCTCTGTTTAATTGATGTGAAATGACAGAGTTTTTAAACAGTCCATTAATATTGTATACAATCTTATCACCATTCATACATACATTCTTAAATCTGCTTAATTGAATTTGGGGTCATATGGGCCAGAGCCTATTCTGATAGTACTGGGAATAAGATGAAAATCAAATCTGGTGGGGTGCCAGCCCATTGAAGGGCACATCTGCCCAAACTCAGCCATATATTTCACATTGCTTAGTATAGATCATCAGTTTTTAAAATATTTTACTTCAATGAAGAAATTAACAGAATGTCTTTACAAAATATGTATTTAATATGTATAATAAAACCTGTTAAATTTATAAAATGCCATCCCACATAGTAATTTTGGAAAGTAACTATTGCTTTCCTATATTTGGTAATTTACAGAATGGAATATATATTTTCTTACAAACTGTAATGTTCTTTTTGCTTTCTTGATCCTAAAAGTGTAAAGTTTGGTAAAATGAAGTCCAGGCGTTCATTCCTTGTGAATCTTTTTTTAGTTCCATTTGTTTTTGTGTAGCATTTTTATTGAGTACGTACTCCTAGCACTTGCAGAGGTTTGTATAGTTAACTGTAGTTACAGAAGTAATTAAGTCATGCATCATTTACATATATGAGCATATAGATTAGACTGTGCACACAGAAAAGAATGGTAATTTCAATTTCATTAACAAACAAATCATGACAATAAAAGTTGTAAAATAAAATCAAAAGCATTGCTGGCAATAAAACTGACTGTGCCCCCCCAGGGGTTTATTAATTAATGTCATAGTTCGGGTAACCTAGGCCAGCTGGGTACTTATCTGCATAGGAATTCTGTAGTATTTTTATATAGTAAGTTTGTTGTGGGCAGTGTAATATGAAGATTACTTCCTTTCAGCCTTGGATTCAGAAATTCACAGTATTTTTGTTGTCTCTTCCCATGGACAGGAGTAGCAGGTTGACAATGTAATAGTGACAACAAGCGTCACATCTGGATATTTTGAAGAGAAATGGAATGGGAATCCTCCTCTTAAACTTTACTCATTTGATTGCATAGATAGGTATATTAAATGGTGTGCTTTTCATCAGGAAATGTTACAAAGTAGTAATGCTTAAATGGAAACAACAGAAAATTTGTAAGAAGGAAAAAATGCATTGCTGTAAATACTGTTATGACTTATAGCCTATTCATAGCCTAATGGTTTGATACAACATGGCGTGTTTGATTTTTTTTTTATTATTATTTAATTTATTTGAATTCCACTTTACTTCTACTTGAAGAGTATGCAGATTATCATATATGAAGGAATGAGCTTTTATGGACTGGCAGGATTTTTGTGGCTCATTATGATGACTGGGTTTTTGAGCCAAATTAGTCTTCCAAGAGTAATCCTCTTGGCAATCTGTGCTGAGTTTTGGCCTAGTGTTAGAAAAACAGACTGCTCGAAATCAGGCTTCATTTGTTCATATCTAGATTATAAAAATGGTTGACGTTCTGCAATAGGCAAGTACTAAATGTAACTTGCCAGTAGGCCAAGGGTATCTTAACTAACTTCAGCTCCATCATGACCATTGTGCTGGATGCCATAAAGTAACTGATGAGGCGGTACATTCAGTTTCTGTATGGTGTGAATGTACAGGGCAACTTATAAAGGCAATTTGCAGCAGTGCTCATTTTTCCTAATGCAATTGGTGCAATTCACTGCACTCATATTGCAATAAGGGTGCCTAGCAAGAATGAAGCTGTTGTGTTTTTTTTTTTTTTTTTTTAACCATAACCAGTTGTATCCCATTAATATACAAGTCCCCGGTGATGCAAAGTTGAGACTGACAAATGTCTGAATTCTCTGGCTTAGTGCCACATAATAAAGCGTCTCCAATTACAATTGCCATCCATCCATCCATTTTCCAACCTGCTGAATCCGAACACAGGGTCACAGGGGTCTGCTGGAGCCAATCCCAGCCAACACAGGGCACAAGGCAGGAACCAATCCCGGGCAGGGTGCCAACCCACCGCAGGACACACACAAACACACCCACACACCAAGCACACACTAGGGCTAATTTAGAATTACCAATCCACCTAACCTTTGCACTTCAAAATCAGAGAGCACAGATTTGCTTTTTTCTCCTCTTGTTGCATTCACCCTTTGCATGTGATGTGTGATGATTAGCTTCTTTGCTTGAGATTGGATTTTTTTTTTTTTTTTGTAATTTTTATTTTGGGCATTATATGATTGGTAGAGGTCCCCAAATTCACAGCGGCAGTAACATGTTGCCATTCAATATATTTGCACTTGTCAGTGAAACACATGTTCAGGCCACTAAATAAGGGTTCTTTGCACTTTGGAGGAAAGAACATTAGAACAATCTAGATGAGCATAGGCCATTCAGCCTAACAAAGCTTGCCAGTCCTGCCCAATTATTTCTTTAAAAAAAACATCGTCTAGGTTTGAAAGTCTCTAAAGTCTTACTGTCTACCACACTACTTGGTAGCTTATTCCATGTGTCTGTGGTTCTCTATTTAAAGAAAACTTCCTAATGTTTGTGCGAAATTTACCCTTAACAAATTTCCAACTGTGTCCCAGTGTCATTGATTAACTCATTTTAAAATAATAGTCTCGATCCACTGTACTAATTCTCTGCAGTATTTGAAACACTTCAATTCTGTCACCCCTTAATCTTCTTTTGCTTAAACTGAAAAGGCTCAGGTCTTTTTATCTTTCTTAATAATTCATCCCCTGTGGCCCAGGAATGAGCCTAGTCACTCTTCTCTGGACCTTTTCTAGCACTGCTATGTTCTTTTTGTAGCCTGGAGACCAAAACTGCACACAGTACTCCAGATGAGGCCTCACCAGTGCATTATAAATCTTTAGCATAACCTCCTTGGACTTGAACTCCACACATTGTTACTATATAATCCAACATTCTATTCGCTTTCTTAATGTCTTTTGAACAGTGTTGGGAAGTTGATAGCGTAGTGTCCACTACGATTCCTAAATCCTTCTCAATGTGTACTCTCGATTTTCAGACCTCTCATTGTGTATTCAAACCTAACATTTTTACTTCCTGTGTGTAATACTTTACATTTACTGGCATTAAATTTCATCTGCCAACAAATCTGCCCGAGGGTGTTTGCTGTCCAAGTTCTTCTGTAACGAATTAACGGATTCCAAATTATCTGCCCATCCAACTGTCTTGGTATCATCTGCAAACTTAACCAGCCTGTTACTTGCTTTCCTATCTAAATCATATATATATATATATATATATATATATATATATATATATAGCAGTGCCCCTAGCACTGACCTCTGTTGAAAACTACTCTTAACATCAGCCAGTTCTGATAAGGTACTAGCACCATCACCCACTGCCTTCCATGTCTGAGCCAGTTCTGCACCCATCTAAAAACTTCACCCTGAACTCCTACTTCTTTTAGTTTGATGCCCAATAATTTGTATCTTGCACTGTTCAATTGTTTGCTTTTTGACAGTCTTCCCTGTTGTCATCATTGTCTCACCTTACAGGTAAATTTGTTCATTTTATATGTATCAGGTTGATTATCATTGTCCATATTAGTTTTTTTTTCAAGGAGGCACCAGGATGGGGTTCATGCACATACATTTACAAAATGACTGTTATTTATAACGGGTAAATTCCAAACAATTGCACATATGCCAGATTTTATAAATTAGATTTTTTTTTGGCTTACACATTTTCCTGTTTTTTGACATACACATAATGTTCGATTCTACACAAAGTTGTATAACTGAGACACCCATTCTTTGATACATATGGCAAAACCTTTCATTTCTTTAAATAGTAAGTAAATGAGGCATGAATACAATTAATGCACAAAGTATAAAAAAAAACAAGAATATCAGTATATCATTATTGTAAGATGTGCAAGAAGAACGTGGAAGTTTGCGTACGTGCAGATTGCTGCATCTGGATTTTTCTGTGCGTACGCACATTCCCGCTTTTGTGCTTACGCCATGTTATAGTGTGAGTTCTACGCATGCCATTATACATGAGGCCCCTGGTCTTTTTGTAAAATTCAACCATAAACCGCGTGTCCATTATGAAACATTTAGTATGTAGAAGTACAAATCATACATTTTCATGGTACAGGTCTACAAGCAAGTTTGCTGGGCCTTGATCTGTAAGATGTTGATAATAATCATAATTGTTTATAAAATATATGAAAAAGTAAAAAAAAAAGTTAAGTTTTTATTTTTATATTTACACACTAATATTTTAGAGTAAAATAATCTTGGGTTTATTAATGCTTTTGAATAGCAATGCATTTAATACAGGTAATAATGATTTGAGACAAAGACTAAATATAAATCTAGAATTCCTAATACAAATTTCAGTGAGGCCACACATCTTGAGAAAGCATAATTATCAGCATTGCTCACAAGATTTCAGGATGCAAAATTCAAAATAATAAAGGCATTTGTATTTTCAGCCTCACGTTATTTTGCATGCGACACTCCATGTAATAATTTGGGAAAGTGCATCTGTACTACTTGAGCCTACAATCAAAACAATGCAGATTTTAGAGCACTGTTTAAAACTTTTTTTGTTTTTATTGGTTTTTATTTTTTTTGTAATTCAAGGGTTCTCGTAACTGCTTCAGCCTTGTGTTTTCCACTTTCCAAAGTGTTTTGACAATGGAAAATAAATTTTAACTGAATTTTTTTTGATACTGAGGCAATTAACAGAATTGCAACAAGGTCAGTCTCAATCATTTGGTTAACTTGAGCAGTTTATTTTTTCAATATACTTTTGATGGTAAATTAAGAAAAAATGTTTTGAATGTCTTACTAAGAGCATATGTTTATACAGATTTAATTATAAATTCGATGAAAAAAATAACTGAGCTTTAAACAAGTATATAAGAAGGACTGGGAGATAGCCTTTTATGATTGCCGCTACCAGAACAGTCCCGGGTTGTTGAAGACTCAGAAATGAATAGAAATAGAAATCTCTATTATAATAAAAAAATCCTGGGACGAGACGTTACTTTTTCAGAGAGATACTTTCAAGTCCTGCAAGATGAGACCTTGTGCCAAGAGATTTATTTCCGGCCCTTGGCGTGGTTAAAAGACAAAGAGTAGATGAAAAAGTAGAGCATCGTAAAGAATTCAAAAACGTTGGCACGATACACATATAGAGCAGGTTAAAGATAATAAAAGTACTAAAATTTGAAAGTCTCAAAAAAATAATAGTAAAGATTTCATTAGCACAAACAAATTGAAATTATTACTCGGTGAAATAACGGACAGGCGAAAAGTGATCAGATATATTGTTTGGATTTAAACTTTAAGTTGGGGACTTGTAGATCGTCTAATTCGTGTTGCCATCAGGGAAAAGTAGTGTTTCTTCCCAATGAAGAGGCGTATCCGCGAGAATGAAAAGATTTGTTGTTTGGTGAAAGTGAAATCCACATACGCAAGTGGCAGAGATGTGAAGTGGCTGGCACACAGCACAGGCCTGGGGGGGGTTTGGCGAGCGAAGCAAGCAGGTGGCAAAGCCCTTTAGTGTTTTTAATAATAATTCTGCATTTCATAAGTTTTTGACTTTGCATGTTTGTGTCATGGATAGGGTTAAGGCTTAGTCCTTGAATTAAATATGAATGCATTTCGAAAAATAAATCGGTGCTAATGAAAGTTGATTTAAGTGATTCATGCAAGAGTAATACAGAATACATGATGAAATTGTTCAGTCATTAAAAATGTCAGCTGTGTTCTTATCCTAATGTTTTTTATACAAGAAGAGTCTTGTTTAGTGTTGTGAAGCTCCAAAGATGTATAATCAAACTTAATACTTCATAGTTGTAGAATAGAATTAGGCTTTTCTTTAAAATAGCACTTTCTAGGGCAAACATCATGCCAAAGCACCTTACAAGTGTGGATGCAGAACCAATTTATTTGAATGTATTTTTTACATTTCGAATACTGGTAAGTTAAGTCATTTGCTTGGGGTAAAACAGGCCACATCCACATTACCACATTTTTATTGGAAAACGTAGAGATTTGTCTCCATTTTTGCCTTTCATCCCCACTAACCCAGTGTTTTTAACCCCCCAAAAAGAAGATTTTTTTAAAATGCTCTATAGAGCCAGAGGCTTTCATAAACAAAGCTTCACCATTGGAAGTGGATGGGCGAAAACAGAGTTTTCGGAAAAATGGTGCTCTGATCATGTCCTGATTGGTTTGTGCTTATTTCTTAGCACTTCCCCAAGTTGATTCTGTTCATTACTATGTCTCATTCTCTGACTGGTCACTCTTCATGGAAGAAAAAAATAATTCATATAGAGTATTTTTTATACCTCTGTCCTTTTTATTTATTCCTTGGTGCATATTGCGCTGCTTCCTTGTATACATCTAAATTGTGTTTTGTACAGTTTGATTGCTACATATATGCATACAATTTATATAAATAAATTTTGCAGTCGATCCTCTGGCTGGCAGTGTTACAATTGTAGTGAAAAATTCAAGAGCGCAGTTGAAGTAAGATAGTAAATAAATCAGTAGTCAGCCTTTTATCAATCTTTATTTCTTAAACTTAATCTGTTCAGTAAAGAGGAGCACGTTCTGCAGCAAAATTAATAACAAGTTACTTAAAAAAAGTGGATGTAGAATGCAGTAAGGCTCACAATATACAGGGAAAAGAGAGACACAAAAGCATAAAGCAGTAAAGTGAAGACATAGACAACGTGGATATGCAAACATTTATTAATTTTATCTGTTGAGTTATTTTTACTAATATCGTTTGGTACAAAATGTTCTCCAATATCTGTCTACTGCCCATAATCAAACCTCTCGCAAATGACCATAGAGCTGATTCTCTTGTGTTGCTTTAATGTTTGCAGTGTTTTTATTTAATGGCAACAGAACTGTCGCCAGTTCTGATGTTACTTTCAATTGTAATCAGAGCATTGACGTGAGACCGGGCAATTCACTGTGGCTCCTTTAATAATTTCTGTCTTTTTCTGTATGCTCTCAACACACTATCAGAGACTTATGTGTCCTGATTGCCAGGAAAGCACATAAAGCAGAGGGAATCTGATTGTCATGGGGCTCTGAATTTTCACTACACAGTCCCTTCAAGGATTTTCCACCTGATCCATACATGCCCATTGGTAGGTCGAAGGTCTACATCATGTGCATTTCCAGACATTTCAGTGGTACTTTTGTAATTGATGCAAAAACTTAAATGTGGGTAGAGATCTATTTTGTTTAAAAGCTCTGTTTTTAAATGAAAAATGTGGTACTTTAGACATAAACACAGTGACTTGAAGGCAAGTGGAAAACCAATAAACTTGGGAATTTTCCTCAAGGTAAAATTTACAAGCAGAATATTCTAAGTCAACTCTTGTAAATGTTGTGCATGCCTAAATTAGTGCAGGTGATGATTTTTTTTTTAATTGTATGTTGAAGTCAATTCAACTTGGGATCACATAAACGCTACATTTTGTTACTTTTGAGAGGTCCATTAGTTTTGAGGAAGCCAGGTTTCAAGTGCTCTTTGAACTTGGTGCTAAAGTAAAGTATGTAACCAAGGCAGCATTTGATAAGATGAGAAAATTATTTTTTTCAAGAAAAGTTATTTTTGCTTGAGTCAGGTTTTGCAAGAAGCTTGTCAACCTCACACAAATAAAGGTGTGACTTTTTAGAAGAAACAGCTTATATTTAACCAGTTAACGATCTGTCATCACAAAAGAGAGTTGACCAAAAATGGTTACTATACACTATGGATGCTGCATTGGGATGATTTGTAATATGAGTTGGCAGCACAGAATAATATTATTAGTGTTTCACATAGTCATGTTTCTATGTTCAATATAAACAATTTAGAAAGATCTTTTTATTCAACATTTTGCTTCATTTGGGTAAATATGATTATGTCAAAATTTAATGCTCTATTTGTGAAATCTTTCTGAAAGGAAGAGTGCAAAGTGCAGTTTGTAGCACAGCTAAGACAATAAACGTGTAATGTAAAAATTGTAAATTTGTTTTATTTACATTCAATATTGCATTCATAGTGACAAACTCTTTGCTTCTCTATGTTTATTGCTAATATACAGAGCCACACTGTAGTCTTTGTAATGTCTTGCCATATGACCTGTTAATGCCTTTGTAAATATAGTTACTTAAGTGGACTATTCATCATGGGTTCTTGGTTCTTATTAAAATTGTATATATCTGCAGTTTATCTTCCTGGTCTGTATCAATAAAGGTTAAAGCACTGGTAATCCTAAGTATACATTTTTAGTGATTTTAATCAAGATACTTAGAAAATGTGTTCTGTGCTAAAATATTTTAATTTATAGTACTATAAAGCACTTAAAAATTATTCATCTTTATTATTCATGTTCATCTTTATCAATTATTCATCATGAGTAGTAAAATGAATGCACACTCCTGATATATAGTAAAATATTTGTATCGGAACCCTGTTGAAGTTTTGGGCCAGGTCCTGAAATAAGCAGGATTCGTGTTTAAAATGTTTCTGATGTAATGCAGGAAAGAACCATTGGGTAGTCAGTCCATCACTGGGCTTACTCCCACCCTCACTCATACTTGTACTAGGCCAATTTAGGGTCGCCAGTTAAATTAACTCATATTTTTGGAATGTGGGAGGCAGACCACTTCATCCCAATTTAGACCATTTAATTACTGCTTCAAATTCAAAATGTATTTTTGACTTTAATTAATTAAAACCAAATAATTTATCTTTCAAAATATACATTAAGTGGAGAAATTGATAATATATGTAAAATATATACAATAATATAGAGTATTGTCAAAAGTGTTACTTTCATTGTTTCTTTTTTGCTATCTTTTGACTAGTAGACAAACAATGTAATCTGCTTAGAACATTTTAAAAGTAGGGTAATTTTAAAGACATTATGCAAACTGGGAAATCCAAGGTCCAAGGAATTAAACGTGAATGTCACATCCGTGCAAACTCCAAAGCACTACCCAAGTGTAGTTTATGATTGAGTATATCAGGAATTGTCTCAGTTGAAAGTTGCTTTCAGTCTAGGATAGGACATAAGCATGTGTCCCATCCTCTACACAGAGACAAAATAGTAGCCAGCTGTATTAAAAGAGACGTCCGTGCATTTTTAAAATGGCTTGTTCAGTTCAGGGTTAGTGGAGGAGGGAACCAAGCCTAGGGACAGGTACCAGTAAAGAGAAGTCCTTTTGCTTAATTAACTTATGATAGTGACCTCCCATTTTACAAAGGATTGAGCTCGCCCTGAGCACTCTTAAATGAACAATTTAACTTCACTTTAAAAAATTGTGTCTTGCACAGCAAATTATTATGGACTGGCAATATGTTTATGCCTAAATATTTTTTTTTTTTGCCCTTCATTTGTTCTTCATATTCCAACTAATTTGTTGCCACTACTTGAGATGAGCATACTGGTTCACAAAAGTGATTAATGACATTTTCTGTATATCGGTGAAAAGACCTGTATCAGTGATTTACTAATTTGTTCAGATTTCATTATGTAATAACGTGTTTCACACCAATCTTATCACCATCACCAAACCCTGCCCTTCACTGCCTCACACACCAAAGTGGGGAAATAAAAAAACAAATGCTTTCCAGATTGTGTTAATTCTGTCATCTGAGATTCAACAATCACATATGACAACGTGCTGCTTTTTTTATGATCTGTATGTACTCTTTGGAGGTGATTAGTTCAGGGAATTGGCACAAGTTCTGAGAGGTGTGTAACTAGGGTGGTTATTCAGAAGACAGACACTTTTATGGTAAAATGAAGCTTTCAGGTTCAATTTTTTATGCATCTTTTAGAGTGTACAGTTTTTTTGTCATTCTTACTCTCCTTTATTGGATAAAAAGGATTTGGCCTTTGCTTATACATTCTCCTATATAATCCTTTCTGAGGTGTCCACTCCTCTTTTATTACCATCTGCTTGCTTTGGGCATTTTGAGTTTATTTTAAATATTGGATTTTTTGTTAAGATTTCTTTCCAGTTTAAGATGTTGAGATAAAACATGTTTTCTGAGGATACTGAGTGAAGCTTTAGGGGCACTTGTGGTTAGATTATCTGTAATCCTGTTGCTTTGTAGTAATTTTGGTGAAAGATTATGAGCTAGATTTTAAGATGTTTACATGGCACTGTGTTATATTTCTGTTTTATTGTTGGCTGGGTGGTCAAGACCTATGTTATAAAAGTGTTATTCATTTCTACTGTGTCATACAGTTGCTATGATGTAAAATACAGGGATTTGAAATCTACTTAAGAAATCGTTTTAAAACTCCCTCCTCTTTGCAAATCCTTATTACACTGCTTGATCCATAAATAAGTTAATTTTGAATTTTTTATTGTTTCTTGCTTTTTAAATATCTGATGTTTAGATAACGTCTATGTCCTAATGTGTTAATTAGCAATGAATATTTAAATATGTTAACACAGGAGGAGTTGTGTTGTCCATTTAGCTAAATCAGCACTTAAAGGTGCACTAAAGGACTTTGATGTCTTTTTTTAAGGGTAAAAAATAAATTGGCAAAGAGGTGTTTGTTGAGTACTGTGTTAATTGTACATATTATGTTGTACAATGGTCTTTGAATGCAGATGCATGTGAAACATGAAAAACACTATTGATCAGAAACCTTAAAAAATATAAAAATGAAATAGCAAATATATAACCTTGTATAGTAGAAGGCTGAACACCACAGGCTTTACACTCCCAAGCTTTCACCCTCACTTCCCTTTGCAAGGGAAGGAGGCCTACTTCTCTGTCCACTAGTATCTAGACTTAATAATTTACTGCATGGCTAGGGCAGAAATGGTGAGCTCTATTTCAAAATCAGTGTAATTTTCAGACACTTTTCAAAAAGATAAATTATGAAAACAATGTTCCGGTAATTTGTCGAGTAAGACATTAGTTTATCATTACCCAAGTGTCTTATGATTGCTTTACTGACATGAACCATAACAGTTCCTGAATAAAGACTCTCTGGGTCTTTGAAAGTTTTATGTGATTACTCTGTGGTTTTATTCATATTTGCATTAATGCAAAAACACGTGGGGAATTGCCAAGTTCATTTGATTGAAAATTTTCATCCCCTTTTTTTTTTTTTTTTTTTTTTTTATACACGTTTTCAACTTTGGAATTTTCTAGAAAATTCCTGGTGTAGCCTGCATATACTGTATGAGTTGGTTACTGGTATTACTTTACACCTTAGTTCCAAAGCTTGTGTTCAGTTTTCCCAAAGCAGTTACAATTTCTGTTCCCTGCCATGGCCATTACACTGTATATTTCAAAGTCATGTAAACTAGAGAATGGAACCAAATGTAAGATTTAAATGTAAGATTTTGTGGCATTCAGTATTTTGCATTTTATGGATATTTATCTTTTTTTTTCATCCTGCGGTATGCAGTGCCAGAAACATCACATCAAAAGGGCCCTATCCAATCAGCAGGGAACTCAACAGGGCAGGCATAGTTATGGCATGCCATCCCACCAGCTAGTGATAGTAATGGAGGAGGGAATGAAGAAAAAATTATGGCCATTACGATCAATGCTGTACAGATCCTCACTTTGATGCATTAAATAAAGTACTTTCAGCCAACAAATTCTTCAGCAGAAGTGTGTCAAGAAATGCTACTGGAGCTCCTTCATATCTATGACAATTTGCTTTTATAATGTGTGACTGATCTTATGTCTTTAGCTAAGTTGGGAGTCTTCTTTCTTTTCAGTAATGTTGGTGTGTATTGGTAGAATGTTATTTCTTTGAATAGTTTTAGCTTTTTATAGAAGCTCAAAATTTCCCCAGTGGCACAAATCTACCTATTCATCATTCCCCTAAAAAAGCTTTTACATTTATAATGTATGTATCTGTTATATACAGTGCCTTGCAAAATATTTAGTCCCCTGACCAACTCTCAGATTTTTCTGTGTAAAGAACTACACTGAAACTGAATTTTTTTTTATTAGCCATTTTATGTTAAAAAAGGGATTGAAAAGTTTTGTAAGACTTTGTACATTTTATTTTAGGCCTGTATGCATACAAAAACTACACTAAACAATACTAGGTTTCAAGTTAAAGGTATTTTTGTAATGGGAAAAATAATCCACTCCAAACAAAGTGACATTATAATGTTTACCTTAAAAGAATACTTAGGGCATAAATGTTAAGCACTTCTTCCCATGGAACCAAGTAATTGAAAGAGATACTTGGTGATGTGGGAATCATTTTAGTGTATGTTGTGGTAAAAATGACAAAAATGATTAAACAGCAAGCTTTTCTTATTTGTATTAATGACTTTACATTTGAGAACCCGTGTATTCTAACCATTTTGAATTGTTTGTTGTTGTTTAGCAAATGCAGTTATCTCAGCTAGTCAATAGCACATGCCGAGGCTGATTGCAGCCTAGCACGACCACCACTGAAGTTTAGGATGGGACAGTCATTGACATTGTGGGCCATAGTTTGCTGTTATCCACAAGAACAGAGCAGGTTGTTGTGATGTCCCCATCTATCTAGGTTTGCAGCATATCTGCCAACACCTGTTTGGTAGCCATTCAGAATGACCCAGTCCTGCCTGGTAAGGTCAAAACCTGGCGCACGTTTTGTCAGATTACTGATTAGAAAAGAGTATGCAGGAGGGTCTACCTCCCATAGCTTTTCCCATGCATTGGCAACAATAACATCCCTAACGACAACCAAATTGGATGCCTGGAAAGGGGACGAAGTCTTGGATGGTGGACAGTGTTGATATTTTGTCTAATTTATTGGTGGACAATAAATTTTGAATTTATATGTACCCATTTCCCTTCTTCAGGCAAGATGTCTTGCCTGAAGAAGGGGCCTGAGTTGCCTCGAAAGCTTGCATATTGTAATCTTTCTAGTTGGCCAATAAAAGGTGTCATTTTGCTTGGCTTTTCTCTACATTCATAATGGCTAACACGGTACAACACCCTAGTACTATGTACCCATTTAAAATACATCCATTTAAGCAAATAAGCCATGTTCAAATAAAATTTTACAGACATGTTTTTTTCACCATGACAAACATGCAGACTGTAAGAAATGTGGATCATTTTTCTTCTTGATTAAAAGCAAAGTGAGTACTCTTCTTAATTAATGCACATGTGCTGTCGTATTCAATCATGAGTTTGTTTGAAGTCTTTTTTTACTTCTGTGTTTTTGTATACCGATATGTTGCAGTATTTCAGAATCAGAAGACCTGCAACTATTTGCACATTAATTATTAATTTGCTTAAGACCCTTTTAAAAGTTGGACAGAATAGTTCTTTGTATAACCAAATTCTGAAATGTCTTTAAACACTACTGATTCTTTAGGTTGTACTTTGGCATCTGAAAAATAATTGCTCATTTTGCCAGTTGTTGCTTAGTCGAAAACTCTGTCACCATTGTTTTAAGGGTATGGAACACTGGTGTTTTAATGCATAAAAAATATATAACATATGGGCACATTTCAGTAGGCCACTTTTCAGTAGGCCACTGTATTCTAAAGCTTGCCACATTTTTATATTTTAAGCACAAACTACTTACAGGTATAGTCAACCCAAAGTTTTTTTTTTTTTGTTACCTCTGTGCTTATTAGTGATGGCTGAGGGAAAAAAAAAGTAAAATAATTAATGTTACTTGTGTCCTGTAATCCACATGTCTTCTCATCCAGTTGTATACACACATCATGCAAAAAGTGTGCATTTTGTGCTAAAGTATTGTTAAATAACTACTTCTGGACAATCAAATCGGTGCACGCTGTTATGTTTCTCAAGTTCCCAAGCGCAAAGTCCCATAACTGTCAAATCCCATCTAGTAGTAAGGGTAAACACAAGTGGCCTCTTGTATGATGCTGTGCATAGACTTGTAGGAGATGTGGTCAATGAACTAAAGAGTATAAAGGCTATACTATGTGATACTGACCACAAATTACAGTAATCCCTCGCTACATCACGCTTTGACTTTCGCGGCTTCACTCTATCGCGGATTTTATATGTAAGCATATCTAAATATATAACGCGGATTTTTCGCTGCTTCGCGGGTTTCTGCGGACAATGGGTCTTTTTACTTCTGGTACATGCTTCCTCAGTTGGTCTGCCCAGTTGATTTCATACAAGGGACGCTATTGGCGGATGACTGAGAAGCTACCTAATCAGAGCACACAGTTAAAGTTCTTGTGTGCTGATTGGCTCAGCGACGGAGTGCTGCATTAACCAGGAAGTCTCATCTCACACATTCAGCATTAACGTGCTCCTGCTACTGCTTCAGGGGCCGTGTCCAAGCGCCAACAGAAGATGCAAATGATTGCAGAAAAGGTAAAGTTTTGGATATGTTGAAGGAAGGGAACAGCTACACCGCTGCAGGACACCATTACGGCATGAGTCCACGATTCTTTTTATTTAAAAAGGAGGAAAAGCATATAAGATCTACAGCCGCATTGTACTTTAACCAGGGTGCAAAACGAGTTGCAAGTGGACGTGATAAGGCAGTAGTCTGGATGGAATCTGCTTTAGGGATTTGGATTGAAGACTGCCAGAAGAAGAACAACGGCGATGCTACACAACCGCCTGAAGAGGCTCCTTTAGAAGAGCTGTAACGCTGTCCTTTGTTGTGCAGTAAAATTAAACTCATCATTATCGGACAAGTCGTCGTGTCATTGTTGGTGAGTAACCATAATTAATTATCTATGTACAGTACTTATTACATGTACATAGTTTAGTGTCACTGTACACACATTTTACTGTATACAATTTTTCTTGCATTGTACGTATTTATTGCTGATGGCCTGTCTGTCTTAATGGCTGTAACATATGTGATATCGGAGACGCTCGATATCTTTAAAATAATATTTAGGTTTTACTGTATATAAATTGTGTTTACATACATAATTTCAACGAATCTTACCTAATATCTAAGAGAATACAAAGGGTTTATGCTGTATAATTGTGTGGGAAATGTTTATAATAGTGTGGGAGAGCTTATAAGGGCTTAAAATATATAAAAAGAACCATATGAACACATGGTTTCTACTTCGCGGATTTTCACCTTTCGCGGGGGGTTCTGGAACGCAACCCCCGCGATGGAGGAGGGATTACTGTAAATGAATTGTTTAAAAAATAAATACTGCATCTGATTACCTGTTTATACATTCTACTAATTACATTCAAAGTTGAAATACTGTTCGATTTGGCTGATCATTTGGTGGGTCAGGTTCATCATACTGGATTGGATACGGGCAAGCACGATTATGTGCCACATTATGCAGCACACTACATGGTTGCACAATTTGACACACTTTCTGTGGACTGTAAAAACTCAATATACTGCATGTTTTAAAATGTTATTACCTGAAGGTTTTCTGCCTTGTGATTATGTGCCTACTGCTTTTTTTATGAGCTATAAACTGAACATTACAGTTACCCTTTTATTTGTGTAGTTTTGTGTTTTCTCTCTATTTAGTGTTTCTTCTCAATTTATATGTTTTATTTTGCCACATTTTCATTCTTTCATTTATATTATTTATAAAAATATATTTTTTCCAGTAAATAAAAATAGACAATCTGGTGAAACAGTTTAAAACTAAAATAGATACCCATCCCACATAACTTCCAGGCATTCCTCCAAGAAGCAGTTCTATGCAGTGCATTAATGGTGAGTTTAACCAATGGCATAATTAACTGTATTCAGAGTATATAGTCTGCAGATCTTCAAACAGTAAAAATATTGATTTGAGTAATTGTAAAACATTTAAAATAAACAATTTGAAGCAATAATCCAAAGCAGTATGTCATGTAACTGCTCATAAGTGAGCCATGGATGGGCTTCCAATTTTACATTACTGGCCTGCATACACTGCTTTTTGATTGGCATGCAGATATCTTTAGTTCTTTATGTTAAATTTTAAAATCTGAAAGTTAAAAATCTTCAATGTATGTGAAAATAAGTATGTTACTTGATGTAGTCAAGTGAGTAAACAATTTGCCTAAAATATACAGAAACGGTCATCAATATTTTACCAACACTGACCGAACCAAAATAATTTGTTGCTATATTTGATGTTATTGGGACCGCAAAGTGGTGTCCAATATATTTCATCCTGAAAATTACCGAAGAGAAAAAAATGATAAAAATTAGGTACATTTTCAGGTGAACTACTGGAAGGCCTCCCATCTTATGCTGACTTATGTAAAGTCTGTGATCAAAAATATAATGCACATAACTTGTTTAATGTAAATGATTGGTATATCACTTTTAACATGTTGTCAGTTTTAGGGTAGGGACTGGGTTTGCCTCATGACTTCATTTGTCACTTTAGTTTGCAAGGTATTTTTTGTTTGGAGTGGTTTAGTAACTTCATCCATCCTCAACTGACCTCACCTTTGAACAAATATTCTTAAGGCTGGTACTTTACGTTACAGTACCTCATGAGTTCTGAGTGACGTTTAGGCAGTGTAATACTTCTCTGATATTTTATATTATTTCTATGCACTATGGGATTACTGTTGTATTTACTATAGAGCTAGGTATTCTATTCTTGTAGTTTAGCAATAGAAATTTTTAAAAGTAGGATTTGCCAATTTGGTATTTTCAAGAATTAATGTAAATACATTTTGTATATTCTGTTGACCCACTTAAATATACTGCAGTACATTTAGAGAGACTGTTAATCATACATGTGTATCTAAGTTTGTTGGCCTAGTTTAATTTTTTTTTTTTTTTTAATAGTAATTAACTATTTAAAGCAATGTCATGATTTATCCAAATAAATGGAAAGACGAAAGGGTGTTTTTATCAATATAGTGTGATTAAATTTGAAAAGAAAATGTAGCGCCTCAAACGTGGACCATAAAAATTCACATTATTTTAAACTGCTTTGTGAAAAGTCTCTCATTATATTTTTTGAAGAGGAAGTGCTTGTTAACCTTTTGCATTTTGCATGTTCTATGCAAAATAAGTTAGTATTTCATTTGGAGGTATTGGTTAACTTTGTTGAAACAAATCACTGTAAATTGCAAAATACCTTTTGTGAAAGGTTTTTTCTTGTATGTTTGTGTAAATTATTTGCATGGATATGTTATTGCTACAAGATGTACAGTATGGCAACATTTGTTTTGCCAGAGCACTGAATCTGATAGATTATTGGTTTTTATCAAAAATGACTGAAAATTACAGACAAGATAACAATGTTTTTTTGGTAAACTCTGAAAGTCTATAGTATTGGTAGTTTCATGGGCAAATGTGATAAAGTTTTAAAACATACATTTGAACCATTTAAGTCTGATATTTGCATTGGCTCTAGCAGTTTTTTGGGGTAAAAAAACTGAAACCTGTTTAACTGAAATTAAATTATCTTCAAATATTGCAGAGTAATGGTGGCATTTTGTTTGAGAATACATTTTTACATTTATCAAGGTCTTTATAATGAAAGTAACATTATTTAATGTTTTTTTTTTTTTCAAAAGCAAAATAATGTAACTGATTATTTCACTTCTGTATACCTTAATTGACAAAAGCCGGAGTATTTGGCAGAATGTGGACTTTGCAGGCTACTATCACACAGCCGACCTGAAAAGAGTGTGCTTTTTGCAGTCCAGTAACAGAGACCTAAAAGTGAAGTATCTGTTCAGTTTTAATTTTGTACTTTGTTATTTGATACAGATATTTTGAAACAATAGCTGTCAGTGTTTATGCCTGGTGGCTCAGGTTGGAAATGGACAAAAGGAATGGGTATAATCTATGTCACAGCACATGATGGATTAAATGTATTTTCTTAATTGAGAAGCATTACTGACACATTTCTTATATCCAGTGTTAAAACAGGCAGAACATGCGCCATCACTCTGCGTATGTGTTAAAACATCTGTGCTAAACATATTGAACTTAACACATGTATTTTTATCTGGATATATAGACTCAAATTCAAGATTTATAAACTGGGTCATTTTCTTCCACTGGTTTAGGGTCACAGGACAACTAAATAACTGTTTAAAAAAAATTACTTTATATGGGTAAACTGGCTGATTCCAGTCTAGCATTGTAGGAAGCCATAGTCTGTTCAGCATCATTGTAGACAATGATCACCGTTAATAAATATATATAGTATATTATGTACTGTGTGGTATCCTATCTGTCTGTCTGTCTGTTTCCTATATAGCATCAAAGAATGTAAACATATTGCCTGTTGATTAGCACATGCCCTATATGGCCGTATACACTTAATAAAAAATATGGTGATACTTATATTAGTAAATTATCTTCACATTCTACTTAATAAGTAAAAGTCTCAGTGGCTTAGGAACCATATTCGACTGTTTTACTTGTAAACTTATTAAGCATGTTACCCTTGTATTTTCTTGATTAACAACTTATGAGCATTTTATTTTATTAAATACCATGCTATAAAAATCAATTACCCTAAGTTCTTGTCTATAAGCCGCGGCTTATCTAAGGAAAAAAGTTGTGAAAATGAAAAAATAGAATATCGGCTTATACATAAATCCGGCTTATACAGTAATCCCTCCTCCATCGCGGGGGTTGCGTTCCAGAGCCACCCGCGAAATAAGAAAATCCGCGAAGTAGAAACCATATGTTTATATGGTTATTTTTATATTGTCATGCTTGGGTCACAGATTTGCGCAGAAACACAGGAGGTTGTAGAGAGACAGGAACGTTATTCAAACACTGCAAACAAACATTTGTCTCTTTTTCAAAAGTTTAAACTGTGCTCCATGACAAGACAGAGATGACAGTTCTGTCTCACAATTAAAAGAATGCAAACATATTTTCCTCTTCAAAGGAGTGCGTGTTAGGAGCACAGAATGTCACATAGATAGAGAAAACAATCTGTAGCAAACAAATCAATGGTGCTGTTTGGCTTTTAAGTATGCGAAGCACCGTGGCACAAAGCTGTTGAAGGCAGCAGCTCACACCCCCTCTGTGAGAGAGAGAGAGAGAGATTGTTTTTCAGTCAAAAATCAATACGTGCCCTTCGAGCTTTTAAGTATGCGAAGCACTGTGCAGCATGTCGTTTCAGGAAGCAGCTGCACAAAAGAATAGCAACGTGAAGATAATCTTTCAGCATTTTTAGACGAGTGTCCGTATCGTCTAGGTGTGCGAACAGCCCCCCTGCTCAATCCCCATATGTCAGGATCACAGATAGTCAGCGCAAGAGAGAGAGAAAAGTAAGCAATCTAGCTTCTCAGCCATCTGCCAATAGCGTCCCTTGTATGAAATCAACTGGGCAAACCAACTGAGGAAGCATGTACCAGAAATTTAAAGACCCATTGTCCGCAGAAATCCGCGAACCAGCAAAAAATCTGCGATATATATTTAAATATGCTTACATATAAAATCACAATTTAAATGACCGCTACGCGCGCGTGTTGACTCGGCGACGCCCAGAGCAGAAAGAACGCGCTCCGGCCGCTCCCACCACGCCATGCGGGGAGTGAGAGAGACGCCAATATCTCACACTCTCTCCCCCCTTAAAGAAATTAAATGGGTGCGAGTGAGACCACTGACCTCCCTCCCTTCTATTAGTTATAGGTTATAGTACGTTCGGCTTATCCATGAGTCCGGCTTATCTATGATAAGATTTTATTTTAAAAATTCGTATGATTTTTGGTCTCCGGCTTATACACGAGTCCGGCTTATAGACAAGAACCTAGGGTACTTTGTGTTTCATATCTGTAAATAATTTAGGCCACTTTACAAAGATCTCTTTTTCCTTAGACTTTCAAAAGTATTTTTCTGTTGATCAGTGTTAACTTCCAAGGAGGTGAGCTTTTTACAAGCACTGTACTGTAGGTAGATAGTACTCTATTTGTCTCAAAGGGAAATTTAGGTTTCACAGGAGCTGAAGAAACGTAAAAATAATATAACAATCAACAAGAACAGATGTGCATAATTGTTCATAATGGCCGTCAATTTTGCCTTCATTCTCTCCTACGCTACTACCTCGTCTACAGGGTCAAGAGTGTGTCCCATGACTGAACTTGCTTTGGTTGATGCAGTGGGCCTCTCTTGAAGTGATTTTACCAGTCCAGCACACAACAAGAATAGAAATTTTTCTGTAATTGTATATTTTCCCTTACTTTTTGTAAAGCACTTAGAGCTACATATAAGAAAATAGCAAATGCAATTGATCTAATGAATATTGTAATTTTTTCACTTATTAGATGTGTTGTTTTGTTTTGACAGGGTTATACTAAAAAAATGTGAAGGTAAAATGCTGACAAAACACTGAAAACAATATGCATAACCACTATATTTGCATGGCCCTTAATTATTGCATGTAGTATCTTTGGTGAATTATTGCACAGTCTTATATTTATGTAAAGAGCATTTTAATGACTTAGCTTTATTTGTTTATGTCTATTGTCTCTAAAACGTAGTTTCTGTTAACTTAATCTCTTATGTAGCCCTTCGATAATCTTTCAGATATTTATTGCCAGAGAGTACATTTGCTTGCATTCATGCTGAAGGTATTTTTGTCTAACAGTTAACTACTTTTTAAGGTTTTTTTTTTTGGTTTTTTTTTTGCGCCAACATCTATAAACATATGCTTTTGGGTTTTAATGGTGACAATAGGTGGCCTGGCCTCCGCTTTTGAGATGATTCCTGCATTGTGCTTTTTCATATTTTACCATGTTTTAGCATCAACAATTTCAGAAAATGTATAAGAAAAATATGATACAGACTTCTGTAAATTTCTTAATTAAGCTAATATAGGCAGAATCAAGAAATAAAGACGTTGTAGATGTTTTTGGTAATTAGATTTATCTGTACATAGCTGCATACATTTTACCATATTGGTAAAGGTTGCACGTTGGTGTCTATTGATGTAAACTAGCATTTTACACCTAAGTAACAGATACAGTTAAGGTGCAACACTTTGAAATCAAGTGGCAGTGGTTTTAAGGTTGAAATATCTTTAAAACATTTGGCTGCAACTAATTGATTAGCTTTCTATGGGCATTTAAGAGTATTTACTAAGCAAGATTTTGGCAATGTGCTTGTCATCACCCAGCAAAGATCTGTTTTAGAAACATTAAAAGACAGTGTTTGGGATTTTTTGTTCAAAGCTCCCAGTTTCATTTTTCAGTTTGACTCAGAATTTTACTTTGTCATTGTGCATATATGCTGTTTATACACATACTTAATACTTCACAATTCAGAATAACACGCTATTCATTTTATGCTTGCAGTGAAAAGATTAGCAAAATAGATAGTTACAAGTTAACATGAAAGCCACACTTGTTTATAGAATGATAAAATTAAAACATATACAAAGGGATATGATTCAAGGCCCTTGGGCATGGTGTCATAATGAGCTTCAGTTGTAACTGGTTGTTCCATGGCAAGTACTGGTAAGTGGGTCCTTGGCCCAGGGGGGTGGGTAATATTGTTAAGCACCATGAGAGTTATATTATGGGCTGAGTATTGGTTTTTGTAAAGTATAGAAAAATGGTAGGGAATAGGGAAAATGGTTGCATACAACAAGCAAAAGCTTGCATTAATAAATATGGAATTCTGTGTATGAGTGAGGTAAGATGGTTACCCATGACAGAGCTACATTCCTGTACCAAGTAGACCAAAAGTGGATGTGAACCCAGATGGCACTGGAATATTGCTGGACAGAAAAATCTGAAAATGTCTGATAGAACATCAGTCTTAGATGTCACAGTATGATATACTATAATTATCGCCAAATTAAACAACTGATGATGGATTTAGGAAATGTAGGGCTCTCCATAAACTTAAGAAGACTGAGATATTATGTCTTACTAATAATAACCACACAGACCCTTTCAAACTTTGTAACAAACCTACTGAAGATGTGGACTCATTCATTGTTGCGAAGGATCGAGGAGCTGCAGAAGATGTCTCTCCAGGTATTAAGGAAGCTAATGATGCCTTTGTATAGCTCTCTCTTGTGTGGAATAGCAACTGAATATTGATGAGAACCAAACTCTCTATTTTCCGCAGCAGTGTGAAACTGGTACTGGGTGAAACTGATGGATTTGAGATCTGGAAAATCACTGAGAACATCGCCAGCAAGCTCCAAGCCTTCAATAGTTGTTTTGTCCTTTTCATACTTACCATCTACTGTCAGAAAACCTTTATAAATGGATAACTAGATAGATAGATACTTTATTAATCCCAAGGGGAAATTCACATTATGGTCTAACTAAATGTGGTCAGGAACAGGGGAAATGATGATTGCCTGTTAAAACAGATGCCACAAATGTAAATGAATTGGGCATACTCTGAGAAAGGGAAACTTCATAACAAGGAGGCGTCACACAACTGGAAACTGTTTGGTAGAAACAGAGAGGGGCAGGCCAACACTGTCATGATGAAGACATGAGGATAAGTTAAGAAAATGGCCTAGAACCAATGTAGATGTCTTTGCTTGATGTCCTATGTGTAGGAATAAATAAATAAACTGCAGTGTGCATTAGGCTATAGTGAACTGGGAATCCAGGTTCTGTTGTGAACACCATTCCATGTCATGTTGCATATACAGATGCATAGTACACAGTTTACACATTTTTCTGCAATGGGAGCACATTTGAAGTAAGAATTTGTTTAGGATCACACATTGAGTCTGAGGTGATTGTTGAACTAAAAACCATTTCTTTGTTTTGATTTCACTCTATTCCTGTTTTTGCTTCTTTATAACAAAACTAAAAGCCAATAGAAATACTGGTTAGTGATCTGACTTCATAATTTGCATATGCTCTGATGGAAGTGGTATTTGGCACAAAATTACCGTATTTTTTGCTCCATAAGACGCACCTGACCATTAGACGCACCTAGGTTTAGAGGAGGAAAACAAGAAAAAAAATATTCTGAACCAAATGGTGTACTAATATGTTTAATAAAATATAGCAGAATAATATTTCAACCATGTAAATTCAACAGCGGTATTAAGAAACATCATCACTGTCATTGACAAATAAGGAGAGACTTTAAGGTTCAAGCACTTTTATAGTTTTATGGAAACCCCAAGAACTCCTCATCGCTAGTGTCAGAATTTATGAAGCTCAGTTGCTCACAATCACTTTGCAGGAGCACATACCTATCATCATGCACGTTTGGACCAATGCTCCCTGAAGTTATATCGCCAGTCTAGTCCCATCTATATTTGTAATGCCACAAAGCCCTTCATCTCGTGTTTTGTTGTGGGTTTCCAGTTTGAAAAACGAGAATGCAGTGCAAACACAGCCCTCGATTCAAAAAATTGCTCTGCATACCTGTCTCGTCTGACAGTAGCTGAAAGGCAGCTTCAGGAAAGAACAGCCTGAAGTAGTCCAGCGGCTGGTAATCTGTCGAGCCAACAGCAAGCCATACTGTCTTATGAAGTCCGGTAGCCAGTTTGGCTCCCACGGATCAATGTCTAGGTATTCCTCCCACATGAACCTTGCCATAGGTGCATCGGCTGCACGAATGCACTCAGCTGGGGCGGCATCGGCTGGTGTCTCGATCAGCTGATGCCAGTTCCTCACTCTCTTGTTCGATCTCCTGATCACTCTCAACAAAAGGCCGACTCAGTGATAATGCACAAAACATTTGTTTTCTGCACTCGCTTCACTCCCTCGTGAGATGTCGATGCCATCTTGCCTTTGTTTACATTTGTTTACATTTCGAAACTCACGCACACGCAAGGATTAGATGCAGAGTCAACATTCCTCCAAGCACAGAGGGAATGCCTGTAACGTAACAGTGAGTTTTGTCGCCCTCTACCCCTGGATGTCGACTTTTGTCAGGTAATACACATCATGGTTTGTGACGCAATATTCGCTCCATAAGACGCACAGACATTTCCAACCTTCTTTTGGGGGAAAAAAAGTGCGTCTTATGGTGCGAATAATATGGTACATTTCGTTAACTGAAATAATGTTGTATTCCTTAAGAGTATAAAATAGTTTTTTTGTTTTTTTTTTTATAAATTACCATGATGTTTTCTCTTTAATAATTAGAGCAATTAATATGATTCAAGTAAAAGAAAATGGTAGAGTTGTATTGAACCCACTTCTCTCCCAGCTGCTGCTACATACCCTGTCTGAAATGTATTATCAGTTGCATTCAAGCAACAATCACTGGTTTAGACAGCACCTCTTTTAAAAGGCTGAGTTGAGGAGGGAACTCTCTTAGCTAGCTGCCATCAAGGCTTCTGATCTTACAAATGGTAACATCATGCACTGCTGCAAATTGTTTCAGCCTGCCACAGTGGTATTGTGGGATATGGGTTTTGATGTCTCTCAAGGTAAAACTCATTCCTATTTTATATGCTCTGTAACCATACTTTTGTGTTTAGATTTTCCAGTGTTAAAATACATTTGTGTCTAAGTTCAAATTCCATTTTCTGTCCCAGTTTTGCTTTTTGTGTAGCTTACAGAACATTGACATTTTAGCTGTCTTGTTATTCTCTTGTTCTGTGTGACTGCATGTTACTACTTTTTCTTATTTGTATGTATAGAGGAGATTACTTGTTCTGGGTTTCTCAGGTTTTAAGGAAAGGATGTATAGTCGTAGATGCAAGGGTACACAGGCTGATTGTCCTCTCCTGTTGCTATGCTCCATGGGGATATGTTGGACATCTGTTTAATAGAAAGTTTAAAATTGAAATAAGCCTAATTTTGATAAAGTGCAAACAGCAAAAAAACAAAAAAAAGTGTAAGACTTTGTTTTAAGACAGTATTCCGTGTAAAAACCTGCAAAAGAAAGTTAAATCAAGGTGCTAGTTAACTAAAGTAGTTATATCCTTAAGCATTCTTGGCTTCAAAAACTAAGTGAAGATCATGTGAGTAGTTTAGCCGGTTATTCATGTGTTTACTTTTCCACTTACCCTCTGATGTAACTGTATGAGTGTCCTCATTATGGAGCTTTGCATTTAAAGTGTCATTTTCCTTTTCTTTTGCTGTTTTATCACCTTTTTTCTTTCTTATAGTTCTTCATTTACCGTACATTATTGCTAGATTAGAATTACATTGCTGCCTGAAATTTTTTGAAAAATAACACAACCTAACACGTTTTATTACATACTGTATATCAAGCATTCGTGCTTCACATTTGTTTAGAGATCTAATGTAATTTCACCATAAGCAGTTTGCAGTACCATTACATATGAGTAAGTCCCCATTATTCTTGTAAGTAGTCCTCTGTGCCAAGAGAACATAATAAGCTGTTTTTTGTTGTCTTGTTGCCTGAACTTGGAAATGCAAATGGTTTAGTAAAATAGGAGTAATAGTTCTGCCATGTTAGAGAAAAGTATGCTATAGACAATGCAGTGCAGTCCGTTTGGAAGGGTGACTCCTGCACTTTGACAGAGGCAGGACTTGTGCGTAAAATTCCTTGATGTTATCTGCTGGTTCTTGGGGAATTCCTGCGGCATCTTTTAGTCAGGTTTTTAATGGAATTTGGTGATAGAACCTGGGTTGGATACATTGCCAGATGTTTTAAATCATCTTCTTTTGGACAATGGAGATATTGACCGCAAAATACTTAGAGAAATGTTTTAACCCTTATTTAAATCTTGGAAAACACACATTGACCCAAATTTACTGTGGTGCTGATTTACAAAACGGTGTGGAGACTGATAGACATAAAATCGTGGTATACTACACGATACATCAAGTAAAATATAAAAAACATTAACTAAACACACTAATGCAACCAGATTCATAATTAATTGCTGATAATATTCTAGTATAAAAAGTACGTCTTGTTTCAAACTCCTCCCAAAGTACATTCCAAAAATCTATAAGTAGTGTTTCACAGGCCAAAATAAGCATGAGGAGTATGTAGAATAAGAAATTGCATAGGTCAAGTATTGTAGGTACAGGATTTAAAATGAGTCAAAGAGGTTATACAATTATATTTTTTTCAGCTCAGTTTCATTTCTTTTAATATGTCCTCTTTTAAAAGTAATTGAAGTAATGATGATCTCCCTGTCACTCACATTAGGGCATAATATTGCTGCAAACTCAATGTAACCTCCGTTTATTCTGGAAAATAAAAATTCTTATCTAACAGTGCAAAATCGGAGTCATGAACAACATATAAAACTGTTTTGCAAAGTGTTTTGAAGATAGTGAGTGACTGACTGGCTGTATGTAATGTTATAAATTGAAGAAAAATAAACATGCAGCATGCAGTTCATCTTATGGCGTTTACTGCCATCTAGTGGAAAAAGTGAAACAATACACTCTTACCAACTTTTGTGAACGCTTAACAATGATTTCAGCCCCCTACCCTTTGATATTAGCAAGTGCCTTGAATGTGTTAAGCTTCATCTTAAAGTTAGTACCAAGACTTGTTGCTGTACACTTTTAATGTTATGAAGGAGAGTGTTTTGGAATAAAACTCATTTATTTATTTTTTAAAAATAAATAGCAAAAGTGTACTTTTTGATAAACATTAAAAAAAAAAAAAACCCTGCATGATCAAAAAAATCAACCAACTAATTGATTACCGAAGTAGTTATTAGTTGCAGCTGTAGTTTGTATACTGTGTTTAATCAGTTGTTGCTTCTGTAATTTTCTTTCATCATACCTAAAATTCAGTTTTTGTTGTACGTTTATCTTTTCAGTAAAATTAACAGATGTCACTGCCATAATGCTGTTTCTTCTTTTAAAAGCATTTTGTTTTAAAATATGGCACTTGTGTATGAGTAATTTTTATATTACAATTTTAAATCGTAATTGTTATATTAGTTTGAATGTATCTGTATTTATGTTTTGTTGTTTTTTGGTTGTTATTTTTTTTTATTTGATTTTTCACTTATTTGTTGTTTGTAATCTGTTCTCTCTCATTAAATGTGTGTCCTTTCCCTGTGTTTTGTGGGAGAAGCCACAGGAGGTGAATGCCACCATAATATCACAGCTGCTGGCTCCTCCTCTTGGCTATTTATTCAAGTTAGAAGTGAGAGCCAGTAGTTGAGTATTGTAGTATTTTTTTTTTTTTTTTATTTAGCTTTTTGCTCTGTTAATGGATTTCTCTTTTGGCTTCTGTATTGGGGCTTGTTTGCTTAGGATTGCCTTTTAGGTAACACTCTCTGTCCCTGTTTTGCTCTGCGGAGCTTTGTCTTGTCCTGCTCTATATTTTAATTGTTTTATATAATAATTTTGTGATTTATGTGGCCTGTTTAATGCTTTAAAAACATTGTTGCATCCAGGGCTGGCCATCAGGCAAAAGCAACAGGCAATCTGGGCGCATTTTTGTATGTGTGTATTTAAATTCTGTTAAAAATTAAATTTTTGTGTAGAAATGGAAGTTTAACTGTCATCCTACTCCTTGTGGTGCTTTTGGCCAGATTATGAGACATTTAGGTTTATTGTTAAGGCTAAAATCCCTTTTGGGGCCTGCAAAGCCTGAGGCAGGCCACTGAAGATAGGATTAAGCCTTGTTGGGCTGAGGTGCTTTCTAAACAGGCATTGGAGGCTTGGCCTGGCCAGTAAGGGCATTTAAGTATTAGGAGGCCTCCTACCCTTTTCCATGTTCGAGCTCCCATTCACAGCAATACTATTACTTTGTTTATAATGTATGGTGCCCAAGAAGGGCAAAATGTAAAGTAAAATGATGTATTCACAAGCAAAACAGAGAAATGACCTCAGGCAAGTGAGTGGATGAGTAGCAGGAAACTGAAAAATCCTATGGGGTGAATTTTACTGAACTTCTGTCTGGTTCCTTGCTACTTATCAGCTCATTTGGCTAATAGTTCTCTCTCTCTCTTTAATAAAATGCATTTTTGTTTTTGTAATTTTTGATTGTGACTTATTTTGCACTTTCTTCTTTTTTTTTATTTTGTGTTTTCATGTTGTGGAAGTGTCTTTTGCCCCTTGTGGCTGTTGTAGTAATGCTTTATATAGTATAAAATGTAATGGCTCGTATATTTTATTATACTTGTGTTTAAAATGTAGATTATAATGAATTGTTTACTTAGGTTCCTCTGTGGATATAGGTTTTGCTGACAGCCAGTCTGTTAAACAAATACAGTTCCTACTTATAGCTGAACTTCCTTTTTTTATTAGGTAGCTTATTTTAGTTTGTAATTTAATATTTAAAAGTATAAAGTATAGATATATGCATCCCAAAATCATTAAGATTTGAATTCCTTTAATAATAAACACTTGCATTTTGCTCAGCACACACATTAAAAATTATGTAGAGTTATTAACTCATCTGTTGGTGGCATTATTAGTTTCACTTTTGTCTATTCACTGCTTTTATGAAACATTAAATACACTTGGTAGTTTAGGTTTAACACCTTTAAAGTACACAACCCATCCACATCTTTGCACTTTTGTTAATAAGTATAACACAGAGCAACTGTGGTTTATCTAATTAAACAAGGATTTTAGTAAATGACAAGAATTACCCACTTATTAATACATTTTTTGTGGAAAGAAAACCAAGAATGACCAACAGTGAAGAATCCTGCTCTCAATTGGACAAATAATTGACTTAATCTCTTGACTTTACCTTTTTCCAGTTATAAATTTTAAAGGGGGACTGCATCTGTGCCAACAGCATTGGCATCATGGCTATAACCAGCCCTAGTCAAGGACCTTGTCAGTTTTATGGCTCATAGACAATCAATAATACAAAACTAATGCAAACTTACCAGTTAGTCTAACATGTACATCTTTGAGATAAGCAGAGGTGTGAAAAATAAGTTACTTCCATTGGAAAGCCTTCTCTGTTTTGGTTATTTGGACTAAAGTACATATATTTGATTGTCATTCCACTAATAAGCATGGATAAATGTTATAAAATAACATTGAAGAAGTCACATTTTTTCATTAATTTATGCAATATAAATCAGTTTCTTTATTGCAGAAACGATACATCCTTTTTATGAAATTCCATAAAGTTGATATTTGAACTTTATTTTATAAACATCAAACATGTGTGAAGTTGTTTAGGTTTATAAAATTAGGCACAATATAGATTAAAATATTAATATTAGAAATGTACTGTACATATTCAATTGATTTTTATAATTATTTTTCAAATATATTTAACAGTTTTGCATTTGTTGTCTCTTTTTAATATTTTGTTAAACTAATTGTGCATCTGCAAAACACAAAGGACTTATGAAATAATGGCCCTGAGCATCTGTCTTATATGGTATGTTAGTTGTGGCATGGTAAGCCTTTAAATATTTTACAAATATAACAACCAAATGTACTATAGTTAATGCCATGAGTTGAGGAAAAAAGCAGCTGGTCGACCAAAGATTAAGTGTGCATGACCCAACTTAATATTTTGCAACATGGAACACTGGTTGAATGCTGAGAATAAGAGTAGGTGGACATGGAATAACATATGAGAGTAAATTAAACTCCATTTTGCCTTACATATGAGGTTGGGAAGGAAGAAGTTTCTTATCTTCAAAAAGAATTTAGATGCACAACATCTGTTTGCCAGACAACACCTAGTTGTAGAGCAGGACTTTTGGAGCAGTGACTCTTGACATATAAGAGATGTTTGGCTACAATGCCAGATGTGTTGTCTGGCAAAAACCAAAAACTTTCCTTTGACATAAAGAACCTTATACCAACTGTAAAGTATGTTGGTAGAAACACTGTAGTTTGCCTTGTCTTTTCTGCCTTAGGGCTTGAACGGCTTGACATTGTTGTCAAAAACTTTATAATTTAAACAGTAGGTGAACCATTCAATAAGATCCAAAAATACATTAACAGTGGAGAGTTATGGAGTGATCCAGTCAAAGACCAGATTATTACAGTAGTCGCGAAGTCACGGTTCAGAGTTTGTGGATTTTTCCTTAGAACCTATCTAATAATTGTTAGCGGAAACCGCAAATATCCTTCGCAATTTTTATGGCTTTTTTCGTGGCAATGCTGTACTGTAGAGAGAACAGGAAGCAACTGTAGAGGAAACGCGGCTTGGGATGGTGAAAGTAGCCAATAGAATTTGAAACTGTTATTCCCAGCAGTCCCTGAAGTGTTTGTGATTGGTCTTCTGCTGAGGCTGCTGGGGCTATTGGGGTCAAAGTATGTCAGTGCAGCTTTTGAAAGGGGGCCAGTGACAAAAAGCAAAAAAAAAAAAAGGTTTTGTAATTTGTGTTACAAGTTCCTGTCTCTCTGCCTGCCTTCTGTTGGGTTACCTGTACTTATTAGTTTTGTCCTGGATCGTTTCGTGTTTGGTGTCTGCATTGTCTGCCGTCTGCCTGTGTACATGAGGACTGTAAGTGGATTCGTGGCCATCCTGCAAAGAAAGAAGCGCTCCTGAACCCATCTTCAGCATTTCAGGAACTAGCAGCAGGACTATCTTTACATTCCCATTCAACGTGCGGATCTCTGGCCTATCTATTTTCATCATTACATTTCATCCGTTGCCATTTTTCGTGAACGTTTTTCATGATTTACTGTGTGTGTTTTGTTGGTGCTTTGTTGTGTTTAATGTGTAATCGCTGTAAGGGGAACAGGGGTGGTATCATTGTTTTTGATTTATTTCATTTGTTTTCATTACATTCTTTATTTGCTGTTTAATTACTGGATTGCTTGGTTTTTTGCGGGTTGGGTCAAGGCTGGGTGCATCCCTGCAATCTCCACCATAAGAATAAATAAATCGGCATCTTCTCGACGGTGTGAATCTTAGCGGCACTGGACCGCTACAGCATTATTCATTTCTCCTTGCTGCTGATTGACTGTGATGCATCTCCAGCTGAGTGTTCTTGTGTTTTTCGTTTTGTTACTCTTAACCCTTAAACCGCCACAACCAGCTATATTCATTTCCCAGTGCCATTTGCGAGCATGCAGGAGCTGATCAGTCAGTGCCATACATTCGTTGAGCAGCCAGCTCATGACCACTGCCAGTCCCTTATGAGCAGGGGGGCTGACCGCACCCCAAGAAGACACAGACACTCCTCAAAAAAACCCTCTTAAAAAACGCTGATAGACTACTTTCACATTGCTCCTTTACTTGCTGCTCTGTTGCGGCCAGTCCCTTGTGAGCAGGGGGGCTGACCGCACCCCAAGAAGGCACAGACACTCCTCAAAAAAACCCTCTTAAAAAATGCTGATAGACTACTTTCACATTGCTCCTTTACTTGCTGCTCTGTTGCGTGACATGCTTCTCGCGCAATGCTACGCATACTTAAAAGCCTGAACAGCACCTGTCCTTTTTGGCTGATTGCTTTGTTTCTCTCTCCACTCCCAGACATCCTCTGCTCTTGTTGGGGGTCCTGCTCCCATTGTGCTCCCCTATGATGTTTGCCTATTCTTTTAAACAAGAACTAACTGCATACTGAGCTCATTTTACTTCTGAAAGAGACACGTTTGTTTGAAGTGTTTGAATAAAGTTCCTGTCTCTATAGTCTCCTGTGTTTCTGTGCAATTCTGTGACCCAAGCGTGACACACTGCAGCCTCACTGTCTCTGGGATTGAGACAGCGTCAGCGTTTACCTCTGTGTGCTTGCGTGCTGCCAGTTCAAGCGCAGATGGCTCTGTGATTTACTTAATTCCATCCATGGCGTCAGTTGCATCTTGTACATATTGTTCCAGTAGTTTTTTAAATAGTTTTTACAGTTCATTAGCAGTGTGTAAAATGATCAGTGTTGCATTAATTGTGATGCTCTTTGCATGAAAAATGTGTTCCATTAAAATTTCAGTTTTTCTTTGTGAATTGTGACATTTACTTAAAGTGCAGCAAAAAGTATTTGGCGTCCAGGGATGCATTAACCCCCAAATATGTGGCAGTTTAAGGGTTAAAGTCCCAAGATGCTGCCGAAACGGCCTGCACCTCCTAAGGCTTCTGACAATGAAAACGTGCTTGCGTGAATTACAGTACATATAGAGGTAACATCGGTAGTTTACATTCTAGCACTGTGGAAGACATAGCAGTACAGTATACAGGTTTACCTTTACATTCTTTTTTTAGGTAATAAGCTGAGTTTGAAATTAAATGAAAGTGTTTTGGGGGCATATTTAGGATTTAAATGATAAAAGTAGCCATTTTTCTTTAACCACATCCAAAATTCATGGTTTTTCACAATTCGTGGGTGCTGTAGGAACGTAACCTCTGCTAATTTTGGGGGTGTACTGTACTCCATAATAATGTTGTAGGAGAAGTTGGAACATGTAGTACACACAAGGAAGCCCTCAAACATCACACTGCTGAAAAAGTTCTTCTTATGGAAAAAGTAGGCAGACTTTATCCAGATTGATGTAGAAGAGTATACAGTTGCCTGTAAGAAGTTAGTTTTGCCAAACAGGGCAACACCAGTTACTACAGCTAGCAGTGTATTTACAGTAGACAATTACACTTATGGCTTTATTTTTTGTTCAATGAAGCAGTTGTTTTAGGAAATGAAGAGTGAAATATCAGAAATAGCATTTTTTTACTTGCGTAAGTATTGATATCCCACAATCCTTTTGAATAGGCCTTTGTTAAAAGCAGAGTTATGAGAATTTTCTCTTTACAATAAGATCATAAGATAAGTGATCACTTAAGATTTCAGTATGCACTAGTTCTCAGGGTGAAGACCTAATCATTTTCTGTTTTTAACTTGTAATTCTTTCTTCACTCTCGATCTGAACACAGTTAGAGGAGACTGTCATGCTATCAACATACTTGGTAAGAGCAAATATTCTGTGATTACAGGTATATTCATGGATTTCCCCTAGCTATCTTCATCCATCCATCCATCCATTCATCCTTTTTCTAAACATATTTCAATTGTGAGAGCTTGAACCAATACTGGGAGAATCACATTATCCACACATCCATACCCACTGGACCAATTTTGAATCACTATTTAATTTAAAATGCAAGATTTAGGAGGAAACCCCACACGGGAACCAGTAGAGTGGGCCATGGACAAACTCTGCTGAGACAAGATTTTCAACCATTCAGGCTATCACTATTCAGTTGCTGTGTTTGGCCCATCTGTAAATAAAGCATATGTCAAGAATCCCATTGAAGATTCACAGTCATTTTCAAGACATAGTATAGTTCTTGAGAATTTTTGCAGCTGACAAATATGTGAACACAATCACAGCATTTCCAGGTAAAGCCTGAATACCTTCATTGCCTCTTAAGGGAACTAAAGAAACTGAGGTTTGTGCAATTTTCTAGAACAGTAAGCAACTTCTGGAAATTGGGTAAAATGTAGGAAAAGGGACATGCACCATGCTTTTTGAGCCAAGAATTGTTAACTTCACTTTCGGCTGAATATGGCCATTTACTTTACAGCCCCTTTCATGTCAATAATCTGGAATTATTGCACCAGCAGATGAGTGAAAAGCAGAGTGAAATGCAAGGTGCTTGGCACTTGTCCCTTGGAAAAAAAACTCTTGCAGCTTTCCAAAAATATGAAAATGCAGCAAGCATATGTCCTTGCATCCTTACTGCTTCTTATCTGACTGCACTACTTTTCAGTTTCCTAGCTGTACTTTTGTTTACACCTTAAACATGTATTTGTGATTGGGGTGCATTGTGCAAAAAATAAATATTTATCTGGAAAACTGAAATAATAGAACAAGCACAAAACTTAATCGGTGTTGCTCCCCAGCCTGTTTTCCTTTACTCAAAAACATCTGTGATATTGGTAGTACCTGACAATTTAAAAAAAAAAAAAAACTTCAGAGCCACATTCCCATGTAATTGCTATATATATTGCCAGGTCCTTTTTAAGTGTGTGAACTAGTAAATCCAGTTAATGATAAGAGTTTTTGACCTATAAATTTCCAGGGTCCTGTATGAGGAAGAGGCTGTTAGACTTGGAACTCAGGCATATACAGTATAGATTTAACAATTTAATGGTGTCCTAAATGATAGTTATACACCTGCTGTAATCAGTAAAGGATTATTTTCTAACTAGCTAAAAGATTCATATAAATGTTTTTTTTGATTTTATTGAATATAATTCTGATACAACTGAATCAGTCTTCAAAACTGAATGTAGAAGGGGACTGCTCTCTCTATTTTACTGTGCAGCTGAGACAGTTGATGGTAAATGCATTATGTGGGACACAACAAAAATGAATAATGTCTGATCATGTTGAAGAGTGATATCTTGACATTTCTATTAAATATTAGTTATATATTGCCATGATTGTTAATAGTCTGAAAATGATTAAACAGGCATATTACTAAGTGTGAAAATTAATTTGTGAGTTGCATCCCAAGTGGGTTTTATACATTTACTTGAGTAGAATACTGTGCAAAACTTTTAACTGTGTGGTTAAAAAAAAAAAAAAAAAAAAAAAAAAAAACCTGTAAAAAATATTACAAATAATACTGATTTCTAAGTATAAAAATGTTACTTTCAGAGCAGTGCACAGTTAAAACTTAAATGAAATAAATGTTTGGTGTGACCACCCTTTGTCTTTAAAACTGCATTCATTCTCTTAGTTACACTCTTGTACAGTTTTATAATAAGCTGGTAACTTGGAGAACTTGACACTGTTCTACTGCATGCTGTCTATTTTGACAGTCCTATGTCCTTCCTCTCTCCAGGTAATCCCAGACAACATTGTTGATGTTGAATTCAGGTCTCTGTGGAGACCATCCCTCCTGTCACAGAACTCCTTTTTTTGCTAAAGATATTTTTTAATGACTTTAACTGTGTGTTTGGCATTATTAACCTGCAGCAAAATAAAGATGGATCCGATCAGAGCCTCTCTGATGGTATTGTGTGATGGATGAGAATTTGCTCGAGTGCTCAGCATTGAGGATTACATTAATTCTTACCTGCAGCAAAATAAAGTTGGATCTGATCAGATGCCTCTCTGATCGTATTGTGTGATGGATAAGAATCTGCTTTAGTGCTCAGTACTGAGGATTACATTAATTCTTACCAGATCACCATATCATTTTGCAGAAATGCAATCTTTTTTTTTATTAATTTTATTGTAATCATTCATACAAATCGATCAATTTTTACAAAAAATAGGATTGAAAAACAAGTCGACCCCGACCCCTGAGAAAGAGAGAGAATGGCCAACTGGGTAAAACTTAAGGCTTGTAAACATAGCACTGATATTGTAATGGAAAAGATTGAATCCTAAGTAGTTTTTGCCCTTTCTATGTATCATCAGCAGAAATGCAATCTTAAATCTGCAGGAAACCTCTGCTCTGCTTCACTGTTGGCTGCAGACATTCATCCATGTAGTACTCTATTGGTCTACATGCCTTCTGTTTAAGCCAAGAATTTCAAATGTTGAATTGTCAGTCCAGAGTGCTTGGTGCCATTGTTGTGCACTCAGTCTTTGTTTTTGCGTATAGTTGAGTCTTTTGGCTTTGTTTCCGCTTCACAGGAATGGCTTTTTGGCAGAAACTATTTCATAAAGACCATTTCTGACAATGCCTCTGTCGACTGTAGAGGGATGTACTTGGTTCTGTGAGTTCAGATCTGATTGCAGCTGTAGACTTAATCCAGTTTCAAAGACATGTATTGATGTTTCTTCTTCTGCATTTTGTGTCTAAAGTCAACCACCATATTTCTGGTCCTTGACTTTGCCCATTTTCTTGTGCTTCTACAGAAGAGCTTGGACAGCACATCTTGAACCCAGTCTGCCATGAAAAGTCTGCTTGAGAAAGACCTTGCCTATATAAGATGACCACCTCTTGTCTTGTTGCCATGTTATCAGTTTGCTTCATTCAGCTCATTATATCACTAGTTATTAGCACTTGTTTGTTAACTTTTGTTTAATACTGGACTGTACACCTACAAAGAAAAGTGATCTATTACCTAAAACCTCTTTCTTTAATGCAATACAATTTTTTCTGTAACATTTACAATTTTAAAAATGAGTGTTTTGAAATCTGATGTTTGCTGTCTTCTAACAACACACTAATGCAGAAAACAAATAAAAAACAAAATTTTTACACTTTAATAAAAGAAATATGATACCTAAGACTTCTCAAGGTACTGCTAATTGTTTTTACTTAATTCAGAACATGCTCAGAGAAATTTAATGTTTGTTTCTGTGGCAGGTTAGTCTGAACGATTCCCACAACCAAATGGTTGTGCACTGGGCTGGAGAGAAGAGTAATGTGATAGTGGCTCTAGCCAGAGACAGCACAGATACCCAAGGAACTGAAGCAAGTGAGGTAAGTACTGTGCATTTTGATAAAAGTATAGGCTAAGTATGTTTACAAATCTCATACTATAATGCACACACCTCTTGCCACCAGTGTGTGTGTGATTCCATAAAATTGCCATTTCTCTTAGGATTTAATGTTTTTCCTTTTCTCCTTTGCTTATGCTGAACTTTGCATCAATTACTCCTTTTATCTCAAACAGGTTCTGGAAGAAGAGAAGCTTGAGCAAAAGTATTCTTAGGTTTTAATCTATTCTCTTTTTCTTTGCTTTTTCCTTTTAACAGTCTAGTCACCACTTTAAGCACTTTCTTTTCTGATGTGTTTCAGGAAATTCATTACAGGTGGTTTCAATAGTCTTTGTTCATCATTTCGCATTATATAAAGACCTACAATACTCCTCTTAAAAAGACCAGGAATTTTAAGTTCATAGGTCTCATGCGGATGCATTTGTAATGGACCATCTGACACTTCCGGAATGTACTATTCTAGATTAGAAAAAGAGTGCTAATTCTGTTCAAGTAGGTCATATTCAAGTTTTCTTGCATTATTAATGCAGTACCTAAAGCTTATACAGTACAATTTGTCTTTCCTAGCTTCACCTGGTTTAACACTAGAATTCCTGAAGCCTACGAAAAAACTCGTTATCCCAGCCCACCTTAAATCACTTCACACCTCTACAATCAGCATGTTTTGTTTTGTAAATGGGTCGATCAGCACAACCAGCAAACCCTGCTGTCCCATCCTCCACATTGATGTAGCTCAGCTTGCGGGCAAAAAATTCTCCCAGCTCAAGCCAAGTCTCCTTATTTGCATGTGATGTGCCTGGAGTTGTATAGGGTAAATAATACAATATGTCGTTATTTGGAATACATGCATTTTGTGTGTGTTCCGTGTCTACAAAGATCGGGGTAAGTGTAGGATGAAAGGAAATGCAAGAAATGCTGAACACATACATACCTGAAGCAGAAACTTTTTCCGTGTTATACTAATAATGGCGAGAAGTGTATAATGTGTGAAGACTTTAGTCCAAATATCAAATAAACACGTGTGCTTTATTCAAGAATATAACCAAAGAAAAAAAAAAAGCATTCAATGTATATTTGGCTGTCAATGAGTTAAAAAACTCAAGCTCAAATACCAGTCGACAGGGATTTTACATGTATTCTTGAATGGTGCAGAGGTAAGAACTGCTGCCTTATAACCCGAAGGTCCCGGGTTCGAGACCGGGCACTCTGTGTTTTGAGTAGTGAGCTGCTATTATTAAATTATTATTATTATTATTATTTCTACAATATAACAAAAACATACATTTGATTTGAGTCTGTAACACCTTATGTATATTTTGGCTACTTGTAAAAGCACTTTTTTTTTTTTTTTTTTATTATTCGGTTTTATTCTCTCAGTGACGTTCACGTGGTACAATGAAGTTGCCTCTCTGAGTTGATGGTGTTTATCTCCATTTTTTTCACAAGAACAGTGCTGTGGCTGATGCCTGCTCAGAAATGCTTGTTGTACCAGCAATGAAAGATACAATATCCCGTAGCCGCTATCAGACTGGACAAAGGCAGGACTGTAGCAACAGACAGCTTCTTACAATACAATACAGTACAGCTTATTTTTGTATAGCCCAAAATCACACAGGAAGTGCCGCAATGGGCTTTAACAGGCCCTGCCTCTTGATAGCCCCCCAGCCTTGACTCTCTAAGAAGACAAGGAAAAACTCCCAAAAAAAAAACCTAGTAGGGAAAATGGAAGAAACCTTGGGAAAGGCAGTTCAAAGAGAGACCCCTTTCCAGGTAGGTTGGGCGTGCAGTGGGTGTCAAAAGAAGGGGGTCAATACAATAAAATACACAAAACAGAACAAATCCTCAATAAAAAATAAAAATTTTTTTAGATTTACAGAGCAGAATTTAACAGTAGATGATACCACATAATAAGATTTGGATAACTTTAGACTCCTGGAGACCTCATCCATCAAGCTGTCTCCCCCATTTGGCCATTCCACGGCTGAAACAATGTTGGGCCAGCCTATCCGATGAAAGGACCCCTCTTTCTCATGATTCCTGCGGTCCTCCATCAGGGATGACTTTACCTTAGGCAGGCAAAACAACTTGGGAGGTGGGCTGTGGCACCAAGTGCCACATTTGAGTACCGAGAAGAGAAACAGAATAGGTGAGGGTTAGTATCCAATTCTAACTATCATGTTACTTATGTTTTAGTGCTAATGACTAACAACAGAGATGCAGTCTGCACAGTTAATCAGCAGCTCTAGTCAGGATTTGCTAAACTGAAGTAGTGAGTCTTCAGCCGGGATTTAAAAGCTGAGACCGAAGGGGCATCTCTTATAGTAACAGGCAGACCATTCCACAGTTTAGGGGCCCTGTAACTAAAAGCTCAACCTCCCATTGTTATTTTATTAATCCTTGGAGCCATAAGCAGACCAGCATCTTGAGATTTTAATGTGCGCTCTGGTTTGTAAGTCATGATAAGTTCAGACAAGTAAGCCGGACCTCGGCAATTTAATGCTTTATATGTTAAAAGAAGGATTTTGAAATCTTCCCTAAACTTAACCGGGAGCCAGTGTAAGGATTTAAGAACTGGAGTTATGTGTTCGTATTTTCTTGTTCTTGTAATAATTCTTGCAGCCACATTTTATATTAACTGGAGGCTGTATAAAGAACAGTTTGAACATCCAGTGAACACCGCATTGCAATAGTCAATCCTACTAGAGATAAATGCATGAATTAATTTCTCAGAATCCTGTTTATTTAGAAAGCGCCTTAATTTCCTAACATTTTTAAGATGGAAGAAACATGTTTTGGACAACTTTGTAATATGCGCTTTAAATGACATGCTAGAGTCAAAGATAACTCCTAGATTGTGGGCTGATTCAGTAAAATTAATTGGGATTCCAACTGAGTTAAATGATGACAAAATATTGTTATGATCAGCGTCATTCCCTCCCAACAATTAACATCTCTGTTTTACCTGTATTTAAAGACAAGTTGTTCTCATTCATCCACTCCTTTAATTCGCTAACACAACTAATTAAAGACAACATCGGAGAAAGTTCATCTGATTTAAATGAAAAGTATAACTGGGTGTCATCTGCATACAAGTGAAAATTAACATTGTTTCCTAAAGATAGATGGATGCATGTAAAGTGAAAACAGTAAAGGTCCTAGTACTGAGCCCTGCGGGACACCATATTGAACTTCTGTGTATAATGATGGAGTACTGTCAGCACATTTCTGTACATATTGGAATCGATTTGATAAATAAGACCTAAACCAAGCAAGCATGGTGCCTGTAAGCCCAACATCATTTTCTAGCCAGTGTAGTAAAATAGAATGGTCGATGGTGTCAAATGCTGCACTTAAGTCCAACAACATAATGGACACAGCTTTCTCCAGCTAATAGACTGCAGTAACACAACACAACTGTACTTGGCACCATAAGTTAAATGGGACTTCCACTTGCAGCTGAAGTCACTTCAGTATGTGAGCAATTCGCCACGCTAGTGTTTAGGTCTGACAACGCCATGCTGACGGTCTATGCCCCCAAAAAGAAGAAGCAGCCTTTGATTTTTCGATCTTGCCTATACACTATGCCACTTGAACATGAGTTGTCATTTGAACATTTTTTTTTTTGATCGTGCCTATACTCCACAATTTGGTGCATGATACTGAAAATGCAGGCAGAGCAGAGTACAGGCACTCTATGCCATTTGAACATGACTTGTCATCTGAAAATTTTTCTTTTGATCTTGCCTGTCCTGCGCTTTATGGTGCATAATACGGAAAATGCAGACAGTGGAGTACAGGCATGCTATGCCATTTGAACATGAGTTGTCATTTGAACTTTTTTTTTTTTTTTTTGATCTTGCCTGTAGATTGAAAAAAAATGTTCAAATGACAACTCATGTTCAAATGGCATAGATGCCCCACAGTCGCTGGACCCCACGACCTTTCCCAACACCCAGTCCATACAAGCATTGAACAGAGTAGGAGCAAGAACACAACTCTGACGATCCCCAGAATCAGCTTGGAAAAACACAGAGGTTCTCTGCCCATACCTGACATTGTCAAATAAAAAGAAAAGGCTAAAATGGACAAAAGAACACAGACATTGGACAGAAGATGACTGGAAAAGCATATTATGGGCAGCATCCTAGAGCAATCTTTTCTTTGTTGCAGATGACATAGGTATTTAGAGAATTTAAGACTCTGATGTACTTCTCCTCTACTGCAGTCGTGCATCTGGGCCTTCCTCTTTTTTCTATTCTGGTTAGATACAGATTGCCTTCTTCACTCAAGGCAGTGGTAAAGACCTTTGCATAAAATTTTGAGATTCATGTCAATCTGTCACATAGGATAACCTCCATTCTGCAAATAAATAAATAAATAAATAAAACAATAGACTAACATGTTTCTCAAGAAAGTTGTTTAATTATGACCATTTTTAAACCAAGGACTCAACTTTAGGAATGCCAGTACCTTGTAACCCAAGAAATAATAAATTACTTGCTTCATTGGTGATTGCGCAATTAAAAAGGTTTCTCTAACAACCAGTTAACATTTAATTAACAAACACTTTTTTGGCCACGCTCCACTGTAAAACCCTGTGATGAAAGAGATTTGTGCCGTTGTTTGTTTTTAAATGAAATTATTAATTTGGGGAGCATAGGCTCCAGGTGGGCACAGATCCCTTTGAAAATGGGAATGCACCACTCTGAGGTTGGTTTAGGTGCTTGGCTGATCGCACATTCACATGCAGGCGCAGGCGAGTCACTCGGGGGCTTCGTTCAAAACTCAGAGTCAGTTATTGCAGCACCTGCACCCAGATACAATATAAAATGGAGCCTACTCTTTGAATCGGGGTGGAAAAAAATGAAAAATCAGAGGTTAAAGTCAAAGGAAATATCAGAATTGGGTGTGCAGAAAAGGGGGCTGAGGGTTCCTTCTGTTGAGCGATGTAGGAGCAGGAGTGACCAAATCCTCCAGTAGTGCTCTCTTGTAAGGCTGAGGAGTGGCAGCGGGAGATGAGGGAGCAAGGTTTGTAGTACCTCGTGAATGGACAAAGACTGGCGATTTGGACCTGAGCATAATATGAGGGTTGACTGTGTCTGTCGGGAGGACATCTCCTCTACCTGCAAGACCCATGTTGGGTAAGAAGAGGAGGAATTGGCTGTAAGAAAATGATATTATGGCTCCTGTTTGTTTTTAATAGATGGATAGATTCCTGCCATTGATTTTTAATCATATTTTTATGAATCTATTGATTGTTGTTTATTGACTTTTAACCTCTTCACATCACCTGATTTTATGAATTATTTATTATGAATAGCACTGCCCTGATTTTTGCACCCCTGGGGTTTTGAATGTCTGTTTGACTTTTTGTTTAACACTAGAATCCCTGGGCCACCTTAAATTCCCTGGCATCTCCTTATCAGTGTCTTTGTTTTGCAAATATGTCAATCAGCACAAGCAGCAAGCAGCCTGCTATTCTATCCTCCCCACCAAGGCAGCCGAAGAGCTGAAGACTCTTTCTGGGAGTTAGGTGTCTGAAATTGTATAGGATCAATAATATATAATTACTAGTCATTTAGCCCGTTACAATAACGGGTGCTAGAACAGTAGTGCATAAACATTAGTAGGAATAGTCTGTATTAAATGGCAAGGGACTTTGACCTCATTCTTTTTGTTGGTCGTATTTTTCTTTCTTTCAGCCTTTCTTTTGTTGATGTTTACTTGCTGAGCTGACCGTTCTTCGTGGGCTGCCGCCGTGTATTGTGTGTCTTTAATTTTTTGTGACAGTAATACTGTCTTGTACGGCTCTATTCAATAAGGGCGAGCTTCAAAAGGGTGACCTCAATTGAGCGCGGCGAATAAAGGCGTTCGTAGATAATTTAGTTCAAATGGCTCTGGAATATGTGAAGAGCAACAAAGGTGCAGATCTTTATTTACGCGCGCCTTTATTTGCTGCGCCCAATTGAGGTCGCCCTTTTGAGGCTCGCCTTTTTGTGCGCGCCCTTATTGAAGGATGCCTGTGCGCGCCCTTATTGAAGGATCCCATCTTGTATGTCTGCTGGCTTGTACCTCCGTAATATACCTTCAATTTTCTCTGGCAGTAATACAGGCGTGCGCATCGTTAATATGCCTTTAATCTCCTCTGACAGTAATACTGGCTTGTATGTGGCTGTAATATGCGTCACTGTATTGTGTACCTTTAATTTCCTCTTGCAGTAATACTGGTTTGTATTTCCGTAAAACGCCTCTAACTTTCTGTGACGGTAATATCACGCATCACACCGTGCCCCGGGCATGCGCACTTCACCAGAAGACACCCACACACGGACACCTGGACGCACACAGGGATTTTATTAAAGAGGATTTGGAATACATACATTTCACTGTGGAGTGAATTATTTAATTTCATTATGAAGTCTCTCCTGTGCCTTGCGTATCTTGATAACATGAATTCAGCACTTCCCACTTTGAGTTTGACAGCATGACTGAATTTGATATTGTTGGTTTCTGATTTTGCAAGACACTCATTTGCCTTCAGCCAATTAGCTTTAAACAAATCCTCTGATATCAGAAGCCAGGACTTACACAGAAAAAGAGCACAATTTCATTTGTAGAAATATATTATCATTCACAAAAACACATGGAAACAGACAAACAAAAAATCCTATATTTGAAATTATTGAGGAAGCCAGTTTTTTAAACAGTTGTTAAACATGTGAAGTCATGTGCCTTTGATCATTAATTACTCCTTTATGATATCAGAACAACAAGAACATGGTAATGCCAGATTGGCCCTGGGCACATGCTTTATTTTAGAGATGCTTGATGTTTATATGTTCTGCATGACTTTTAATATAATTGGAAAAAAATGTTTTGGAGTATGGTTTGGGGACAGATGAAACATGCCCAATCGGCAGGATTGCCATTTGAGCAGCCCTTGTCCATTGTTTCAACCTGTAATGAAAGAGATTCCAAAGCAGATTTTTATCCAATCATCTGCCACAATGAAAATCTGCGTAGGTTTTGTCATACCTAATGTACTTGTTTGATGTAGAATGAAGTGACCCATGTTTTGGATTTCAGTGAATAGCACCATAGTATAATAGAACTTTTTATTATCAGGCCACGTAAGAGAATGCTGTATGTTTTTATGTACCTTGTATGTCAGTTCTACTGCAGAAAATATTTGTGATAACATCACCTGTGGAACATATTTGTGCATATGGTACACAACAATAATATCATCAAAATGCTGAAGTAAGTTGCAAAATATAAACAATAATTAAGGACCTAAGTAAACCAATAATTGCTGATTTGCTGCCAGATTTGACAAGGGGACTTGTACACTTCATTGACTAAATGATGTGAACAAATGGCTTCAGGAAGGTCATGTGCCCAAATTTACAGTTGTCAACATTGATCATATACTACAGTATAGTTGCTTCTAACTTGGAACTCTGAACTATATAAAGCACAGCAATGAAGTACATTTATAATAAGCTCTTTGCAATCTCTGCGGCAGGGTTGGGCAAACTTTTTTGGTGGTGGGCCAGGTTGTGAATGACTCATATAGTGGGCCTATAAAATTTGGGTGTGCCTATGAACCCAGGCGATCTAGCATGTTTCATGTTAATGATAACTATTTGTTTCAAAAAATAGTTTAATTATAAAACATTTTATCAAAAGTTATTGTGAGCAACGTCTAAACACCAACAAGAGATATGTTTTGTTTTCACTATTGCACTGGAGATCAATTGCTTCCCATTATAAAACCTCTGGAACATCGTCCACATTAATAGCAAAAGAAGATGAAAAAAGTTGGTCTATCTCAGTGTCCTGAAACGGAGATTTTAATTCATTATAATGGATGGCAATCAAAGGTGTGTATCTGGCAAAGTCCATATTTCTGTCTCATCACTATTCCTTAAAATTGGAAAAATGAACACGTTTTGCCTGTTGCAGCTGAGTCAGATTATATTGGAGTAAAATTAAACAACTTAACAGCTATGTACCAGTAAAATAGGTTGTATCTATGACTCTGCAATAAAGCATTTGAAAAACACACACAATATCTGAAGGCATGGTTGAGATGCCACTGCTGTTAAATGGATTTTATTCCTCATGTTGCTAAGCACACAGGCTGAAATACAGGAATAATTTGTTTAAGTTGATCCGCAACTAAAAAACCTTTTTCCACCTAGCCTACTCCTTTCACATTTGTACAGTAATCCCTTGCTATATCGCTCTTCGACTTTCGCGGCTTCACTCTATCGTGGATTTTATATGTAAGCATATTTAAATATATATCGCAGATTTTTTGCTGGTTCGTGGGTTTCAGTGGACAGTGGGTCTTTTAATTTCTGGTACATGCTTCCTCAGTTGGTTTGCCCAGTTGATTTCATACAAAGGATGCTATTGGCAGATGGCTGAGAAGCTACCCAATCAGAGCACGTATTACGTATTAAATAAAACTCCTCAAATATGCTGTTTGCACCCCTATAGGATACGGACACTGCTCAAAAAACACTGAAAGACTACCTTCACATTGCTCCCATCCTTGCTGGGCTTACTTGTGGCTGCTTTTTTGTGCGATCTGGTGCTTTGCATACTTAAAATCCCAAACAGCACCTATTGATTTTTGATTGTTTGCTTTTCTCTCTCTCTCTCTCTCTCTCCCTCTCCCTCTCTCTGTCTTGCTCTGACATTCTCTGCTCCTGACGGAGGGGGTGTGAACAGGGGGGCTGTTCACACCCCTAGAGGATACGGACACTCGTCTAAAAAAATGATGAAAGACTATCTTCACATTGCTCCCTTCCTTGCTGGGCTAACGTGCAGCTGCTTTCTCAAGCGATATGCTTCCCGCACGGTGCTTCGCATACTTAGGTGCTGTTCGAGCTTTTATCGGTTTTTGATTGTTTTCTTTTCTCTCTCTCTCTCTCTCTCTCTCTGACATTCATACTTAAAAGCCCAAATAGCACCTATTGATTTTTGATTGTTTGCTTCTCTCTCTCTCTCTCTCTCTCTCTAACATTCTCTGCGATATATTTGCATTCTTTTAATTGTGAGATGGAACTGTCATCTCTGTCTTGTCGTGGAGCACAGTTTAAACTTTTGAAAAAGAGACAAATGTTTGTTTGCAGTGTTTGAATAAAGTTCCTGTCTCTCTACAACCTCCTGTGTTTCTGTGCAAATCTGTGACCCAAGCGTGACAATATAAAAATAACCATATAAACATATGGTTTTTATTTCGCGGATTTTCACCTTTCGCGGGGGGCTCTGGAATGCAATTCCCGCGATGGAGGAGGGATCACTGTATTGAATTCTTCAAAGACCAAGAGTCACAACAATAGTTGTGCCTTCAGGTGTGTTGTTGCCACTATAACACAAAGGCAAGCAACAACAACATTTATTTATATAGTACATTTTCATACAAAAAAGTAGCTCAAAGTGCTTTACATAATGAAGAAAAGAAAAATAAAAGACAAAATAAATTAAAATAAGACATTAGTTAACATAGAAAAAGAGTAAGGCCCGATGGCCAGGTGGGAACAGAAAAAACAAAAAAAAAACTCCAGACGGCTGGAGAAATAAAATAAAATCTGCAGGGGTTCCAGGCCACAAGACCGCCCAGTCCCCCCTGGGCTTTCTACCTAACATAAATAAAATAGTCCTCTTTGTATTTCTAAAGCAAGCTTTAGAAAGCTTAAACACATCTATGTGGCAGCTAGGGGTGGGCGGTATGACCAAAATTCTATATCAGGGTATTTTTCAAAATTATCCCGGTTTCACGGTATTTGACGGTATTTTTTTCCCCCATGCATGAGTGGATGTTAACCACATTTTCCACTGCAATTACTGGCTAAGAATAACCTATTCCACGGTCAAGAGCACTATACATTGTACAAAAAATTTTTTTAATGTGCACACAAGTATTAATATAGGTTTGCATGGCCCCATAAAGTGATAGTTTTCAAGGGGGTGGCACTAATGAAGAGAAGGAATCACGTTGCATGACAGATGCAGTCAAAATATAGAACCTTTTTATTGAACAAATTTTGCAAAAACTTAAACTATAATTTTGACAACATATTTTCAACCATCCAAAGAGGCATTTAGACTTAGTAAAATATCCAGAAGTGCTTGTCAAAAGTTGTATTGCACTGAACATGGGGGTATTTTTCGTATGTCGCTTAAACCATCCGAGATCAAGTGCCTCATCTTGAATGAGTTAATGCCAGTGAAACTCATCCAGATAAGTCGGTTTTTCAAACGCAGCTGTGTGTTAGATTAGTGTAGCTGGATCTAATCATACGAGATGAATGCGCGCGCCCGCGCTGAGTGAAAAGCCCATATATATCGAGTCTAGAAAACATGATCAGCAAGTCTTTGATAGGCTGTAACAAAATGACGAAAGAACGGGCGCATTTTTTTTCACACACGCGGCGCAAGACCTTTTATTCGAAGGACACGAAGAATTTCAAGATTTAATATACACAAGCGGTAATACTGCAAAAGCAGCCCAGACCAGAAAAGACGGCTGGCAAAAAGTGGCCGAAAAAATTAAACGCTAAGTAGTGTACATTGTACTTAGTGAATGCAGCGTTTCATTTCCTATGTGTCAGATTAATTATTATTTAATATGTCATAATTCCAGATCAAACGTGAGCACAAGGAGAACATGGGAACAGGTTAAAGTGAAGTACAAGAATATACTTCAAACTGGTAAATATTGGTATATAACTATTTAAAGAATTGTTGACATAAAGAATCATATATAATATAAAAAACATTAATTTTAAAGCTAATAAGGAGGCAGACAAGCAAAAAACAGGTGGAGGTCCACGCGGTCCAGACCTAACCCCTGCAGAAGAGTTGGCTCTCCAGCAAAATGCCCATCGCCCTGTTTCTCAGGGCATTCCAGGGGGAAGCTCCTCCTCAGAACCAGTGGCAGGATGCAGTGGTCACTTCATTTCAGGTAAAGGATGGTCATTGCATATTTGTCCTCCATGTGTGCTATAGGTATGTTCCATATAACCCTCTTTTTTTGTTGGGTCAGTTGCAGGGAATGTCATATCCCTTGAACCTGTGTCTGACCAACGAGATATTGACAAAGGTCAAATATTTGCTGAAGACACTGTGTCTGATTATTCATCAGGAGGAGAGGTACATTTTCCAAATAATGTTTGATCAAACTCCACTCTGATCAGTTCCATGTGCCCCTATCACATTTGGAAATCCTGGTAATGAGAATGTTAGGCTGATTGTGGGATTCTTTATGGAACTGTGGGTGTTTTTGCCTGTGTATTACCTACCTGCAATGGCATGAAACGCCTCTTTTATTGTCTGCACACGCAGGTGTCCAGGAAACACAATGAAAACCTGAAGGAAATATTTCAGAGCCAAACAGACTTTACGAATTGCCTGGCAAACTGCACTTTTCGATAGATGTTCCGCATCGCCTACAGTATATAAAAAAGTGCCGCTTGTAAGAAACCTCAAAGCAATGCCTACTGTCTGTGTGGTTGTGAGAGCCCGACTTCGCCGAGTTTGACTTCGAATATACGGAGCTAATAAATCTTTGAGGTACAATATTCCCCCTCGGCTAAAGCGGTATCTTTCGTACAGAATTTCCTCCGGGGGCAATAAAGGATCTTGCCGATCGCGCAAAACCCTCTTTATGTGAAATTCTCTTCGTATTATTTGCGCACCAATATCAATTGGTCGCTCATTCGTGAACGGCGAAGCCCTGACTGGATGACTTCCACACCGTCACTGATCACGTGTGTAAACTAATCCTTGTTTACGCAGAACAAACCTGCTCCGAGCAGGTTTGCAGATTTGGATGTGTTGCTATGACAACACTTCCAGCAAGAGTTTCAAAAAACCGACAGATCCAGGATCAGGCCAAATCGTCAACAATTACATCCGGCTAAGCGAGTAATCCACATACGAAAAATACCCCCCACGTCTTAGAAAAGGAATAAATAGTAAATATTTTTTGTAAACCAACTATACTTTCTGTTAATGTTAACAATCTCTGTCCACTGACACGTTAAAATGACTTTTTAAACAACTTCACCATGATTAAACTGCATAATATTTAAACTAATAAATAATAGCAATAAAATAAATAATAGTATTATTACTGATAGTTGCACTATTACTTCTAGTTGCACTATTACTTCAAGGCTTCAAGCCCAGGTGCATTACACATTATTCACCAAATTAAAATAAAATAAAACAAGTGCAACTTGGTGATGACATCTTTACCAACTAAACCATCATTTAGGCAAAGTGCATTAATACGGACTGCAACTTGCATTTATAATGCTATTTGTGGTATAGCCCTACGGAATCATATTAGGGCCATGGTGAAGAAAAAAAAATACGGACATAGGGAAGAAAAAAACAAACTATATGTCGAGAATAAAGTTGACATTTCCACTTTATTCTCGCCTTATATGTCGAGATTAAAGTCGACATTTCCACTTTATTCTCATAGTTTACTTCATAATTAAAGTAGAATGTCGTAAACTAAACTTCTTCCTAAAATCAATGTTTAATTTACTAGATTTTGTCAAACCCCGTCATAATTTAATGCAGCACATTAAATGCTTTGTGTTAAGTGTTCCCCAACCCAGTTGTTAATCATCTACGCTTCTTAAACTGACTTCCTCCGTACTAAGATGAGACAGCGATCACCGCACAGAATACATTCACTTCATTATATTCTTGCTTTCTGAAAATTTAGAATGCTAAGATAAATACTTGATATCATTTTCATGATGAAATGCATTAAAGCAGGTATTAAACATGCACAGTAGTGAGGTGGTAGTGCTGCTCCCTCGCAGTAAGGGGTCCCCAGGTGTATGTTCAGTGTAGAGAACTTTATGGCAGGTGTGATGAGGCTCCAAAAAACTGGATGTATGAATGGGTATCGCACAGGTTTAACTTAAATATTGTGTAAATGTTGGGTTTGTGATCTGGTGGTCGGAGTTCTTCTGAGCGGGCTTTCTTTATTGCACGTGTGCTGTCTCTATCTGACATACCAAAACCCCAGTTCCTATCCTTCCTTTTTCCTTCTCCACATAACCAATCACCACACGATAAACGTCTTTGTGAAATTAAAACTAGTTATAAACTTAGACCACAGTGTTCAGAACTTTAAAAATATCTTCGTTATACATGTTTAATTATGCCATCCATTCAGGGTTGCGCCCATCCCTGAACGATTCGCCAGTACATCGCAGGGTGAATATGAGCAAAACATACACTAGCAGGGTCAATATAGCATAACAAAACCCCACATCCTACATGACTTTGAAAGGAAACTGAAGCACGCCGAGTAAACCCACCAGAAAAACATGCAAATGCAAGGCAGGGTACATCCGAGACACCCTTGCTGTGAGGCATCAGTGCAACCTCCACGCCGCTGTGCCCCCACATGATTAATGCATGTTTTAATGCATTTCACCATGAAAATTATATCAAGTATTTATCTTAGCATTCTAAATGTTCAGAGAGCAGGAATAGCATGAAGTGAATGTATTCTGTGTGGCGATTGCTGCCGGCGCCTCCTCTTAGTGCAAGAGGAAGTCAGTTTAAGAAGCTCGGGGAACACTTAACACAAAGCATTTAATGTGCTATATAACTTATGACGGGGTTTGAGAAAATCTAGTAAATTAAATATTAATTTTATGATGAAGTTTAGTTTACGATGTTCTACTTTAATGACAAATTTCGAGAATAAAGTCAACATGTCGACTTTATTCTCGTCATAAGCGTTGAGATTAAAGTGGAAATGTCGAGAATAAAGTCAACATGTCATCACACTATTATACAGTGCCCAGGTAAATTACACTGTATTGAAAACAAATAAAACAAGTACAACTTGGCTTGCAGTATTATCTAATAGTATAGAAACAGTATTTACACATTTGAACATAATGGTCCACATCCGACCTTTTAAAACCAAAGTATCTCCAGGAAATGGACGTGATTCCTTTTTTTCGGCAAAAGTTCTTTTGTGTCATTATGTTCAACTTTATCGTCAGCTTCAGTTTCGGAATGTTCTCTGTCCATTTTCACCACGCAATACCTACACTACCACTACCTATTTAGTGGAGTAGCAGTGAAAAAGAGCCCCTGTGCAACAAATCTGTGTTTAGCGGTGTAGCAGTGAAAAAGGTCCCCACTTGAACAGTTTCCCGCTGCGCCACGTTCCGAATATTGTTTAGGCAATTTAAACCGGTGTTGCGGTATAAGAAAAATCCTTATCATAAAAAAAAATAAAAAACGTTTTTTGGTATGAACCGGTATACCGCCCAGCACTAGTGGCAGCACTGCAGCTGTTCCCATTTGTGTGGTAAATGCATGGTTAATTTAATTACATTCTTCAGTTGCAGAGCATAGCAACTTATCATGCTTATTGCACCAGCCAACTGTAGTATTGTCTTTTTAAGAAGACCTCAATGGTCTTATAGACTTCTAAGAGTAGCCAATGAGGTGATGCTGTCCGTGAGCCACCCCCCTGATCTACAGTATTGGCAAATGTAGCACCCACCGCTAGCTCCTTAAAGATCGAGTCTTCCTCTGAAGAGGCAGTTGTGCTCCCAGCAAAAAGAATGGATCCCAATCCTTGCTAATACTTCAATATACTGTGCAATTGACGCATGGATCAGCCCAAGCTTTTAAAGCATCTTTACTTAGATGTTTCTTCCAGTTTGAGTGCAAGTTGCATTATTTTTCTAAACCTCCTGCCCAACTTTAACTAGAATTGGGAGACATCCAAGGATAGAGTAAAGAGTTTATAGTATGGTACTAGGTTTTGAAAAAGAATATGCCACACATGAAATATTAAGGGGGCATATTAATATTTCTTAACTTGTCAGTTGTCTGTGATGCAAGAATTCTAACTGATTTGACTAGTTATGTCACGTTATGCAACCTTTACAGCAATTTTCAATCATAGGATTCATTTATATAATCTTAGTGGGTCAGAGCATATTCCCACGAAGCCAGTTGTGTCATGTGACATCCCCAGCAAATCACTTCAACTAGTCTGCAGGCTCACTCTCTGATAAAATCAAACAAGTTTGATTTAGTATTTAGTTGTAGGGGTGTGCTCTGTGTGGATGAGAGCAGACAACCAATGAATGCTCATCCAGAAGATTGTGTGTGTGTGTGTGTGTGTGTGTGTACATATATATATATATATATATATATATATATATATATATATATATATATATATATATATATATATATAGCAAAGTTGATTGACTAAAAATATTATTTCCTGTTTAGTTATAAAGCTGAAATTTGGCAGGATGGTACATCTGGGGCAGTATGTATCTGCTAAGAAAGGATATTTCTATATATCATTATTTAGGGGTAAAATCTCCCACCCAACAATAGAAGCACCCCAAATTTCAAAAATACTTTGACTAATCGTTGTTGTGGTGGGTGCAGCAATGTGCTAGCAGCGCATCCTCCCAATTTGAGTAATTTGATTAAAATCTGGCAACATTAAAGAAAATTCTGACCTGTTTATTTGATAATTTTTATTAATATTATGCTAGCATGTATGCGCTTCACTAAGATCAGGCTTTATGCAAACAAAGGACAGAGTAGAAGCTAATAACAGGCCTCATGAACAACACCATTAGCCTATAGGGTGGACATACAACTTTAGAAGGGGCAGTGTCCTGGACAGGAAACACAATGTGATCACTTTTAGCATGTATAGTGAGGTGTGAAATGGAAAAAAAAAAAAAAAAGTTAAGAATAACTCAAGTAAGATGCAAAGCTCAGTGGTTAGCACGGAACAAACGTCAAATGGCGGCGCCAGGCATTGTGGCTGTGAGTGTGTTACTTCAGTTGAAACAAAAAGGGAGTGAGGGAGAAGTAGAGGCAAAAGTAGTGTCCTCTGATCCAGCACAAGCCAGAAATGAGTGATGGTGTAAGAGTAACTTAATGGGTTCCTCATGAATTACTCTGTTGTAATATACATTCACATCTCCGAATCTTGGAAGGGGACCGTCGCCTTTCTGTCCAAAATTACTTACATTTACTTGCATGCCTGCTTATTTTGAACAGGGTTGCCCCAACCCCCTTTTTGTCCAAAATTGTTTCTATATTGTGATGGGTGGCCACAGCTATTACCTGGCCAGGATGCCAGCTGGATGGAAAGACCAAGGGAGAGAGTATTGGCTAGACACATTCTTCCTCAGGATGCTAGAGGGCAGCTCTCTTGGGTGGCTGTGGCACCATGGATTCCTGCAGGGCAGACTGGGAGTTGGAATTTGATGCAGCCCTGTTGGGTTTTGTGGGGGACACCAGGGGGAGCTTCAAAGCCCTACAGCATGCTTTCACCACACTTGGGGGTGATTCCAGGTCTGATTAATGAGCCACCTGGAACACTCCCAGAGTCCGCTTGAAAGGAGCTGCCTCACTCCATTCGGTGAGCCAGAGTGGAGGCTGAGCGATTGACGAAAGGAAAGAAAGAAAAGGACTGTTGTAGTCTATTTTGGTGCTGTATTATGCTGTGCTCTGGGGAGCGAGGAAAAGTGCTTCCCAGCTCAAAGTAAAGTGTGTTGCGTGTTGCACACGTGTCTCTGCCTGTGTTGGCATTGGGACGGCTGTATGCGCCCTGGGTTTCCACAATATACATTACCCTCCATGGCTACAAAGGGGGACACCATACAACTGCTGAAAAACATGAAAAGATACACTTGAATGAACAACGTAAACAAATGAAAATGGAAAACATTTAATAATAATATATACTCAGGTTTCTCATTATTTCTTCTAATTACCCATTTCAATTGAAAAGAGTACACTTCCCTGTGAAAATGTTTTTTTTCAATGAATCAACAAAATCAAGTGATTAGGAAAAGCAGGATTGACCAAATGCAATGATGTTTTATTTATGGCCAAGTGTAAAGTATATAGCATATTCAAGAGTAAGCAGCTACAGTGACCTAATAGTATTACTTATTATTTGGCTGATATTTGAATCCAAGGTGACTAACAGTATTTGAGATACAGTTGGCTGCATTTCTTTTTCCAGTTGGAGAACAGGCAGGTGAAGTAACTTACTTACTCTTGGTCACACATTGTCAATAGTAGGATTTGAACCCACAACCTTAGGTTTTTGAAGTCTTAGGTCGAAAGCCTTAACTGCTACACCCTTCTGCCTGCCAATAATATTAACCCTTGGTTTAAAAAAAATAAAATAAAAAATAAATATATAATATACAAATATCATTCACAGGAAAGTACTTTGTTACATAGCACATCTGAAACATCAGATTAAGCAACAACACTTTAACTGAGCCCAATTGTCTTACAAAATTAAATAAGTCTAATACAGTGACAAAGAATAAGCTTTGGTCCTCACAAGATGAAGAGAAGCTTGTGTGTCAGATGTTTCATGTTTTACATACCACAAAACAATGGAAAAAAATAAAAACAGATGGTGGCTGAAATTGACATATCTGATAACCGTTCATATAGAACTGGCTCCATCAGGGGTGAAATCGGCACTCGGTTGGTAAAGTAGACATACCCAGTGATTTTTTTTTTTTTTTTTCCATTGTTTAAATAAACATGGTCTGGTAACTCTGGTTGGTAAATCTGACCTACGCCATGTCTAGAAGTTGTGTAATGTGGTGTTGGCATAAGGTGAGGTTCATCAAGTTTTGAAGATATTGTTTATAGGTACGGTATGTATGTATGTATGTAATTTTTAATGAAAATCTAAGAGTTCTATAACAATAATTGTTTCGTGCTTTACAGTGTGAAAATATTTGGTTTTTCTGCTCTTTGCAGCTGCTGAATATGGTTTTTCAATATTCTAATTGTAAATCAATCTTAACAGCTCTATAAAACAAATTACTGTTTACTTTTCTTTGTGACAATAATTATGTTTCACTGGAAATGTTGCAAAAAATAGCAAATTTTGAATGTGTTTTATGATGTGATTATGAATTTTAACTTATTTTCATATAGAAGAAGCATCTAAATGGTGTTTATGGTGTTTTCATTTTTTCTATTATACATATCTATGGAAACTCTGTAATTAAAATATGTTAATTTTGTTAGGGCTTTATTTTGATAACCTGTGCATATGTTCATTGATTAAAGGTTTACATATCGTATGACTATGGAGCAACTTTTGAAAAAATAACACACAAGTTTACTCAGAATATTACTGCCAAGGCACAGATGATAGCCCAGGTCTACCACACACCTGCTGACAACAAACGAGTAAGTATAAATTATATTTACAGTATCATGTTATCCATCCATCCATCCATTTTCTAACCCGCTGAATCCGAACACAGGGTCACGGGGGTCTGCTGGAGCCAATCCCAGCCAACACAGGGCACAGGGCAGGAAACAATCCTGGGCAGGGTGCCAACCCACCACAGGACACACACAAACACACCCACACACCAAGCACACACTAAGGCCAATTTAGAATCGCCAATCCACCTAACCTGCATGTTTTTGGACTGTGGGAGGAAACCGGAGCGCCCGGAGGAAACCCACGCAGACACATACATGTGAAATTAAAAAAGTATAAATGGAAGCATCCAATGGCCTTCAGAGACTTGGTCTTTTTTGTTTGCTACAAGGCTAAAGCCATTATAGGCAATTTCGTTAGTGGAAAAAATAAAATATTGTCGGTCTCAAACGGCAGTTGCATGAAAATGTAACCGTTTTGAAAATGATCTGCTTCCTAAGTTTGTGCCTTAAGAGTTCTTTTGTCATTTGTATTTTTAGTATATCTTTACTGATACCATCAACTCGTTGCTGTGGGTGTCCGTTGACTTTTGTAAGACAGTCATTTGCTTTGCTGCTCCATTTAAACCTACTGATCTACTTCTGCACAGCCATGATCCCAATTTGATTCTTGGTTATGATGGATCCCACGTTAACAAGCAGGTAAGATTTTACAACTTGCCGCAGTGTGAGGTTGTATTTGAATATATGTTTAGGCTAAAGTCTGGTAAATGGAAGGAAAAAATAACTTAAAAGATTATTTTGTAATGGAAAATGAAAACAAGAACATAGCCTGGTACATTTAGAGGAATTTGTAATTTAATTATAATTGAGATATCACAGATGCTGGTATGTAAGGAAATCTGAATCACTAACAAAACATACTGTTAGAAGTTATCTGAACTGTGAATATATTGTATATAGTAATGATAATGCAGTTACCTAACCAATATAGTATTGTAAAAAGTAGAGTTCTTCATTGTTTAATATTAATTTGTAGTTAGCTAGTAATTGGAAGCCTCCTAAAAAGAAATCATCTATGTTTTAGAAGTCAAAGATCTTCATTTTTAGCATTTACTTGAAACAAACTTTACAGATATAAATTGTTTTCTTTGCTTCTTTCACCTGAACACACACAGAACTTCAGTAATATTAGAATTGAAAAGGAAAAGAGACATTATATTCAGGGCCTGTACAAAATGAGAAAAGGTGATGGATGCTTAAGTTAAAGACAAAGACAACAGTTTGTGCAGCTTCATTATTAGTTAGTTAAAATGAGATTTCTTCCACAAAATGTTAGTAGCTGGTTAAACAAAGGGGAATATTTTAGAATTCTCATATATTATAGTATATTTTAATAACCAATTATGCAGTCTCACGTTAACAAGGGATGCTGGCATAGACATAAGAATTAATGAATAAATGTGTTATTCACAAAATGAATAATAAAATTTGTATTCTCTTACTTGTTTTAGCTGTGGAAGTCTGATGATTTTGGTAGAACCTGGGTGATGATTCATGAGCATGTTAAATCTTATTTTTGGTAAGAATCTTCTTTTTGTTTTTGTGTTTCTTTTAAGCCAATAACTTTTGTCTTTACAAAAAGTGTGTTAAAATGTGTTAGAAACCTGTAACTGGATGCTTCATTCATCTACATTTAAGTTTTCGACAGTATTGCCCTGTTAACAACATATAGTCTAATGAAATTTTACAAAATATCATAATAAAGTAAAAAAAAAAAAAAAAAGCATTATGAAAAATAGTTTGATCCTTCCTGATTATATAAAAGTTTTGGCACTGAATGTTTTCAGGCCTACAACCAAAATCTAAAATTTGATAAAGGGAACCTGAATGAATAAATAACACTTTTCTTTCCTGTACAGTGATGTGAAAGACTAGTATTGAATTATAGGAAGCATTTGGTTGCAGTCACTACAGCTAAAGGTAGTGCATTCAGTTGATAATTGTAAGAGTGAAATTACTTTTTAACACAGTGTTGGTTGAGGTTGGGTAACTTTGATCATCCAATAATGATATAAGCAAAAAAAGAGAAAAAGACACCAGTAATTAACAGTCAATATACTTGTATTTGCAGATCCTACTTTTCCCACTTTCATCACATTTTAATTGTACTGATGAACATTTAATTATTTTTAGAGTCAACAAGGAGAAGTGCTTAAATGTGATCTTTAGAATTTGCTATATAATTTTAGCAGTGAATTATGCTGTTTTTAATAAACCTTGTAACTGCCTGTTTCTGTGAGACTAGGGGGCTCCGCCCCCTGCTCGCTTCGCTCGCCAACCCCTGGTGTTGGGAATGACAAAGAGCGTGATGTATGAATGAGATATAGAATAGTGTGACGGTGTAGATGATGCAAATAGAAAGCAAACAATAAAGTGTGTGGCACAGTGTAAAGGTTTATTTGAAAATTTCTTTGTACACGCCGTTTAAGTGTAAAAGGTAATTCCAGCTCAGAACTTGTAAGGTCATTTAAGATGGTTATTGTTGTGATCAGAGTCAAGTTTGTCAGAGCTTAGAAAGAGTTGTGTCTCTCCAGGAAGTAATGGAATGACTTGGGTATTTATGTTTTCCACATTAATATTTTTTGGACATAATATAGTGCGTTGTGTTAAAAGGGGCATTTGGTCTAATGAGATTGCTGTTCCAAATCTCCCTGTAACTAAGTCGTCGCAGATAAAGGCTTGAGGAATTGTAATAATATGTGGCTGAAGTCCATCTGTATTGGTGAGTGTACCATCTCTCAGTTGTAATAAGCAATTGTTATGATCTGGTTCTGGACATCGTATCTTTTTTACTAACTGTATCTTTTGAAAGCAATGCCAATTGTCTGCGTATTTTAAGGTGCACTGAACAATAGCTGAGTGCATGGCATCTGGAAGAATAGCTAATCACTGTCTAAAATCTCCTCCTCATAAAAGTATCTTTCCTCCAAATCGAATATTATTATTCATAAACGTTTGTAGAAGTTTATGAATGGTGTTGAGTAAGTGACTTCATGCCATTGAACATTCATCAATAAACAACATTTTTTCAAGACGGATGTCACGTGCAGTGCCACCGTTAATGTTCATAGTGGATACCGATTTGTAGGATCTAATGTAGTTGATAAAGATTTCACTTTCAGGTACATCGTCAGTTATAAGCTTCTGTAGATATTCAGTATATGAATGTAAAGAAGGCAGTCTAATTTGACCCTTTTGACAACAACGTGTAAATGTATAACTTGTATTGCCAGTTGTTTCTTCAGGGAAGTGAACTGAATGACAATGATTGCAAATGACATTCATTAATCCGAATGAATTTTCCTGGTGTATGTTTTGCTTGTGCCGTTTGAGAGGCGCGTTGTTGCATGTGTAGTATTTGGGACATGTTGTTTTGGAGCTGTAATCGATTTGCCTGTGCTGTGTGAGAAGCCCGTTGTAGCCTTCGCTGCCATTAACGTATGTCTGAGACGGGAGGTGTTTTGTTTTGAATCCGTGCCTGTTGCGATGCAGCACTTTGATTGATAGTTTGCGTCATGTGGATCTAGGATGTAGATTTGTGCATATTTGCGTTGTTGATTTGTTTCAGGGTGCACTGTTCCAATGCGATGCAGTATTTGTGCACATATGCGAAAGCAGTATGGGCCATTGCCTTTTGGTGGCCTGATATTTACTCCGGTAGATGCAAAAGCAAATGAACTATTGTAGGATCTAATGCAGTTCATAAAGTTTTTACTTTTAGGTACATCGTTAGTTAGAAGCTTTAGTTGAGCTTTGCGTTTTTGGAGTCGAGACATTTTTTCTTTTAGAAATATGGATAAGTAATAAGGAGTATTGCACTCAATGTTAATATGGAGCCTTTTCTGCGGTTGAACGGTTAATAGTGCCTTATTGTAATGAGATCCACCTATGCTGCATAGCCGTCTATTTTGTTGTTTCTTTCGTGTTCGTGTGTTTGTTCCTGTTATCCTTTCCTTTTCGTTTTGTACCCGTGACCGTGTATTCATGACTTGTTTCTTTCTCAGCATGCGAAATATGGATAAGTAATAAGGAGGATCGCAGTCACTGTTAATATGTTTCCTTTTCTGCAGTTGAACGGTTAATAGTGCTTTATTGTAAGGAGATCCACCTATGCTGACACCTATGCTGTCTAGTGTGAAGGTGTTGATGTTCACTTTAGAATATGTGGCTTTGGGTGTCACTTCTTATGGATGTGTGTGTGTGGGGGGGGGGGGGTTGAGGATTGTTGTCGCGCGAGCATCTTCTTTCTTTTTGTGTTCCTGTGTCTTGTTGAATCCCCCTCTTTGTGTGTGTCCCGTCCCTTGCTTGTAGGGTCTGTGGGGTGGTTTTGTGTTCTTTTTTTTGTGTTCCATGGGCTTGTTGAATCCCCCTCTTGGTGTGTGTCCTGTCCGGTGCCTGTAGGGGGGGGGGGTGCCTTGCTGTTGTGCGCGAGCCTCTTTTTTTTTTTTTTTTTTTTTTTGGGTCTAGTTTCGTGTGCAATGTGTTTCGTGCTTTGCCTGCGTTTGACTACTTTTTTATGTGCCTTTTCCTTTTTTCGGTGCTCGTTGCGCCTCATTTCTCCATTTTTCCTGTGCTCACTCCTTTTTTCTGTGGTCTTGTCCGCCTCTCGCGGCCCCTCATCCGCCTCTCTCGCCCTCTTTTGTCCGCCTTTCTCGGCTCCTCAGCCGACTCTCGCGGACTCTTTTTGCGCCTGCGCAATACGTCTTTTTGCAGCTACGGCCCATTGCCGGATGTGCCTGCGTCCATCATCCGGTTTAGCATTCTCGGTTAGTAATATGGATAACAATACTATCTGTGTCTTGGATTTTGCCGCCTTAAAACTATTTGCCTTTGAACTCAAATTCACATGGCTTACATGAGTGTCTTTTAGTATGGAAGTTGTGAAATGCAGGCTCCTAAATTTCACTATGAAATTAATGTGGTATGTAGAGCCCCCAGTTTCATTGCAACTACAGAACAGTTAAGAGTACAGAGAGTGAGTTGGTTGGAAATATGGTTCAATTTTTAATTTACACAAACTTTATTCACATTATGTGGTGTTCTTTTATTAGCCTTAGATCCCTCTAGTTATTATTTCTTATTTACTCATTCATCATAATTTTTTATTATTTGATCGCTGATATACTAAAAGTTGAAATGGTTAGCACTCACAGATGATAGGTTACATTATCATAGTTTCAAAGCTAGCAGGTCAATAATGAATTTTTATTTCTTAACTTGCACCATAATTGAATAAAGTCATCTTCCTGATGATCACAGTCCTAAGTTCAAGCTGTTTAAAACTATTAACAGTTAGCCAACAGTGGATATAACATTTATTTTAATAAAAAGCTATCTCAACTAAAATATAAACTTGTCAGAAACAATGTGACAGCATGAACCGATTGTTAGACTTTGTGTCAGAACATCTAATTTTTATCATAAGATCTGTTCAGCACAAAACTGAATCCTGTGGAGTTTTGTGCATTAAACTTATTATAAACCCATCATTGAATAATATGAGCACTGATTACTTAATAAGAGAACAGATGTGTGGATTTTTTTAAATAACCTTTTTACTTTCAATCGCACAACTTCATTGTAATTTCATAAAGAGATCATCTTTTGCGTGCTAACCCTGGTAGAGGAACATCGTGATTACACTAATGATTTAAATTTTTTCAGTATGTTTTCTTTGTAATGTGTGTTTGTTAACAAAAAAGACAAAACTGCACTGTTGCACATATCAATGGTTCACAAGCTTGTTTCTTGAGTTTATTTGGTATCATCATTTTTGATTTGTTAGTGTAAGAGTGGACTCCAAAGAAATTGTTTGTGATTAGTCAAAAAAGTTCTAAAAGTCTTTTAATTTTTTGTGTAGCCTCCAGCTTCTCTCCTCATTTATATGAACAGTTGAACTAACTGAATAATTGCACTGTAATAATTGTGTACAAGATCTCAAACTCCATCACTCTCCTAGTAATGCTTATGTCAGACAGTACCTTTCATTTACCTACTATAACTGAAAGCACATGAGCTGTGAGTATTTCTCCCGGTGTCTCTATATAACAAGTGGTCATAGCTTTCTTACTCTCCAGGAGTAATGTGATTGTACTTCTCGCTCTAAAGACCAGTCTACTTGCTCAAGTCACATAGTGGCATCTTGCATAATAGGAAGCTGAGTGACAATATTTAAGTTTTTAATTTTCAATATTCAAAAAGTGTAAAAACATCAAAATATAAAATTAGTTAAACAGACAGGAGATTCAAACTGTGAATACAGCATGCCTATACCACACCAAGTGTCCGTGGCATCTAGAGTAATGGGAGGTTGAGTGGAAAAATGTAAAACTTTCATTTCAGTGTTACATATTTGAAGTATTCAAAATGTAAAGCCTTTTGAAATATATTCTAAATTCATTGGGCAGCTGGCAGCCCTAGCTGGAGAAAACAAGAATTGCTTAACTGACCAAACATACTGGTTAAACACAGAGGAGAAATTAAACTACAAGCAATATGTGTAGCAGTGATATTTTTTGTGACTGAATGTATCTGGGTTACAAGCTTGTGTCCTGCCCTCTGTGTTGACAATGAAAAAAAAAATTATAGTAATCTATATGATAAACTTTTTATTTTCCTGTCAGCACTATTGTTTAAGTTTGGTTTTATATCAACCCACTGACTTCATGTTACATATTAATGCTGCCATTCATTGTATTTTACCCCACAGACCCTATTTTATTTTCTTCTGTTTGCAATTTGGACTATAGAACTCATCTCATACTTGGAAAACACTATGTTTAAGCTGATACTGTGTATCAGTGCTTATGAGGTGGCATTGGCCCAAAACCAGTACTAGCAATTGGTATTAGTGTATCCTTTTCTATAGCACAAGAAATGTGTTTAAGTGTTACTCATATGAAGATTTAAACAAGGAGAAATTCTTGCAGAGAAAAATTTAACTTTGTGGCCTTAAGGTAAATTGATCTGTTTTCTGTTTCAGTGTTTGCTGCTTCTTTTACTAATCCCATTCCCTGCACATTTATTGTTTGTCTTTTTGGAGTTCGCTATATTATTTTTAAAATGAGAATGTGTATGGTGATGGTCCCTACTGTTTATACGACCCTTAATAATATGTTTTCAAGAAATGCAAAGCAGTATGTATTGATGTTTAGTGTAATTGCTTACTTGAACAGTGACAGAATCATGTATGAGGACAGAATTGTTTAAATTACATAAACAGGTGGCAGTGGATTATGTGTGCAGTTGTAATGGATAGTGGACAAGACAAAAAATTCCCTTTGCATTTAATTTTAGTTGTTTGCTTTAGATTCATCAGCATGATGGTCTTTAGAACATGCATGTCTTAAGCAAACTCCAAAGAGATCACCCAATCTTAAAATCACCCATTTAACAGCAGACTTGTTAGATTTTTGCTGAATAAGATTAAGGAGGTTGGCATAACTTGTGAAAAGTAACAGAATAACTACATTTAACTAATCAATACCTGAGTTAAAGGATTGCATTAGTTATGTTAAAAAAAGGCTATCAGAATGCAGCTTGTGTTGCTTTGACATGGATGAGGAATGCCAAATGACAACTTGACAGAGTTCTGTTGTTTATGGTGAAAGCCAGGTTTAGCTATAGTGCCCTAAGTAAAATAAACAATGGAGACTAACGGACTTGCTATCAGTTGAGATTAATAGGAGAACTAAGATATGGAGGAAATAGCACACGAGTCCATAGAGCTGTCCAGCCCATGTAGAACTGATGTAGCGTACTGGTTTTGGAGTACTGTATATGTTTATGGCACACTTCCACAATCGTTTTATATGAGTAAAACATTGTTTGAAATTTTATTAATTCCACCTTCATCTAACTTTCTGTGAATATGCTTTTAAACCAGAAAATGCAAAATGCCAATATGTTAGGAAAATTCTGGAATAGTTACAGAAATTTGACAACCTTAATATTGTGGCATCATTATTCAGTCGATCTCCGTCCATTTGAAAATCCACACAATGTAATGAGAGGAAATTTTAGAAGTAGATAATTCAGTGCAATTGTTATAAAATGAATGTTGTTTCTTGAGAAATTTACAAATGAAAATGATATATACTGTAAATACAACATTTTTATTGTCAAAAAGAAGAGGTGCTATTACAGAGACTCTCTCACTTATAAATATTATTGTAACTAAAATATACAAAAATGGCACATTTATTAAATAATTAAAGAAGCTCAAAATAAAACTGGGAATACCTTCCAAACTTGTTCTCTGTCTGGGACTCAAGGTTCTGTTTTTGGGGATCTTTCTAGTAGACAGGATGGCTCACCTACTTGCCAATGCTAATAAACATCACCTCAGCCTCTGCTTCTCTGTCTTTCTTTCTGAACTCTTCCTCTTCTCTCTTCCTCCTTCTAGATGAGCCCATGCCTTAGCTTACCTCTGCACTCTAAACTCTAATTTGCATATTAAGTTGTAAGATATACAGCGTATGTAAAAAGTTTATCTTGCTTTTGGGCTTGTACATAGCAATACTCAGTATAAAAAGTAGTGCTGAACTGAGTTGGACACTGGAACTGTATTTGTCTGTGTCACAATATAATAGAAGTACAGAACTGGCTAATTGTTTTTTAAAAATTTGCAATCAATGGTTGCATGATAATTTTCATTTTTCTAAGTTGTGAATTTGATAAAAAAATTAAACACTTTGGTCATTGGATTCCCATCAAGCTAGAGCTGTATTTTTGAGCATGAATTGTTAACTTCTTGCTTTTTCTCTTAAACCCTCTGAACAGCGGTGTAGCAGGTTGTATTATTTTGGTGTTTTATTGGCAAGGTTACACAAATCAGAGATAACAAAAGGCCCAGATAAAGGTGCGTTGCAACACCTTACTTTATAACTAATGATGAGCAAACCCCACTAAATTTGCTTTTCCTTGTTCAGGGAGATTGCAGAAATATTTGGGAACTTTGCTGAACTTGGCCAAATGCATTGAAGTCAATGGGGAAGGAGACATTGAACTAATTTTGAGTGGATTATAAGCCAAATAAGCAAATGTAAATATAATCACAGGTGTGATCACAATCCTTTGTTGGACAAAGCCTTTACAGTGTATGAATTTCAAAAACGATACATAGCATATAGCTGATAACATGTTAATCTATTGTAATATGAATAGGTCCATATAGACCATCCTGTCTTAGATTACATAGAGAGATATCTGATTTTTCCTTCTTAAGGTCTTGGACTAGCTTAAGGATTTGAATACTAGAATGATTTCATCCTACTTAGAGTAGTCAAACAAAAGGCAATATAGCTGAAAATCTTAATAGACTAAAAATGTTACATAATGCTTTTCCCCTACCAAATATGTGCAGCACTAATAAACCACATGGATTCTTCACTCCTTCCCGTTTACATTAACTGTGGGTAATATTATTAAAAGGGTAGGCTCACCTGTTACATACAGGTCACATGCAAATCCTTAATAAAAAGACATTACCTTTAAGACACAAATGCACCAACATATTTCCAGTTCCTTTCTGCTTGTGTTTTGTGTGTAAATGCATTTGAAAGTTTTCTGTCAATTTTTAGATCATTACTGGGATTAGTTTTATGTACTATGGGGGGGTTGTCCCTTCCATCATAGGCTGCTACAACTTTGTGATGTCACGCTGGCCTTGCAGAATATCATGGAACATATGGGGGTTTCCTCTAAGCTGGCCACATGGAGAGTTTCTGGAAAATATTTGATGATCAAGGTCACCAGCAAACACTGCATATTCGTTGTAATAATGCTTTGGTGAAATTAGCTAATCAACACTTTTTATAACTTCTCCATCTCAAAGATCATGATGTAGTTATGCTAGTATCTTTGGCCAACCCCTGGTCTTGGGTAACCCGAAATAGATTTGAAAGAGATTATTGTCGGCGTAACCCGAAATACATTGATGAATGTATGCGATATGTGCCTGCATTGCTTGCGGCATTTCAGAGGCGCCTGCGTTCATCGATTATATCCAGGCGGGCTCGTGTTTGTGTCTCCGTCAGTTGTGGTCTTTCGTTTTGAACCCGTGCCTGCTTTGCTTCCGCAGTTTCTGACACGCGTTGTAGGCGTCTATGTACATTGTATTTGTTCATGCGAAGCTGTTTGGTTTTGGAGCCGAGACAGTTTTGCTTCTGCGGTTTCAGACACGCGTTGTAGGCGCCTACGTCTATTGTTGTTATCCATGCGGGCTCGCTTTTGTAGCTCCGTTAGTTGAGCTGGATCGTTTTGGAGCCGTGACCGTGACTCCATTAGTTATCCGTTGTCTACCGTTAGTAATATGGATAATTGCACTTACTGTTAATACAGAGCGTTTTCTGTGGTTGTGCTGTTAATAATGCATCACTGTAATGTGATTCACATATGCTATATGGTTTGGACGTGTGAGGATGCCGTACGTTTAATACAGAGAGTTCGTTTATTCTCATTACCCGGACCATGCTGTGTAGTGTGGACGTTTAGTTCAGAAGCGCATTGTAGGCGCCTGGGCCTTTCGTACTTTCTCGCGCCTTCCGTACTATTTTTGTGGACGCCGTAGTGTCTTACGTGTGACTCTGGGGGTGCAGTGCAGAATCCTCTTTTCTGTGTGGCTGTGTCGTTAGTCGTTAGCTATGGGTGTGTTGTTGCTTCATGTCCTATTCAGAAGCGCGTTTTGGACGCCTGCGCCTTTCGTCATTTCCCGCGCCTTCCGTACTATCTTTGTGGACCTGTGGGGCCTCCATAGCCTCTTCCGTTTGACTCTGGGGTGCAGCACAGAATCCTCTTTTTTGTGTGGCTGTGTCGTTAGTCGTTAGCTATGGGCGCGTTGTTGCTTCATTTCTCATTCACGTTAGTTGAGCTCTTTCGTTTTTGGGCCGTGACTCCTTCGTTCGCGGTGGACAAGACTTCGCTTGCAGTTTATGAGACGCGCTGTAGGCGCCTGCGCAGTACGTCTCATGGTCCCATCGCCGTGTACCTGCATCCATATCCGGTCTATTCTCAGTTAGTAATATGGATGTTAGCTTAGTAAACTTAATAGTATAATGTTCTTAGGATACGCAGTCTTGATATTTTTATATCATAGTAATCATGCAGGGATCTCATAAGTTGAATTGGTTTGTAATATTGTAAAATGTCCAGTAATGTGTACGTTTTTGTGTTTTTACCAGGGGAGTAGAACCATATGATAAGCCAACCACAGTGTTTGTAGAGAGACATGAACCCACTGGCTCATCAATTGTTTTAAGCAGCACAGATTTCTTTCAAACAGAGGAAAATCGACATCTAATTATTGAGAAGGCAAATGACTTCCAGCTACGTGGCAAGTATATGTTTGCAACCAAAACTGTGGTAAGAAAATGCTTCAGGCTCTAATGGATTTATTGTTGCATAGTGTATGGAAAACATTTTTGGATACTTGGGCATTTCTGAATATGCTTAAACAATAATGGAGTGATATTCAACTACAGTTTTCATGAGCTGTGAGACAGGAATTTACTGCAGTTTTCAGAGTATTATTTTAAAAGTACTTATTTATGTTATGACCTTGTGAAAATATCTTTTGCTTTTTTAAGGGAGTTATTTACTGTGTAGTTTTAACTAACTTGATTACTTCAGGACAATATATAAATTATCTTCTTTGTTCTGTTTTGACCTGAGTATTTACTCCATCATTTGGCAAGGCCTCCTTTTATTAATTTGTTTTCTGCCGTGATGGGCTATTTTGTTACTCCTTAATTTCTTGCATTAAGATAAGACAGCATGTTGTCACAAGAATAGACTGGAGACATGAAAAAGGTTTGGGGCAGACACCCATATGTTATTTCCTGCCTGTAAAATTAGTTTTAAAGGATGTACAGTGCATACAGGTTTGATTCCTAGACAGAAATAATTCTTTGGCACAAAGATGGCAGCTTTAAAGGAGCGTTGTGGAAGTGACATCATCATTGGGGCCGGAACCTAAAGTGGTGTCATAGAGGCTAGGACCAGAAGTGACCCTCTGGTACAGGTCCGCCACCTGTGTCCTCAATTACAAAGGATCACTTTAAAAAAAAAAAAAAGATAAATGCGGTTTTGCACCTTCCACTCCTTAGTCAAATTTGGGTCTAATTATAAACAGAGATAATCCATCCCAAGCTGCCTCCCATGTGCACGTGTGTGACAGTAGATTATTTATTTTTTTATTATTTTGCTGACCATATAGTTTCATTAAAATGCAAATATTACAGATCAGTGAGCCTTTACAGCAGGCATGTCAAACACACGGCCCCTGGGCCGCATGCGGCCTGCAACAGATATATGTGCAGCCCGCATGACAGATCCTAGTTAGCACTTAACTTGCACAAAATGATTACTATCGTTTGTGATTGAATCATTCTGCATCTTCGGCGTTACTTATTGACTTTTCTTACTTCTGCCTTCTGACAAAAGCGTGTTTCCCATGGCATTACAGTACTGGAAACTTCATCCGCTAGTATAGCCACGAGCCTTGTCCAAAGTTAATCAGCCGCAACGTCGCAACTGAAGTGCTAGGCTGCAAGCAGCCTGGCAACCGGGGCGGCCTTAGGCATGTGCAAACTGTGCACATGCACAGGGCCGCCACGCCAATATATTATTGAATATAAAACAGAAAGAGAAAATAACGACACAGCTGATGGCAATGTGGCCAAAAAATATTGTGTTTCTTGTTAATTAGTACACTGTATTTACTAATGTTGCTCAAGTCGGAGCAGTAAGCTATATGTAGTATTGTAACGTTCTGCCGTGATGAGAATATCATGGGCTGCCACTTGGTTTTCAAGTTACGGACACGCGCATATAGATGCGTGACATGAGCACGAGGCGGCTATGCAGTGTCCGCAACGGACGTGGCCATCCGCCGTGCACAAGATACCATATTAGCATTGGCGGGCAAAAGGGCCATCGATTCTTTCTCTGCCCAGGGCCACCACGAGCCTAGAGCCGCCCCTGGCAGGCTACACTATTGGCTGGGCTGCTGAGACTGGCCACTGGGCAGAACTGACCATCACGAGTAGTAATAGCTCGCATATTTTCATGTTTTTTTGGTCTAGTTTTATGTAATTGTGTGCTAGTATTGTAACGAACAGTTAGTGCAGACTACAGCTGAAAATCTGAAGTGGACGCGAGAAGTTGGTGAGTTGTTTATTAACAAATGTTTGTGATTTTGAGTTTGTAAAATTAGTGTAGGTGAGGGGACTTTTTGCATATCTGCTTATTTTACAATATAAACTTTGAAGTAAACTTAGTAAAGTAAAATTTGATTTTTGGAGGATTTGTTTTCCAACTTGAATTACTGAGCAATGAATTCAGTGAGCGTTTTCGTAATTTCAGTTCACACGAACAGGACTTTGCGCTGTTTACGTCACCATACTCTTACAATGTTGAGAATGCGCCTGAGACTATCCAAATGGAATTGATTGAACTGCTGTCAGATTCTATTCTGAAGGCAAAATACAACGAAGTTAGTGTGCCAGGCTTGTATGCTTACCTGCCACCCTCGTATGTGTAGATCCGTAAGTTGGCATCGAGAGTACTGTATGTTCTGAAGCACTTACCTTTATGAGCATTTGTTTTCGTTAATGAACACTACCAAAACCCCACATCACTCAAGACTTACCGTCGAGCACCTTTCATCCCACATAAAAGTTGCAGCTGCACAAGATTTCAAGCCTGATATTGACGAACTGGTTACTAACAAGAGATGCAAAGTGTCGGGACAAAAGAAATAGATCTTACACTGTAAAACTCCTACAGTATATAAGTAATGAATATAATATAATGAATAAATTATAATAATATAAGGACCTAGCTAAGAGGCTAAGACTCTAATTGTACGCAGTTGTACGGAGATTGTATGGAAATAAATTGCTTTTCTTTAAACTTTAAGTGTTACATTTTTTAAAGTTTTCAGTATGTTACAGTGTGGCCCGCAAACGCACATATGGCAGTCGAAGCGGTCCACCAATGGTAGTGAGTTTGACATGCCTGCTTTACAGGACTACACTTGTTCAGATCAGAGGTTGTTTATGTTTTGAATGAATTTATTAGTGTATTATGAGACATTGAATAAAACAAGCAGTGGTTATATGAGGAATATATGGTATGTATCAAAAGTGTTTATCTCTTTTATACCAATTAAATAGTTTTGTGAAAATATTTCCTCCTTCTTATCTTAATTGGCTAGTTTTTTTGCCATTTTCAGATCACTGTCTCAGTATGTTGAACAGTAAAGTCCAATGTCATGGCAGTTACCTTTTCCATGATGTAAAATTGTCACATTTTTCTAAATATAGACATATCACCATTTATCATGTTTTAGGAGAACATTGTATGAGAGCCATACACCCTAAGCTAAACTTGCCTTCATTTCTTTGTTTTTTTCAGCAGCTGATTGGAGGTCAGCATCCATCAACTATACAACTCTGGGTTTCCTACAACCGTAAGGCAATGAAAACAGCTCAGTTTATGACAAAGCATCCTATTTCAGTGAGTGCCATAGACCAGATAGTTGAATGAGTTAAGGGGGTATGGTCTTAGAACAGCAGATTGGGCTGAAGATGTTGCATACTTTATTATTTCTGCATTCCCTGTTTGTAGACACAATAATAGATATCCAATCCCAAAAGTCAGATTTCTCTTTATTGATTTGCAGTCATATTTATTACTTTATAGACACTGCATTTAAACCAAGCTTGCAGTTCCATTTTTTATTGGATTTATGATACATTAATTGGATGTAATGTCTTTTTTGATTAGCCTAATGTTTAGGTTCTTGCTATGCTTAAAAATAGGAAATTAACTGTAGGTATGTTACATAAGACAGTGTTTTTAGTGTCAGAATTTATATATGTTTTATACCACTGTCAAGTTTTTTCTATGATTTTAGAGATCTCTTATGATCGTTTATTGTTTCTTTAAATTACATAAAAAAGTAGCCAAAGCTTCTGGAAGTTGAAACTAGAAAAGTTGATTTCTTTTCTTAACCATTAATTTTTAAATGTCTTTAGGAATATTATGTAGCAGATGCCTCTGAAGACCAAGTTTTTGTGTGTGTCAATCATAACAATAATGTGACAAATCTCTACATCTCGGATATAGAAGGTTTAAGCTTCTCTTTGTCATTGGAGAATGTGTTGTACTATAGCCCAAAAGGGACTGGCAGTGAAACTCTGGTCAGGTAAGAAGATAAATAGTTCAGTATTAAACCCTTCTTTTACAATGTCAGTTAATATGTAGACTTAAAATACATGCTAACTTGTAAGAATTATTATAATAATGGGCTGATAAGATTATATAAGTGTGTGTATATGTATGTATGTATAATATATGACAGCTGGGAAAAGTTTAAAAAATTCACTAATTGAATAAATATGTGATTAGTCACAATTAATTGCATCTAACATTAAAACATAATTACAAAATTAATACATAAATCATGAAATAAAGACATACTAAAACAGTAAATTAATGTAGAGTCGACACAAAGGAATTAAAAAAAAAAAATTAATGGCAGTTTAAACTTAAACAGTAAACTTAAACCTGAAATTTTAACAAAATACTACTTGATCAAGTACAAATTCAATTTGAATGCCTTATTAAAAGAAAAGTTGGAAAGAGGGCAAAAGGAAAATGAGGCCAATGTATTACTTCTGAGATTGGCATAGCACATAAGACACAGATGTGTCAAAGTAAAAATTAAATGATCGAAACAACTGTTGACTTTGAATGCACTGCTAAAGAGTGATTTATTTGAAAGAATATGCATCTCTTAATAGGCATACATTAAAACTTGTGTTAAAACTCTAAATATTATCCTCAATTGTTCATCCCCATCAATGAATTGATAATTATATGCTACACAAGTGTTTTACAACTGGTGCAATATGGAAATAACAGTGTAGTGCCTCTGAGTCCAGACCTGAGAGAGAGAGACACACTCCACAGGTGGTTGAGACCTGTCTGAAGAGGATGGGACTACCTGGGGAAGCCAGTCTAAAAGTGGCAGTTTTGCCGACACAACACCTAGAGAGCACTTTAGCAGCCAAGAGACATGTCAGGGATCTGCCTGGGTGCATGTTCGCCAGCGACACTTGCAGAGCCGAGGGCCAGTGTGCATGCGAGTTACCTCTGAGCCTGGCTCAGTTGAGTGAGGCAGAGAGAGGACCACCTGTATGAGTGGGCAAAGGGACGAAGCACCTGGAAAATGTGTCCAAAGTGCTCACTAAGTGCTGTGTCTGCGTACGACAATCTCCCAGCTGCTTTTTTTTTTTGCCGACTTTGGACGGATTTAATACTTTTTTGGTTGGTGGAATCGTGGTGTGACTTGGGATTTTTTTGGGTTACAAAAAGTTTGCCACCTCAGAAAAAGGTTGGAAAACACTGCTGTACCTACACCTTTGTTCCTGACACACTTAAAAGATCTCTGTAGCTTCTAACTTGCTTAAAACCTGACACTGTGCATTACTTGGATGGTTATGTTGCGTTCTTTGCATAAATTAGTGAAGATACTGCAAACTGGAATTATAGGTTGGGGTAATTATTACACTTCTGTTTTGTAGAATTTTATCATTATATTAGGGCAGTCAGCACTGTAAGCTACCTAGCAGACTGACAAGTTAAATACAGAGGTACTAGAGGTGTATTCTGTTTTTAGTGCCACTGAAACATAACTTATTTGGCACTTGTGTGACATGACATTGATTTTGGCATCTTAGAGAGACATAAAATGAAAAAACAATTTTAAAAAAGAGAGAGAGTTTAGATTTTACCTTTGCAACTTTTCTCTACCTTTGCAACAGGACTGCCATAAACCCCCATCCTCACCCCCTTTCCTCCAACTGCACCTATGTCAGTTTGTATAAATGAAAAAAAAAATGCTACAGATTGACTGACATGCGGTGTATCGTTGTGAACTGCATAATACAGAATGTTAAACCTTTAAATGAAAATTTTATTTCATAATATTTTTAAAGGTAGTAAATAAAGGTAGTAGCCTACTGGATGTGTATGTAATTCTTTTGGTACACACTTAAAACCTTTTGTGTTATTGTTTTGTAATGTTAAAAAATTTTTTTAAAAATAACATGAAAGTGCCACCTTGACCAAGGCAGTGCCTGAGGCGTTTGCCTCATTGCCAGCAACCGAAAGAGACAATATTTTTTTTAACCATTAAACAGGGCACATTACTTGCAAAAATTAATGCGTTAATTTTCCTAAGCCTAGTGTGCATATAAACATTAACATAAAATGGAAGAATATTAAACCTTGAAGTTGCAGTTGCAGTCTTTTGCCTTTACTATATAGTTGGAAGCTATGGTCAAGGTATGAAGAGCTGAGCTGTGGAATTCAAGGCTAAATCCGATTTACCTAATCAGCCACACTCATTTTAATTTTTATTTCTTTCCACAAAGTTTCAAAGGCACCTTTCAAGAAAGAATAAAAGAATCCAAACTTCAATTACATATTCTCCAGCACTGAATGGCAGAAAAACCTTTTTAAAATCTTTATTTATCTGTAATGGCTTCCTTTCACATACATTTTGGATTTTCACCTTTTCATTTCCCCGGCTTTTTTCTGCCTCTTTTCCTGCCTGCTTCCTCCATATATCTGAAATGAAATGACATTAACCTTTACCAATTTTTACACTATACAGTTTAGTAATTAAGAGTATTTGGTGAATTAAGCTACATCTTAAATGCAGACTTTTTGAAAATATTGTTTTCCTTCATTTGTTACATTGCACAAATATGAACATGTTTATTTAAAACAGTGATTCTTTTTTGAGTCACAGACCCCTTTAAGAATCTGATGAAAGCTATGGACCCTCTTCCCCAGAAATATTCACATAAACACAGGTTTGACTGTAATGAACATAATGTATTTTATTTATTGAGATTTGACTGTCTCATACATATATGACATACACAGAGTATTGTTAAACTTTGAAGTAAACGCTTTTTATGCAAAAAGTAATGGCCACTCATTATAATTATGAAACATATTCTTCTTGTGCTTCTGCACTACATTTTCTACTACCATTACTAATATTCCTACTACTTCTACATCTACATTCTCGTTATCTACTTTATTTCAGTGAGAAGGTTGTTCTTGTTTGCCTTGAATAAAAATATGAAGCTGTGGAGTGGTCTTTAACAAGGTGACACACATATCATCTTTGACCTCCAATCTATTTTGACTTTTCGTTTTGATAGAAGCAAGTGCTGATGAAAAAACATTGATTGGGACGAGGGGAGGGGCTGTATGCTAAGCGCTATTTTTCTTGTAATGTTTCTCGTGCAGCATTTTTGTCGCTGTTATTTTTCTTGCGGATTATTTTTCTCTTGAGTTTGTAACTCATGCATTAGGCTTAGGTGAGATAAGTAGGCCTATATTTGTGAGAAAAATATGTGAGAAAGTTCATGCGAGAAAAATCATCAGTACCGGGCTGTATAGTGAATGTAAATGTTAATTTTTTTCTGACCCTCACGGACCCCCTGAAACCCATCCATGTAGGGGTCCAAGGACCTCAGGTTAAGAAACCCTGATTTGAAAGATCATCCTGTGTATTTATTTGTGCTTAATTTTGACCTTGAAATGAATGGCTTCTATCCAAATTGTCTTGAAATGTTGCTATCTTATATTTTTTTTCTCTGCAGAGTTACATTATACTTAGAAAAACATGTATGCAATTTTATTGTACATTATATATGTAAAATAACATATGTAATAAATAAAAATAATGAGAAATTCTTAACATTCAGAACCCAGAACTCAGAGCTTTGGGTGAAGTTGGGGACATAGACATAGAAATTCTGTTACATTACAATTGATATCACTGACATTGCTGTCTCATTGTATATCTTACATCCATTTACAAATCTCCTTCCTATGATATATATATGTGAACTATTTATTTTCTGTGTTTTCCTGTTTACAGGTATTTTGCTAATGAGCCCTTTGCTGACATTCACCGTGTTGATGGGCTTAGGGGTGTGTTCATTGCAACACTCGTCAATGGCTCTTTTACAGAGGAGAACATGCGTTCAGTAGTCACTTTTGACAAGGGAGGCACCTGGGAGCTCCTTCAGCCACCAGCCTATGACAGTCTTGGAGGAACTATTAGCTGTGAGGTATATTTTAGCCAACTCATTATGATTAAAGGGAAAATAGTATTCATTTGTATTAAAGGGAAACAGTATTCATTTGTACATTTAAAGGACCTTACACAGTGTGAAAACATGGCAAATTATTTTTCTTTCAGTTTATGTTCAACTACAGTTTGTTTTCACAGTGTTGTTTATAGCTGTTGTGGCATCTGTTCTTGTGAGATGCCCACAGTATTGTCAATTTATAGCTGTTAATGGCAAGTCATTTAAAGATGTTTTCATCTATCAGTTTTGTAGAATTGGGAGATTTTCTGTATTAACTTCAGTCACTTTAAGATTTGAGTTGGTGCACTTGTAACCAAGTTTGTGCAAATTGCTTTCACTTTTTCTCTACATATTGATAAATTATGTAGAATGGATGTGAGAAGAGAATTTAGGAATGAGGTGGCAGAGGAGATCAATCAGGAATTTAGTTGTTTCAAACATTATATCAAATATATAAAATTTCTCAGTGTCTGTATTTTGTTCACAAAGTTGACACAGTGGTTAGAGTTTTTGCTTCATGAATGTTATATTCCTGGGTTTGAGTCTTGCGCGCAGTCACTGTCCATGTGGAGTTGACACAGTTTTCTCATTGTCTGCTGTGAAAGTTTTTCTGCATAATCCGATTTTGTTACAAGATCACAGTGATGTTCTACTTGGGGGAGTTCTAAATCATCACCATTTGAGAGTGTACTGACTGTCACACACTAATTTTCTATCTACTTTTGATTTCTGTCTTGTGCACATGCTGCTTAGATAGGGTCAGGGTCTATTATATTAATATTTTTATTATTCTTCAGAAATCAAAAGTTAATGTAAGGTCATAGAATGTCTAGAGAATAGTAGGAAACATAATTTTTAATCTGTTTAAAAAGTCCAAATGATTCACTTTGAAGCCAACTGCAAGCACAATTCAAGCAATCTCTTCCAAGTTTTTTTTTAAATCTAAAATAGCTTGTCTTTGTAAGTATAGTAGTAGTAAATAATTGTGAAGTTCCACATTTATCTCGGAACAGTATGTGTTTTCCATAACATCAGGTATTTAAAGAAATAATACCCACCCACTCAGCTCTCAGTCTTTAGACGACTATATACAGTAAAACACACATTTTAATTCTTTGAAAATGTATGGTATGTTTAATTGTTTAGATAGGCAGAACAAATGAACTGTATTTGTGCCCAGGGGAAAATTTGGCTTTTTACAGATGCTGTATAATTTAATAAATAATGTGTAGTATGTGCCTTATTATACTTTTCTTTTTACATTAGACATATCATTATATATGTTTCTGTTTTCAATAGCTCTCGAAAGGATGCTCACTGCACTTGGCCCAGCACTGGAGTCAGCTGCTGAACATCCAACTTAGAAGGGTACCTATACTATCAAAGGAATCTGCACCTGGTCTCATCCTAGCTACAGGTACAATATGTTTACAATGTAAATTAAATATTTAGAATTCTCCATTACATTGTGTAAGCTGGTGAGGCACTTAAAGGTGCAAAAAATGGCAAAAGTTCCTCTTAAAATTGTATAGCCTTTGAACAGTGAGTTGAAAATGTTGAGAATCCTAGCCAGAACTTTACAGAGAGCAAGTGGTAAATACGTAGCTTCAGAGTGGCTGCCTTTGCTATATTAGTGATTTAGTAAAATTTAGACTTTCTTTTATTGTTGGTCAAACTTTTTACTGACCTTTTACTGTAAGATCAAAGAAAAAATATGTTTGCAGGGCTAACAGATGATCTGTTATGTAGTTATGTAGTATGGTAAAATAAATGAAAAACATGCTAAATATGTTAAATCACTTTGTGTTTCTACACAACCATTCTTCTTGAAATTAACTACTTAAGAATGTGAGTAAAAAAGTTTAATTGACTGGTCCTACAGTGTGTATTTATGACAAGCTGCATGCAGAGATGTTTTCTAGCATACCTGTAAAACAGGGGTCCTCAATCACAGGCCTGGAGGGCTGCAGGTTTTTGTTCTAACCCAGTTGCTTAATTAGAAAGCAATTCTTGCCAACAATTTAATTTCATGGCTTGTTAGTGCCTTAACTCTGCTATGTCAGGTCATTCTCATATCCTAGATTTTCTACCCCTTTCTAAGGATATCAAATAACCTCACTGCAAAAAATGAAATCTTAACAAGCCAGACAATCTTGAAAAGAAATAATAGATTTTGTTTTTTTTATTTTAAGAATAACTGACTTGAGTAGATTTGTATGTGTAAGATATATAATCTCATTTTTAGAAAATTTAACAAGTTAAACTTTCTCACTATATTGGCAGATAATTTTGCTCGATTCTAATACCTTTTTCTTGTTTTTTATTTATTTTTTCACACTGATTTTTTGCAGTGCTGAAGGCTAAAATGGATGAGTATTTCTCAGTCCTTCACTTTTTTCTCTTCACTTTCCTTCCAAGTACTTAATTAAACCCAATAGTGCATGATAAATACACACAGGTGTAAATGGAAACAAGCTAAATGGAGAAATGCTGCTCTCTTTTGTCATTTGCATGTTATTGATAATTAGAAGCAATTAAAAACCAATAATACAGCTTTTTAAGACTAAAATAGGCGCTAAGGGTTCAAAATCTTAATGAGCGAGACCACTAAAGTGAAGCAGAAGTGTTACTTGAGCAATAAGTGTTTCTTATTAAGCAATTGGGTTGGAGCAAAAACCTGCAGCCACTGCGGCCCTCCAGGACCATGATTGAGGACCCCTGATGTAAAATATAGTGTGCTTGCTTCCAGTTAGACCCTCTGCATCCTTAACACTAGAATTACCAGAGCTAACGAAAAAACTTGTAAATCCGGCCCACCTTAAATCCTTTTGCACCTCTCCGTCAGTGTCTTTTGTCGTCTTAATGTGTCGATAAGCAGCAAGCAGCCTGCTATACCATCTCCCCACCGCCTTAGAACGGACAAGAAGTTCTCCCATTTCCAGCCTTGATTGATTATCTGGGAGTGAGCTACCCAGAATTGTAAGGAGAAATAATTTGATGTGTGTTTTGTGTCTACAACAATCTATGTAAACACATTGTTAAAACTGAAATCTTTTTTCATGTTTTTGTAATAAATAACAAAATGTAGACATGGACTGTATAATGTGTGAAGGCTAATGGCCAAATATCAAATAAACACTTTCACAAAAGGTGTAAGTACAATACAACAGCTTCCGTGGTGCTGTGGTTGGAACTGCCGACTTATAATCCAGAGGTCGTGAGTTCGAAACCAGCTCTCCGGCAAATTTACCATTTAGAGTAGTGAGCTGCTGTTATTGTTAATATTATACAATAAAAACATACATTTGATTTGTGACTGTAACAGCCAGTGTAAATTTATAGTACTTGTAAAAATTTGCGTTTTTTTTTTCCACTTTTACTTTGTGTCATGATACAACAAAAACACCACCCCACCCCCCCGCTCCAGATCTGACACGGTTACTTTTTACCTGAAACTGGGAATAATTGTAGATGTGAGTGGTGTTTTGAGACAGTGGAACTAGAAATTCTCTGATCTGGAGGGATAAAAGCTGTCATGCAAACACTGGTGAATCTGCCTGCTTCGTATCTCACCATCACTTGAATTTGTTTTTATTCAGTTTTATTGAGTTTTCCTGCTCACTCTGAATTAGTATGCACCTTATGGTCCATGATGATAAAGGCATAGGTATATATGATATTTGGAATAACTCATTTTATGACCTGTATAGTACATTTCGGAAAACATTGTGCACTGATGCAACATTATTCATATTATTCATATTCATTCGTAAGCTTTCTTGCGCTTGTAATCAGTGACCACGTTTTTTTTTCTTTTCAATTTTGCCAGTGTCCACTTTTGGGTGCATGATGCTGTTTCTTTTGTACTCCAGGACATGCAGAGAAAAGAATAGTACAGAGAGGTCAGTTCCGCACTATAGGTAATCATCAGATTCAAATGCTAACAGTTCAAACACAATCAAGGGCCATCCTTTCTACGTTTACGACGTGTACCTGTTGCAATGTACACACTTCTCTCTGTGCTGTGATTACTATTACACTGAAGGGGCATCTGACACTGACTGACTGAGTTTGCTTTCCTGGGGGAAGTGGCTGTCTTGGAACAGAAGCTTGTTGATGTTGCATCCTCTTTTGCTTTATCCATCGCCTTTTCTTGTAAGAAGCGATGACAAAGCTTGTCTGCTAGGTGAGCAAAGAACACTCTTCCTTTCTCAGTGGTCCCCATGCATGCCTTGCACAGTACATGTGCGTTGATGGCTCTAAAGTCAAGTGTGTTATAATGCAAGCAACTGGCCACCTGCGTGCTTCTGCTCGCACTGAATAAGCTCACGCCTTCTGGTGCACAATGTCAACGCAGCACTGGGCAAAAAAGAAACAAATATATGTGACATTTTGAAGAAATCATTTTATGACCTGAATAGTACCAATCAGAAAACATCGTCGCACTAATGCAATATTATTTGAAAATGAACAGTGTCAGATCAGCTGTAAATGTATGGTATTTCTAAAAGTTAGCAATTTTTTCAGTTTTATTCTCAGTCACGTTCATGCTCACCCTCACCCCCCTCCTGCTTTGACTGTAACTAACAGCGGCAGTATAAATTTACACCCTGTCTCACGCTGTTCATTTTCAAATAATATTGCGTTAGTGCGACAATATTTTCATGTTTACATATTTATACAGCCAAAATGCTGTCTCTTTAACCTTCTTTCCTTTTCAGCACTTTTTACATTTTTTCCTAATAAATTTAAATATATTTTCTATTTCTTATTTGAAAATCTCAAATTTTAAAGAGACACGTTTTTGAAATTACAAGTGACCTTTTAGATTATATCTTATTTTTTATTCTTCTTTTTTCATTTTCTTTCCAAACTACTAAAATAGAATTGGCATAGAAGAGATTAAGCATGATAATTAAGTCTTTGATAAACTTTTTTTTAGGGCAAGGCCGAAAACCAGAAAATCTAAATTTATCATTAACCTGGTTTCCTGAATATGTCAAGGTTGTAAATCACTCAAGCAATTCTCTATAGGTGGAACTATTATTTCTTCTGAAGTCTATGACCATCCCTTTCAGTGTCTTTACATTTTTACTGATACAGTAATCAGAGTACCATTTAGTAGTGTTTGTCTCGCTGTTAAAACATTTGTTTAATAAAGTGTCAGATTTTTAAAATTTCATCAGAAGATTGTGGAAAATATGTTACGTAAAATGTGCAGTGTTGGATTAGAGATCACAATTAACTCATGTATTAATTAATATCTTTAAGGATGATAGAATACAACTAAATATCACTGTGTGGTTCACAAGAAATTATACAGCCATGAAATAATGTTTGAATTAATCTCATTTTCTATCTATTTGTCACCAGATATAGCAGAATATTATTGAGTCTACTGCATGCAATGATGTTCTTTAACATATTATTTCAGGATATCACCTACACCCTTTCCTGGTCAATTTAAATGCAGTAAAGAAGTATTATAATGCAATATTCACTTCATTTGCTTTTGGTTGCTTGTTCTAGGGCAGTGTACCAGTTGCTGATTTTTCCTTCATAGAATATTCATTGACCATTAAAACCGCTTTCTGAAAAGGGGTGTTATCTGGTCTGAGCTCATAAGGATCCATATTACTAAACGAGAATGGTAAACCGGATGGACGCAGGGACATGGGCCGTGGACGCAAAAGACGTACTGCGCAGGTGCCCCCAGAAAACCCCCCCTCCAAGCAACGGAAACCGGATGGAAGGCAACGTAAAATAAGAAATGAGGCGCCGTGCCCATGGCACACAGAAAAAAGGAGTCAGACGCCGGCGCCGCACGAAGCCCATGGCACACGAAACGGAACACACACAAAGAGGATTGAGACCCACGACACACAAAGCCACCCTCCAGTAACTGAAATAAGAAATGAGGCGACACGCCCCTAGAACACCAAAGAGAAGGGAGTCAGACGCAAGCGCCACATAGCACACGAAATGGTACGCACACAAAAAAGAGGATTCAGACCCACGACACACAAACACCCCCTCCACTAACAGAGATAAAAAAAAGTGAGTCAACGCGCCCCTAGCACACAAAAAAAAAAAAAGAAGTCAGACGCGAGCGCCGCACAAACCTATTAGACACGAAACGGGACAGACTACGGACATAGCACACGAAACATACACAAAAAGGAGGATTCAGACTCACGACCACACTAACATAAATAAGAAATGAGACACAAAGCCCCATTACTGAACGAACCGTCCATATTAAACATACGTCATCTGAACACGTTCAAATTATGCAGCATAGGTCGATCTCATTACACTGATGCACTATTAACCGTTCAACCACAGAAAAGGCTCCATATTAACAGTGAGTGCGATCCTCCTTATTACTTATCCATTTTTCTAACGCTGAAGAACAAACAAGTCATGAATTCACGATCACGGGTACAAAACGATATGGCTCGAGTGACGGGACCAAACACACGAACCCGCATGAAAAAAAACAATACACGTCGGCGCCTACAACGCGCTTCTGAAACCCCGGAAGAACAAATGTCTCGACTCCAAAAACGCAAAGCTCAACTAACACAGTTACAGAAACGAACGCAGATGGACAGACACAATGAACGTAGACGCATGCAGCTCGCGTCTCAAAGTGCTGCATCGAAACAGGCAGAGGTTCAAAACGAAACACCTCGAGTCTCAGAGATACAAAAACGGCAGCGAAGGGACAAAATAAATAAACGCAGATGTCTACAACGCGCATCTGAAGTGCTGGAAAACAAGCAGGCAAGGCTCCAAAAAGAGAAAGCTCGACTAACCGACATACAAAAACGGGCAAGGCTCAATACAAACAATGAACGCCATAAACTGCAACGGGCTTCTCACACAGCACAGGCAAATCGATTACAGCTCCAGAATAGCACGTCCCAAATCCTGCACATACAACGACGCGCCTCTCAAACGGCACAGACAAAAGATACACGTCAAGGACATCAACGACGGACACCTGCTAAACGATTGCGCCAGTTAGCTGACAGCGCGTTCAATAATGAGTCCACTATTCATGAAAATTCATTGGGATTAATGAATGTCATTTGCAATCATTGTCATTCACTTAACTTCCCTGAAGAAACAACTGGCAATACAAGTAATGAATTTACACGTTGTTGTCAAAAGGGTCAAATTACACTGCCTCCTTTACATTCATATCCTGCATATCTACAGAAGCTTCTAACTAACGAAGTACCTGAAAGTAAAAACTTTATGAACTGCATTACATCCTACAATAGTTCATTTGCTTTTGCATCTACCGGAGTAAATATCAGGCCACCAAAAGGCAATGGCCCTGACCTGCTTTCGCGTATGTGGACAAATATTACATCGCATTGGAACAGTGCACCCTGAAACAAATCAAGAACGCAAATATGCACAAATCTACATCTTAGATCCAGATGACGCAATCTATCAACACATGAACCTTCCTGAAAACAAACAATGCACGGAGCTTATAATAAGAAACGTCACTCATATTATTAACAATCACCCATTAGCTAAATCTATAAAGATGCTACATGAGGTTGAAAAAGAGGCCAATACAAAAGCAACAGCAGAAGGTGTAGCAGCGACTACAATTGCTTTAGTCTTGGTAAAGGACAAAGAACAAGATCCAACACAATACAATCTTCCCGTCGTTAATCTACCTATCTGAGCCCGTTTTTGGACATGGACAACTTTATGTGGCCTTCTCACGAGTTCGACGTTCATCTGACGTTAAAGTTAAGGTCATAAATGCTCCATGCCAAGGAAAACTCATTCAAGGACAAGACACCATCTTTACTACTAATGTTGTGTACAAAGACATTTTCCAATAAACCTTTACACTGTGCCAAACACTTTATTGTTTGCTTCCTATATGCGTCATCTACACCTTCACACTATGCTATATCTCATTCATACATCACGCTCTTTGTAATTTCCCAACACCAGGGGTTGGCGAGCGAAGCGAGCAGGGGGCGGAGCACCCTAGTATAAATAGATTCTGTATTAACCATATAGTCTTGCCTTTTACTGTTTTAAATTGTAAGCTAAAATAGTGTTTCTCAACTTTTCTAATGTCACAATACACTTTTTCCCCATGTAAGTATCTCTGTGACCCACCAGTTGGTGAATCAAATGCGATTGTCAGAGCTGGAAAAGAATCGAGCGTGATCATAGTAACTCATGACCCACTCAACCAGTGGTTGAGAAACACCGAAAAAGCATCAGCTCTTATTTTTGTATTCAATTAGAAGAAGGAATTTTATCTTGCATTGTTTATAATGTTCAAATGTTTAAAATATGTATCATTATTATCAACCCCTGACTATTCTGGTGATTTGGAAAGATAAGTCAAACTGTGTCTAAATTAATTGTTGGTAATTTCTACCATGCGTTTTTGGTATCATTAAAAAGCCATTCCAGTTTACATGTTCTAGAGCCAAATAATAGCTAAACAGTTTTGACCTAGATATCAGCAACATGAATTATAGTCCAATTTTAAGGGCTGCATCTACTGTAAACATAAGCTGTGATAGTGTACATGTAAAAAGCTCCCCAAAAAATAAGTTTTAGGCTGGGTTTTTTTTTTTGTTTCTTTTTTTCCTAAAATGTATCTGCTGTTGCTAATATTTTATCTTCAGTGTACAGTATAATTGCAGATCACTTACTCACTGCAGATCACTTATGGTGGTTTGTTAACTGTAGTTCTACATCTTTTCCTTGGTTTTTATAGGCTCTGTTGGAAGAAATCTGGGAAGCAAGCCAAATGTGTACATTTCAAGCAATGGTGGTGCTCGCTGGAGAGAGGTGTGTTGACAATGAATGAAGGATGTATTATTATCTGTGTGAACATGCACTCTATGGGAAACACTACTCTTATTGGTAACAAACAATTCTGTGGTAGTTTATAGAAGTATGGTTTAAGTTCCAATTGTAACTATTGTTAATAACTTTCTTTGAGGTCATGGAACGCAACCAGATTCATTTTTTCTTTTGATTGTCAAAGTAGATATTACATTATTTCAGCCATTCTACACATGTCACATGGAACTCCGTCCTTTAAATAAAGTGTAAATAAAGGACATTTTATGGATAAAATTCAAGTTTAAATACAACTTGAGTTCCTAACACAGACAATGAATACATCACTGTATATTTATCCTTTTGACCTGTGGATAACAAGTATCTCTGATTCATGTGATCTGAATGCTAATGGTCTTGTTTGCTGCAACAGGTGAGGAGAAAAGTGATTGTGCAGGATTTCATACTGTATGTCCCTTGGTAATTCATGGTTCTGAGATGTACAGGTCTCATACTCTGCTGAGCACCCAACGAAGTTGGTAAATAAACAGTAGATGGAGACTTCCAACAGCTTTACTAATGCCTGGAGAGCAGTTGTTATGACAGTCAAGACAATGTGTTCCCTCTTCAGTTCATTATTGATTGGTTCTTGAACAATGTGGAGAAAGTCGGTACATTCGGAAGTTTCCCAGAATCCATGTGTAGAAGAGCATTGCCATGATAGTGTGAAGTTCACAGAATATGGCAACTTCCACAGACTGAATCAGATAATATGCAAACTGGATGTGGTCCAAACTCTCTGGAACATTACATTCAGTGTGTCCTGGCACAAGTCTCTTGAATATTTCCTCATAAAAGTAGTGAATGCTACCGGCTTGTGGGGCGAATTACACTGTGCTTAAATGTTGTGGTAGTTATTTTTTAAAATTGCTTTATTTAAACAAAAAGCAACAGTAAATTAACCCTCTGGATGTTAGTGTTCATTCGTCATAATATTAATGCACAGTTTATTCAGAACAGTTCTGGTGGTAGCTTTGTAGTTAACCATTGCTTTTTGGGGTCTGTCATGTTTCTGAGAGACAGAAACCAAGCAGTCTTTAAAGTCCTTCTGTGAAGGCAGTGCTTCTCTAATGTCATGTAGTCTGTTATCAAGGAAAATAATGGACAGAGGAGGCTGGTTGCCATGGTGGTTTTTGTCCACACTTAAATTCCTCATCTTTGTCCCCATTTCATTACTCTGTTTATTCAGGTGTTCCTGATTGCTGTAGATAAATGATGAAATTGCATCCCTGCTTAACAGGCTTGGATTCAGATCCTCAATAATTGTTCCACTTTTTAAAAGTATAACTAAGAAGAGTGAAGACTTTTAAAACCCAGAGAAAAATCTCATATAGACATCAAATAAATATGCAAATTCCTAACAAGTGATGTCTGAGAAGGTTTCCATTCCTAGCATTGTTGTACAAAGGTGTAGATCATCTGATGTATTGACTGTTTTGTTGAATATTGTTTAGGCAGTTACCCTTTGGCAATACAGGCAAGACCCTTTCATATACTTATGAAAACTCCTGGTGGATTGTATCCTTATCCATTATGAAGTGGTACCTTGAGATACGAGTGCCCCAACGTACGAGTTTTTTGAGATACGAGCCGTCACTAGGCCGATTTTTTTGCCTTGAGTTACGAGCCAAAATTCGAAATACAAGCCATCAAAGAGCTTGTCGCCGCACATTCTGAGGAACTGACGACAGAGGAGTTGACGGAACTACAGATGCGGCAACAGATGCGGTTCTGTAGAAGATTGGTATCACGGAGGAGGTTACCTCATAAAGTGAGATAAAGGAAGTGTTTGCAATGTGGGAAGAAGTTTCGAACTTTAAAGAAAAGAAACACCCTGAAAAAGTTGCAACTGATCATGCAGCGGCGCTATTTAATGACACTTGCCTAATGCTTGACTTTATTGAAAAGAAACCCTGAAAAAATTGCAACTGATCGCGCAGCGGCTCTATTTAATGACACTTGCCTAATGCTTGACTTTATTGAAAAGAAACCCTGAAAAAATTGCAACTGATCACGCAGCGGCTCTATTTAATGACACTTGCCTAATGCTTGACTTTATTGAAAAGAAACCCTGAAAAAATTGCAACTGATCGTGCAGCGGTGCTATTTAATGACACTTGCCTAACTCATTTCAGAAACATTGTAAAGGGGAGGACTAAACAAAGCTGCTTGGATAGGTTTCTATTGAAATGCCTTGAGAATGAAAGTGAGGAAAGCGTGGCAAAAAAGAAATTAAAACTAGTGAAGAAGAAAATTAAGCAAAAGTGAAAGAAAAAAACATTACAATACGCTAATCGGCTTCGCCAACATCTGTTTATTTCTTGAGATTCTCTTTTATGTATTAGGTTTTATTTTGTTTGTATACAATATTTGTTCATTATAAATATATTTTTCTTATGTTGAAAACATTTAACAAAAAATTGGGGTGGTTTTTTGGGGGCTGGCACAAATTAATCTCATTTCAATTAATTTCAATGGGGAAAATTAATTTGAGATACAAGCATTTTGACTTACGAGCTCGGTCACGGAACGAATTAAACTCGTATCGCAAGGTACCACTGTACTTCTGAACAATGGTGGTTTATAATGTGTGGCGCTGCCCCCCAACTATTTAAAAAACTTCACTTAAATTAATTAGATAATTTGAAATTATCATGAAATAAGTGTTTATTTGCACACTGTGCCTGGTGTCAGTGCATGTCAACATCCATTAAAAGTTGGTTCCAACTTGTATTTGTTTAATTTCTGTGTAAGTTTAAAAAAAAAAAAAAATTCTGTGTGAATACCTATATTTCCAGAGAGAACGTTGCCAGACAAATGAGTCTATGTATGTTCTTAATCTTTTGGCAAGTAGGTGCCCTGAGGCTGCTGTTTAATTGGTTGCTTTCAGAGTTTTTCAGGGATGCAGCATCAAGTTAATATTGTTTTAGGATTTTTTAATCGAATGTGATTGGAAAGCTGTCGACGCAGTATGTGATGTTGACATTCATGTTTCACAATTCACACCAACCTTTAACATTGCATAACTATAGATGAGCGAGTGACTTAAGAGATGGTAACTTCAACTGGAACTTCAGAAATCAAAGAAAATTTGGTTAGTTCTTTGATGAAACACCCTTTCATAAATTGTTCCCTTGAAGAAAAATCGGGAGTGGTCTCCCCTAGACTTTCTTGTATACTCTGATATGGGTATTTTAGGAGTAAACTGCAAGACAATGATTATATTTTCATATTATGTACATTAAAGAACCATCAACATCAAATCAAATTAATAATATATTGAACAATTGTTATAAAAGTAAAGTTGCATAAATCCAACTCTGCAGCTGCATGAATATAAGGTAAAGTACCACTTCCGGTTAAAAATGTATATACTTTTGAAGCCCATTATAACTGCATCTTACATTATTGCTCATTCAATATTTTAAAATACATAGGATCATATGTGAAAAGAATGTTTTGTCAATTTCTTTTATAACTACATTTGGTGGCTTTATTTTTGGTTCCAATTATTTGACTAAAATAAGTAGTTTGTTTTTTAAAGCTAGAAACAACCCTTTTTATAGTTTCACTTTTCTCATCAGAGTTTTTGAACGTGGACTAATGTTTAGTTTGATGATGTCTTTGTACACTTGATGTACGACACATGACACTTTCACAGCATAATGCACACACAGCATGATCCTTTTGTTGTACAAATCCATATTCATTCGTCCAAGAGTCTTGAAAAGAGCGAACATCAAGTTTTTGTCTTTTATGGGTCATTTTAGGGCAGTATATTACTTAATAATAACGAGGTTTGTTTTAACATACCGTGGCCTGCACTGAACACATGATTTCCCTTTATATGTGAGTCGCATGCCCAAAATGTAGGTGGGGGACATGGTGCGTGAACGTATGTGCTGTATTTAAAATATAATAATGAGGTTTAGTTTTAATGTTCCACATGTTTCACATGTATCCATTTACATGTGAGTGGCATACGCAAAACGTAAGTGAGGGTGTGAATGCGTGCGCTGTAATTAAAATACTTTTTTTTTTTTTTTTTTTTTTTTTACTATATTTCAATTCAATCAGAGTACCATTGAAAATCGTTCCACACATGCCGTTGATTGCATGTTTTTTTTTGATTTGGAAGGCTTACTGTAATGACTCCGTTTAATCTGAAAGCAATTGAGACATTTTCAGGCTTGATGGAAAGGAGGGTAAAATTTATGGTCAAGGAAACATAAGTATCCTGATCATAAAGGCAGAATAAGATTTAGGTTGGACTTGTCCTGTGGGTTTAGTACACTGCAGGTTGGGGGCCCGAGTTATGTTTTAAGATGGGGTCTTTGGCTCTTATAGTGTGAATTTGTGTCCAGGTGAGGGTAAGCCTGGCAAACTTGCATAGGACTGTGCAGACTGGCAGCAAGTGTAGAATAACATTAAGATAGGAATGACTCTGTGGGTGTGGTAATTGATAAACTGGGATGCAAACCTTAAGAAAACTAGGGAACTAGTTATTGTATGATATGGATTTATGGAATACAGTGGAAATGACCAAAGACTGGGGAATCCATTTGCAGAGGCAGAATGAGATTTGGATTGGACTTGTGCTATGGATGTGTTGTAGGATAGACAAAAGTCCACATTATTGGAAGATTTCGGAGGTGGGGGTGTGGACAGGGGGTGCTGCGTTTTGGTAGAATGGGGAACTAGGCATGTTGGCAGAGGGTTTGGCAATTTAGAGACCAGTGTTTTGGAGCACAGTAGAAATGGAAAAACTGGTATCAGGTTGTGCAGCATAGTGGAAAAGGTATAATACATTTTAACCTGGATTTGTCCTATGGGTCTGGTACAGGACAGGCTAAGATGTGCATTGAAACTATGATGAGGACCACGAGAGCTTCTCTAATGACCAGATAGATAGATAGATAGATAGATAGATAGAAAGAAAAGGCGCTGTATAATAGTTATATGGATACATTTGAAAGGCACTATATAACAGATAAGTGCTGCTTCAGTTTGTCCTCCCAAAAGCTGTGCCCCTGCCCAAATTTTTTTTCACCAGCCACAACTGCTTCAGAACTGCTTCAGAACTGCACTTGCACACAGTCTGTTGTTCCTGTCTGCTATTTATAAATGGCACTGTCTGTGGACTTAGTGCACTCTCTGACTTGACAGTCTGATCATTGGAATTACCTGGTGAAATGCCAAATAAATATATGTAATGTTTAACACACATGTACAATATCACTCATTTTCATTAGCTTGCTTCATCATTTCTGTAGTCGCGTTTCTACAGAGAACTTTATAAGCCAGTTTTTTGCCCCAACCAGTGGTACTACTGTACCCTTAATGGAATGTCTAAAATATATTTTACGTTGGAATGCTGTAGACTGCTGTGTACAGCTTTGTGTTCAATGACTGTAATCCCTAACATCCACAGTGGGAGGTCTGCATATCATTTGGTTGGTGCACAACAGTTTTGAGCTGCCAGATGAAATGTCCCATTTGTTGCTGGGCATATTTTTGCAAAACCCTTTTTTCATTTTTGCTTTTAGTCAAAATGTATTGGCAAGCTGTACATAAGAATTTAATTTATGTTTATATAATTTTTTCTTTGGTTATAAAGGACTGTCTGCTTTTAAATAGAGTTACATATATGCACATTTTATGACAAAGAAACTACTCTGCAATAAAAAATAAAAGGCAGAACGAACTTGTTTATTTTTTTTTATGCTTCAGGTATTATATCATTTCCTGGTCATGTGATGTGCTTTACCTGTATTGTTAGTTGAACTCTGACAAACTTTGATAGTGAATTGTTTGTGTTCAATTACAAAAGCTTTTGAAGAAAATAGTTTTCTTCCACGCTAATGTTCTTTTTCTTCTGCAAGTATAATTAAGACAGAAAAATGGTTCATATCAAAATCAGGAGTACATTAAAAATGCAAATTGAAAAATCTAAATGGTACAATTTTCAACATCTGAAGTTATCATTCCAGTCACTTAACATAATAGATTATTAATCCCAAGGGGAATTTCACAAAGTATCTATCTATCTATCTATCTATCTATCTATCTATCTAGAGCTAAATTTATTTGCTTACAGTACATTAAAATCTGTAATTTTCATTGAATTGGCAGTTTAAGATAAATATCTGATTATTTATATGTCCGCTTGAAGCCGTTCACATTATTTCACCATAAGAGTTGTACAGGATATGTACGAGAGAAGTGTGACAGTGGTAAGGTCTGCGGTAGGAGTGACGGATGCATTCAAGGTGGAGGTGGGATTACATCAGGAATCGGCTCTAAGCCCTTTTATTTGCAATGATGATGGACAGGTTGACAGATGAGATTAGACAGGAGTCCCAGTGGACTAGTGATGTATGCTAATGACATTGTGATCTGTAGCGATAGTAGGGAGCAGGTTGAGGAGACCCTGGAGAGATGGAGATGTGGTCTAGAGAGGAGAGGAATGAAGGTCAGTAGGAACAAGACAGAGTACATGTGTGTAAATGAGAGAGAGGTCAATGAAATGGTGAGGATGCGAGGAGTAGAGTTGGTGAAGGTGGGTGAGATTAAATACTTGGGATCAGCAGTACAGAGTAAAGGGGATTGTGGAAGAGAGGTGAAAAAGAGTGCAGGCAGGGTGGAATGGGTGGAGAAGAGTGTCAGGAGTAATTTGTAACAGACAGGTATCAGCAAGAGTGAAAGGGAAGGTCTACAGGATGGAAGTGAGACCAGCTATGTTATATGGGTTGGAGACGGTGGCACTGATGAGAAAGCAGGAGATGGAGTACTGGAGGTAGCAGAGTTAAGGATGCTAAGATTTGCACTGGGTGTGACGAGGATGGATAGGATTAGAAATGAGTACATTAGAGGGTCAGCTCAAATCAGAGAGGCGAGATTGCGTTGGTTTGGACATGTGCAGAGGAGAGATACTGAGTATATTGGGAGAAGAGTGCTAAGGATAGAGCTGCCAGGGAAGAGGAAAAGAGGAAGGCCTAAGAGAAAGCTTATGGATGTGGTGAGAGGGGACATGCAGATGATGGATGTAACAGAACAAGATGCAGAGGACAGAAAGATATGGAAGAAGATGATCTGCTGTGGAAACCCCTAACAGGAGCAGCCGAAAGAAGAAGAAGAAGATATTCCTTAATGTTCTTTAGGTTTACAGTCTTATGTTAAAAAAATTTTTAATTCATTTTTTCCTGTTTTATGTTCTATGACTTGTTCAGTGTATAATGGAAGTGTACCCCTCACAGCCCTGTTAAGGACCAGTAGCTACTATGTGAGAAATGTCTAGATAAATTCCAGCTGCCTGCAAACCTCAAATTAGATTAAGCAGTCTTTGGAATGCTACTTTATGTGCTACTTTTTATTTTTTAGAGTTCACTTAGTCTGTGAAATGTATATTTTGACTTTTATTGAGCTGGTTATAGTTCTTAAATTCAGATGGCAACTGTTGCAGATTGACTGAGTACAGAGTTAAGAAATAATATATACAGTTTTTAGTATGTGGCAAGTATTTTGACCTTTTTTTCTTTTACACACTTGCATGACATTTTTATTGTATATAAACAGGCACTGGCTGGACCACACTACTATAGTTGGGCAGACCATGGTGGCATTCTAATGGCCATTGCCCAAGGAGGTCCCACAAACCAACTCAAGTAAGTTTTGCATCTTGCATTGGAATGGAACCTGCGTAAATACTACTTTTAGATCTTTGCAAGTAAAATGAGAATAAATAGTAGTATGCTTTTTTCCCAGCTCCCAAATAAACAAGGGACTAATAAAATCACTGATTTGGAAGGTTTTGCATAGAAATACAGGTTTGGTCAATAAAATCAAAATATTCCCAAAATTGATCATTGCAAAACATTTCAATATGACATAGTAAAAATTGAGCTCTAGTCTGCTTGATTAAGGTTTGCACATTTAACATAAGTGTGCATTTTCCTAAACACTTTATGTGGGTTATCTTAAGTATACATTAAAATGCATTTACATTGTTCATTATACCACAATGCCAGCAAGAGCACACACTTCTTTACTTTGCATTCATCCTTATCTTGATATTCTGTAAGGATCAACAATAATCAAAACAGTAAATTAAATACATACTATAATGATTATAGCTCTGTAATAGATCACTGAATAGTTACTTTTGAATTCCTTTTGTCCTCGTTGTCAAGTTTGTTACTAAAACAATGTAGATGGTAAATAATACATACTATTCTGTGAGTTCACATTTAAGCTGTGGCACTAGCACTAATATAGATCAGATTGCAATTAATTAAAATTTGTTTGTGAAACATTCTTTTATTTAAGCAGCCCCTTTCTAAATTAAGTCCTTAACAAAAATTATTAGAAGACCTAAACTAGGAATGTCATTAAAGTATACAAGGAGAAAACATAGTTGCAGGCTTATGTATGTGCATGAATCAAGATATTAAAAAATATTCTTAAGAAGGATATAAAAATATTCTTAATAAAGCTACATACTTCTCCAAAGTAATAAATGTCATTATTAATATTGTCTGTATGAATTTTGTGAATGTTCCATTTTCCTTCTACAGCCAAATGATGTTAACATTGGGTTAATGATGTAGATGGGAGCATGCACTGATACAGCGCGTTGCTGCACCCACCACATGATGAACCACCCAAACTGGGACCAGAGTGCAGCCATGCAATGGGTGACACCTCAACACCACACTGGCACAGTGTGAGGTTTCTTTTATGGTGACTGGAGTGCCAATCCTGTCACCAATCTTCCAAGTTTTTTCTCTGCAAGTTGGAGGACCATCTTGCAGGGTTGGATGCAGGTTATTGTCATACCCAAAATGAAGCAATTGCAAGTTAAGGGCCTTTCTCAAGGGGCCAACAGAGTAGAATCATTTCTGGTGTTAATTATAATTTCTAAATTGGGCTGGTGCAAGGTAATTTTCCCTTTGATGCATTGGCATCCCTTTTGTAGGTGGTTCCTGTTTTATTCCTTTGTGACAGGAACAGCTTCAACTTCCAGTGACACTGGAGCAGGAAAGAAACAGCTTAGGGAACATGGTTGAATAAAGGGGGAGCATTGTGATCTCTTAACAGGATCATTTAAAATTCTAATTAGCAAGCCATCCCCTTATTTTCAACAGTCCTTTTAAGGTATTGTTTACTCATCAAATCTCTCTTCAAATTATGGAACAGATATAGTACAAATGAAGGTGAAGTGTGGAAGACATTTCAGTTCATCGATTCAGAAGTTTATGTCTATGGCTTACTGACGGAACCAGGAGAGAAGAGTACCGTGTTCACCATTTTTGGCTCCTACGCTAACAGCAGCCATAGTTGGCTTATTTTACAAGTCAATACTTCTGAAGTTCTTGGTGAGTTGGCTTTCCTTTTCATAGACAAGAGTTTTATGTCTCTTATTGCAGCTTAATATTAATGAACAATAAACAGGATGGGGCAGCACGGTTGGCGCAGTGGTAGCGCTTCTTGGGTCCTCCCTGCGTGGAGTTTGCATGTTCTCCCTGTGTCTGCGTGGGTTTCCTCCAGGTGCTCTGGTTTCCTCCCACAGTCCAAAGACATGCAGGCTAGGTGCATTGGCGATCCTAAATTGTCCCTAGTGTGTGTGTGTGTGTGTGTGTGTGTGTGTGTGTGTGTGTGTGTGCCCTGCAGTGGGTTGGCACCCTGTCCGAGTTTGTTCCTGCCTTGTGCCCTGTGTTGGCTGGGATTGTCTCCAGCAGACCCCCATGACCCTGTGTTAGGATATAGCGAGTTGGATCATGACTGACTGTTCTGATTGACTAAACAGGATGCATTGCATTGTTTACAGTGGTAAATACTTAATGTCATGGGAAAATACGTTCATCTCAAAATCAAAAAAAAAAAAAAAAATTGAGTGTTTAGACATTTAATCTGAGCTATGGCGGAAGCATCATTTTAATGTTGAAGGGTTTATTTTTGACTTGTTTTCCAAAAGTGGTGGAGAGTAACAAATTACATTTACCTTAGTTGTATTTGAGCAAATTATGTAGGGAATTGTACTTAAAATATTTTAAAATGCAAATAGTTTACTCTTTATAAAGAGTAAAAGCAGTTATTTAGCAGTGATCCCAATGACCCACCTCACCTTGTTACCTTTTCAAGGCAAGGTGCTACAAAGTACTCTTGATTAGCTATGTTAAAAATCTGGTGTTCACAGTGGTCAATTAAAATAAAACTACTACTAAAACTGCAAATATTTTTGGGGTCATAGGCCATGATCTAGATGTGCATGTCATTTACTAAATGACATGCAGTTTTCTCTGGTTCAATGAATGGGTGCATGTCATCACATCATGTGTATTGGTCCTGTGTATTGGCCGAGAACTGAGTGTGCGCTGTAGAAGTTCCTGCCTTAAATCTTGTCTGTGGTGACTTTGTTTCTGCTGCATGTACTGTGCAATAGAATATACAGTGGAAAATTATTTCTTTTGTGATAGCAATGAAACTGTTTATAAAAAAAAAAGAGATTATTATATATCATTGGTCATATTCAAAAAAGTGTGATGCCCTGGAACCCAGAGCCTTGTGCACAACCCTTAATTCTGAGACATCAATAGTCATGACTGAGGATGGACCAGGGTGAATGAACAGACAAACATAACTTTTTGTTCAGAAGAAAGGCAGTTTATTATAACAATGAGAATCAAAGTGCTCCAAAATGTGCAAACAGTGCATTCAAATAATTCCATAAAACAAATGGTGTCTTTTGGTATTCAATAAATAAAAAAATCAAAATAATACATTTAAAACCGTCCAGGTTGTAGAAGTTTTTGTAATAGATAGATAGATAGATACTTTATTAATCCCAAGGGGAAATTCACATACTCCAGCAGCAGCATACTGATAAAGAACAATATTAAATACTTCTACTTGAAGATATTTATTATTATTATTATTATATTTTCTTTTTTTTCTTTTACTTTTTCCACCTCTGTATTCCACTTATAGACACTAAAGACATGGCCGTCTTCTCTTGTTTTTTTTGTATGATTAGGAATTCTTTTTTCCCTCGAAGACTACAAATCATCCATGTCCTTAGCCTGATAATTAGCATGCTTAACAGTTGAGATACTGTTATTTTAGTGGTAATCATTATTCAGTGTTTTTAGTAATAGCGTTTTTGCAGTTTCCTAAATCTGCTTCATCCTGAGCAGGGTCACGAGGAAGCTAGAGTCAACTCCAACAAGCAAGGCAGGAACAATCTCTGGACAGGGTGCCAGTCCATCAAAAGTTGAACACAAAGATACACATATACCAGGACCTATTCAGTACCACCAATCAACCTAACCTGCATGTTGATGACCTTTAGAAGGAAATGGAAAACAGAACATGCCAACTCCTCCCTGGGTGTACCTAGGATGTAAACCCTGGTCGTCTTGTTACAAGGCAGCAGCATTCCTTCTGTGCCAACCTTCATCCATGTAGAGAAGAATTTTTTCAAAATCTATAAGGCAGCAATCCAAGTAATGTTAGCACATGTGGTTTTTTTTTTATTTGAGGACAAAAATGTTCCCTTAGCTATTCTTTCATCACTGCTACTCATCTTGTGTCATATTATTCACCTTATCCTCCAACAAAAATGCTCTTGAAAGTGTTGGATGTGAGTTTGTTTTGTGAGGGCCTTTTGGTAGCCCTCTGCACCTAGAACATCTGGAAACAAAAAGTAAATAGTAGAGGCACTTTTATTAAATAAAGTTCTCAAAGGAAGTGCTGCACAGTAGAGAAAACACAAAGTAAAAATAAACAGAAAAATGACTACATGAATAAACTGTTACCAAACAAACTATATTAACTGCATCATTGCCAGTGACCCTTTGATGGTTTGGCAAGGGTTATCTCTGGTTGGTACCTGTTGCTTCCTCTATAGATTCCCTGATAGTTGGAAAGATTGTTCAAAATAGATGGATAAAGAAGTTTTAGGTATTATATATTGTAAATAAATCGCATAAACATAGGTACTGCCTGGTCTACTTAATACCAAAACTTATTTCTACTATGTATTTGGGTTCAGTTCAAGTTAATGTAATACAATACAAGTAATACAAAATAGCTAATTCACCCTAAAGAAAACATGAAAAATGAAGGAAATTAAAAATATAGACAAGAAATATGTTAAAAAAGAGGACAACAGATAGTTATAAGGATATATCCAAGGACAATCATAGATTGCATCCCGAGAACTGTCTGAGAGTAGCCAGTTCCATATAATGGATTTATTCAGGAGTTTGCATGGAGACTTATCTGTGAGTATAGAATTACTTTTAGCTTAATGTTGTAAATATTTCCACTCAGTACTTTGTTTGAGTATACACCATAGTAGGCACTACAAAGATTAAAATGATTTTGTTTCCTGCAAGTCACTTTTCTTAGGTTTCGTATAACAATAGGAGTAACAAATTCAGTAAAAGTATATAAGTAGTTTGAGATTACGAAACTATTGATTTTTTTTTTTCCATTTGCTTTTTTTTAAATGACATACAGTAGTTGATACTGGTGTTCCCTTTATTAGGTGTTCCATGTTCTGAGAATGATTATAAGTTATGGTCTCCCTCTGATGAAAGAGGAAATGAGTGCTTGCTGGGACGCAAGGAAACTTTCAAGCGAAGGATATCACATGCCACCTGTTTTAATGGAGAAGATTTTGATCGACCTGTCAGCATTAGCAACTGCTCCTGCACTCGTGAGGACTACGAATGGTAGTTTTTATTATTTTAGAAAAATGTATTTATAGAACAGCTGTCTGTAAATTGTATGTTGCGTTTAGATAAACAGCAGTTCTTTGGTCTCACCCATTTTATTTGAAAATCTTTTGTTCTGACTTTATTGCCTTGTGTCATTCAAAACAATTGATCTTTTAGAACTGCAAGAATGTGATGTTAAACTTGATATGACAGTGCTCAAAGATTCACTGTTAATTTTTAAATTATGCTTTTTCTTTACAAATAATTGTATTTATGACACATTCATTTTTTGTTAATTTATTATCATGTACAGTACATCTAAGTACTTAATGCAGTCCAGTACTGAGAGTACAAATATATTGTCTAATTCATTCAGTGGAGACAGTTTTGCACATAGTGTACAAGGAATGCTTTACAACTGGATTTATATGGCACCTTGGAGGGCTAGCGTTTTTATAAAGGTGCAAGGTTTCACATTGACATGCTGTCTTTTTTTAATCATCATAATTTGTTGTTTTCAGTGAAATAATGAAATTCCTTGGTCTTGGTAGTTTTAAAATTAGTAGTTTTATATAAAATTACTAAGGCCGATTGGATAATAACTACAATTAATATACATAATTTACTAATAGTAACTTATTGCTATTTTAAAGCTCAGTAATACATTTATCCATTTAAAATTAAAAGTATAACATAAATATGTAGAACGTGAAGGGGTCTGAATACTTTCTGTATCCACTGTGTCTCTTTACAATGGAATTATTTTGTACATTTTTTAGGAGTAGCATTTTGATAAGCTTGAAAGCCAGTCAGGTGCACAGCCACTTAAATATCAGGCTCCCCAGTTCTTCAGCAGACGTAATGTATGCAGAATTACAAAGCAGACAGTTGTTCTTTCATACATAAAGGGATGGTCTATAGTTTGGACATGCACATTTCAGCTGTTCCTTGACTGCATTTGTTCACGAACAGAAGCTGCATTATAGGTAAATCACATAGCAAGATTGAATACACCAACAAATTTAGTTTTGCGTAATGGCTGAAAAAAGAAAGTATTAGTTTATAATAGACTAGTGAAATCAAACAGTCAATATTGAATTTATGAGTAGGACAATGATTTATCTTTGTTTTATTTACAGTGATTATGGTTTCAAACTGAGTGACAATTTATCGCTGGAAGTATGCATACCAGATCCAGAGTTTAGTGGAAAGATTGATTCTCCACCTTTGACCTGTCCTGCTGGCACCACATACCGTAGAACTAGAGGGTAAAGTATTGTATTCTTTATCAATTTGATTAATACCAAAACTAAAAATTGTGTGAAATACAGGCCCATAAATAAAGAACTCTATCTCCCAATAACCTTTTAGAAATGAAATGTTGCCAATACAAACATGCACTACTGTACAGATTTATATTTTTTCAATTTTTATACCCACCAAGTGTCCATTTGCATATTTAAGCTGAAGTTCAGTACTGAGTCATAAAATTTATATGTACTGGCTTTAAAAAGTACTGTTTGGTAATTTATTTAGGGTTAGGGTTCTTAGGATGCAGCGCATCATAGGTGCAATTATTTTAAAGCTCAGTAATACATTTATCCATTTAAAATTAAAAGTATAACATAAATATGTAGAACGTGAAGGGGTCTGAACACTTCTCTGAAAAAGACACATGATCAAAATGTTTCTGGCCCATAAATAAAGAACTCTATCTCCCAATAACCTTTTAGAAATGAAATGTTGCCAATACAAACATGCACTACTGTACAGATTTATATTTTTTCAATTTTTATACCCACCAAGTGTCCATTTGCATATTTAAGCCGAAGTTCAGTACTGAGTCATAAAATTTATATGTACTGGCTTTAAAAAGTACTGTTTGGTAATTTATTTAGGGTTAGGGTTCTTAGGATGCAGCGCATCATAGGTGCAATTATTTTAAAGCTCAGTAATACATTTATCCATTTAAAATTAAAAGTATAACATAAATATGTAGAACGTGAAGGGGTCTGAACACTTCTCTGAAAAAGACACATGATCAAAATGTTTCTTGTTTTAGAGATTTGAATAATAAAGCTTTAAATTTAGGTGATATAAATGTTAATTTAACACACAAAGTGCCTTCATTTTCTTAATCCAGTTTTGGGCATCCAAGATAATTTTTGCAGCTCTGCCCACAAGGTAGGATCTAACCCTGGATTGAGCTCTGCTCCATCACAGGTGTCACTTGGACACACTCACACTTGAGCCAGTTTATATTTACCAGTTAACACACATCTTTGGAATATGAGAGAATAATTGGAGCTCCTGGAGAACAAACTGTGGACTTAATTTTAATATAATCAAAGTAGCAAATAAATTGTTGATGCATACACAAAGTGAAACTTTTTTTTTTTTTTTTTTAATTTAAAATTTGATAAATCGTTGGGATGTTGACATTTTTGAACTCAGAAAATATTATAGTGACATTTTGCAGGTTTGTATGGGGGAAAAGGAGTAATTTGGAGAGTTATGTTTACCCTGTTGTGTATTAGTTTATATAAAAAAGCAAAACAAACTGTGAATAGTAATGAGCTTTTGGTTTTTGGCAGCTACCGACGTATACCAGGTGACACCTGTAGTGGTGGAGATGTGGAGGCACGTCTTGATGGAGAGGTGATGCCTTGTCCTGTTGGAGGTGAAAAAAACATTTTGTCTCCTTTTGTTTCTGAAATAGCAGGGGAGAGAGAGAGAGAGACTGTTTATTTAAGTGATTTCAGTTAGTTGTATTGTTTTCATTGTTTCTTCTCATATGCATTAAATTTAGTCTTTTTATTGCTTTCCATGTCTGGTGTTGTCCAGGCTTATACATTGGTCACTGTGATGTTATTGCAATGCTTTATAAAGCCATTAATCTAATTGTCTTCTGTGCATTATCTCTCTATTATATAAAAAATCTTGGGGCGAGATGAAACATTTTCAGAGAGATAATTTCACATCCCGCAAGACAAGACTTTGTGCCAAGAGATGAATTGAAAACCTAACAGGTCTAAGCAGGGGTGGAAATAAAAGACAAAGAGTAGAAGACAAAGTAGAACATTGTAAAGAGGTTCAAAAATGTTGACGTGATACACATGCAGAGCAAGTTAGAGATTATGAAAGTATTAAAATTCGAAAGTCTTAAAAAAAACTGATAGTAAAGATCAAATCAGCGCTAACAAACGGAAATTATTACTCAGTGAAGTAACGGAACAGCAAAAAGAGATCGAATATGTGGACATATGCGATGTGACAGAGCTAATACAAGTTTAATTTCAAAGAAACCACAGTTCAGTCAGGTTTATATTTATGATCACGGAGAAGCGATGCAACATAGAATCGAAAGAGTTAAACGATCAAATTCTACAGCCAATAATAGATACAAATCCATACGTCCAAAAGTATCATTCTTTACACTAAATTTATCTGAAAAACATGGACAAAGAACTTTTCTCGGATTTCTATATGAATCCGAAAGATCACGCTCGTATCTTTATATGTAATATGCTACAGTGGCTGTCTGTTTGTCTGTCCAAGATTTTAAATCACCTGTAGCTCGCCAACCGTTTAAACTATTGACCTGAAATTTGGTACACATATACTACGTGACATCTACTATCCACTTTTGGGATGATGATTGACTTCCAAGGTTATTCCTCTTTTTATTTTTATTTTATTTTAGTGTAGAATCAACTCTTGGCAGCAGAAAAACGTACTAAGTAATTGCAACACAAACACTGACTTAATCAGTTTTAACGCAAAAAGATGCCAATGAAAAAAGAGAAAAAGTGGGCCGCTAGGGTGGAGAAAAGAAGAGCTGTTCAGGAAGCGTATAAACCTATGAGCAAACGAATGCTAAACGTAGAGAGAGTATGAAAACTATGAATGCTCAAGTCAAGTGTATTGCAGTGCACCGTTACTGGCAAATAATAAACCAACATTTTACAAATTGTCTGCGATAATAGTTTCGAAAGACGGAGATATCAAAGACAGAGTTGATATTTGTGTTTATCCAAAAGCACAGCACGATTCGTCGCAAGCGGCAGATACGGGAAATGACTAGCGCGTAGTGCCCGTACGGGGGTTGGCGAGCGAAGTAAGCAGGGGGCACAGTCCCCTAGTATTTTATTTTACATTAGGAGATTATCAAAAAATATGGACCTGATGAGCTGAACTGTGTTTTAGTAATATTTCTTTTCTTAGGTCTCAAGAACTATTAGGGAGTGTCTTTTGGATTTATTTTTGAAGTATAGTGCAACATTATTTTATTTGTAGGTTATGTTAATGTAGTCTGAAGAGATTTTTGTTTGATGCAATCTGGGATTCTGTTGATGACATGGAATATTTAGCTCTAACAGAAGTCTTTGAAAAAGACCCATTTTAAGCAACACTTTTTCAGAAAATAACATCTGTGAAGAAGCTCACAACAATTTGCTGTGACTCTTGCTTATTTTAGTTAAAGAAGATGGTAGTATTATCTACAGGTCACTTTAATAATGGCATTCTGTTGATTTGCTTGGTTGTTTTTTTTTTTTGTTTTTTTTTTTTTTTCTTTCCAATAGCTTTGCACAATTGGATTTTGAAGCTACAGTATGTACCAGTTTTGCATTAGAAGATGTTTGTTATTTTAGCAAGCAATTCTAGAACTTAGCTAATAACAATGAAGTGGAGGCTATTTTGCCCTTATTCTTTGGTGCTCAGAGAATACTTAACAGCAGCACTTTTTTTGGACATAAGCTGCATACTTCTTACACAGAAAATTATGTTAAGTGTTACATGTATCTTGCCAACTGAATGAAGTAATTTCATAATACATGCTCAAGACTTTTTCTTATATAACTACTGAAAAACTATCTGTTACTTCAGTTAGTCTCAACTATTTTTTATGTCAGTTTTATTTTTTGTTACTGTACATTGTAACATTTTTTTTTTCAGAGAACTCCACAATATATAATCCTGTGTGCTTTATTTTGATAGAAGCCAATGAGTTTATCCTGTATGCATTGCGGAGTACAATCCATCGCTATGACCTTTCATCTGGTACTGACGAAAAATTGCCTTTGTCTGGCCTCCGAAGCACAGTTGCATTAGATTTTGATGTAGAGCGTAACTGTTTATATTGGGCGGATATTGCACTGGACGTCATACAGGTGAGCACCAGCCTCTAGAATTTAGGTCAATTTTAAGAATGTTCTTGGATATCAAAATTGGAAACAAATCTATTAAAACCATTGGCAGGGATTGTATTATTTCATTATAATTTTAATTAGACTTGAAAAATATTGCATTGTGGTTTTGAAATTAAATTGTTTAGGTTAGCTCAGTAACGATTAATTAAACATGATGGCAAATTTTAGTTTTATTTGAGCACCATCACTTTTGTAATATTTGCAGTCTGACCAAGTCTTCCATTTTAGTCAGGAGTGGGTTGTCACATGCATTTCAAGAGTATAACCAGCATTTTGTTCCTTTTTTTCTTACTTTTAAATGTAACCTGAGTTAGTAAGTCCTAAATACAAGCAAGTTTTGACTTTGGAGGAATTGTGTGGCACTGGAACACCACTGGGAATGTTTTTTTTTTTTGTTTCTTTTGTCATTATTATAACTTAGTTGTTATAGGATGACAGTGGCCAAAGCAAATATTACATTTTCTGTTTTGTACACAGCGCTTGTGCTTCAATGGAAGCTTAGGACAAGAGATCATCATAAAGACTAACCTTCAGAATGTTGAGGCTCTAGCTTTTGACCCCATCAGCCATCTCTTGTATTGGGTTGATGCTGGAGCTCAGAAGATAGAGGTAAGAGCAATATTTAAAATATATATATATTTTCATAACAGACAGAAAAAGAAGTGTTGTAGTTTTACAACCTCACAGGATTTCACATCCTGTGGGAGAAATATAGATCTGTTTCTCTTTTGGATTTTGATGCACATATCAGATAAATTCACTTATTCATACTTATTAGAATGACATAGCAGTTTCCAAGATTAATAAAATGCACGTATAATGGTGTCAGATATTTTGAAGCTGCATAAAAATTCATTAACCCTTGAATCGCAGTTAGTTTTGTCTAATAGAAAAATCATTGGTGCGCAGAATTTTTTAGGTCTGCTTAAATCATGTAGATACTGATGAGAGAAAGCCATGAAAAAGAAACTATAAAAGTGAGAAGCCACATATGAAGCAGTAAGGATTTAAAAATGTAATGCTTTTCTTACTGTTGTCAAAATCGTGGGAAGACTGGTTTTGGCCAAATAGTCATTGTCTCACTTGAAATTCTGTCTTGCCTTGAGTGCTGAAAATGGCACCATTTGCTAAAATTAAGTGGCTGGTTCATTTCCATGTCAATTAACATTAACAACTGTAAGAATGGCAAAGTCACACATTTCGTATTGATCAGGAGTAGACAGTCAATTTTTGGAAATATTACCGATTTTATTCTGTGTTTTTGAATGATACAATATTCATACTATAGTAGCCCCAGAAAGTGAATGAAATACCTATTCAACCCATTCTTAGTTCAGTCTATCCTTATCTGACCTTTAATATTTTAAATTAATGTCATGTAAGAGAGACTATATCTGACATTAGTGAACATGGTTCTTGTAGCATATTTTTTTCTTTTTCAGTTTGTTATTAAAACCCTGACATTGAAGATGTTAAGTTTTAATGAATAATCACAGATCATTTTCTCAGATAATCATTCTAGTAATTTTTAAAGCAACATCTTTCTAGTTTGTCCCATTGCCATCTGCTCCAATTTTTCCAGTGCAGGGTGTCAACCAGTTTTTTTCTTTTGGACATTTTCTAGTTTTGCAATAATCATGTTCATTTTACACTATTTATTATATGCTCAGTGGCATTCATTTTAGACACAATATTACACAAACACACTCTCCATGTAATTACTCAGGTATTTAATTGGTCTGGGAACAAGATATTATCTAATTGTTCAATTTGAGCTTATGTTCTTACTTTTCATATAATTTTTAAGAGGTGTATTATATTCCCAGCTCGTTACAGAATAAGAATGAGAAACGACTCTCAGTTTATGATGAGGATAATGATGCAGTGTGAAACACATAGGCAGCGGAACTTGAGCTGATTGAGGTGTGTCAATTCTGAATTCATTTTTGCAGAATCCATCTGTGGTCATGATAGACAGGTTTAGCAGGCGTTTTGTGTCCTACAAAATAGAACATTTTACTAAAAATATTTCTATATGGAATACCAAAAAAAAAAAACTGTCCCCATATGCATGTGTCATTTGAAGTTCAAGTTTACTATTATATTTATATACTATAATCAAATTCTTACTTGCTTGTCTTTTCAGAAGTGCCAATACCAACAACTCGTACACACAAAGTATTCAGAGCACGCAAACTTATTTTTGTATAATATACTGTATATATAACCTGCTCAAAAAATTAAACGAACACTTTGAAAACACATCAGATCTCAATGGAGAAAATCATGCTGGATATCTATGTTTATATGGACTGGGTAATGTGTTAGGAACGAAAGGATGCCACATCATTTGATGGAAATGAACATTTTCAACCTACAGAGGGTTGAATTCAAAAACACCTTGAAAATCAAATTAAAAAAATGATTCTTTAGGCTAGACCATTTTGCTGAAATTTCATTGCAGCAACTCATAATTGTACTAAGTAGTTTGTATGGCCCCCATGTGCTTGTATGCATGCCTCCTAATGATATGACTGATGGTGTCCTGGGGGATCTCCTCCCAGATCTGGACCAGGGCATCACCGAGCTCCTGGACAGTCTGAGGTGCAACCTGGCGGTGTCTGATGGACTGAAACATAATGTCCCTGAGGTGTTCTATTGGATTTAGGTCAGGTGAGCGTGGGACCAGTCAATAGTATCAATTTTCTTCATCCTCCAGGAACTGCCTGCATACTCTTGCCACATGATACCAGGCATTGTTGTGCACCAGGAGGAACCCAGGACCCACTGCACCAGCATATACGGTCTGACAATGGGTCCAAGGATTTCATCCTGATACCTAATGGCAGTCAAGGTGCCATTGTCTAGCCTGTAGAGGTCTGTGCGTCCCTCCATGGATATGCCTCCCCAGAACATCACTGACCGGTCACAGACCAGTCACGGTGAACGATGTTACAGGCTGCATAACGTTCTCCACGGTTTCTCCATACCCTTTCACGTCTGTCACATGTGCTCAGGGTGAACCTGCTCTCATCTGTGAAAAATACAGGGCGCCTGTGGTGGACCTGCCAATTCTGGTATTCTATAGTAAATGCCAGTTGAGCTCCACGGTGCCGGGCATTGAGCACAGGGCCCACTAGAGGACATCATTAAGTCTGTTTCAGATTGTTTGGTCAGAGACATTCACACCAGTGGCCGGCCTGCTGGAGGTCATTGTGTAGGACTCTGGAAGTGCTGATCCTGTTCCTCCTTGCCCAAAGGAGCAGATAACGGTCCTGCTGATGGGTTAAGGACCTTCTACGGCCCTGTCCAGCTGTCCTAGAATAATTGCCTGTCTCCTGGAATCTCCTCCATGCCCTTGAGACTGTGCTGGGAGACACAGCAAACCTTCTGGCAATGGCACATATTGATGTGCCATCCTAAAGAAGTTGGACTACCTGTGCAATCTCTGTAGAGTCCAGGTATTGCCTCATGCTGCCAGTAGTGACACTGACCATAGCCAAATGCAAAACTAGTGAAAAAACAAAAAAGATGTGGAGGGAAAAATGTCAGTGGCCTCCACCTGTTAAACCATTCCTGTTTTGGGGGTCGTCTTATTGTTGCCCCTCTAGTGCACCTGTTATTAATTTCATCAACACCAAAGCAACTGAAACTGATTAACAACTCTCCTCTGATACTTAACTGACCAGATCAATATCCCAGAAGTTTCATTGACTTGATGCTATAATATGATTAAAGTGTTCCTTTAATTTTTTTGAGCAGTGTGTGTGTGTGTGTGTGTGTGATATATATATATAATGATATATATATAAAATATAAAAATAATATACAGTCATATGAAAAGGTTTGGGAATCCCTCTTAATTCTTTGGATTTTTGTTTGTCATTGGCTGAGCTTTCAAAGTAGCAACTTCCTTTTAATATATGACATGCCTTATGGAAACAGTAGTATTTCAGCAGTGACATTAAGTTTATTGGATTAACAGAAAATATGCATCATAACAAAATTAGACAGGTGCATAAATTTGGGCACCCTGACAGAGATATTACATCAATACTTAGTTGAGCATCCTTTTGCAAATATAACAACCTCTAGACGCATCCTATAGCCTTTGATGAGTGTCTGGATTCTGAATGAAGGTATTTTTGACCATTCTTCCATACAAAATCTCTCCAGTTCAGTTAAATTTGATGGCTGCCGAGCATGGACAGCCTGCTTCAAATCATCCCATAGATTTTCGATAATATTTAAGTCAGGGGACTGTTACGGCCATTCTAGAACATTATACAGTGGAACCTCGGTTCACGATCATAATTCGTTCCAAAACTCTGGTTGTAACCCAATTTGGTCGTGAACCGAAATAATTTTCCCCCCATAGGATTGTTTGTAAATACAATTAATCCGTTCCAGAACGTACAAACTGTATGTAAATATATTTTTTTAAAGATTTTTAAGCACAAATATAGTTAATCATACCATGGAATGTACAGCGTAATAGTAAACGAAATGTAAAAATATTGAATAACACTGAGAAAACCTTGAACAACAGAGAAAACTAACACTGCAAGAGTTCGCGCTATAGCGCTACGAACCGCTCACTAAAAACACTTTTTTTTAATAAGTTTTAAACACAGGGAAAAAAAACGAACATTTGAAAAATCCGTAATTTAATAAACCACCAAGAATAGTAACATTGCAACAATGCATGCTATGAACCGATCGCTGTAAACAGAAGTGAAGTGGAGGTTAAAATCCAATAGAAAAAAGTCTTCCATTAAATACAACGAGGTTAAAACAATGCTGGAATCTGTCTCTTTAAACACAAACCCTTATGCGGCCAGCCCAACACCCCCCCTCCCTCCCCCCCCCTCTCTCTCGTGAATGTCTCTCTCGAGCATGCACGTGTGTGTGTCTCTCTCGCGTGTGTCTGTGTGTGTCTCTCTCGAACACGTGCGGAAATCATCGGCGCGCATAAACCAAAAGGGAAACTGGCTTGTTTGTATACCGAGTGTGTGGTCGTGAACAGATGCAAAAGTTTGCCGAACTTTTTGGTCGTAAACCGATTTGTACGTGTTCCGAGACGTACGTGAACCGAGGTCCCACTGTACTTCTCCCTCTGCATGAATGCCTTTGTAGATTTCGAACTGTGTTTTGGGTCATTGTCTTGTTGGAATATCTAACCACTGCGTAACTTCAACTTTGTGACTGATGCTTGAACATTATCCTGAAGAATTTGTTGATATTGGGTTGAATTCATCTGACCCTCGACTTTAACAAGGGCCCCAGTCCCTGAACTAGCCACACAGCTGCACAGCAGTGGAACCTCCACCAAATTTGACAGTAGGTAGCAGGTGTTTTTCTTGGAATGCGGTATTATTCCGCCATGCAAAGCGCTTTTTGTTATGACCAAATAACTCAATTTTTCTCCCATCAGTCCAAAGCACTTTGTTCCAAAATAAATCTGGCATGTCTAAATGAGCATTTGCATACCACAAGCGACTCTGTTTGTGGCGTGAGTGCAGAAAGGGCTTCTTTCTCCTTACCCTGCCATACAGATTTTCTTGGTGCAAATTGCGCCAAATTGTAGAACGATGTACAGATACACCATCTGCAGCAAGATGTTCTTACAGGTCTTTGGAGGTGATCTGTGGGTTGTTTGTAACCATTCTCACAATCCCACGCATATGCCGCTCCTGTATTTTTCTTGGCCTGCCAGACCTGGGTTTAACAGCAACTGTGCCTGTGGCCTTCCATTTCCTGATTACATTTCTTACAGTTGAAACTGACAGTTTACACCTCTGAGATAGCTTTTAGTAGCCTTCCCCTAAACCAGGGGTCCCCAACTCCAGTCTTGGAGGGCCCCGGTGGCTGCATGTTTTCATTCTAACCCTCTTCTTAATTAGTGACCTGTTTTTGGTGCTAATTAACTTAATTTGAATTAATTTTTAATCGATTTGCTCTTGAAGACTAAGCCCCCTTAAATGTTTCTTTTCCTTAATTAGCAGCCAAACAATAATGAGATACAAAATAAACCAAAACATGACCAGCAAACTGTGTCCGTCATACAATATCTGAAGAAGAAGAAAAAAAAAAAAAAAGGGTGTAGGTCAAGAATGCTAATCTGCTCAGGTCCACGAAACATTTTACCAGTGGTCTTAGGAAACAGAAAATCGGCAATTTCAGAAATGTCTGCTATTGCACAGTGAGAGCAGCAACAAGCCATGGAATTAAAGAATGGGTTTAATTAACAACAAGAATCGGCGCCTAATTAAGCAACTGGTTGGAGTGAAATTGGTTGGAGTTTTAGGCCCAACTTAGTTGGTCTTCTGTTGGCTCACTCACTTCACATTTCATTTCTGTTTGGGTGCCATTTAAGTAAAGAAATGAAGCAATTCAGAGGCGTGATGAAAAAATTCAGGGAAACAAATCTTAAAAAACAAGTCAATTAAAATAATTCAAAAGAAGTTAATTAGCAGCAAAAACGGGTCACTAATTAAGAAAAAGGTTAGAATGAAAACCTGCAGCCACTGGGGCCCTCCAGGACTGGAGTTGGGGACCCCCTGCCCTAAACCATGATACTGAACAATCTTTGTTTTCAGATCTTTTGAGAGTTGCTTTGAAGATCCCATGCCGTCACTCTTCAGAAGAGAGTCAAAGGGAAGCACAACTTGCAGTTGACCACCTTAAATTCCTTTTCTCATGATTGGACACGCCTGTCTATGACGTTCAAGGCTTAACGAGCTAATCCATCCAATTTGGTGTTGCAAGTAATCAGTATTGAGCAGTTACATGCATTCAAATTAGTAAAATTACAAGGGTGTCCAAATTTTTGCACACCAGTTTTTCACATTTGATTTAATTTCATACAACTAAATTCTGCTTCACTAAAAATCTTTGTTCGAAAAACACCCCAGTACTCAGATGTTCCTAGGAAATGAAAGACATGCCACTGTTATCTTTTTTTATTGAAAGTAGACTGAATTATTGTGCAGGCTGAGAGGGGTTCCCAAACTTTTTGATTTGACTGTATGATAGATAGATAGATAGATAGATAGATGTATGTATGTATTAGGCCTGGGAAAGTTAACACGTTACTTTTTGTGATTAATGTGGCCAGTGTCAATTTGATAATTAATACTTTGGCCTAGTTTTCTTATTGCATTCTTTTCAACTTGCCTTTTAGGAAGGCATTCAAATTCAGGTTTTACTTGTTCAAGTAGTATTTCGTTAAAAGTTCACATTTATGGTCATTTTTTAAGTTTATAGTATGCCATTAATTTTTTTTTTATTCTTTTGTGTTGATTCTACCTCAGATTTGTGATTCAGTGTGTATTTACTTCATGATTTATGTATTAATTTTATAATTACAGGTTTTAATGTTAGTTATGATTAATCAAGATTAATTACATACATTTATGCGTTTTAAGTCAATTTTTTTTAAATGATTCCCAGCCCAAAGATATACAGGACAAAATCCCATTATAGCGAATACCGAAGTAATGACATTTTCAGAATAAGAAATAGTTTTTTGTTGACCCAGACAAATGTTCATACAACGTAATGTTTAATGCATTGTGTTTTAACAAAATGTAAATGTCAGTATAACAAACATTTTTTCTTATTGGACTTAAAGAAATGATATTCCGTTGCAAAATTTGTAGTCTCAAGCAGTCTTAGCAAGTTAGGTATGACATTATTCAGGTATAGGCAAATTCTGAGTCAGTGCTCCACTGATCATCCTCATTGGTAGTTGTCATGTGCTGATACTGTACTGTTTGAGTTTCATAGCTCTTCTCAAAGTTTTCTTTGCGATGAACAAAAAACAGAAAAGCTGCATGAATTTATACAAAAAATCTAACGTCTTATTTTCATTTTATATTCATACCTGTATTTCTGTAAAAAAAAAAGTTATACCGTATTTTTCGCACCATAAGACGCACTTTTTTTTCCCCAAAAGAAGGTTGGAAATGTCTGTGCGTCTTATGGAGCGAATATTGCGTCACAGACCATGATGTGTATTACCTGACAAAAGTAGACATCCAGGGGTAGAGGGCGACAAAACTCACTGTTACGTTACAGGCATTCCCTCTGTGCTTGGAGGAATGTTAGACTCATTGACTCGGCATCTAATCCTTGCGTGTGCGTGAGTTGCGAAATGTAAACAAAAGCAAGATGGCATCTACATCTCATGAGGGAGCGAAGGGAGTGCAGAAAAAAAAAAAGCAGAGGTTGTTTTGCGCATTATCACTGAGTCGGACTCTGGACTCCACAGATTACCAGCCGCTGGACTACTTCAGGCTGTTTTTTCCTGAAGCTGCCTTTCAGCTACTGTCAAACGAGACAAACAGGTATGCAGAGCAATTTTTTGAATCGAGGGCTGTGCTTGCACCGCATTCTCATTTTTCAAACTGGAAACCCACAACAAAACATGAGATGAAGGGCTTTGTGGCATTACAAATATAGATGGGACTAGACTGGCAATATAAGTTCAGGAAGCATTGGTCCAAACGTGCTTTGTCCCCTGGTGGCTTTGGACAGGTTATGTCGCGTGATGATAGGTACGTGATGCTGCAAAGTGATTGTGAGCAACTGAGCTTAATAAATTCTGACATTAGCGATGAGGAGTTCTTGGGGTTTCCATAAAACTAGAAGAGTGCTTGAACCTTAAAGTCTCTCCTTATTTGTTAATGACAGTGATGATGTTTCTTAATACCGCTGTTGAATTTACATGGTTGAAATATTATTCTGCTATATTTTATTAAACATATTAGTGCACCATTTGGTTCAGAATATTTTTTTTCTTGTTTTCATCCTCTAAACCTAGGTGCGTCTAATGGTCAGGTGCGTCTTATGGTGCAAAAAATACGGTAACTAAAGTCTCATTTTCAAATAAAATATTTTTTGCAGTTTAAGAAGTGCAATTTTTTTATACAAGCATTGTGAAGCTTGGGTCACAGAGTTGCATGAGAGACAGGAAGGTGAGTCCAAGTTTCCAAGGAAAATACAGGTATTTTGTTAGAGAGGGCAGGTAAAGTCTCCAGACTTCATTCAAAATAAGAGCTGTTAGAAGCCGCAGCATGGGCAGTCTTCCTGCTTCATCTCCCATATTTAGATTAGAAGAACACCAGTGGCTCGGAATCACAGCTATGGCAGACCAGCAGACTGCAAGGAAAGCAGGTGAAAACCCAGCGTTCAGTGTTCCTAACAATGTGTGGCAAGCATGTTACGTGGTAATCCTGATCCTGCAGAGGACAATCAATTGCTTTGTCCTTGGTTTACTGTTTACTAGATACAGCAGAGCAGCTACAGAGCTGTTCTTGTGCCACTGCCATTAGTGATGGCAAATTGCTGACGACCCAGTCACAATAGTATACATATTTTCCCTGAATTTTATAACGAAATAGTTTCATGGTCCAATGAATTTCGTTTGAACAGGATCCCACCTGTGCGTGTGTGTGTGTGTGTGTATATATATAATATAGAGACACTTTCACTTCCCTCGAGATGGACAAGTCACATCATACTTACAACCTTTGGCGGCAAGTCCCGTGATGCACATTCAGAGCAGGTTAGAGATAGCTGTAAGGAGGAGGAGCATATATACAGTAATATATATATATATATATATATATATATATATATATATATATATATATATAGGTAGCGTTCAGTATGTGGTTGGTCTGCCAGTCTGCAAACATCCGCCACGGGGCCCTCTCAGTTGTGAGAAGCAAATCATAGAATGTTACATAGTTTACTGTCAAATAATGCAAGGAGTATGCGACACGTGTTTCGCCCTTATTTGGGCTCCATTACCTGGTAGGTAACCATCCATACAGTCAGATCGAGATTCAGACTACAAATGCTATGAATATAATTACTCCGATCTCAAGGCTGTCAAATAAATGAACTACACGCCATGGCGCAGTGTAAAGAGTCTTTGCTTCGGACACTGATGTCCAAGGTTCGATCCCCAAGGGGGTGCAGTGAGTGTGTACACCCAAATAAGGGCGAAACACGTGTCGTGTACTCTTTGCATTATTTGACAGTAAACTACAGTTAGATCCATAAATATTTGGGCAGACAACTTTTTTCTAATTTTGGTTCTGTACATTACCACAATGAATTTTAAATGACTCAGATGCAGTTGAAGTGCAGACTTTCAGCTTTAATTCCGTGGGGTGAACAAAACGATTACATAAAAATGTGAGGCAACTAAAGCATTTTTTTAACACAATCCCTTCATTTCAGGGGCTCAAGACAGATAATTAAAAATGCATTGTGAAATGCCTAAAATTGTTATGGCAATATCAGGCATTAATCAGGAAATAACCCTGTGCAGAGCAGCAAGACATCACAGAGCACAGTAACATTCATACCCATATTAAAGTTTGACAGGGCTAATTTAAGATTAACATTAACCTAACCTGGGATTTGGTAGAAAAAGCAGAATGTATGGAGAAAATTATCAATAGTGAGAACATGTGAATGTCACATACGTTTTAATGCTAATATAACTTCATAAGGAAATCTTTAATTGAAGATTTTCCATTTTGTCATGCATGACTGCTGTGGCTACTGCTTGATCCTTGTCACTGTCTATCTTTCCTTTTTGCTCCATTTCCATTACTTAACTGTTAGTAATTCCCTGTTTATCTTCTACTTATAATTTAAACTTTTCAAAAACTTACATGGTAAATTGCTAACAGTCCATATGATTACTTGTATACATAGTATACAGAAAGTATAGGAATTGTGAAAAACTTCGACCTCTGGATTTTGATGAATCTTGACATTTTAGACCTTCCTCAGTCCAGAAATACCATTTTTTAAATTCTGTCTGTCAGTGTGTAAAAACAGTAACGCAAATGCTTTGACCTAGGGCAATGAGATTTTGTACACCTGTTTTAATTCAAAAATAAGGAATCCTATCAAGTTTTGGGCCATTTCCAGAAACCGTAAGTGGTACTTTAACTGAATACTTTCGCAAATTTTCAAGTAAACTATGGTTATAATTACAGATGTTTCAATTTTGTATAGATATTTATAATGATAAAAAGCAAACAGATATGAAATTTGAGAAAAATTAGTCAACCGGAAGTAGTGTTGTTTTTAAACAACTATCCAAATTTTTTGTATCTTGGAAATATAAATGTGTACACAATATTAAAAACTGTATTAAATATAACACATATTCTTTCAATAACTATTACCATTTTATTTTAATTTATACATCATCAGTTTAACAATAACGTGTAAACATTGACCATGCCATGTAAATATAAAGATGTAATGAAAACAATAAGCTGCTATGTCCCTGTTGTGTTTCTGGTAATAAAATACATTTAATTAATTAATTTTTTTTTTTTGCAATCATTATCATAATTAAATGTAGCTAAATGCAGTTTTACCTATAGCAATTTATTGCAACAAATGTAATACTAATACTTCTTCTATGTTTTTAGGTGACTATAATTCTTTTCACTTTGGTAATGCATATGTAATCATGAAAAAATTCCACCACCATTTTTGACCTTCCTAAGTGCGAAAATATCATTTTAATATAAAGTTTAATTATAAATACAGTTAAATGATTATGTATTTATATTATCAATTAGTTATGATGAGGAACAAAGACTTAACGATATTTAAGAAATATTACTCATCTAGAAGTGGTTCTGATGACTTTTTTTCAGTATACAAGAAAGTCAAGTGGACCATACTTTTGATTTTTTTTTTTTTTTTTTTTTTGTTTTGTTAAATTTACCTCATAAAAAAGTATGCTTTAATTGTCAAAGAATGTATATATGCTTGACTTAAAATTGCAGGTCTTAAAAATTAATGTTTATTTTCTGAAGAATCCTTCATATTATGTAATGTGCTTGTAAATTAATTATTCATTTATATGATTTGTAACATAATTCACTTAGGTGTGCCTACCTTTGCATACTGGGCAAGATGGTGCAGTGGATAGTGGTACTTACTCACAGTTTTAAGGACAGATGTTCATTATTTGTATGCGGTTTAAATTCTTTCCTGATTATTCTGTTTTCGCACGTTTTTATGATTTCCCAGTACTTCTAGAATAGGCCTTGTTTTTGACACCTGGCAACACTGTAGTAGAATCAGTGGATTGTAGAAATGGAGTGAATTTCAGTAGCTGCTTGTTTTTCAAGTTTGGGCTTTTGCATCATAAATATTACTTCGTTAAAAAAGCCCAATTCTTCAAACTAGAGTATTTAATTCATGTAATGTTGCAAGGCAATTTGTAGCATGTAAACTTTTCAGATTTTTTTTTTGTTTGTAATTGCTTTGTTACTGTATATTTAAATTATACAGTAATTTGTGTATGTTATTAAAACAAACTTGTATTTTGATGCATTTTTAGTCGTGTTTTTAAGCAGGAGAATTTGAAAGGGAAAACGAGTCTTTAAGGAATTGTATATCATCTTCTCCATCCTTAAATGGATTCATGGATTCCTTACAAAATAAGAAAAAATATAGGGTTTAATCAATGCAATAATTTTTTTTATTTTTGTTTTTTTTGTAAAGGTGTCTACGCCTGATGGTGACTTTCGCCACACAGTGGTAAATTCTTCAGTACTGGACCACCCCAGGGCTCTTGTTCTAATGCCTATCGAAAGGTACCAGTTAGCTATATTCTTAAAGTGATTTATTTTCTTTGATACAGCGAGTCAAGAAAACACCAAAATGTATTTGTTTTTTATTCTAGTGCTCTTGTAAGAGTACTGAAACCTCTTTACCGTCTTTGTATGATGCATTAATATCGTGTGACCTCTTACATATCGGAGAGATTAGAGTTGTCATTATCACTATTGTAAGATATTCTTAACAGCATTATTAATAATAAACATCAATTAAAATTAAGGATTGTTAACTGGAAACATTTTAGGTATTATGTCTATGAGATGGCAGTAATACATAAGAACATCCCCAATGACCACAGCATTGTTCAGTCTTTATAATGACTGGAGATTGATATCATGACAGTTACATCATAGGTTCTCTTCATATTGGATTTTTTTAACGTGACTTTAAGAATGTTTTGTCTCAAAGTCATCTCTTGCTGATCTGAGCCTATCAACTGATGAAAAATATATAAAACGTTTAGAGCATCTCGGTAAGAGAAAACACATTATTAGCAATCAAGAAACAGACATGTGAGAAGATATACAGTAATCCCTCCTCCATCGCGGGGGTTGCGTTCCAGAGCCACCTGCGAAATAAGGAAATCCGCAAAGTAGAAACCATATGTTTATGTGGTTATTTTTATATTGTCATGCTTGGGTCACAGATTTGCGCAGAAACACAGGAGGTTGTAGAGAGACAGGAACGTTATTCAAACACTGCAAACAAACATTTGTCTCATTTTCAAAAGTTTAAACTGTGCTCCATGACAAGACAGAGATGACAGTTCTGTCTCACAATTAAAAGAATGCAAACATATCTTCCTCTTCAAAGGAAACAGAGAGGAAAGCAAACAAATCAATAGGGGTGTTTGTGCCGTGGTGCTTCGCATACTTAAAAGCCAAAGCTGTTGAAGGCAGCAGCTCACACCCCCTCCGTCAGGAGCAGGGAGAGAGAGAGACAGAGAAAAACAAAGTCAAAAATCAATACGTGCCCTTTGAGCTTTTAAGTATGCGAAGCACCGTGCAGCATGTCGCTTCACGAAGCAGCTGCACACAGAAGGTAGCAACGTGAAGATAATCTTTCAGCATTTTTAGACGAGCGTCCGTATCGTCTAGGTGTGCGAACAGCCCCCCTGCTCACACCCCCTACGTCAGGATCAGAGAAAGGCAGCGCAAGAGAGAGAGAGAGAAAGTAAGTTGGGTTTCTTCTCAGCCATCTGCCAATAAGCGTCCCTTGTATGAAATCAACTGGGCAAACCAACTGAGGAAGCATGTACCAGAAATTAAAAGACCCATTGTCCTCAGAAATCCGCGAACCAGCAAAAAATCCGCGATATATATTTAAATATGCTTACATATAAAATCCGCGATAGAGTGAAGCCGCGAAAGGCGAAGCGCGATATAGCGAGGGATCACTGTACACGTTGTGGATAATCATGTAAGATAAAGGTGTACTGCCTCTGATATTTCAAACTCTTCAATTTATAACTATGAAGTGAATCAATTAATAACTTGTACCACAATGCTATATACAGTTAGTTATTTATTCCAAGATTTCTTATACACTCCTCATTTACTAATGCTTTACCCATTTTTGGAATTTACTAAATAAAACTCAGATTTTATGTTATAGATCAATAGGAAATTTAAGAAAAACAGCCATTAACATATAACAACTCATCCTATCCACCCTCCATAGAAAAAGGCATAAAATGGACCACAATCAAACTGCACCAGCAAAGTGAAAAAGTACGTCAGTAACAGAAACAGGGCTGGATTTTCCTATAGGCTAACTAGGCTTCAGCCTAGGGCCTCAAGATCAAGAGGGGCCTACATTCAAATTGTTAGCAAAATTTTATTATCTCTCATGTAATTTACAAACTTAAAAATGGAAGGTGAACGGGCCTCATAAGTGGAATAGCCTAGGGCCTCTTTTCATATAAATCCGGCCCTGAACAGAAAGCTATATGAGGGGACAGTGGCAAACTAGGATTTAAACAGCTGAAATAATGTAGTTCAAGTTTCATTTGAATTGCTGGAAGCACCATTAGTCTGTGGCACAGACAGTTTAAAGTGAATTAAATTATAGAAGATGGATTGCCAATTGTCCACGGTAACCAGCTCAGCAGCTTTTCAACAAGAAACAGGAATTAGTTTGGCTCCTAAAGTATGAAGACACAATTATTTACCTTGATGGGGATTAAGTGGTAGCATAGGAAGGTGTAAGTGAAGGAATGTTTTGAGATAATAGCAGATTATTTAAGTAAAGAAAAGAAGATAAGTGACATACATGTGACCAAAAAGAAAAGAGAGGAGCACAGTGAAATTTTGGTGTTATTTTTTGGAAGTGCTGAGGTTTTGCAATTTTCTTTATCATCAGTGATTATTAGCTGCATTTGTGATTCTTTTCCATTTACTCTTTGTGTACGTCTTTTGTCTTTAAACAATTACAATGTACCAAAAAAGCTTCTTTATACACTAGCAACAAAGTTTGCTTTGGCAGATAAGGTAATATTGCAAAACAGTAAAACTTACAAGTTTTCAGTTTTCATGTCAAAAGTTAAGTATTCTTTTCATTATTTTCATCATTAGATCTATAATTTTGTGTGTTATATTTTCATCATGGTAACAGTTACACGTCAATGACACTAGCTTTGACATGTAATATTATGTCCTTAATATAAAATATCTCACTTTCTGTTAACAGCATGATGTTTTGGACAGACTGGGGTGATCGAGCTGCAGGAATTTACCGCAGCACAATGGACGGATCAAATATTTCCTGCATTGTGTGTGAAGGAGTGAGGTGGCCAAATGGTATTGCAGTTGATGAAAGCTGGATTTATTGGACTGAGGCTTTTGGTGACCGGATTGAGCGTGCTGACTTTAACGGCCATCAAAGGATAGTGCTGTTAGAGGGCCTTCCCCATCCATATGCTATTGCAGTATTCAAGGTACAAAGCTCTAAATTAAAAAAAAAAAAAAAATTGGTTAATATTTTGAACATATCTTTTTTGTATAAACTGATAAAATACTAATTTTGCATTAATGAATCTTGTTTTTTCAAGAGTTTTTTTTCATATTGCAATTTTCATCTTACGTGAATGTTTCATGTGTGGCTTCTGATCAGACTTTTGTTTTTCGTGCACAACTATCCACTCATTCATCATCCTCAGTCACATTCAGTATCTCTTCATACAGAATATCTACCTCCAGTTTATTTCAAGCTATAAATCATTTAAACATTTTTTTTCCTTTCTTTAGTCTTTTATCATATTAACATAAAACTGTAACTAATTTTTAGAAGTGTTGTGAGATGTATACAATATGTTTGCATATTATGACTGTGCCTAAATTTGTTTGTTCATTTTATATGCTCCATAGTTACTAGAAAATAAAAGACCCAATTAAAATTTGCTAGGATTGTAGCAATCATTTTAGATTTCTACATTTGGACATGGATACTTTCAAAGCAGACATTTGACAAGAATCAAGAAATTAATTCACTCAAAATTTATTGCAGGAGAAGTTGAATTCTTAATGGGGTGAAACATGTTTTTGGACAACTGGTTGCACAATAAAAAAAAAAAAATTGAACTCTCTTTTCCATAGACCTACATAAGCATTTCAAAATAAATACTTTTATATTAGTGATTTTTTATAATCTTTGTTGGATTATTGGATTATTTAAAAAAAAAAAAAAAAATTACTGTATTTTTTGCTCCATAAAACGCACCTGACCATTAGACGCACCTAGGTTTAGAGGAGGAAAACAAGAAAAAAAATATTCTGAACCAAATGGTGTACTAATAAGTTAAATAAAATATAGCAGAATAATATTTCAACCATGTAAATTCAACAGCGGTATTAAGAAACATCATCACTATCATTAACAAATAAGGAGAGACTTATTTACTTGTAAGAGACTTACAAGAACTCCTCATCGCTAGTGTCAGAATTTATGAAGCTCAGTTGCTCACAATCACTTTGCAGGAGCACGTACCTATCATCACGCATGTTTGGACCAATGCTCCCTGAAGTTATATCGCCAGCCTAGTCCCATCTATATTTGTAATGCCACAAAGCCCTTAATCTCGTGTTTTGTTGTGGGTTTCCAGTTTGAAAAACGAGAATGCGGTGCGAGCACAGCCCTCAATTCAAAAAATTGCTCTGCATACCTGTTTGTCTCATCTGACAGTAGCTGCAAGGCAGCTTCAGGAAACAACAGCCTGAAGTAGTCCAGCGGCTGGTAATCTGTCGAGTCCAACAGCAAGCCATACTGTCTTGTGAAGTCTGGTAGCTAGTTTGGCTCCCACACGAACCTTGCCATAGGTGCACGAATGCGCTCAGCTGGGGCGGCATCGGCTGGTGTCCCGATCAGCTGATGCCAGTTCCTCACTCTCTTGTTCGATCTCCTGATCACTCTCAACAAAAGTCCGACTCAGTGATAATGCACAAAACATTTGTTTTCTGCACTCGCTTCGCTCCCTCGTGAGATGTCGATGCCATCTTGCCATTGTTTACATTTGTTTAAATTTCGCAACTCACGCACACGCAAAGATTAGATGCCGAGTCAATGAGTCTAACATTCCTCCAAGCACAGAGGGAATGCTTGTAACGTATCAGTGAGTTTTGTCGCCCTCTACCCCGGATGTTGACTTTTGTCAGGTAATACACATCATGGTCTGTGACGCAATATTCGCTCCATAAGACGCACAGACATTTCCAACCTTCTTTTGGGGAAAAAAAAGTGCGTCTTATGGTACGAAAAATACGGTAAACATTTAAATACATTTTAGTGCTAAAGAGGATTTTTTCTATTCATCTATATTTTATAGCCTACAAAGGTCAGGGTGATGGGGATGGTATGGTGTCTATCCTGGCCATGTTGAAACACTTTATTTGTGTATTTGGTTTTTGGTGGTTTGTTAATTTGTTAACTTTCTGTGTCATAGTAGCACTCAAGGTAAAACCAGTTATTCTACTCAATGAGAAAAGACAAAACTGCCATCAAAGAGGACAAATAGTGATTAATTTTCTCAAATTAGGTAACCGATTTTAAAATGGTAGACTGCCTGTCTTGCACTTATCACTGTTAAGGTTTTGATTATAAATAGGTATCTGCTAAAACAGAATGATTTTGTTAAAGAAGATAATATAATAACTACTTGCCTTGTCCTAGTGTAGAAAAGATTGTGAGAAAGACAAAAAACAATCCAGGGGAAACATTAGGAAAGCTGAGGTAAATAGGTGTACCAAGTCTCCACAGTAAAATTAGGCTGCATCTCACCCACGGTTTATTTGAAAGGATGAACAAAGCAATAAACAAAGTGAAATAGGTGGAATTAGTCCATACGATAGTAATTTATTGGGTAATGCGGACAAAAATTGGAACGTAAAATGGCAACTTGCACTATGTTATGTGTAACACAAATGTTTTACAAACAACAGAACATGATATCTTCCCTGAAATTTGGTTATGGGTCATTAACACTAGAATTACCAGAGCCTACGGAAAAACTCGTAAATCCAGCCCACCTTAAATCCCTTCACACCTCTCCGTCAGCGTCTTTTGTCCTGTAAATGTGCCGATTAAAGACAAGCAGCCTGCTATTCCATCGCAAGTATTCTCAGCTCATGCCTTGATTATCTGGGAGTGAAGTGCTGGAGTTTTAGAGTGGAAATAATAGATTGTAATTTGGAACACATGCATTTCATGTGTGTTCCATTTCTACAGTAATCTGTGTAAACACATTGTTAAAACAGAAACTTTTTTCATATTTTAGTAATAAATGACATTTGTTGACTTGCACTCAAGAGTCTCCAGTTCGATCCTGACTGCTTCCTATATTTACCATTTTCAGTAGTGAGCTGCTCTCATTGTTAATATTATACAGTAAACACATACATTTGGTTTGCATCTGTAACAGCCGGTGTACATTTATATTACTTGTAAAAGTTAGCGTTTTTTTTTTTTTTTTACTTTTATTCTCTCAGTCACTATCACGATACATACAACCGCCCCCTCCTAACACATTAACAATAAAAGCAGCTCACTACTGAAAACGGTAAATTTGCCGGGGAGCTGGATTTGAACTCATGACTTCTGGATTATAAGTCTGCGGATCTTACCGCTACACCACGGAAGCTGTCGTATTGTACTTGCACCTTTTGTGAAAGTGTTTATTTGATATTCGGCCATCAGCCTTCACACATTGTACAGTTCATGTGTACATTTTATTTATTACTAAAACATGAAAAATACTTCTGTTTTAATAATGTGTTTACACAGATTGTTTTAGACACAAAACACACATCAAATTATTTCCTTTTACATTTCTGCGTAGCTCACTCCTAGATAATCAATCAAGGTAGGAACTGGGAGAACTTCTTGCCTGTTCTGAGGCGGTGAGGGGGATGGTATAGCATGTTGCTTGGGCTTATTGACACATTTAGAAGGCAAAAGATGCTGCCGGAGAGTTGCGACGGGATTTAAGGTGGGCCAGATTTACAAGTTTTTTCATTGGCTCTGGTAATTCTAGTGTTAATGATATAGGGCTGCTTTGCTCTGCAACTGGCAATGAGACCCAAATTGAATTATGGCCTCCAATAACTATCAAGATATTCTTGCCAGTAATTTAGTTTCTGTTATCCTTCTCTGGCATCAGCCAGCAATAAAGGAAAATTATAAGGAAGGAATGGAACAAAAAGTATTCCTCGCTCCCTACTCATGATTGTTGCTTATACTAATTCTGCTACATTTTGGATTTATAATTAGTAGGAGTTAAAGTATACCCTTCCCGGTCAACTTATTTGCTCACCAAATCACAATAGAGCACTTTTTACTGATTGTCTCAGTACAACTTAGATATTTGAGAGCCACAATCACAAGCTTATTTGATCTTTTTAAGTTCAAATTTTGCTGCATGATGGTAAGCAAGAAATAAGATATTAACACATGATCCAACTTTCCAGCTCTGTTTAGCTGGAAGAATTAATATTGTTAACATGAATACCTTTCTAAACCTTTCAGAGTATTCCCATATATACAGTATTAATAAATATTTTTTCAAATAGCTAAAATCAACAATAAGTTTATTTATTTTCAAGGCAAAAAGGGCACATTTTAAAAAGGTGACACTGAAAAGAATTAAAGTATAGGGTGGCGTGGAATATCTAAATTTCAGTTTTTCTACTGGGTTATTAATATTCATAATTTGACACAATGGCAGAAGGAGATCTCACACATTTCCATCTCTAAATGCCATGTTTTGTTCTCTAGTCATCAATTATTAGCTAACAATTCAGCTGGGGTTCATTGCTAAATATATATAAAAAAAATATTTAAAATGAAGAAATGCTGTTCTTTGAAGCTTTAGTGCATGATTATTTTTATTTCATCCTTCTTTAATTTCATAATTTGTAATTCATAGAAGTTACTAGATATCTTAACCTTCAGAAGTGTTGACAGAGTGTTTCTTAACCTTCAGAAGTGTTGACAGAGTGTTCACACCCCTTGATACAGCTATGTCTTTAAATATGTAATTCCATCAATTCACTTTTTTGTACTGTTTACATGTCAGTGACTTTAGCAAGAAACTGCCTAATTTAAGAAATCTCCAATCAACACTAAAAAATACTTTAGCTTGTGATGAGGAGACTATGAACAGTATTTCAAGAGTTTATTAATTAATGTGTTTTCCTCTAGATGATCTTCTGCATTGTTAGGAAAGGAACTTTACTATTAGTATATTATAGGAGGAATCTAATTCAGTAATGTACAGGTGCTGGTCATAAAATTAGAATATCATGACAAAGTTGATTTATTTCAGTAATTCCATTCAAAAAGTGAAACTTGTATATTAGATCCATTCATTACACACAGACTGATGTTTAATCAAATGTTTATTTCTTTTAATTTTGATGATTATAACTGACAACTAATGAAAGTCCCAAATTCAGTATCTCGGAAAATTAGAATATGGTGAAAAGGTTCAATATTGAAGACACCTGGTGCCACACTCTAATCAGCTAATTAACTCAAGACACCTGCAAAAGCCTTTAAATGGTCTCTCAGTCTAGTTCTGTAGGCTACACAATCATGGGGAAGACTGCTGACTTGACAGTTGTCCAAAAGACGACCATTGACACCTTGCACAAGGAGGGCAAGACACAAAATGTCTTTGCTAAAGAGGCTGGCTGTTCACAGAGCTCTGTGTCCAAGCACATTAATAGAGAGGCGAAGGGAAAGACAAGATGTGGTAGAAAAAAGTGTACAAGCAATAGGGATAACCGCACCCTGGAGAGGATTGTGAAACAAAACCCATTCAAAAATGTGGGGGAGATTCACAAAGAGTGGACTGCAGCTGGAGTCAGTGCTTCAAGAACCACCACACACAGACGTATGCAAGACATGGGTTTCAGCTGTCACATTTCTTGTGTCAAGCCACTCTTGAACAAGAGACAGCATCAGAAGCGTCTCGCCTTTGGACTGCTGCTGAGTGGTCCAAAGTTATGTTCTCTGATGAAAGTAAATTTTGCATTTCCTTTGGAAATCAAGGTCCCAGAGTCTGGAGGAAGAGAGGAGAGGCACAGAATCCACATTGCTTGAGGTCCAGTGTAAAGTTTCCACAGTCAGTGATGGTTTGGGGTGCCATGTCATCTGCTGGTGTTGGTCCATTGTGTTTTCTGAGGTCCAAGGTCAACGCAGCCGTCTACCAGGATGTTTTAGAGCACTTCATGCTTCTTGCTGCTGACGAACTTTATGGAGATGCAGATTTCATTTTCCAACAGGACCTGACACCTGCACACAGTGTCAAAGCTACCAGTACCTGGTTTAAGGACTATGGTATCCCTGTTCTTGATTGGCCAGAAAACTCGCCTGACCTTAACCCCGTAGAAAATCTATGGGGTATTGTGAAGAGGAAGATGCAGTATGCCAGACCCAACAATTCAGAAGAGCTGAAGGCCACTATCAGAGCAACATGGGCTCTCATAACACCTGAGCAGTGCCACAGACTGATCGACTCCATGCCACGCCGCATTGCTGCAGTAATCCAGGCCAAAGGAGCCCCAACTAAATATTGAGTACTGTACATGCTTATACTTTTCATGTTCATACCTTTCAGTTGGCCAACATTTCTAAAAATCCTTTTTTTGCATTGGTCTTAATTGATATTCTAATTTTCAGAGATACTGAATTTGGGACTTTCATTAGTTGTCAGTTATAGTCATCAACATTAAAAGAAATAAACATTTGAAATACATCAGTCTGTGTGTAATGAATGAATCTAATTACAGTAATCCCTCCTCCATCGCGGGGGTTGCGTTCCAGACCCCCCCGCGAAAGGTGAAAATCCGCGAAGTAGAAACCATATGTTTATATGGTTATTTTTATATTGTTATGCTTGGGTCACAGATTTGCACAGAAACACAGGAGGTTGTAGAGAGACAGGAACGTTATTCAAACACTGCAAACAAACATTTGTCTCTTTTTCAAAAGTTTAAACTGTGCTCCATGACAAGACAGAGATGACTGTTCCGTCTCACAATTAAAAGAATGCAAACATATCTTCCTCTTCAAAGGAGTGCGCGTCAGAGAGAGAGAGAGAAAAAAAAGCAAACAGTCAAAAATCAATAGGGCTGTTTGGCTTTTAAGTATGCGAAGCACCGCCGGACAAAGTAGCTGCGAGGAAGGGAGCAAGCATTTTTCAGCATTTTTTAGAGGAGCGTCCGTATCCTCTAGGCCAGTATGCGACTCTGCTCACACCCCCTCCGTCAGGATCAGAGAATGTCAGAGCGAGAGAGAGAGGAAAGCAAGCAATCAAAAATCAATACGTGCTGTTTGATCTTTTAAGTACACGAAGCACCATGCGGGAAGCACGTCGCTTGCAAAGCAGCCACGTGTAAGCCCAGCAAAGAAGGGAGCACTGTGAAGGTAATCTTTCAGCGTTTTCTGAGGAGCGGCCGTGTCCTCTAGGGGTGCAAACAGCCCCCGTGCTCACAATATATTTGAGGAGTTTTATTTAATACATAATACGCGCTGTGGTTGGGTAGCTTCTCAGCCATCTGCCAATAGCGTCCCTTGTATGAAATCAACTGGGCAAACCAACTGAGGAAGCGTGTACCAGAAATTAAAAGACCCATTGTCCGCAGAAATCCGCGAACCAGCAAAAAATCCACAATATATATTTAAATATGCTTACATATAAAATCCGCGATAGAGTGAAGCCGCGAAAGTCGAAGCGCGATATAGCGAGGGATTACTGTACAAGTTTCACTTTTTGAATGGAATTACTGAAATAAATCAACTTTGTCATGATATTCTAATTTTATGACCAGCACCTGTATAATACACACTCTTCATCAGTCTATACAAAAGTTGTTCACCAGTTTGCAGTAAGGTATTCACTTATCTGTCTTATACTGTCAGACATACAAATGACTCATAGTGATCTAACAACATTGTTCAGAGTAATGCTGATTATGTAGCATTACATTAATTGATTTTCTAACTGGGTGTCTATTGCTGGAAAGCTGTGATTTGGTCTTTGTTGCACGTTCCAAAATGGTAATGATCACTAGTTTGCTTGAAACTAAGAAATGATTCACTGAAATTAACATCAGTGTCTTGCAATGGCCTCCATATATGTACAAATGAACTCAACATAAAACATTTAACTTAAATTGAAGAACCTCAGTCAGTTTCTTTCCAAATTGACTGCCATTTGAGAAAAAGGCTTTGCCATTGTAGAGAAGTCTGACCCCAGTAGTAGGCTTGAGGAATTTTTTTTGAAAAGCATTGCCTTTGCAGTTTCTGGCAAACAGTTTGTACCTCTTAACACTAGAATTAACAAAGCCTACGAAAAAACTCATAATCGCAGACCTTAAATCCCTTCCCACCTCTCCGTCAGTGTCTTTTGTCTTGTAAATGTGTCGATCAACACAAGCAGCAAGTAGCCTGCTATGCCCCCCCCCCCCCCCCCCCCACCAACGCAGAAAGGGCACAAAGTTCTCCCAACTCAAGCCTTGATTATCTTGAAGTGAACTGCTGGAGTTTTAGAGGGTAAAAAATACATCATCATTTGGAACACATGCATTTCATGTGTGTTCCATGTCTACAACAATCTATGTAAACACATCGTTAAAACAGAAACATGTTTCATCTTTTAGTAATAAATGACAAAATGTAGACATAAATTGTATAATGTGTATAACGTGGGCCAGGTTTACAAATTTTTTCATAGGCTTTGATAATTCTAGTGTTAACAGTCGCAGGTTGTGGCCGCAGCACCCATTATACTTTTAAAATCAAAGATACTCTGAGAAAATGAATTGCGTGCTAGGTTGTCCTATAAATAATGATACCATTTACAAGTATTTTTGCTATAGTATAGAAAGATCTGATTTTGTTGTTAACACAGCAATTTTTTATCTTATTTATCTACTGCTTTGTAAATTAAGTATTAAGGAAAATTTGGATATTTGTCTTAGAAAATAATGTACTATTTATTTAACTTGTGACTGTTAGCTACTTGTGGAAGTTCATCATGGAGTTGTCAAGGCTGATGCCACAGAGGGCCCTTTAGACATGTTTTTCCCCAAGCACAGATTCTTAAACATATTTTTATATGTTTATATACATTTTAAATTGTGTTTTACATGATTAAAGTACAATAATCAAAATGAACTAAATAAAAATTGCTATGTGGCCTAAAAAGTAAAATTCATTAGGTGCAAGTAACATTGCATACAATTTGTGAAAAAAATTCTAGCTTACCTTTATATGTAAATTTTTGTATATGTGGATTTTTGAACTGGAGTCAGCTTTTCTGTAGTTGTAATCCCATTGGCATAGTACTTAATTTTTTTTTCTCATATGAATACTACAATAACAGCATTTTATCCTGCAACAAAGAACATGTCTTAGCCATCACCTTAACAACAACATTTATTTATATAGCACATTTTCATACAAAAAGTAGCTCAAAGTGCTTTACAAGGCAGTGGTATTGTTTTGGTAGAGTATTATATTACTCAACTTTCCCCTATGGTATTATTAATATGTAGCCTCTGTCAGAATGCCTCAAATCTCACAGACTTACCACTGTTTATAAGGTTTTATAGTATATAACCTTCCATCCTACATCTATAACCTCAGGCAATTAGGTGTAGTAAAAGACGAGCAGGAGTTAAGTTACAATTTAAACAATGTATTATTGGTAATGTTTATAAATAATAACAATATGCAAAGTGTATTTGAATATTGGCAACCATACAACCTGATACATGGTGATGTGTAGTTCAGGCGGCATACAGACTTGTTAGTTACTTAAAATGTCTCTAGTTAAGGCATCATTGGTGGTCAGCTTTCTTCAGAACAGGCTGCATGCCTGTCTCAATATGGCTGCCGAGCTGTGCTCTTCATTGTGTTGTCCTTTTCAGTTCATGCATCAGTTTGGTGAGAGAGTGAGGGAGTGAGCAAATTTATAGGTTTTCTGCCCAACCCCTAGAGCCAATGGGATGTCATGGTACTTAAAGGCTTCTAATACAAGCCAGTTCCAAACAGCCATACTTCAGACCAATGGCAGGGATACAACATCTTCACACCTGCCACCCCCAAAACCATTTGTTAAGCTAAAGTTTGACAGGCAACCTGACTTTCCTATGGGTGTTGACTGAGAGACTTCAGAGAAACATTAGCCAAACTTGTTTAAGGCACTTCCACCCCCCATCCCCAACTCTGTCATAAAATTCAAAGAGACCCATTCCTAAAAGGCAGGGGTAAACATGAATGCTTCTCACTAATGTAACACAAATATTTCACTGCTTTGCCTAAATTACAAATAAAGACATTCAAAATGTTTATCAACTTGTATGCAAAATTTCACATCATAACAGGCAGCATTTAGTAACCTTTTACTGTATGTTTAGCAAGAGGACTATGACCATCTGACCTTCCAGTTTATTTCTTTATTTCTTTCTCTCTTTATTCATATTAAAAACATTTATAAAGTTCAGTTTATTCTGCTGTTACTTCCCAATATAATGTATACATTACACCAATAAACATTTCTTATTTAAAATTGAACTTTTATGCAGAATTGTTGAACATAGCATGACACATGTATTTTCTGTGGAACTCATTATTTTTCTCTATCATTTTGAAGATGCCAATTAATGGTTTGTGTGCGAGTTTCTAAGTTGCTTTAGATGGGTGATGTGATTTTGACTTTTCAGTGGTCATCAAACATCCATGTTAAAGGGTGGATTGTATTGAGGTCAGAGATGATTGTATGGTAAAAGAAATACGTGAAAGTTAATTACAGTCAAAATAAAACAATGTTTTCAGATGCTGAGCCATACTTAGCTCTGTAGTTCTTTTATAGCTTTCATAAACAAGCACTTTTAGTGGCGTTTTATTTTTTGAATCAGTAATAATGCCAAATTTTCATCATACATCCGAGTTAACTCAAATTTGATAATACATTATTTTAGATGTCCCAGTGCCTTCATAATACTAGTAATACTTTTCTATAATAATGAGTTCTTGGCCAAATATGCATGTGTCTTTCTGTTTTTTTTTGTTCTTTATTTCGCCTTATACAATTTCTTGCATTAGGAATTTGTTAGTTTTCGCATACCCCTTGGGGTCAGAGCGCAGGGTCAGCCATTGTACAGCGCCCCTGGAGCAATTACAGGTTAAGGGTCTTGCTCAAGGGCCCAGCAGAGTAGGATCTCTTTTGGCAGTGACAGGGATTCGAACCAGCAACCTTCGGGATACCAGCGCAGATCCTTAGCCTCAGAGTAGAGTATTCAGTGAAATGTCAGATGGTATCAGAGAAGAGAAAGAAATATAATACATTATCAAAAATACATTATCAAAAACAATTTGTTGTTGTTGTATTATTATATTGTGTTTGCCTAAACCCTGGAAAATACTCCACCCTTGCCAGAAAAAATAAGAAATCCTAAAAATCTCCCAATATCCAAATGTTTTTGCAGATGACCAATGGATACCCATCCTAATGCAAGATTCTGTCTCTTGAAATATTTTATGAATGTGTTTTTTTTTTTTTTTAATTTGAAGGCCTCACTCCCATTCTGTATAGTTTCCACACTTCTTTCCCAACTCCTACATGTTACTTCCCCTATGCCATGTTTGTTTTTGCACTCCTTGTCTGGTTTTCTGCATGTTCTCTGCCACAACTGCACAGTACCATGCATGCTCCTTATTATTTATGCCATTAGACAGAGTGTAGAGAGGACACTGATTGCACTGAACAGTATTTGTTGTAAAAGAATTTGATACATGCATTTTGGTTGTGTTTTTATGTAAGGCACTTAAACAATGTAACAACCTTAAAAACAAAACAAAAATAACTTCTTCCTCTAAAAGGTTTAATTACTTTTGTGTTTGTTGCACTGCAGAATGATATCTATTGGGATGATTGGTCAAGGATGGGAATTTTCAAGGCACCCAAGACTGGTTCTGTGGAAACTGAACTACTTGTTGGAAGATTAACGGGGGTTATGGACCTAAAAGTATTTTATAAAGGAAAAATTTCAGGTAAAACAAATTAGTCCAGAAAGGCAATTATGATCTCCCATGTCTCAGTACGGTACTTAATGATTGGTTTATGTTAGATCCTGTATGAGTAAATACGATCTTTGATATACAAACAGTCCTTGGATGGTTCTTACTTTGTTGTGCTCAGTGCTGTTGTGATAGACTGATGCAGTGAGCTGGATTAAGAAGGTTAACAGTTTTTTTTTTTTTTTTTTTTTATTAACATAACGGATTCAAAAACCTGCCTAGACAATCTTTTTATGCAATGGTAAAGTGTGTATATATAATATTTATTCTAAGTTTGGACCCTGACTCCATCGCTCCTTCTAAAATATAAGTACAAGCTGGGTATTTAAAAAAAAAAAAAAAAAAAAATCCTCACTTTAGAAGACAACTTCATGTTAATAATATACTATTATAGTGAAGAAATAATTTTTGACTTGAAAAATACCAAACTTACCTTTTTATTGGAGGGCTTAAATAACATTGTTCTAATATGTACTACTACTATGTACTTTTTAGTATTATTAAAAAGGCTAGTTTACGAGGGGATATTATAGTCATGGGGGACTTTAATTATTTGAACGTTATTTTGGGTAATGCTGCAAACTGAGGAGCACAAGAGCAGGAGTTTTTAGAAATAATCAGTGACTGTTTTTTAACACAGTATGTTAAAGCACCAATGCAGGGTACAGCTTTTCTGGATTTAGTATTTTGTAATAATTAAGATAAAATTGAGGGTGTAGAGGTGATTGAACCACTAGGGTCAAGTGACCATAATAAAATACCATTCTCAATGTTCTGTAAGAGTGCAGATGTAACGACTAAAATTGTCAAGTGTAACTTTGGTAGGGCAAATTTTGAGCAGATGTGGCAAGTCTAATGAGGATAGGCTGGGATAAGCTTTTAAGTGTGGGGACAGCAGAGGTGCAGTGGGACAGGTTTGAAAATGTTTTACTTATAATGTAGGACAGTTAAATACCTAAATGTGGAATTAATAGGAAATTAAAAAAAAAAAAAAAAAACAACTCCACAGTGGGTTAATAAAGAGTTAAAAAAAGAAGCTGCAAAAGAAAAACACAGCTTTATAAGGCATACAAGAGTAATGACTCCAAAGTGAATCATAGGGCACATGAGAACAAGGGGGCAACAATTAAAAAGGATATTAGGAGGGTAAAAGACAGTTGGAGAGGAATATAGCAGATAAGGTGAAAGACGACCCTAAGAGGTTCTTTCAGTAAGTAGTAGTAAGGTCTTCACAAGTGATGAAGTGGATAACCTTCCAGCGGTAAATGGGACTACTAAGGAGCTACTGAGAGAAATTGCAGAGGGAGAAGTACTGCTCAGATTAAATAGGTTGAAATCAAACAAATAACCAGGAACGGATAATATTTGCCCTCAAGTTCTTTAGGAGCCTAGTGAGTACATACTGTATATAAACCTTTGACACATATTTTTAGGAAGTCACTGCACACTGGGGAGATTCCGAAGGACTGGAAAAAGGCAAATATTATCCCGTTATATAAAAAGGGTGGCCGGGCAGATCCAAGCAACTATAGGCCAGTAAGCATAACATGCATCACATGAAAATTAGTGTAAGGAATTATTAAGGATAAGATTGAACAGCACATGGCAAGTACAGGAGTTTTGCTGAACAGTCAGCATGGGTTCAGAAGAGAGGTCGTGTTTTACTAACATGCTGGAATTCTATGAGGAAGCAACAAAAGGATATGATCAAAGTGGAGCATATGATATTGTTTATCTTGACTTTCAGAAACCATTTGATAAGGTGCCACATGAGAGGTTGGGCATCAAACTAAAAGAAGTTGGAGTTCAGGGAAGCACAGGATGATGGTGCAAGGAACCTTATCAGAATTGGCTGATGTTAAAAGTGGTGTTCTGCAGGGGTCAGTGCTAGGGCTGCTGCTATTTTTAATATATATAAATGATTTAGATAGGAATATAAGTAACAAGCTCGTTAGGTTTCCAGATGTTACCAAGATAGCTGGATTGGCAGGTAATTTTGAATCCCCTAAATCATTACAGAAGGACTTGGACAGCATCCAGGCTTGGGTAGATTTGACGCAGATGAAATTTATTATCAATAAATGTGAATTATTACATATAGGAATCAAAAATGTTATGTTTGAATACACAGTGAGAGGTATGAAAATCGAGAGTACACCTAATGAGAAGGATTTAGGAGTCATAGTGGACTCAACGCTATCAACTTCCCGACAGTGTTCAGAAGCCATTAAGAAGGCAAATAGAATGCTAGGTTATATAGGACGATTTGTGGAGTACAAGTCCAAGGAGGTTATGCTCAAGCTTTATAATGAACTGGGGAGCCCTTTTCTGAAGTACTGTGTGCAGGTTTAATCTCCAGGCTACAAAAATGACATAGAAGTGCTAGAAAAGGTTCAGAGAAGAATGACTAGGTTGATTCCAGGGCTAAATGAGGTAAATTATCAACGAAAGATTTAAAGAGTTGATACTTTTCAGTTTAAGCAAAAGTAGATTAAGAGGCGCCATGATTGAAGTGTTTAAACTTCTGAAGGGAATTATTACAGTGGATCAAGACTGTTAATTTTAAAATGAGTAACTTTCATTTTCAAACTTTTGTTCATTTCCTTGTTTTCAAGGCAATAATGGGTGCACAGGCAAACCCTGTCGACTCCTTTGTCTGCCCAAACCTGATAATGGTCACAGCTGTGTCTGTCCTACGGATGATCATACTTCTGTCCTGCCTTCAGGAGAGCTGCAGTGTGACTGTCCCCAGGGATATCAGCTCATAAACAGCACCTGTATAAGAGAAGGTGAGAACAAACTGACAAAAGAGTTTGACTCCTGGAATGAAACAAGGCTGAAGCATACACAAAAATTGTAGGAATCCAAGAATAAATTTAGAAGTAATAACAGTTCAGAATTCATATCCAGTCCTATAAAAACAGCAATATTTCAAAATATGTATATTATCAGTTTCCTTACATTTCTATAATAAGTATGTATTAAGAGTACATACATTAGTTTCTAGTTGGTAACTGATCAAATTTTAATTAAAACCTTGGTTAAAGTTATGTTAAAAAATCATGGCCTCGATTGAATGATACAGACTTGTTTGTTAATGCTAAACTGTGGTAACTTGCAAATGATCTGGTTAAAACTAATTTTAAATAGTCCTGTGAACTAACACAATGTTTATATAATTCTTCATAGCTACCACTTGTCAGCCAAACCAGTACCGTTGTTCTAATGGGAACTGCATTAGTGCAATCTGGAAGTGTGACAGTGATGATGACTGTGGAGACAGGAGCGATGAGCAAGAATGTCGTACGTAACTTTTTTTTTTTTTTTGTTTCGTTTCATGCCTCATAGTTGTTTTCATTGACAGTAGTACTTGTAAGTAAATTTGTAGGAAGGGGCAGCACAACTTTTCTTTCTTATGAACCTCAATTGTTTTAAAGTGGACAGAAATCATAATTACTTTGTTTTATAAGTAATTATTAAATCTATTGTTACATTTAATTTTATATGATGGTTTTGGAACCTCAGTATTAATAATATAAACCATCTTAAAAACATTGTGAAAATTAACAGTAAAATTATTGGTTAACAGCAGATCTCTTGTCACTGAACTATGTTACAAACAGGTTAAAAAGAAAGCCGACTCAGTTCAGTCAGACTGTAGCCCTGTTCTTTTTTCCTAAATTTCAGCAGTTGCCATCAGGCTGCAGATTTAGGTTTCCGAGGGTAAAGAGCAACAGATTTAAAATCTTTTATTCCTAGAGCTATAAGCATTTTAAATTATTTTACTTGTAGGGATGCTGCCAAATGCTGAATTCCACATTATTACTTTGTGTACTGTTAAAAGTAATGAATCTTCTTTGTTCTAATCTTGAGTGTGTGTATACTGTATATGCCAATACTGATTGTCCGTTGTTGTTTATTTTATTGAATCTGTGTAACAATGCCTAATGTTTTTGTGCCTTTCAGCTGCAAACAGATTTCCCTCTGGGATAATAAGGTCCACTTAAACTAGCATTGTTGAGTGTTAATTATGACTCAATATCCAAAATTTGATTATTTGTTTTGTTATCAAAACGTCCTGTTGTCATGCTTTGTTAGATTGTAAACCAACTTAGTTATGAAAACTATATTTCATGTGTGTAAAGCAAGCAGGCATCATTTCAAAGATATACTACACTGTAAAAATAACAAATCTGCATTTTTATAGTACAAACAGATAACCTAGGTTTTATTCACATAGGTGTTGAAGTGTTTTAAATTTTAAAATTTAAAATGTCTTGCTGTCAAAGCTGCTTACTTCTTCATACCACACAGATTAAGAACTATCCAGCAGAGCAATTATGTTCACAGACAGTACCACAGTAGTACAAATATTCATGTGTTTTTGTATGTTTGAACTGGTCATTTTAAGATTTTTAGGTTTTTGAAAAATTTACAATTAAATTTCATCTACTGATAAACTCACATATTAATAAATCTTATTAGTGTGCATCTGTAGGAAAGAATCACAGTTAACAATAGAATCCCTGAAGCCTACGAAAAAAGTCATAATGTCAGGCCACCTTAAATTCCTTTGTACCTCTTCATCAGCATCGTTGTTTTGCAAATACAGTGGAACCTCGGTTTGCGAGCATAATTCGTTCCGGAAACGTGCTCGTAGTCCAAAGCACTCGTATATCAAAGTGAATTTCCCCATAAGAAATAATGGAAACTCAGATGATTTGTTCCACAACCCAAAACTATTCATATAAAAATGATTAATACAAAATATAAAGTAAAAATACATAAAACAAATTAACCTGCGCTTTACCTTTGAAAAGAATCATGGCTGGTGTGAGTGAGTTTCTAAACTCTTGTGGGATTGCACCCAATGGGACAACACGCGGAAGAGCGTCCCAAAGCAATCGCAGTCTCCCAGCGCTGTAGAAGTTCGCCGTAAAAGCGAATCCGAAAAGATCGCGGACATGCTATAAGCGCCTGCTGTCGATGGGTGATAAAAGGAACAAGGAACATTATAAATGTGCAGGGCCCTGCCTGACTGCTGTGTCTGTGTATAAATAACTGCGTTGTTGCTGTTTCAAGCTGAATAAAGCTGGTGTTGCTAAAGTACTGAGACTCAGCTTCGTGTTTTAGGGTGCAAGACGGGGACTCGCACGTCACAGCACACACGCGCGCACGAGCACACACACACACGAGTGCGCGCGTGCATACACACACGCGCACGCACACACAGTCACAATTGTAATGCTGTATTAAACCGTATACGCTCGTACGGATGTTGACTATATGAGTGAGGCACGCCGACTCCGACGGGAAATAGGAGACGATTGCCCACAATCCCGCAGCGAGAGAAAGAAGAACCATCAGCTCAGTTGTGATCACATGACGCTCAGCAGACAAAGTGTATACATACTACTCGTACTGCAAGACCTCGCTCGTTTATCAAGTCAAAATGTATTAAAAATTTTTGCTTGTCTTGCAAAACACTCGTAAACCAAGTTACTCGCAAACCAAGGTTCCACTGTACTGTATGTCAATCAACACAAGCAACAAGCAGCCTGTTATCCCATCACCCATAGATGCAGCTGAAGTTCTCCCAGCTCAAGTCTCAAAATCTGAATTTTTTGTTATTCAGTTTTATTCTTGAATAAAAGCATACTTGTTTCATTACAGCTTTGCAAAGTGTTTATTTTATATTCCAGTAACCACTTGAATGAGATCAAATTTGTCTTTGTCTGTCTCGCACATGCACACACACATCCATGCATGAAAACATCACTATTTGAAAATGCTCTTTGAACATGGGTTGTCATATGAACATGTTTTTGTTTTTTTTTTGTCGATCTTAGCTGTTCTCCACATTATGGTGCATGGCACTGAGAATGTAGACAGGCGTCTTCTTTTTGGGTGCATACATCTTCAGCATGGCACTGCCAGATCTAAACACTAGCATGGAGAATTGCTTGCATATTAAAGTGACTTTAACTGCAGGTAGAAGTTATTTATTGGGCCAAGCAGAGTTGTGTTGTCGTGTAGCTGTCTCTTAGCCAGCAAAAGCAATGTGATTGTCTGTTCTTACGGTTCTGCCTTTGTCCAGAAACGGCTCCATGAGCTTTATGACCACAGTCTCAGAAAGTCTTTCTCCTGTGGGACGACTGGGATCTTTTTCTAAATAAGCTTTGGCATTGCACATGTACTTTCCCTCTAAATCTGCCACAAACCAAAACTTTATGCCAAATTTGTCAGGCTTGGTTGAGATGTATTGCAAGAGAAGAAAACGGACCTTGGTTGGAAACAGTTTCTCATCAACAGTAATATGTTGCCCTGGGTTGTAACTTAAAACACAGTTCTCAACAAAACGTTGCCATATGTCCGAGATCACAGCAAATCTGTAGTTTTGCACGGGTGTCTTTGTTGTCAAAGCGCAAATGCTGCATGATAGTCTGATAGCAGTCATGGGGCATCATATCTTTGATCGCAGGTACAACAGATAGTTTTGAGCAGGCTTCAACCACAGCACCAGCTGTGGTCATTGCTGTTCTTGTAAAAAGAATGGAGATAAACACCATCAACTCAGAGAGGGAGAGGCAAGTTCATTGAACCACGTGAATGTCACTGACAGAATAAAACTTAATTCAAAAAAAAAAAAAAAAGCTAACTTATTTAAATCAGGTGTTGCAGACTCAAATCAAATGTATGCTTTTATTATTTTATAGTAATAACAGCAGCTCAGTTCTCAAAATAGAGAGAGCTTGGACTCAAACCCGCAACCTCTTGATTAGGGCTGGGCAATTAATCGAAAAGTAATCGAAATCGACATTCAGAACCTATAATCGATCAAATTTTTCCAGGTCGATTATTTCGATTACTTTCCCTTTAAAAACACTACCGCGTGTGGAGTCACGTGACCCCGCTCCGTTATGTTACGTTATTCCGCCGACATGTCGAGCATGGAGAGCTTAAACACTGACACACCTGAGCAACAAGAGCAGCTTGTACCAAAGAAAAACGCAGTCTCCCTCATTTGGACACATTTTGGCTTCAGAAAGGATGACATCGAACAAAATGAAGTCAGATGTAGACACTGTAGAAAAACAGTTTCGACGCCCAAAGGCAACACCACCAATTTGTTTCAACACTTGAAGCACAATCACATTACTGAATATGAACAGTGCATGGCTTAAAAAAAAACAAAAAGAGACTGACAAGCGCCCAGCAACAAGTGCCTCCGCAAAGCAGATGTCGATAAACCAAGCGTTCACAAATGCCACACAGTATGAGAAGAGTTCAAGAAGATGGAAAGAAATAACTGACGCTATTTGTTATTACATCGCAAAGGATATGACTCCCTTGGCTATAGTGGAGCGAAGCGGGTTTAAACACCTCGTTAAAACTCTCGACAGAAGATACACTGTGCCATCGCGATCACATTTTTCTAAAACTGCGCTGCCAGACATGTACAAGACATGTTGTAAAAATGTAGCTGCTGAACTGAAAAATGTTCAACGCTTTGCAGCCACATCTGATCTCTGGTCAAGTAGGACGATGGACCCATTCTTGAGCCTTACTTTGCACTACATTGACGATGATTGGCAGCTGCACCAGAGATGCCTTGAGACGGCATATTTTCCAGCCAATCACATGGCAGATATGATTGCGCAAGGTCTGAAAGATATGCTTTCTGAATGTTGACCTCACGGAAGAAAAACTTTCAGCCATTACAACAGACAACGGTGCTAATGTTGTCAAAGCTGCTGCGCTTAATGGATGGTTACGGCAGCAGTGTTTTGGACACCGCCTACACCTTGCAATTGGTAAGTACACGTCAGCTTAATTAAATATAATGGCATAAAAGTAAAAGAGGTCATTAGGAAGCTTTTTTAAAGGGAGTGAGGCAACACCTTCAGCAAGTTCAGCTACACCCACTCTGTCACTTCAGCAATCGCTAGAAGTAGAGATAAGCAGCTATTTGGTGTCCCCCATGCTGGATAGTGAGGCAAATCCACTGGACCGGTGGAGGAAGCATCATGTACACTTTCCCACTCTAAGTAAGGTGGCAAAAAAGTATCTCTGCATACCAGCTACTAGCTCCCCATCAGAGCGGGTTTTCAGTTCGGGCGGAAACATTGTTACATGCCTCAGGTCCTGCCTGAAACCTGAAAAGGTTAACATGCTCGTGTTTCTTAGTAAGAACTTAGAGTAAATTCATGTTAATATAGTGACATGACAAGATCGCTAAGATCACCTCATGCAACAGTGTTTAGAGAGTTCTATTTTCATTACAACATTAAAATATTTGTTTACAGAAGATGCAAGAAATGCACTGTTTAAAATATTATTTACAGGATATATAAGAGTTATTTTATTTAGAAGAGATACTGTTTATTTTCTACTTTTAATAAGAAAAACATTGAAAATAATTTATTTTGTTTCCAAAAGTGCAAGTTATTTATTTTTACTTTTTTTATAAGAACAAAGTGACTGTTCGTTTTAGGCAATGTGTGCTTTAATTTCAGTTGTTCAACATTGATGTTCAATAAATAATCACAGATAGAAGTTAGTGTGTTTCCTTCAATTATTTTAAAATCAAGTAATGCACCCTTCATTCAAAAATCTCTCACTTGTAATATGTGAGCATATTAACTGTACAAAACTTGTCAGTGAACTATGAGGGCAAAAAATAAATAAATAAATAAAATAATCGTTCATTAATCGTAATCGAGTTAAAATGTTCAATTAATCGAGATTTTGATTTTAGGCCAAATTGCCCAGCCCTACTCTTGATTACCTCTTACCTCTGCACCAGCCAAGCAGACACGTCGACTTTCTGTCGATTGATATTTATGCTTGGGTTTTTACTCATTGATGGCAATATGTAAATTGAATGATTTCTTTTTCTTTGGTTATATTCTTAAATTAAAGTGCACTTGTTTTGTTATACTGTACCTTTTGTGAAAGTATTTATTTGATATTTGGACTAAAGTCTTCACACATTATACGGGCCTGTATCGAAGGAGTGACACTTCATAGGAGTGACATAACAAAGAAGTGACATTTTATTGGAGTGACATAACGATGGAGTGACAAATTTTGATTAAAATTTTATTTAAAAAAAAAAACAATAATTATAAAAATTAAGATTTTATTAAAAAAAACTAGAACCACTGAATTGTTAATATATTTTAAACTTGTTTACAATTCTTGTTCTCCATCACTGAAATTATCTTCCACCTCATAGTTGTTTACATTTCTTGAACTGAAGTGCAAATTGTGCGCAATTCCACGAAGGTATTCATCGAGAGGGACGGTTCCATGTCTCCTGACAACAGTTGCAAGCCTCTCTTCCCTCTGGATTTATTCTTTCTGGTTATCACTCTTTTGAAATTTATATCTGAGGTTTCACTCCTATTTATGTCACTCCTATGACACGTCACTCCTTTTAATAGGACCACATTATAGACTTCATATCATTATTACTATATGTAATTTTGTAGCTTTAAATTACAAACAAAGCACCAATTTTACCCTAGTTAAATTTAAGATAATTTGGAAAACGAGAATATAAAGCATGCTGTGTCATTCATATATCCATTTGGTGAATGCATTCATGGTGTTCATTGTTCCTGGTTTTTTGAGTCTAACCAATGTAACCTTAGTTTATGAACCACTCCTATAAGGGCTAGCAGTCCATCACTAGACAAGCGAACAATTAATTTACAGTAATTAATCTTATAGTTTGGTGGTTGAAATGGTTAAATTCTTTATGGGTGTTTTTAAACCATTTAGCCTTTTGTTGTTGTTAATGGTTCAATCCCTTCAATCGGCTCTTATATTGTATCGGATTTCATTGTGTGAACAAAGATGGCCATAACTTCATTCCCCTTTGCAATAGCTTACCCTGGTGATCAAAAAATTCTACCGGGTAAAACAATTGAGAGCTTTACCCATCTCCTAGCATCCACATTTTTTTTTCGGTCTTGGTTAATATCACAATTCTTGTAAAACTCCATTTTTCAAGTTAGACTTGTGGTCTTTTTACTAGTGTTTTCTTCAGTAAATTATTTGGACTTTTTCAGAGAGGCTATCATTTTAGTGAGTGTATATACTATCTCATGTAAATATTTATTGACTAAATCATAATTTAGCTCCCCTTACTCCCTCTCAGCCACTACGAGTTGTGATACTGTGCAGTTTCGCTGTATGGCTTCTGGATCTTGCATTCCCCTATCTTTTAAGTGTGACCATGAAGATGATTGTGGTGACAACAGTGATGAAGAACACTGTGGTAAGCAACCCAAAATCCATGTACTGATTGACTTCAGCCATTCACAAAAAAAATAGACAAACGCACAAATAGAATCTTTAAAAATCTTTTTTTTTTATTTTTTAAACAGCAAGCCACACGTGTGCTGCAGATGAATTCATGTGTGACAGTGGAATCTGCATTCGTAAAACCTGGCGCTGTGATGGAGACAATGACTGCAGGGACTGGTCAGATGAAGCCAACTGCACAGGTTGAATTTAAGATCTTTTTTTGTCCTTCTGCTTTGTACTACTATAATCTGAAAACGTTTAAACCGATTGACACTTTAATGAAGTGTCAGTGTCTAGATTCATTTATGTTTAAATGTTATCATATTTGTTTTTGTATTTGAAGGCACACTTAATCCTGATTTAGTATGCCATGCAGATTCATGTAATGTCCAAAAATCATTTTTGGATTTAATTTCTGACTTTTCTTTTCAATTTGAAGTAATCAAAAAACTGACTAGGAATGTGACCATGGTTCACTTGTTGTGTGTATTAATGTTACACCTACATGAGTAGTTTACACAGGGTGTGGTACAACTTTACAAAAATTAAAAATGTTGCAGATTGCATGAGCCAGTTTAGTATAGTTTATCTCATCCTTATTGAGGTAAAATGAAAATACTTGCTGCTGTTTGTCTTGCTTTCCACTCAGTAATTTTTTTCTTTTCAGTTTTATAGATTCTTATTTATTTTTTTCTCTATTTTGCCCCATTTCTTTCTCCGTACTTTCTCCAGTTTTCTTTTCACTATTTTCTATCATATTCTTCTCTTTTCATTTCAAGGAGCTCACATTGTTCTGCTGTCTCTCTGTCATTTGTTTCTCCTCTCTCATTTGCCTTATCCTTCCAACATCCCGTATTTTAATATTTCTTCTACCAGTCTTACAAAATCCTGTTGCCCTGCTTTTTTATTTCTTTATTTTTTCTTTTCAACGGCCTTCTCTCTGCATGTTTTATTACTTTTTTGTTTTCCTCTTTTCACCTCTAATTGTCATCACTGTTGGTTTTTTTTGTGTTTTACTGATTCTCTTCTCCCATATTTGTAGTGAGCAATCACACTTGTCTTTCAAGAAGCTTTCAGTGCCAAACAGGCCACTGCATCCCCAGTCGCTGGGTGTGTGACGGAGATGATGACTGTCAAGATGGATCGGATGAAGATGCCAAGCAGTGTGGTGAGGACCTACTACTTGAATGATATATAGTGAGAATATCATTGCCAGTTTTGTGGATAAGAGAGGCTCAAGCAAAAGGTTCCTTTTATAGTGATAATGTTGTTAGTTTGCTTTTGTGTCAGAAGAAAAATACAAGTCTTGTAATAGGTACAAAAATACCAAAGACAATTAGAATCGGAAAATCTGAGCAAAGTTTTGATTTATGTTAATTTAAGACCAGGTTGCTTTAATGTAAAATTATTATTAGAACATAATTCACAGTTTTAGAATAAAGTACCCTCAGTACGTGGTCACACTCATCTTTGCTAATTTCATAGTTTGCTCAATGCTTCACTAACTTTAATAGAGACTTTTGGAATAGCCATCCTTTAATGCAAGACATTTTCCAATCCCTTATTTAACAGGATTATGCTTATTGGGTGCCATTCTTGGCTAAAACATCACCCACTGCAAAACTAGTCTGCTTGGAGTGTTGCATCATTTTACAGTATTTTAGACCATTACATCATGTTTTCTTTAGAGCCACTTTTCCTTCATGAGTACACATTCTCTGCATTTATTAAATGTTACTGTACTGAAATAATAATAATGGCTTAAACTTTTACAGATAGTAAGCAATGCAATGGTTTCTGGTGTAACAGTGGGGCATGCATTCCAGCCAACAAACACTGTAATGGCATTGAAGACTGTCATGGGGGTGAAGATGAGCTTAATTGTGGTATGTATACATGTAGAAATTGTGTACCATATTAATTTGTTGTGTTCATTTATGAACCTGTTTACCTGCCACACCTTCCTTCTAAACTCCCAACTTTCCAGCAGTTCTTTAAAGTAAGGTAACAGTTACAAAAAGAAAATTGTTTAGAGTTTGTTTTTGTAACCAGACTCCGCTAAAACAGTAAAGTGCTCTGACATTTTAGATATTATAGCAAAACTTAAATTAATCTATGAATATAAATTTCACGTTCTTTTAGACAGAAGAACATTTATCTCAGACATGCTATAGTACATGGAGCACACCACATATTCTAAGTCTGGAAGTAAAATTAACTATTCCTATCTAAGGCAACCAGAAAGTATTTAAATGTGCATTTTCAACATAGATTGTTTTTATATGCTTAATATATAAATTAGAATGAATGACTATCAAAGATAGATTATAAGCAATGTGTGTGCAATAGCTATAACATAGGTCTAACAAGCCTACACTGCAATAGCTAATGTATATCATTTTACATAACTGTAGTACCTATAAAATGCATTGTGTGTATATTCCAGCATATGGCACACTGCAAATGTTAGCACTGTTGCAGAAATATTTAACCATACATAAATAATTTAAAAAACTTCAATAGTACATTGTAAGAACAAATGCTGCAATACAGTATACTGTATCTCTATGCATAAATTTGGGTACATTTTGCCGTTAAGCTAATCATTACCATTTCTTCTTAGATCCCTTATGCACCAGGTATATGGACTTTGTGTGTAAAAATCGACGACGGTGTTTGTTCCAGTCAATGGTATGCGATGGGGTTAAACATTGTGAGGATGGCTCAGATGAGGATCCAAACTTTGCAGGCTGTCGTAAGTTTCCTTGTACAACTCTTTTGCTAGTCATTTGGGCCACTGAAGTGATATTGAATTGGGAAGTTAAATATTTTCTAAGCCTGGTTTCCTCAACTTTACACAGCTTACATATGAATATTATAACTGATACAGTATTAAATACTGTTAATATTGTTAATGGGGTGCAAAATTAGGTGGAACTAATAGCAACTTTTTTCTGTATATTGACAAAAAAAAATTCTTTTTGTATTGGACAGTTTAAATTAAAGGTAAACTCTGATTAAAATGGCAACAATTGTAATGAAAATGTTCTGTGGAGGAATAAAAATGTTTTCTAATTTTTTAACTTCTGTATGGTTATATAATGAACAATTTTTTATTTGACTTGATTTTTAGATATTCCTAACATTCAGTTCAATTCATTTTACTTACATAATGCACATTTAAGCAAAGAATGGTGTCCAATTTTTTTAAATGTAATATGAAAAATGCGCAATAAATGCAACACATTGTGATGTAACAAACTGAGAAACTTAATGCAATATGTTTATGTCTGCCACACTCAGGGAAAGGATAGTTTCATTTATACACAATGACAATGTCATTGAGATAAAAGACACCTGAAAATGTACTCACTTCAAGTTAAACCGAATGCCTCAATGGACATGAGAAATAATAATGGTAAATCAAACTGAACCCTTTACTATAATTAATTAAATAACAGTTTAGAGTAATATGAAATTACCTCCATCTCACATCTAACAAGGGTATGCTATGCTAAAATAATGATTTTTCTGCCTTTGTTTAAATGCTGATATTACTATAGCATTCTGTAATACTGGTAACCAGACTGTAGAAGATTTTTGATGCCCATTAATAAAGGCTCTTCCTCCTACAGTAGTGTTTTGTTTATCCTCTCATTATTAAGAGGCCTGTGTCTTGAGATTGTAATGTACTCAGTAGAATATAGGCACTAATGATTGCTGTATGGCAGGCATGCGCAACCTTTCCGCTATTGACGGCCGCACTACAGACTTTTTACTTTAATAACGGCCGCACTACAGACTTTTTACTTTAATAACGGCCGCCAGTAAGTCCAAGTAAACTTAATAATGTTTTATGATTTATGTAAAAATTTACAGATTACACATTAAAACAGAGTATGATATATCTGACAATATTCAATTTACTGGTCTACATATGTAAAAAAATGTCTACGAAACGTCATATAGGACAAAAAACCTTTACAGCAATTGTTTCAGGAAGTTTGGAAAACATCGCCATTAATGGCTTCCTTGCTCTTGCATGTTTGCAGACAGACTTGCAAAGTCAGGGGACTCGCTGGAGACCATTAGCCGTATTCCAGACTCTAGATTGCTGTCTACCAATCGGGTTCGGTACTTGTTTTTCAGATATTTCATTCTGGAAAACGCTGCTTCGCACATATGATGACCGTTTGCTAATGGCGATAGGCAGTGTATGGACTTAGCCACAAGGCCGTACAGGCGTACACTCCCATTTCCTTCTCAGTTCCATATTGGCTAGCCGCTAGTCACGTGACTTCAAATGTACTCCTGGGTGTCAGCCCATTTCAACCGAACTAAATATTCAAGTAAGCAAATCGGCTTTCGGCGTCACCATACCGACCCGGCCGACAAAGATTCCGCGGCGTTGAGACCCCTTACTCGCTGGAGTCCAGAGACCCTACACCTGCACGGCCGCCATTACGTACACTTTAATATACACGTCCACGGCCGCCAAAGTCCTTGCCCACGGCCGCATGCGGCCGTACGGCCGCAGGTTGCGCACAGCTGCTGTATGGTAAGGGGGAGCTAATACATTTACAAAGTTTTGTGAAATTGGAGAATTTAAACTTAATTGGAAGCTATTGAAGTGATTTAAGAACAGTTGTTAGATAGTCCTTGTTATGATCCTTGCAATTAACAGTAGTGTAGTAAGTTAACTGAGTTTCTCTGTCTAGTAGGTCTCTTGACGGCAATATATGAGACACTTCCATTGGTGTCTACTTCAGCATTAGCCACTGGGCTTCAGGGACTAGACAGACACCTCTTAATTCAGTTGGGCTGTAGCTATAAAAAACAGTAAAAAATAACTTAAACAACAGGACTGGTATCAGTAGATCCTATGCTTTTCACTAAAGTTATGGGTTGTTACAGTTTGATTTTGGCTGCCTCTTGACTGCCGATCATGGCCACTTACTCCTCCACATTTACCAGTCTTGTCTATATCTGCTGTCAGCAAACATCTACAGTGTCTGATCAAATATTTTGCGTTTGCTGTGACATTATCAAACTCAGAGACCTTTTTGACTACACGTGTACCAGATTCAGATGTCTTGATCCCCAGCTTCATCGTGTTCTGGCATAACCAAAGTTCCTATGGAGGTATTGCCTTAAGAAGGGGGCCCGAGTTGCCTCGATAGCTTACATATTGTAATCTTTTTAAGAGTCATTTTGCTTGACTTCTCATTACATCCATAACCGCTGACACGGTACAGAACCCTAGTATTTCAAGGAGACCCAAGTTATTTTCCTGTCTTGTAAAGGTGAAGTTGTGGAAGAAAATTTAATACATACAGGCACACACCCCCAAACCCCCCCCCCCCAAAACTGGAATGCCCCGATTTAAGCAAAAAAACACAGGCAGGAGAGAGCGTCAATCGTTATTCTTCATCTGAATCTTTAAAGAGTTAACAAGTGTATTACATGTTAGCCACATGCTAGTCACATTGCTACAAGGGAAAAAATGTACTCTGCGCTATATTTATACAATTCATTGATTAGGTCACTGTTCTTTAAAAGGAGTTCATTACAAATTCAGAAAACTTTTAACATGATTGGTTACACCTAGTTGCTAACAGGACATGCACTACTTGATTGATAGTCCTGTTTGTTTAGGATGTATGTGACTTTATAAAAATGTATATTTTACATTTTTATTTTTAGGAGCTGTGTGAACCTCAAGAAAAAGGAAAAAAGAGCAATGGCCTATATAAATATATTTAATCCAGCTTGGTACAAAACAGGTTAACACATTTTATCATAGTGAATAAAAATAACAGCGTCAGCTTTTAAGCATAAGCTTAGAAGGATATGAGACTCAGACACATGCCAGGTGCACACATAGAGCAGGGTTCAAATTTAACTCTTACAAAGTAAACCATTGCCATCTCATCTGGTGTGTGGTTAGATCCCTTTCCTCATGGAGCCAAAGTCGTGATGCAGAAGCACAGTGAAAAAATTGCAGAATAGTGTCAGAGCAAGGACACACCCTTGCTTCACCGCACTTGGGCTCTCAAAGGATTCATAGTTACTTCCATCGTACTGCACTGTCCCTCTCATGTGAACATGTTCCTCCTTTTTGTTAAGTACCCACTAAATTAAATTCCTCCAATATTTTTCCATAGTGACTTGACTGTCTAAAATAGAAAAACCCACAATCTGTGCCACTGCAATAACAGTTTTGTAGGCAATCTGACAAGCATAAATTGCAAAAACCTGATGAAAAAGGCATGGTGATGCCACTAACGTGTTCCTTTTATTCTCAGCTAGTGTTTGCGGAACAATTTGCCCCATACTCTTAAGTTATGCATGGTCCCAGCAAGCTGTCTCACAGTGCAGACTGTGAGTTTCTGGCAAATGCACGATGATACTGATTGGATATTAGGAAGCTGTAGTGTATGGCTTGTGGTTTTTTTTAAAAAATGAAATCCAATTCTTTTTTTTTTTTTTTTTTTATGTCTGGTCATCCTAATTTGTATCATTATTGTTAATAATTTTATGATACTTTAACTCAGCGGCAATTGAATATGATTTTGCAGATGCATATGAATTTTCTTCCAAGAATTTCTTCAGTCTCCAACAATGAAGCAGCAACATCTCTCTGAGAGAAAAACTTTTTCTCTTGTGGTTTGCTGCTGTTCTCAGCATCTCCTTCACCAGCTGACATCTCGAACCAGTTGTTTCTCAATTGCTTCTTGTGTTTGTTTTTTGGTATCTTGGTCACAAAATCGATCTTTGTATCATGGATCAAGGATAGTAGATAGTATAGTGACTCGGAGAATGCACCACTGAAATGTTTTGTGACAGCCTCCAAAAGTGTGGTTTTCACCATCTGAACTCCATAATGTTTAAGCGCTTCAACAGATGGAATCACATTCACAATTGTAGATGAATTCATGTTTATGTTTTTCGTAAGTTACTCGAATGGTTCAAGTAATCATGTTTTCCACAAGTGCCAGCAAGAGTGCTCTTCTGATCAACCAGATTTTTCAGCATATAATGCATGCTGTTCCAACGAGTCGGCACGTCCTGCTAAAGCATTCTTGTTGGGGTACCAAGGTCTGTTTGTATGTCTCTTAGCCTTGAAATAGGGAGCCGTGAGTGCTTAAAATGAGTAACTATTTGCCTCCCAATGGCAAAATAGTCGGAGATGCTTCTCTGGCTCAGTAAACCTTCATTTACAGCAAGCTGAAAACTAAGCTGCATGGCTCACAAACTTTTAATGCCACTTTATTGTATAGCTTTTGCCATATTGTGAGCATTGTCATGAAGCACAACTTGCACATTACTTTTTGAAATGTTCCTCTTTGTTAACATGGAATCGAAAGCTTGTGCAATGAAAATTCCAGAATGAGAACCGGAGAACTCATTAGCATGCAACAGCACTCTTTTTGCCTCAAAACTTTCGTCAATCCCGTGTGCCATTAGACTCAACATGCTCATGGGGCTGACTTCTAAGCTCCACACATCTGTAGTGAAGCTAATGCTGGTGACGTTGTTTCTTAAAAGTTTGTGGATATGTGTCGCAATCACATCATATAATGCAGGCAGTGAGACATCTGCAAAGTATCGTTGGCTTGGAAGAATATATCAATGTTCTAAATGATGCAGCAGCCGACCAAGTCTCTTGTCCTCAGCGAGGGAAAAAGGTTTGTCATTGAGTGCAATCTTTTCCATTATTTTAGTAGTTATACTTTTAGCTCCAGTGCTGTCTTGAGGAAATGTCTTAACATTTTGAAGGTTTTGCTGTATGAGGCTACCTCTAGTGAGCCCAGTAGCATCTGATTTAACTTTCGTTTTGATAGCATTAGTTGCTAAAAATTCTGTGTATAATTCGTTATGATGGTTCTTCAGATGGGTAATTAAATTTGTGGTATTGAAAGATTTAATTCTGCAGCCTCCTCGTATTATCTCATTTTTTCAGGTAAAGCAGATAGCAACTCTGTTGTCTTCCTTTTTCGCAGTAAAAATATGACCACATGTCTGACATGCTGCTTTACTAACGATATCTGCCCAATGACTAAACAATGTGCATAGTGCTCCTGTCAGCAAAACTAGGAAACCCCGTGTTTTTGTGAGCACAAGGGGCTGTGCTTACATGCATGTTTTTCTGCAGCTTAATGTCTCCCTCACCGAACAATGACAGTAACATTTAATTCTTTAATGAACTGACAATGTTGACAAGCCCAAATTATATCAGTTGGCTGTATTGGTTAAAATGTACACATCTGTCGTCATTTTTAATGAACATTGGCCGATAACAATACAGTTCCTGATATATCGTGCATCTCTGACAAAAGCATCTTAGCAAGCCCTTACTGGTAGAACTGAAAAAAACACACATGTAAATTACATAGACTATGTGCCTCTAATTCTCTCTGTAAAATACACAGATCATATTGTCTATGCCACAATCATCCGCATGTCCAATGGTTCTTTTCATTGTACATACAAAGTACAATGGAGTCACAAATGCAGCCCTTCTTCTTTGTTGACATTATGAAAAGCCTGTGGCTATCATGCTCTTTTGAATCCATAAATCTCTCTGTTGGGGCCATGTACACCTATATTCTGAGCACGCACATCGTGGCATGACAATTGGACTGAATGTGTTCATATGGTGTGAGCACATTTACGACTGTTGATTATATTGTCTAGCGAGAGTAGGCATTTGGCCGTGATTTGTAAAAATTGCAGTGTATGGCTAGTATGAGACCACTGTGAAAGAATGAGAATGTGGGAGTTCAGTAGGGGATCGGTTTTCAGTGACACAATTTGGAACAGGAGGTTGATAGAGCGGAACTGATAACCAAGATTTGAGTCAATACTCATCTAAGATTGCCAATAGCTTACTGCAAAACACGGTGCTTGCTAAACATTCAGCTTTGCTTCTTCCTTGAAGTATACCAAACTTCCCTTTCCATTTTATAGTGTGATCAAGTATGTTTATTTCCATGCAGAACATTGCGCCATCTTTATTCATCTGTCTCCCCTATTAGTTACTGGTGCTATTCACTTGGACCATCAATCACCTGTGCTGCATTCTTCACTTGCATAAAGCCTAATGTTTAGAGCAGCAAATAGCTTATATACAGTATTAGCATCATATTAATCCATATCGACCAATAAATTTCAGCAAATTAATTTTTTTCTATTAATGGCACCAAATTTCAATTAAATCCATCAAGGCGTTTTTGCAGTATTTATTTTTTCTGTTGTGTTGATTAATTCTCAGCTGCCTAAATATGGATACAGTGATACCTTGAGATACAAGTTTAATTCGTTCTGTGACCGAGCTCGTAAATCAAAATGCTCTTATCTCAAATCAATTTTCCCCATTGAATGAATTGAAATGCCATTAATCCGTTCCGGACCCCCAAAAAACACTGCAATTTTTTTGTTACATGTTTTTAAATAAGAAAAATGTACTTATAAATAATGAATATTGTATAAAAACACAATACAATAGAATGTACTGCAATAAACTGGTTTTATTAAGTACAGTACAGTATAATGTACAGCATTTACCTTGGAGATCAGACGAGTTGAAGATGCTTACGGAGGTGGTGGAGAAAGGCTGAACTGAATGCTGTTCACTGATTTTTGCTCTTTTCGCCGCACCTTCCTCACTTTCATCTGCAGGGGTTTTTGAAAAAAAACCTGTCCAATGATGTCCATTTCATCCTCCCTTTCAGAATGTTTCTAAAATGCTTCATGCAAGTGTCATTAAATAGCGCAGTCACACGCCCAGTTTAAACTTTTTCTGGGTGTTTCATTTGAATAAAGTCTGAAAGTTTTTCCCACATTCCCATTATCTCACTTGTAGAGATAAGTGACGCGGAGGAGGCGGAGGAAGTTATTTCCTGCTAAACCTCCATGTGCCGCTGTGTCTGTAGCTTCTTTAGCTCCTCCGTTGTCAGTTCCTCAGAGTGCTCCTCGATGAGCTCATTGATGTCACCTTCATCCATGTCCAGGCTTGCTGGGGGATGTATCCTTCGGCCGCTATTACTCCTGCAAAAGTTTTGAGGTAATCCTCAGCTGCCTTCATATCCTCGCTCGCCGCCTAACCATGCCTGACAACGGAGTGAATGCCGGTCCTCTTTTTAAAATTCTCGAACCAGCCCCGACTGGCTTTAAACGGCTCGCCCGATGCCAAGTCTGTCGAAGTGCCTGGGGTCTGCTGCTGCAAATCAGCATAAATCGCTCGTGCCTTCTCGCAGATTATAGCCTCCGTCACGGTATTTCCTGCGAGCTGCTTTTCCGTCAACCACACAATCAGCAGCTTCTCCATATTTTCATGGATAGATGTCCGCTGTTTAAAAATGATTTTAACGCCCTTGGCTGGTGTGTTAGCCTTTATTGACTTCTTCTGCTTCAATATGGTGCAGATTGTAGAAGTGCTACGCTTGTACTGCTTCGCCAAATCAACTACACGCACACCTTGCTCATGTTTTTCTATAACTTCTTCCTTTAATTCAATGCACATCATCCACTTCTTCTTCTCTGCACTGTCCTTCGCACTCACTTTCTTCGGACCCATAGTTGGAAAAACAAAAGTTTTACAAAATAACTGCGAGCACAACACTGAGGCTTCCACTGCGAGCTAACTGCTTAAAGTGAATGAGTGAGACACGGGATGTTGCGCCGTTCACTGTGGTGAGCTGCACGAACTAGCGGTGGGGTGGGGTATCTGAAGCTGGCTCTTAACCCAAATTTTAGCTCTCAACTCAAAGCAAAAAATCGGCCAAAAGACTGCTCGTATCTCAAAAAACTCGTTAGTTGGGACACTCGTAAGTCAAGGTATCACTGTATATGAAAATTTCGTTTGTTGGTGGAAGCTTACTGACAAATTTTTTACTTTTTAAGTAAACAGGAAATAGTGTTTTTGTTGATGAGTGAGTGAATTAACTTTTTATTTTATATATGCAGTATATATGCTATATATATATATATATATATATATATATATATATATATATCATATATACTAGCAAAATACCCACGCTTCGCAGCGGAGAAGTAGTGTGTTAAAGAGGTTATGTAAACATATTTATACATATACATATCTACATATACACATATCTACATATACATAGTGCATTGTAACACGGACTGTGATTGTTACATGGGAGGGAGACGACAAATCACAGCTTCCCGCTTTCTAATCGGGCCTGTGATTGGTGCTTTGACTGATGCCCAGATCTCACAGTATCTCCCCTTAGGAGAGGCGTTAGGCAAGTGTAATTGAATAGCGGTGGTGCAAGTTTAGCTTTACACCTGTTTTTAAGGCTTATTGACTGAAAGGGGCTTTCATGAAAAAAGTTAGGGCTTTGCTACAGGATACACCCTCCACAAGTTAAGGAAGTAAAAATAAAGGTATATATTTCTGTTTTATTTAAACCTTTTAAGTTTGTATGTGGGTGGTATGGTGGTGCAGTTAGAGGGTGCCAGTTAGGAGACCCGGGTTCGCTTCCCTGCGTGGAGTTTGAATGTTCTCCCCGTGTCTGTCTGGGTTTCCTCCGGGTACTCCGGTTTCCTCCCACAGTCCAAAGACATGCAGGTTAGGTGCATTGGCGATTCTAAATTGTCCCTGGTGTGTGGGTGTGTGCACCCTGCGGTGGGCTGGCACCTTGCCCAGGGTTTGTTTCCTGCCTTGTGCCCTGTGTTGGCAGGGATTGGCTCCTGTATTTAGGATATAGCGGGTTGGATAATGGATGGATGGACATTTGTATGCATAGCCCCATTTTCCCGTTTTCGTTTTTTTTCTTTCTTCAGTAATATTTCAGCAAACCCGGAGCTTGTCAGTTCAAATCCTGGTACTGACACCACTGTGTGACCCTGAGGAAGTCACTTCACCTGCTTGTGCTACAAAAAACAAAAGTAATGTAACAAATTGTACCTCAGATGTTGCAAGTTGCTGGAATAAAGGCATAAGTCAAATAGATAAATATGTATTATACACATAGGAACTATTAATTTATTTTCAGTTAAGTCATCTGCAGCAAACCTTTATAAATGAGGGTTTCTCCTTTTTAGATAGTGCAAACTGTTTCTTCTTCATTGAGGTTTTCTCTTGGAGAGCTTTTTTCATTTCATTGAAAATTAAAGCAGCAGCTGCCAAAATATGTAGCTTTCTTATTAATTTTTCAACATTGTGTAAAATAACTTTATAAAGTAACATAAAAAGTTTAAATACTGGTTATCCTTTTACACTAAAATATTACTAAAGAGATACAGAAAAGTAAAATGCATATGTTGTTTTTCTTTAAGGAGATTAAATATTACTGAAAGAAAGAAAAAAAACTAAAACAGCCAAATGGGGCTATGCATACGAGCTTAAAAGGTTTAAATAAAACAGAAATATATACCTTTATTTTTACTTCTTTAACTTGTGGAGGGTGTATCCTGTAGCAAAGCCCTAACTTTTTTCATGAAAGCCCGTTTCAGTCAATAAGTCTTAAAAACAGGTGTAAAGATATTGACAATAAGCTACGCAAACCCACCAAGACATGGAATTGTTTAAATCAAGGCGCGAGTCGAAAAACACCATCCCATACTATTAGTTAACGATTAACACATTTCTATATGTATTGTAAGCATACAATACAACTGATAATATGTTGCGCTTATTTATCTGGTGTACCGACATTTTTGCGCATTTAACGGCTGAAATCCAACGTGGTTTGTGCCCTTCAGAATGAAAACAGTTTGCATTTACCTTTATAATAAAAGGCGAGCTTTTAAGCCTGAGAAATCACCCCGTAAATGCACACGTTTAATTGCACATGTGTTAATATGTATGCTTACACACTGTTTCTTCTTCATTGAAGTTTTCTCTAGTATGTAGATCGGGGTAATTACATTCACGGCATTCGCAGTCTGAATCACAATCTGATTGTATGGGTGGTTACCTACCAGGTAACGCTTATGGTTGGCCAGCAAGTCGGCTAACATCAGCCATGGTGCCTTCAGTTGTGAGAAGCAGATCATAGAATGGTTCAAAATAGTTTACTGTCAAATAATGCAAAGAGTACGCGACACGTGTTTCACCCTAATTCTTGGCTCATCAGGCGTAAGGCAAGTGTAATAATAATAATAATTCATTACATTTATATAGCGCTTTTCTCAGTACTTAAAGCGCTGTCCACACAGGGAGGAACCGGGAAGCGAACCCACAATCTTCCACAGTCTCCTTACTGCAAAGCAGCAGCACTACCACTGCGCCACCTGTGAGGACAAGTGTAATTGAATAGCGGCGCATCATTGAATAGCGGCACTGCAAGTTTAGTTTCTTTTCGATAAAGTCAGATGTTAGGCAAGTGTCATTGAATAGCGGCGCGTCATTGAAGAGCAGCACTGCAAGTTTAGTTTCTTTTCAATAAAGTCAGGCGTTAGGCAAGTGTTATTGAATAGCGGCGGCGCTGCAAGTTTAGTTTCTTTTCAATAAAGTCAGGCGTTAGGTAAGTGTCATTGAATAGTGGTGGAGCTGCAAGTTTAGTTTCTTTTCAGTAAAGTCAGGCGCGCTTTGCAGCGGCGAAGTTCTGCTTTTAAATTTTTATTAAGAAGAAAAGAAAACCTTTTTTAAACTGAGGGAAAATATACCAATAACAATTTGTTAAGGATCTGTTTTTTTGTGAAGCTGCCTTTACACAGCCTGTCTGCTGTTTTATAAACGAACGCCATATAAGGCCGTCCTTTCTCCTTCAGTCAGTTCACGTGATTTACGTGTGAGGCGTGATGACGCGATACGCAACCCCCGCAACCCCGCCTCCCACGGCCAGCGAGCTGCCGTCCATTACTGTATATGGACAAAAAAGAGGTTCCAGTTATGACTGTTACGCTTTGAATTTTGAAATGAAATTTGCCTAACTTTTGTAAGTAAGCTGTAAGGAATGAGCCTGCCAAATTTCAGCCTTCCACCTACACGGGAAGTTGGAGAATTAGTGATGAGTCAGTCAGTCAGTCAGTCAGTCAGTGAGGGCTTTGCCTTTTATTAGTATATATATATATATATATATATATATATATATATATATATATATATAGAAAGGGTAATTTGGAATTTGGTCTCTAATGTGTACTAATATGAAATAATATGAAGTCTAACAGTTGCTACTTTGTGTGGGAATAGGTGAAAATGCCATTTAAAAATGATTTCTAACAGTACATAGGTTATGCTGCCACTTGATGGCTGATGCAAGAAAATAAGGAATTACAGTATATAAAGCTGTTAACATTGAAATTGTGTTTATTGGAAGGTATTGTTAAATGTTAAGCATGCTCTTCCATTCACTTATATTTGACTTGTTAAATATATTTATATTTCTTATGACATGTGTGGCTTTTTTTTCAGATTTAAATGCTGATTGCTATTGGTTTTTTATAAATTTTCACTCTACACTTTTTCTACAGCCACAACCCCCGAGTTTAGGACATGCGATTCTCAGAGTTTTCAGTGCTTAAGTGGGTTGTGCATCAGCATGGAATGGAAATGTGATGGCATGGATGACTGTGGAGATTACTCAGATGAAGCAAATTGCGGTGAGTCATGAGTTTACAAGTGTTTTACAGTGTTCTTTAAGGAAAAATAATACATCTCTAGCCATTTTATACAGTGTATGTTTTTTTCATCTCTAGTTTATGAATTCACTTAATCCAGTAATGGGCCATCTATCCTGAGTGCAACTTTATATGTGAAATACACACATCGTAATTTAAATCAATAAAAGTGCACAAATATGCTCAATGGCCATTTATTAGATGCACTCCTTGTTGTATAGTCCTTATGGATTTTGGTCTGTTAACTTGAAAACTGTTAACTTGGCCTCACTCATTAGCAGTGTGTTTTGCCTACAGAACAGCTGCACACTAGATATTTTATTGTCTCTTTTTTTGTATACTGTGGAGATGGTAGTGCATGAAAAATCCCGGAGTGTGGCAGTTTCTGAGATGCTAGAATATTTTGACCATTAAATTTTTATAAGGATTTAAGGTAAAACAACAAAGTCTGGATGTGAAAAAGATTTTCATTTTCCAGTCTTAAATAAAGAGAAATGATACGGGAACACATTCAAGGTTTGAACATATTCATTAGAATTAATGCATTATCAAAGGTGGCTGTTTGTCTGAACCATATATATGTTTTTGCCAGTAATTAGTTTGTCAATGCACAGCAATATAGAGAAGGGTATTCTGTCATTCAAAAGTCTAGCACTTGAGGGAGGAAAGAAAAAGTTGTTTATGAGTTTGGAAATGCAGGCTATCTTACTCTGATGACTGTTTCCAGAGGCAGAGAAGGAGAAAGGAGAGACTGGCTCTGTCATTGAAAAATGTTAAAGCTGTAGTAACAATCATGTTTGCAAGAAACAAAAAGATTTTCAAAAAACAAAGTGATAAAAATATCTGAGTTATATATCTAAATAAATCCAGTTATGAGAACTGTAGAATTAACTAACAATGTAAAATACAGAAAGTAGTGATTAAAGCCATCAAAATATCTTCATAGACTCATATAAATACACAGAATTGTGTCTGTAATTAAACAAAAAAACTGACACTTTTAAAAGCTGATTCTGGCAACATCTCTTGCAAGTCGGGGACCTTTGCAAAACACTTGATCATACTGGTCTGGAATGCATTGTTTATTTTATAGAAGTAATCTGAATTCTGTGCTTAATGATACTTGTTTTTTTGAACCTACTTAATTTGATTCAAGGTTAGATTTCCTGAATTCATCTCTTGCTCTTGTTGGAGGCTTGCCTTTTCATTGGTAGACTGCTGACAAGGCTACAAAGTGCCTCCTCCCTCAGCATGCTAATGGACTTTCACACCCAGTTGAACTGCTTTGCTTTGAATCCTACTATTTGGATTTTGAGCACTTTTTTTCTCTCATGTTGCTAGTTTTCAAAGCAAAAAAATCTTGCTTATACAGATAATGATTTAGCAATAAAAAATACTTCCCACTTTCTCTTTGCAAGGAAATATACTGTATATGTAATGTTTACTTACTGAAATGCAGTGAGGTATCGTATAAAACATGATATTGAAATCAATGAAAATGTCTTACCAATTGGAAATTAGTATCACTTTGAAAAAATTGACACAAATTTAATAAAGAAAATAATACTTATCAAGCAAAAATACACTGACCATGTGTATTTTTTTCAAATATTCTACAACTAGTTCATTATGCATTAACTTGTAGGAATAATCTGATTTCCTTAGATTACATAGCTTGTTTTTTGTTCTGACATGCTTTGTGAATTGTGGGATATCATATGCACAAGAGTGTGCCCTTCTAAACTATGTCTAATGAATTCAGTTTGCTGCAGGTTGATCTAGATACTGTACAGTAAAACCCTGATTATCTGTCGGGGATCGGGACTTAGGCCATGACAGATAAGAGAAAAGACGGCTAATAGAACAGTTACTTTAAAAATTATATACAGTAGATTAGTTTAGCAAAGAGTTGTATTTATTCACATAAAAACTATATTGACAACATATACATTATTAACAAAATTAATTAATATATATAATATTGTAATGACCAATGTAATAAGCAAATACAACTTGGAGGTAGTGGAGTTTTCTATGCTTTACTTGGTCTTCATTCCATAACAAACGGTGCCCTTTCCTATACTCCATTGTCAGGGTTACAGAGCCCATCTCCAGAACAATAAAAGAAAACTTTTCCTATCAATAATTGTCTCCTGCCACTCATGTTCTGTCTTTTTCAATTCCGCTAACACTCCGCGTATTGTCTCCTGCTTCCTACTCAAAATACAGTTTGCCACACCTTCCTTTTTCTCCTAATTTCTCCTGCCGCTCATCTCCTAAGAGGTGTGTCCGCCCTTCACAGAACAGAAGTCATTCACCCAATCCTATCACTCACACAGCATTCCTCCCTTTCTGCTCCCACATAGCGCGTCACAAGCTGCCTGCACGTCACAACATATTAACAAAACATAACAGAATTTAAAAAAGAAAATTATCATGCTGAAGAACATTAACATTAATATACAATAACATTACCATCAGTGGTTTCCATTTTTGACGTTTTTCAGTTTTAATCGGCATCATGTTTTACATCGTTCACTGTTGTTCTTCCTGCTCCATAAATTGAAGCAAATTTTGAAGCGCTTTTGCCATTTCATTAAAGTTTAATATAATTTCAACACCACATGCATATGTTCATCAGCCATAACAATGTATAGTAGTTTAATTATAACAAAAGAGAAAGATCAGAAACACTATTAAAGCTGACACTATGATTTCAAAATGCAGCATGACACGCGGTGCTGGGGGAAAAACACTACGTGCTACCAAAATTATGCAGCAGTAGTAATAGGTAGACTCTTGACGTGCGCAATGTTTTTTTTTTCTGTCCTGAAGGTTAATCGAGAATGGGTAATCAAGGTTTTACTATACATTTCAAGGATTATTAAAGTAAACTTGGATACACCTGAACACAATTTGGAGTGACAGATCGAGGGCATGAATACTTATATAATATAAGAATGATTTCAGTTTTTGATTTTTATTAAATTTGTAAACCTTTCTGAAAACATGTTTGCATTTTATCATTATGGATTATTGAGTTTACATTGATGTGCAAAAATACAGAATTTATCCATTTAAAATTAAATCTATAATATAATAAAGTAGGACTGGGCGATATGGCTCAAAATTCAAATCACAATATTTTTGGAACAAATGTCGTTAAATGATATACATCAATAGTTTCTCCTATCCAGTTTTGCTTAAAAAAGAAGTCATGCAGTTATATAGTTCTTATATTTCATTATTTGGATCTAATTGCACAGTAATAATTTTATATGGTTTACTTTATAATAGCAAAGGCATAAGCAAAATATACACATTATCACCAGAAACGCATATAAAAATTAACATAAGAAATCCAATTTTCTGACCGTACTTGGCTAGTGTAGGAGTAGGTGCTTAAACTACTTCGGTAGTTTTTATTTTTAAGCTATGTTTTCTTAACAAATAAACCATGGCAAGAACAAGCATTCATGTGACTTTACGCATTCAGGCACGCATGTACACACATACACACACCCACACAAACCCCTTACTGATTGCTAGGTGGAACCAGTGACCAAAGCACTGTAGTCTGTTCCATTTGTTAAAAATCAACGGCTTTAATCACATTAGGAGTATTGTCTGTGGTAATGCAAATTTGTTGTGCATTGTGTAATTTCCACATTTTAACCATATCTCTGAGCCCCAGTGCAATCTTTTCTCTGGTATGATCATCTGACACATAGCTTGTCTCAAGACAGACACTGTTCATCTTCCAGTTCGCAATAAAATAGGCTCATGTACAGTTGCATGGTACGACTAGTCCACAGATCATATACAGGTGCTGGTCATAAAATTAGAATATCATGACAAAGTTGATTTATTTCAGTAATTCCATTCAGAAAGTGAAACTTGTATATTAGATTCATTCATTACACACAGACTGATGTTTAATCAAATGTTTATTTCTTTTAATTTTGATGATTATAACTGACAATTAATGAAAGTCCCAAATTCAGTATCTCGGAAAATTAGAATATTGTGAAAAGGTTCAATATTGAAGACACCTGGTGCCACACTCTAATCAGCTAATTAACTCAAAACACCTGCAAAAGCCTTTAATTGGTCTCTCAGTCTAGTTCTGTAGGCTACACAATCATGGGGAAGACTGCTGACTTGACAGTTGTCCAAAAGACGACCATTGACACCTTGCACAAGGAGGGCAAGACACAAAATGTCATTGTTAAAGAGGCTGGCTGTTCACAGAGCTCTGTGTCCAAGCACATTAATAGAGAGGCGAAGGGAAGGACAAGATGTGGTAGAAAAAACTGTACAAGCAATAGGGATAACCGCACCCTGGAGAGGATTGTGAAACAAAACCCATTCAAAAATGTGGGTGAGATTCACAAAGAGTGGACTGCAGCTGGAGTCAGTGCTTCAAGAACCACCACGCACAGACGTATGCTCAAGAACCACCACGCACAGACGTATGCAAGACATGGGTTTCAGCTGTCGCATTCCTTGTGTCAAGCCACTCTTGAACAAGAGACAGCGTCAGAAGCGTCTCGCCTTTGGACTGCTGCTGAGTGGTCCAAAGTTATGTTCTCTGATGAAAGTAAATTTTGCATTTCCTTTGGAAATCAAGGTCCCAGAGTCTGGAGGAAGAGAGGAGAGGCACAGAATCCATGTTGCATGAGGTCCAGTGTAAAGTTTCCACAGTCAGTGATGGTTTGGGGTGCCATGTCATCTTCTGGTGTTGGTCCATTGTGTTTTCTGAGGTCCAAGGTCAACACAGCCGTCTACCAGGAAGTTTTAGAGCACTTCATGCTTCCTGCTGCTGACGAACTTTATGGAGATGCAGATTTCATTTTCCAACAGGATCTGGCACCTGCACACAGTGCCAAAGCTACCAGTACCTGGTTTAAGGACCATGGTATCCCTGTTCTTGATTGGCCAGCAAACTCGCCTGACCTTAACCCCATAGAAAATCTATGGGGTATTGTGAAGAGGAAGATGCAATACGCCAGACCCAACAATTCAGAAGAGCTGAAGGCCACTATCAGAGCAACATGGGCTCTCATAACACCTGAGCAGTGCCACAGACTGATCGACTCCATGCCACGCAGTCTGTGTGTAATGAATGAATCTAATATACAAGTTTCACTTTTTGAATGGAATTACTGAAATAAATCAACATTGTCATGATATTCTAATTTTATGTCCAGCACCTGTATAGTGGAAAAAGTTTCTTACATTCTGTAGCTGTTTCAAAATTTATGAGTGTCTATGATGGCATGTTTTACAGAAGCGTGCTTTTTTGCGTTTTGAGCAGAGACCTTGCGAAGAATAATACATTCTTCATACTTTGTAACGTGTTTTGTTTTCAAATGCTTGAGTAGACTTGATGTGTTTCCTGCCTTCATTCCTAATCCTCTCTTGCAAAGTTTGCATATAACAGTCTTTTGTTTTATATTATTCTTCTTGAAGGCAAACCATTTCCAAAAACAATGGACATAACATTTGTACCTTTTTTTTTTTTTTCCTTGGCACTAAATCATTGCAGACAGTACTACCCATTTCTGCCTCCGTTTCAGTCATTGTTGCTAAGCAAGAGACAGGCTTTAGTTAGAATATATCTCAGTATAGAAAACCAACGTATTCTGCACTTTAAAAAAATCAATAAGATAGGCAGCTAGTTATAAAGCTATTATATCTGGTTATAAAGTGTGTGCTGTTTAACCAGCTGCAGCTCACGCTGGTGCTTCTGACTGTGGCATGCTATATGCTATATATAGCATTTGTTCTTTTTTACCTAATTTTAAATTTTTAAAGCTGCTTTGTGACAATACTTGTTTAAAGTGCTATATAAAATGACACGTTAGAATTAAGTAAAGTGGTGCTTTCCATTTCTCTTGTCTGAAGTTGCCTCGCTAACTCCAACCCCCCCTGCTGATGTCACAAGTTCATGTTGCTGGATTAAATTAATACATCACGATAGCTTTATTTTCAAACACATTAAAAATATTGTTCATATTGTGGCACTTGATATATTCCTCAGGCATATAATAAAGTGTGGAGAAAGTGAAGGGTACTGAATGCCTTTTGAATCCACTGTATAAATGAAAGTTTTTATTTTCCAAACACTTTCATAAAAATGCATCTTTATTTGTATGGAACTAGAATATACTGCTCATGCTCCAAGTTCACTTGTTTATATGGGTACAAAATGAAAGTACAGAGATTACATTTGGTGTAGTGTTCAGAATTTAAATATAGTCAACTCTGATGCACCTACTTTTTGTCAATGCATTTTGGCAGATTAGTTGAAGCTGTAAGCTGGTTTTTGTCAAACTATATATTCTAGGCTTCTTAGTTAATTTTCAGATGGAAGAGTAACATTTTATTAAAAAGACCATTTAATTTATACATTTTATTTTTTGTCCTTAGTATGTTTTTATTTGTAATATGTTAACTGATTTTAATTAAAGAGAAAAATGACACTATAGTTTATCACTATGTACCAGTATTGATTCTTTTTTTGTTTTGTTGCAGAGTCACCAACAGAGGCACCAACATGCTCATTGTACTTTCAGTTTGAATGCCAAAACAAGCGTTGCATCCCAGCCTGGTGGAAGTGTGATGGGGAGAATGATTGTGGAGACTTGTCTGATGAAGTCAGTTGTGGAGGTATTTTATCTGCCTTGTTAATTACATGATTCAAGATTTAAAAAATGTAAACATAACATGCAGCGGCTTGCAAAAGTATTAATTCCCCTTAAAAGTCATATAATTTTCTGCATGACAAAATATTAATACACATAATTATCTATTTAGTATTTTTAATTTTTAAACTTTTATAATGTAACAATACATTTACAAAATCAAAATAAACCATTTTCTGTAGTTTTCTCAAATCTAAACATCAGAGCAAGACGTTGAATGGTGAGAGACGCTACTAAAAATCCAACCATCACCCTCAGAAGTCTGAACTGCTATTTGGCTGAAACTGGAATGCAGGTTCATGGGCACACAATTTCAAAACCTCTTCATAAAACAAGCTTCTGCGGGAAGATAGCAAGACAGAAGCCATTCCTTAAGAAGGTCAACATAAAAGTACATATGGCATTTGCTACAAAGCTTGAGAAAGACCCAGTTAAGAAGTGGGAGAAGGTTTTACGATCAAATGAAACCAAGATTGAATTTTTTGGCCAGACTTAAAAAGAAGTATGTGTGGTATAAAAATAACACTGCCCATGCCTCAAGAAATATACCATACCTATGAAATATGGTGATGGTAGCATTGTGCTATAGGGATGGTTTTCATGCTCTGGGACTGTGAATCTTATCAGAGTTGAAGGGACATTAGATGGGCACACATACCGCACAATATTGCAAGAAAACTTGTTCCATTCTGCTATGAATCTTCGGCTTGGGAGAAGATTCATCCTTCAACATGACAATGACCTTAAGGATAAGGGCAAAGCAACACTGGAGTGGCTCAGAAACAGACAAGTGATTGTTCTGTAATGGCCAAATCAAAGCCCTGATTTGAAAGCTGCTGTCCAGAGGTGCCATCCCACCAGCTTAGAGGATCTTTATCAATTCTGCCAAGAACACTTTAGAAGAATCACTCCTGAACATTGTGCAAAACTAGTACATACTTGCCTCAAAAGAATTAAGGCTGTTATTGCAGCAAAAGTGTTATTAACAACGTATTAATGTATAGGGCTTTAATACTTATGCAAACACTAACTCTGATTTTTTCTTATTCACTTAAATATCTACAGAAAATTGTTTATGTTGACTTTGGAAATAAATTGTTATAGCATAAGATTTCACATTAATAATACTGAATGTATAAATATGTATACAAATCTTTTGTCATGCAGAAAATTATGACTTTTAAGTGGATTGAATACTTTTGCAAGCCACTTTACATATAAACCTAAATTATAAATGGTTCCCTAGTGGATTTAATTTTTTTTTTTTTGACCATATTTTTTACTCACCATCTTTAAATGTAGTTCGGTCAAGGGCATTATGCTGCAGTGTTAGTAAAGAAGAAAAAGTGGTTGACAAGTAAAATTATTTAAGAGTTCAACTGGGTTAGATTTTTTTTTCTTCTTGTATTTCATGGTAAACACAAAGCCAGGGTTCAGGCCTAGGATGTGAGGTAACTTGGGCAAATGGCTTATTATATGCACCTGTGTTTCACACTCCCAACTCAAAACATTCCTTACACTTACACGTCTTTTTTAAGTATACTTTGAACAAGTCCGGCTTGGTGTGATCTATTAATAGTTATTTGTTCCTTCTGTAGGTTTAGTAAAAGGTTTGCTGTATTTGAGGAAGTTAAAAAAAAAAAATTACAAATGCTGTGCTCTTATTTAAAAGGTACTCAGAGTGCTGTTCTTTTTAGAAGGGTTATAAATTTAACAATTAGCTCTTTGAGCCTAGCTGTATCACTGCCAATATGTTCATGATACACTGTTTTATGAATTATTAAAGATTATTGGTTTGAGATGTTAGAATGCTTCAACCTTTATGTAAAAACAATGAATCAGGGATTTCATGTTTACAGTGTGTTCAGAAAATATTCAGACCTTTTTCTGTACACTTTATTGTGTTGTAGATTTCATTTTAACTGGGTGAATTTTCCATTTTTGCCCATCAATCTACACTCAATAACCTATAATAACGAAGTGCGAACATGTTTTCAGAAACATTTTCAAATTTATTGAAAAACAAGTTATTCATTAGTAATTTCCTGCCTGTCTGTGGTTAAACTGCTATGTGCCTGCATTTGCTTACTCCAAAGTGCATTTTTTGCTAAACTCTTTTTAAAATACATAAAATTAAAAGTAAAGCTAGTTTTTCCGTATGAGCTCTATAGTGTTGGTCACATAGATTATCACTTAAAAGCTACTTCTTATCTAAATAAAATACTCAAATGAAATATTACGAATCTTATCCAATAAAATAAGAGAAAAGTCAAGCAAAATGACACCTTTTATTGGCTAACTAAAAAGATTACAATATGCTAACATGGTACAACACCCTAGCCCTAGTACTACCAATAAAATAAAAAACTCCCACTTTTTAATACACATGACAGGCATAGATCAGGGCAAGGACAGGAATAATCATAAAATAACAAACATTTGGAACTGCCAGAACTCTCCCAAGAATTGGTCATTTGGCCAAACTAGATGACTAAGAACCCAATGGTCACTCTAGAAGTGTTTTAGTAGTCCTCTGCTGAAATTGGAGAACCTATTGGAAGAATGACTATCTCATCAGCAGCATATTAATTCTGTTTGTCCACAATGCAACTTTTGACACTGTCAGACATGACATTCTACTGTCTGGCTATCTCTGACACTGCCATCCAGTGGTTTAAGTCCCATCTGACTGATAGGCAAGAGTTTATCAGTCTTCGCAACAGCAGGTCCAGCTCAGTGCTGGTCACACAAGGAGTTCCTCAGGGATCGGTCCTCTTCCCACTGCTTGTCTGTATCTGCATGCTCCCACTTGCCCATATTATTCATAGCTTTGGACTGGGGAATGATTTTTATGCAGATGATACTCGACTCAATATTTCAATATTAAAAGTGAAACTTCATTAGAGCTTTCTGGATTCACAACTTGCCTCAGTGATTATATCCTGGATGGAGCATAACTCTTTAAAATTAAACTGCAACAGAACTGAACTCCTGCAAATTGGTACTAAAGCTCAATTTAAGAAAATGAGCTCCTTTTCAGTCACTCCTGATGGTCTCATTAGACCTTCTTCTAATGCAAAGAATCTTGGTGTCAGTTTTGATTTCTACCTTACTTACTCCACCCACATAAACCACATTAAGAAACTTTATTACTTCCACCTTCATAACATATACTGTGTTTGCTCTTTCCTCTCCTTTTCTAATGCTGAGAAGCTTGTCCATGCTTTTATTACATCCTGTATTGATTATTGTAACTCCCTACTGGCAGGTGCCCCTTCAAATATTATATTATATTTCCAGTCAATTCAAAACTCCACTGCAAGAGTCCTTACACAAACCAGCAACGGAGAGCACATCATACCCATCCTTCTTTGCCTTCACTGGCCCAATGTGTCTTACAGGATCGAGTATAAAATTCTATTAATAACCTACTAAGCTTTAAATGATCTTGCAACTTGTTCACCCACTAAAGTCCTCTGATTCTGGCAATCTTGTTCTGCTCCACACTAATCTCCACTCTGTGGGTGACAGGGCCTTAAGATATACAGCACCCAGACTTTGGAATGACCTCACAAAATAAATTAGATCAGCTGTCTCCATTTTTTATTTTAAAATACAACTTAAAACTAAATCTGTTCAAGAAGGCTTTTACCCTAAACCTAGCATTCTGCCCCTTCTTTCAGTTTACCCCTCTGTCCAGATGCTCAGGATAATTTGTATGTGTGTTATATCATAAATGTGATATTTATGTGATTTGTTCAGGCATTTCTTTTAGTATTTTACTCTAGTTTTTTCTTTCTTTTATTCTGTTCTATTTAATATTTTGTTTATCCTGTGTTTACCAGCAAATGAACTATTTGTATAATTTTGTTTTGAGTGCCTTGAGTCTGGGAAAAATGCTATATAAATAAAATGTATTATTATCAGCACACCATCAATGATGCCTTTATTGTACAGTGGCTAAGCAGAAGCCATTCTTGAGTGAAAGGCATATGACAGTTTAAAGAGCTCTGAGAATATATGGAAAAAGATTCTCTGAAGGAAAAACTATAAAAAAAAAAAACACCTATCATATTTTCTTCCATCTGTTTATGCAGGCTTCACCTTGGTATAACAGTATAAATAGTTAAATGGATTACGTTGGTTTCATGCAGGTGTAGGGATTCTGAACACATCTGCAATTTTTTTTTTTTTTTTTTTATAACCTAGATTAATTTTGTAAATATATGTCAATGTAAGGTATTACAGAATTGCAATGTGTCACCCTTACAGCAAAGTGATAAAGTCCCTGCTGAATGCTGCTGAAAAAATAAATCATATATCTGTCTTGATCTGTAATACAAACACAGATACCTAGTAATTAGTTTAGGTGTTTCCTAACAAAAATGAAATTCATATGTGGCTTTTTTTTCTTTTTCTCAAAAGAGTTGACAGTAAATATATATTAGGGAAGAAGTAATGAATGGAATTACGTTATCCCTACAGGTTGTACACATTGTTTTTCTTGTTTAAAAAAAGTAAACAAACTTTCAATTAACAGAAAAATATTAACATAATTAAATGAAAATGAAAAAATTAACACATGAACATCAGCAGGCTTTGCATCCTAGGAAACAAGTTACTGAACTATTCTATAACATTTTGATAATTATTTACCGCTCTGATGCTGATCTTTCTGATAATAAAATAGGTAATTATGATAGCAATTGACAAGAAGAATTCATAATTAATTGCAGAATTATAGTATTTGACAGTTCCTCTAGAGTGCCTCTTTCTCTTGCATAATTTAGCTCAAAAACTAATCAGCATATTGTCTCATAACAGGCTTAAGTTTCAGGTTTGGAGTTTTTCCATCCAGCCATTTTAGCTCTAGACCGTCCTCAAGAAACTGATACACAGACACACAACCATCTTTGAGATATCAATGTTTTTGGTATTGGAGACCCTAAAATGTCGAGATCCCTCGAAAACCGGAGATTGAAATTTTTGGTGAATCTGAAGCATTCACTCCTCATTCATAGACAATAGGTTATGCTGGGAGAGGGTGCAAAGCAAAAAAAAATTCAAACCTAGAAAAAGAGGAAAACAGCCATTTTTTGTAATTTTGCTTTTTCATGACATACAGTTAGGTCCATAAATATTTGGACAGAGACAAGTTTTTTCTAATCTGGTTCTTTACATTACCACAATGAATTTTAAATGAAACAACTCAGATGCAGTTGAAGTGCAGACTTTCAGCTTTAATTCAGTGGGGTGAACAAAACGATTGCATAAAAATGTGAGGCAACTAAAGCATTTTTTAACACAATCCCTTCATTTCAGGGGCTCAAAGGTAATTGGACAATTGACTCAAAGGCTATTTCATGGGCAGGTGTGGGCAAGTCCGTCGTTATGTCATTATCAATTAAGCAGATAAAAGGCCTGGAGTTGATTTGAGGTGTGGTGCTTGCATGTGGAAGATTTTGCTGTGAACAGACAGCATGTGGTCAAAGAAGCTGTCCATGCAGGTGAAAGAAGCCATCCTTAATCTGCGAAAACAGAAAAAAACCCATCTGAGAAATTGCAACAATATTACGAGTGGCAAAATCTACAGTTCAAATCGCTATGTATAAAACCTAAACTTGGTGTAAAGCCACGCACATTTCCACAGTACCTCATACCCTGGCATACGCAATTTCTCCACTCGGTTTTGCAGACTGGCGGCACCCAGCGTCAAAGCAGTGCTACTTTTCCTGTGTGGTTACCCTTTCTTTCTTAGACCCACATTCCTGATGCGGCTTTATAAATACACTGAAATTAACTGCATATTGTTCATTAGTGTAATGCATCTGATTATAATTAACCTGTAGCAATATAATGGTCCAGGGAATAGCCATAGTATTCCAAATACCATAACTGCTTTAGCGTTGTTACGCTCACTGCATCTTCTTCTTTCAGCTGCTCCCGTTAAGGGTTGCCACATCATCTTTTTCCATATTACTCTTACTGCACCGCTCGGAGTATTTATATCACTGTATCTGAGTGGGGAATCACAGCAGCAGCTGATCGGAAAGAGAATTATCAGTATACAGTTTCAAGCACACAATACCTCAGCCACGGCAAAACGCGTCAAAGCCTTTCCTGTACGAACATCGCGTTTCAGAAACAGTTTCATCCCAAGAACTATAAACGCCCTCAATCAGTCCATCAAGTGCTTCTTGTAGAACTGTTTGTACTTATAAGTACAATTACCTCACTGTAAACTTGCACTACAGTTATAATATTGCACAATCTGCGCCACTTTATAAAGCGTGTATGATGACGATATCATTTTTAAGATGAAATGCAGCAAAATATGTTGCTTATGGTATACAGATAAAACATTAACTTCATTTAAATAATTTGTTAATAATTAAACATGTGAGGACACGGTGCCGCAGCGCTAGCTAGTTCACGGATAGCTCCTGCCTTGCGCTGTATTATTGCTGGTGCTGACGCAACACTGGAAGGATAGACGGATAGAATAATTAAATATGTACTACGAAGATATTTCAATGTTCCGTAAAAGTTTTGAAGAATCGGCGTTGTAAGCTTACAGATGGCTTAACGTCTATTACAGAGCTGATTGTGTGGCGATTGGGTATTTGGAGAAAGAAAAGTAAGGACAGGAATTGGAGGTTAGTACGTTTGAAAGAGACAGTACTTCTGTAATAAATTATTTCATCGAAGGTCGCACATGGCGCAGCAAGCCTCTTGCATGAGATATGAACAATCACTGCGCCACCGTGTTCCCATGTGTAATAACATGCTTTCATTCCTATCATCATGAAAAAGATATCACGTATACATCTCAGTATTTTAATTATTCAGAGAGCTGTAATATCACGAATGTAATGGATTCTGTGTCCTGTCGGAGAACGAGAAAGAACGGAAGCACGTAGTGATTCACACACACAGAGCACATAGAAGATCAAACACAGAACAAAGCATTTAACGTGCTACTTGAGAAACTAGTAAAATAAACGATTTTAAGGTGAAGTTTATGATGTTCTACTTTAATGACAAAATAAACTATGTGATTAAAGTGGAAATTTTGAGATTAAAGTTGACATTTCGTGCTTTTTTCCCCACTGTGTGCCTATTTTTTTTCTCTGTACCCTAATAAGCTTTCATACGACACTCAGACGGTCCGCTACGAGTCACCTTTTCACGTCAACTTTGATATGTGACAACTTCTTTTTTATTTCGGGCACTGTGCGACTTTGTGAACTTGAGCTTTCGAGTTTCTCCGACACTATGTCACTCGATCAACTTTCTTTTGTTGATTATACCACTATTTAAACCAACAAATAGTATGTTTTTCCTTTGCCTCCACTTGGTATTCGCTGAAATTCTTATATTTTCCCCCGTGCTTTTCCCATTGTCTTTTCACAGAAGGCTATTTATATCGATTTGCATATTCAAAGAGGTATAATTCTGGGAGGAGTTGGGGCGGGACAGAAGGCGCGTGCACGTGCGTTACTTTTCACGCTGATCGGGATTTATGTAGTGGAAGAACGTGAAAGGTTGCATACGCACAGATTCCTGAATCTGGATTTTTCTGTGCGTACGCACATTAACGCATTTTGTGCTTACGCCATCTTATAGTGTGAGTTCTACGCACGGCGTTATACATGAGGCCCCTGGACGTCCATGGAAGACAACAGTGGTGGATGATCGCAGAATCATTTCCATGGTGAAGAGAAACCCCTTCACAACAGCCAACCAAGTGAACAACACTCTCCAGGGGGTAGGCGTATCGATATCCAAGTCTACCATAAAGAGAAGACTGCATGAAAGTAAATACAGAGGGTGCACTGCAAGGTGCAAGCCACTCATAAGCCTCAAGAATAGAAAGGCTAGATTGGACTTTGCTAAAGAACATCTAAAAAAGCCAGCACAGTTCTGGAAAAACATTCTTTGGACAGATGAAACCAAGATCATCCTCTACCAGAATGATGGCAAGAAAAAAGTATGGAGAAGGTGTGGAACAGCTCATTATCCAAAGCATACCACATCATCTGTAAAACACTGTGGAGGCGGTGTGATGGCTTGGGCGTGTATGGCTGCCAGTGGCACTGGGACACTAGTGTTTATTGATGATGTGACACAGGACAGAAGCAGCCGAATGAATTCTGAGGTGTTCAGAGACATACTGTCTGCTCAAATCCAGCTAAATGCAGTCAAATTGATTGGGCGGCGTTTCATGATACAGATGGACAATGACCCAAAAATTACAGCCAAAGCAACCCAGGAGTTTATTAAAGCAAAGAAGTGGAAACTTCTTGAATGGCCAAGTCAGTCACCTGATCTTAACCCAATTGAGCATGCATTTCACTAATTGAAGACTAAACTTCAAACAGAAAGGCCCACAAACAAACAGCAACTGAAAGCTGCTGCAGTAAAGGCCTTGCAGAGCATTAAAAAGGAGGAAACCCAGTATCTGGTGATGTCCATGAGTTCAAGACTTCAAGCTGTCATTATCAGCAAAGGGTTTTCAACCAAGTATTAGAAATGAACATTTTATTTCCAGTTATTTAATTTGTCCAATTACTTTTGAGCCCCTGAAATGAAGGGATTGTGTTAAAAAAATGCTTTAGTTGCCTCACATTTTTATGCAATTGTTTTCTTCACCCCACTGAATTAAAGCTGAAAGTCTGCACTTCAACTGCATCTGAGTTGTTTCATTTAAAATTCATTGTGCTAATGTACAGAACCAAGATTAGAAAAAAGTTGTCTCTGTTCAAATATTTATGGACCTAACTGTAGGTTTGTTCTTAAGTTGAATTTGTACGTAAGTTGGAACAGGTACATTATTTTAATAAATGCTATTGTTGACCGACTGTAACGAAGTGCTATGCCAATCAATGATGGAGTTTGACCTCTATTTTCTATGGTGATGGTTTTTCTCTTCTTTACTGTATCACCGGCATTTGCATCAGATTTGTGTTTCAGAGACATTGTTGAAGGGTGAAGACAAAAGGTTAAGATGAGCTCTTCTGCACAGCACTGTACACGCTATCACAACAGGAAGGCGCCCCTTGTCAGCACGTCTGGTGTACTGACGAGAGACAACTTCCTGCTATGTACATAACAGTACAAGCAGTCTTGCTATTGAGAATAAATGGGGGCGGCGAGAGGCGGTTCACTATCCTCCCACCACACAGTCACCTCCACTTGCATACAGTATGCTGCCTGCAGCGTCCACCCACCGAGAACGAACAGGGTGCGGCCAAAGGCGGGTAATGAATCGCCCACCACCGCCCCCATTCAACAGGCAGCCACCCGAGGCACACTACAATGCTGCCCCCCGCCGTCCCATTCACCCTCAATGGCCTCCATTCAGCCACAACCAGGTCACCGCTTGCAGCATCACCAGCCGCCCACTGAGAATGAACGGGGTAGCCATTTGAGGGACACTGCAAGGCTGTGTGGTGGGCAGGCAGTGAAATGCCCCTCTCAGCCCCATCCAGCTGCCGTCTAGTCAGGAGCAGTACCTGCAGCGGCGTGGCGGGCAGGCAGCGAACCACCTCATCAAGCCTCCATCCTGCACACAAGTGGTAACTGCAGCCCCGGTGACTATGGACCCCGGGTCACCACCCACTGAGAATGAATGGGGTGCGGCCCCCACTGCCCCATTCATCAACTGGAGCCACCTGAGGGACACTACACAGTGAAACCACACCCCTCCAGCCACCGCTTGTCGCGTCCCCAGGCCAAAGATGACAGAGCGGCAGTTACTGAGGAGCCTGCGTCACGTCCCCCAGACAGATGAAGGAGCAACTGCAGCCCCGTTCGTAAGTCGTATGTCGGATGTCTGTAACTTGGGGGACTACCTGTATTCTCAGTGTTCAATAAAATGCAAAATATCTATTTCTCTTTTACTTGTGGTGGTCTTTCCCTATCTTAACAAAGCAGACAGCAGGACATTTCTGCTGTTCAAATTAATTATGTTCACTGTATTCCTGCTTGATGATTTATTTGATGTGTATGTTACATTGTAGTGGCCTCAAAATGACAAGTATTTAAAAATTACCTGGACAGAAGCCATATTCTTCTTTTTCTCTTATCTGCCTTCTCCATCTTGTGGATAAAATCAGTATTGCAGTCTTCCAGCAGAAGAGTAAACCTGTTACAGCTTATTTCCACAGAAAAATGATCACCAAGATTTTCAACTGCTTTTTTTCTCCATATTTTGTATCTGGGCAAAGTATTGTTTTCATAAATAGACATCAGAAAATGTTTTCAGTATCCTGGGAATATTGTGTGTCTTTGGAGAAAAGAAATTGTAGACACTAACTCGGAAATAAATGCATTATGATTTGTGAATAATGTTTACTCATAAGTCTTGAAAACTGATTAGGGTTGGTTGTATTTAGCTTCAAAATTTTAAGGTCAACACGATAAACTTATTTGCTCCTTATTGGTTCTAAATCCACACTTGCTAAGGTTAACCATTCTTCTATTTTAATTAACAATATTAACACAAACATATCTTCCCAGGTTAAGAGCCTGGGTGTCATTCTAGACAGTACCCTCTATTTTTCTTCCCATATAAGTAATGTTTCTCAGACTGCCTTCTTCCATCTCCAAAACATTTCTAGATTTCGTCCTGTTCTTACGCAACATAGTACTGAAGTATTGGTTAATGCCCTAGTCACCTCACATATAGATTACTGTAACGATATTCTATCTGGCATCGCACAAAAACTTATCCATCACTTACAACTTACTCAAAATTCTGCTGCTAGGATAATAACCTGTTTTAAATCCACTGAACATATTACACCTATTCCCTCCCAACTTAACTACCTTAACTACCAAACGCAATACAAAATACTGCTCTTAACATTTAAAGCTCTCCACAACCTTGCTGTTCCTTATCTTACCGATCTCCTACAGACTCGCTCCCTCAGGTCCTCATCTGCAGCTCTACTTTCTGTACCACACATCAAGCTCTGTTCTATGGGAGCTCGTGCATTCTCTCAGTACTCCTCAACTCTGGAATTCTCTTCCCTCTTATATTTGTCAACTAAACTCAATAACACATTTTAAAACTGCCCTCAAAACTTATCTTTTCAAACTGGCATACCAACTATGAATTAACAGTTACTGCCTGTTATCTTTGTATGTTTGCTACTACCTTTGTACCTTATTGCTTTTTGATTTTATTATTCTTTGTTTTTTATTTTGTTAATGTTGTTTAATTTCATTGTAAAGTGACCTTGAGTGTTAAAAATGCGCCTATTAAATAAAATGTATTCTTATTATTATTATCACCATCATTTACTTTTAATGGAATCCAACTATACGATGCCTTAAGCTATAAGGCATCACAGAATAGCACAACCATTAAACAAAACACAGTAATAAGGAAAATAATGACATGGTCCCTGTTCAAAAGTTTGCATACTCTTAGTCTTAATACTGTGTATTGTCCCCTTTAGCATCAATGATGGCATGCAATCTTTTGTGATAGTTGTGAATAAGGCCCTTGATTTTCGCAGGTGGTACAGCTGCCCGTTCTTCTTGGCAAAAAGCCTCCATGTATATATAAAAAATACTGTATCCTAATATACTGATTCTTAAAAACACTGCCATCTAATTATCAAGCAGTTCATTGAATGTTAGTAAAATATAAGAGAATACAAGAAACATATCAGTTCAGATCAAATTCAAATAAAGAGCTGATTTGTTAGTAAGCACAGGAATCTCTTTCATTTAGTTGTATCTTGCTGTAGAGGTGAATTACAAATTGTCCTAAAACATGTTCATTCTGACAGCTCTGATGAGATGCATAGTATAATTTTTGAAACTGCAGTAGGCAAAGTATTCATAGATTAATAGTTAATTAACCTTTCAGCGAGGAAAGTGATAGTTCACATTATATTATCATCTGTACATTGACAAAGTACTAAATTAGAGTGAAATATTTTTCAGTTTCCCACTGTTGACATAATTTTGGCTGTAAGCTGAAAGTAAGTATGCTTTTCAGTGGAAAATGTTTTCACATTTATGTTATGCTGAAACACATTCATCTAAAGCTGCCAATTTAGTTTTTTCTGTTGGTTATTTTGAACTCCATTATACACTACTAAATGCATATAATAATATAATATACTATAATTTCATCTGCTTCTTATTTCTACAGATTCAAAAGAAGTCCCTCAAACCACAGCCACCACCGCAACTTGCCCTCCAAACCACTTTAAGTGTAATTCAGGCACTTGCATTATCAACTCTTGGGTATGTGACCGTTATAATGACTGTGCTGATGGATCTGATGAAGAAGGCTGTCCTACAGGTGGGTATGCAATAATGATTTCTGCTTAGGTTTGCTTTACAAGCTATACATTAGTTGTATTGTTTTAAAAAATCCAAAATTGATAATTATGTTTCCATTTCTCCAATTAGGTGTGAATACTACTGTAAACCCTCTGTTTAGCACTACCAAACCTGCTGGGAGTTGTGGAAAATCACAATTTCAGTGTGAACGTGACCATAAATGCATTTCCTATTGGAAACACTGTGATGGGCATGCTGATTGCCAGGACAAATCTGATGAAACTCACTGCCGTAAGTATCCTTGTCCTAGACATGGTGGTAAGAAATTACATATATGGTAGGGTTTGTTTCGCCAATTTGCAGTAGTGCAGTGTAAACTGTGTCTGTAACTGACAGTGAATTGATAGATTCCATTTACAGCTGATCTCTGCACAACACGTTTAGAGGCATTGTTGGTACATTGAATTTTTAGCTTGTAAAAGATGTAGAAATTATGTATTTACTGGGCAAGAAACACTGAATGTCCATGAGCATGTTTCTTAATGTTATTTTTAAACATATTAAAAGAAATTTAAAATGTTTACAAGCTGCTGCACTGCATATAATTCCTTTGATGACATATTCCTTGCCAAGTTGTAACCAACAGGCACATTATATTATATGAATACAGACTAACTTCATAATTTCAGAATTAAGAGCATACTGGACAAATTCCAGCAGACTTGTAGGTGCTTTTCTGATGTATATATGGATTACTATTTGATCATTATAGTGTAACCAAAGGAAGAGTACACAAGTGGCTGACATTGTATTACAAATTGGTGTTTATTTAAACACTAGCTGTGTAAGTCGATGCTGTAAAGAGCCTGGGATCCTAGAAACTATTAAAATCGACAGAAAAAAATTGAAATGTAGAGGAGATGTCAGGTAATTGAAAGGAACTACTCTGGGTATCTCTCCTAGGGGGTTTTGTTTTGCCAACATGCTCATCTGGCTTGTGTATTAGCAGTGGGAGGAAAAGTAAAAGGGATACTGTTTTGTTGATGAGCTAGCCTCGCTTCTGTATTACTGTATTAGTGGTGAAGCAAGTGACTTTTTCTTCTGAGGTTTCGTTTTGCCGATGTGCTGGCCTCGCTTGTGTATTATTTCTGTTTACTCGGAGGTGGAGCCTTTACCTCGACTCCACCTCTCACTTTCGGGCTGGAAAGACAGACACATGCACTTCCACGAGTAGATAGATAGATAGATACTTCAATAATCCCAAGGGGAAATTCACATACTCCAGCAGCAGCATACTGATACAAAAAAAAAAAAAAAACAAACAATATTAAATTAAAGAGTAATAAAAATGCAGGTAAAAACAGACAATAACTTTAAATAATGTTAACGTTTGAGGGGTGGAATTAAAGAGTCGCATAGTTTGGGGGAGGAACGATCTCCTCAGTCAGGCAGTGGAGCAGGACAGTGACAGCAGTAGACATTTATATATAAGATTGTATATTTTTTATACTATTTTATAGTAAATATATTATACTACTTTCAACATCAACAACTCAGCTTGTGTTTGTTTTTGTCACCGTTTGCTATTACAGTGGAACCTCGGTTCACGACCATAATTCGTTCCAAAACTCTGGTCGTAACCCGATTTGGTCGTGACCCGAAGTAATTTCCCCCCATAGGATTGTATGTAAATACAATTAATCCGTTCCAGACCATACAAACTGTATGTAAATATATTTTCTTTAAAGATTTTTAAGCACAAAAATAGTTAATTATACCATAGAATGCACAGTGTAATAGTAAACTAATGTAAAAACATTGAATAACACTGTTGCGTGTAAGTGAGTGCAAGTCCTTCTTGCTGGACCTGCGCCCTTTCTCTGTAGGAGCAATGGATCTAATCACCAGGCTGTCAGCAGAGTAAATGTTGGGGGTGGAACAACAAATGCCCAACTTTACAATAAGAGAAGAAGGTACAGACCTTTTCTGCCTTCAATTATCATGGGAAATTTAAGGTCGCTGGTGAATAAATCTGAACGCATATCAGGAGCCAAAGTGAGTTCAGGGGGAGGATGTGGAAGTGGTGCAGAGCTACAAGTACCTGGGGGTTTACATAAACAACAAATTGGACTGATCTGACAATAAAGTGGCACTGTACTATATAAGACTGGGTAGAACAGACTGTACTTGTTAAGGAGACTTGGGTATTTTGTAGGGCTGCAACTAATGATTATTTTGGTAGTTGACTAATCGTTCAATTTTTTTTTTTTTTCGATTAGTCACGATTATTTCATGCCTGACTATTTTGAAGCCTGCGACCTGTGGTTGCACATCCTATTCTGGGCACCAGTGCATGTCTTACCTCATCTGTTTACGTCTGTCCACCTGTGAATGTCACCCTGATGTCTCTGCATTAACACGATTAAAATTAATAATAATCAGACTAAAGTAACAACCAGTGAAACATATGAATTTGAAAATAATCAAATGTTTTTATATTTGTGTGACCATCACAATAAAAAAGAAATACATTAAACAATACAAACTAAAGTGCACGTAGTCTTTAAACAAAAAAAGTGCATTTAACCAAAAGATACATTGTTAAAACAAATGTTTTTCATATTGTAGTAATAAATGACAAAATGTAGACATAAACTATATAATTTGTAAAGCCTGAAGTGCAAAGATCAAATAAACACTTTCACAAAAGGTTCAAGGATGATACAGTAGCTTCTGTGGCGCAGCGGTAGGAATTGCTGACTTATAATCAAGAGTCCCCCTGTTCGATCCTGACTGCCTCGTATATTTACCGTTTTGAGTAGTGAGTTGCTCTTATTGTTAATATTATACAATAAACACATACATTTGATTTGCGTCTGTAACAGCCACTGTAAATGTATAGTACTTGTAAAAGATACCTTTTTCTTTTTTCTTCACTTTTATTCTGTCAGTCACGATACATACTACCGCCCCCCCCCCAGGGATCTGATGCTGTTACTTTTTATCTGAAACTAGGAGTAACGTAGATGTGAGTGGTGTTTTGAGACAATCAAACTGGAAATTCTTTGATCTGGATGGATAAAAGCTGACACACAAACGCTGGCAAATCTGCCTTATTTGTATCTCATTGTCACTTGATTTTTTTTTTATTCAATTTTATTGAGTGTTCCTGCTTACGCTGAATTAGTAGATAGATAGATTAGATAGATAGATAGATAGATAGATAGATAGATAGATAGATAGATAGATAGATAGATAGATAGATAGATAGATAGATACTTTATTAATCCCAAGGGGAAATTCATATACTCCAGCAGCAGCATACTGATAAAGAAACAATATTAAAGAGTGATAAAAAAATGCAGGTATAACAGACAGGCAATATTTTTGTATAATGTTAATGTTTACCCCCCCCGGGTGGAATTGAAGAGTTGCATAGTGTGGGGGAGGAACGATCTCCTCAGTCTGTCAGTGGAGCAGGACAGTTTCAGCAGTCTGTCGCTGAAGCTGCTCCTCTGTCTGGAGATGACACTGTTTAGTGGATGCAGTGGATTCTCCATGATTGACAGGAGCCTGCTCAGTGCCCGTCACTCTGCCACAGATGTCAAACTGTCCAGCTCCATGCCTACAATAGAGCCTGCCTTCCTCACCAGTTTGTCCAGGTGTGAGGCGTCCTTCTTCTTTATGCTGCCTACCCACCTTATGGCCCATGATGTCAAAGCCACATTGATAACAAAACAGAGACATAGGTATATATTATATTTAGAATTATTCATTTTATGACCTTATAATACATTTTGGAAAACATTGTGGCACAGATGCAACATTTATTCATATTATTCATATTCATTCACATACCTTCTTGCAGTTATAATCAGTGACCGCGTTTTTTTTTCCCCCGACCTTGCCCTGTCTGCACAGGACTCCAGCACATGCAGAGGTAAAAATGTTCCTCTGCAAGGTGAGCCATGAACGCTCTTCTTTTCTCAGTGGACCCTGTACATGCCTTGCACAGTACATGTGCTTTGATCGCCGCCAGGTCAAGCTTGTTATAGCACAAGCAATCGGCCACCTGCGTGCTCCTGCTAGCACTGAATAAGCTCACGCCTTCTGGTGTCAGCGCGCAGCACTGGGTGAAAAAAAAGGAAAGAGACAAATATATGTGACATTTTGAAGAAATCATTGTATGACCTGAATAGTACCAATCAGAAAACATCATCGCACTAATGCAATATTATTTGAAAACAAACAGATCGGGTGTAAATTTGTTATTTGTAAAAGTTAGCTTTTTTCACTTTTATTTTGTCAGTCTTGTGCACGCTCTCTCTCCCCTCCTGACCTGAACTTATCTAACTAACAGCACCAGCATAAATTCTCAAGAGACGGCGGCATCATAGCTCCAGGATGCTTGAGTTTCAGATGCTTATGCATCGCGGTGGTGCTACTGTGAAAAGAAAGCTCTGCTTTGCATAATCTGCATTCAACTTTTTTTTTTCTTTTTCAGCGAAGTGCTCCCACACTTTTTTCCATCTCCTTCCCCCTCCTCTATCCGACTTGCCATTGCAACCACATTTATTTTCCTCTACATTCTTCTTCTCCTCAGACGTTCTTTCTTCGTTGGTAGGACTGAATGCAGTCTTGACAAACAGTCTTGATACTGACCCCCAGACATTCATGTAGTGCATTGCAGTTACAAAAACCAATGTGGTTCTTTGTGACTGGAGTCGACGTCGACTAATGATTGCAGCCCTAGTATTTTGATGTGTACAACAAACTGCTGGAAATGTTCTACCAAGTCCGTAGTTGCCAGTGTGGTGTTTTGTGCTGCAGTCTCCTGGGGAAGCAACCTGAGCACAAAAGAAGCATAATGCCTGAACAAAGTTATCAAGAAAGCTGGCTCCGTCTCAGGTCAAATTTTGGGCACCCTGGGAAGCTGTTGTGGAATAAAGGATGATAGCAGAATTGGATACCTTCATGAAAAATTCCTCCAGGATTTTTTATCCACAGGCTTATTCCACCACAGTATTCTAAAAAGCACCTCTGGGGGTCTTTTCTGCCCACTGCTATCAGGCAATTCAATGCTTTCATCTGATGTACTCATTAAGATTTATTTTTATTTATTTAATTATTTATTAATTCATTGATTGGATGTATTATCTATCCTGTGAGTCCATATTCTTGTTTTTTGTTTGTGTGCTGTATGCATTTGAATTTTCCCATGGGATTGATAAAGTTTATCAGATCTAATTGAATTTAAAGTTAGTGATTCTAATTGAAATGTGCGAAAATATCTGTTGCACCATTTACCGATGTTAAGGCTACAGTCAAGACAAATTGTGCCAGACCTCTTTTTGTCCTTTTTTTATAAAGATAGGCAAAGGAACTTTTTTTTTTAAACTATTGTATGTGCACATACCTTTTAATACATTGTGGGGGTACCCTTTATTTTAATTTCAGTAGTTTGCAATTGGACCTTCAATGCAAAACTGCTCTTTAAATGAGTCCACAGATTTTCAGCAGAATTCTGGTCTTCTACAAGAGTTCCTCAAACACTTGAGGCAAAATGGCTCCAAAGCATCAATGATATTCCACCATATTTCGCTGTGGGTATTAGGTACACATCTTGTGTGCAGTCCACTTTTTGTGCCAAACATGAAGAAAGGGTAACCAAAATTATAAGGTCTCATCTGACCACAACACATCATTCCATTTGCATTTCCAATGATGCTTGGCTATCTTCAGTGGCTGCATTTTGTGGCTTATTCTTAAGATAGACTTATTTTATGGAACTCTTTTTTAAAAAGCTGATTTAGAAATATTATAACTCCAAAATTTAACCAAGAATCCTTTTGTCATGTGACAGAAATCCAATTCTTCAGCCACTAATGATTGACCCCATAAAATAGTTATATGCTTTAAAAATGTATGTTCAATTTAGTAAAGTAAATTTTGTTTCCAAATCGGGAAAATACATGGTCATGTATACTACATTTAAATGACAAAACTGTAATACAAAAGAAATAAAAAAAGTAACAGTAAAATTATTCAGAAACCATTAACGGTAATAAGTATGTTTTATTGGACTTCTGTTTCAATACTTTGGGTTTTTGTTAATGTATGTTCTTTTAACTTTTATATATTTCTTTTCTTTTCTAGCAACACACAATACACTAGTTTGTGCTAATGAAACTATGTGTGCTGATGGAGAAATGTGCATATTACCTGATGAGCAGTGTGATGGTTTTCTTGACTGCTCAGATGGAAGTGATGAGAAGAACTGCACAAGTAAGAAATCTGTGCTCTTTACTGCTATGAAGTTTAAATGGTAAATATAGCAAGCCTTGGATTAACATTGCATGGATAACCAATGTAGAGGATTAAAGATAATGATCTATATGATTTTACAAAATTTTAGTGTTTGTTGATGCAGGGCAAAAAGATTACCATGGATAATTTCATTGAAATTAATGGCTTTACTGAAACTAGGTATTTTGTTCAATAGTTAATGACTAAGACATATTTCTGATCAGCTTTTTGGAGGTAAATTGGATAACTGTACATACAATCTTATTAAGACCTTCTTAAATAGAAAAGAGATGTTAATTCTTTACCATATGAATATGATTGGCTCAGCCTCAGACACCATGACACCACAGATATTCTGTAAGGAAACAAAACAGGTTTCAGAAAATGAATGGAAAGCTTCAAAGGTAAGGTCAAGTTTCTTGTCATTATCACCATGCGTCTTTATGATGTCCATCTTCACGTATAGCTGGTGTTCCTGGAAACTTTGCCATGGGCTGTTCCTCATAGAGTGTGTTTGCATGCCCACACAAATTTAGGCTAAGGTAAGCAACCTGGTTCAGGCAGAAATATGATTTGTTTGAGAAATAAAAACACAACACATAGATGTTTACACTTTGGCATCTGATCACAAAGTAGCATGGAGATGTGCCTCAGACAGGGAGCAGACTCTGGTTTCAATATATCCAAACATCTTATAGCCTGCAATCTCTGGCACAACAGACCTATTTTATGCCTTTCATGAACATTTTAAAATGTTCACAAACAACAATAAAAATATTTTAATCTGCAATTTAACTTTGAAAAATGACTTGCACTTTAATAAGGATTTGTATAAACACATACAAAATAATGCTATCATCTTACCATCACTTTATCCTGCAAGATGGAGTTTCCTGAATGTTTGTAAAAAAGACCAGAAAGATTTCCAATACATTTTTTTTGTGTTTCACTGTCCTTCCAGAGTTATGTGCTATCTTAGGACTACTTGATTTGTTCTCTTCAACTCTGGCAGTGAACTGCAGAATATAAAAATGTCATTGCCCATGCTAGTTATTATATATAGACTCTGTAGGTGCCTTTCTTTGATGTTTCCAGAAATGAACAACTACTCTTATGGAAAACACAATTGAGTCCACAGTCCATGTAAGTTGTTTTTCAGACTTACAGTAACATTTCAAATAAAAATGTTATAAAAGTGAAGAAAAAATAGCACAATCCACAAAAAGACTCATTTATGATGTTTCTGTTGCCTGCTTTTATATATACTACATGTTGTGCTTATTATCTTATGTTTCCGTAGTATGTGTCGTACGGACTAAGCACTGCTGTCTCTGTTGCTTTCTGCTACTTTGGATAGATAGGTACAGAGAGTTTAAGTAATTTCTGCGTTATGTTCTTTGGCAAGGAATCTTAGGTTGAAGTTCAATAACTAATTGGGGCTTGTACCTAATTTTCTGTATATATTTTCTTTCTTGTTTTGATAAAAAATATCCCCAAATCATAGTTATTGTTTGGTGGAGGTACTGTATTTATATATTTGGGCTTTTGATATACTTTTTTTTTTACTTTCTGTATATACCAGTGGTTCCCAAACTTCTTTAGAATTTCTTGCGTGGCGGTCCCTTTAAAAATTGTTTGATGGCTCGCGGACCCTTTTATTAAAAATTTAAAAGTCAATATTATTTCAAGAAAATTGGGGGCACCAAATACTTCGCACAAGGGTGCCACATACCCACTGCGCGGCACTGCATAGGTACAGGCTGCTGTGAATAAAACATTTTTTGACAAACAATTATTTATTCAGAAAATATTACGTACATCTTAGTTATTAAATTTAAGTTAAAATTTTAATGGGATGGATGCATCTGCTTTGCCTTAACCATTTGGGTTGAGCAGGCAATTTCACCACTTAAAAACACAAAAAATGTAAAATATGTTGTTTGTTGATTATCTGTATCCACCTTTAGCGCTCTTATTTGCTTCTAAAATATACGAAAACTGTTAGTGAGTGTTTTGATTCTACAAAAAAATCGATAATTTTTGATTATGATAAAAATAATAAGGGCTGGTTTGTGCTGAGCGATAACGGTGGGAAAACAATGAGGTGGCAGTGAATAACGGAACAGCGGATTAGTGGTCAGGTCTAGGTGGTGGGGGTAACGACAGAGCTCAGTCACTTACTTCCCCTCGGATGGTAAAGGTTAATAATTATAAAAATATAAATAGTATAAATATGCAATCATTTCTCATGGTCCCACCGAAACCACTTCTAGGGGACCGCGGACGCCAGTTTGAGAACTGCTGGTATATACATTTATTTTTTTCTTCTTGTAAATATTTTTAGGACTGTAAATTGTTTTTGTTACAAGGATCATCATCCCTGAACCATGTTTAATGGAGGAAGATTGCCTTAATTCTGTAGCATATTTACATTTTTATTTTTGGAACATTGGCATTTTGCTGTAATTATTGAAAATAATCGTCTTTTTGATTAATCATCGACTATGAAACATCTGGTTGAATGAACTCTGGCGGGACTGGTCGCTGCTGCTTGCCTTTAACTTTTTTTTTTTAATTTTAACTATTAGTTTACATTCTAACGGCCTGAGCAACTGTTTTCATTTTGGCAGACTTATTCTTCAAGTATTTTTTTTTCAATAATTTTTAGCTAGACTGATGATTTCTGGCTTGACTGGTTATTTTGTTGACACTTCAGTGTGGCTGTGTATGGACTACAGTAATCCCTCCTCCATCGCCGCGGGGGTTGCGTTCCAGAGCCACCCGCGAAATAAGAAAATCCGCGAAGTAGAAACCATATGTTTATATGGTTATTTTTATATTGTCATGCTTGGGTCACAGATTTGCGCAGAAACACAGGAGGTTGTAGAGAGACAGGAACGTTGTTCAAACACTGCAAACAAACATTTGTCTCTTTTTCAAAAGTTTAAACTGTGCTCCATGACAAGACAGAGATGACAGTTCTGTCTCACAATTAAAAGAATGCAAACATATCTTCCTCTTCAAAGGAAACAGAGAGGAAAGCAAACGAATCAATAGGGCTGTTTGGCTTTTTAGTATGCGAAGCACCGCGGCACAAAGCTGTTGAAGGCAGCAGCTCACACCCCCTCCGTCAGGAGCAGGGAGAGAGAGAGAGAGAGAGACAGAGAAAAACAACGTCAAAAATCAATACGTGCCCTTCGAGCTTTTAAGTATGCGAAGCACTGTGCAGCATGTCGCTTCACTAAGCAGCTGCACACAAGGTAGCAACGTGAAGATAATCTTTCAGCATTTTTAGACGAGCGTCCGTATCGTCTAGGTGTGCGAACAGCCCCCCTGCTCACACTCCCTACGTCAGGATCAGAGAAAGGCAGCGCAAGAGAGAGAGAGAGAGAAAGTAAGTTGGGTTTCTTCTCAGCCATCTGCCAATAGCGTCCCTTGTATGAAATCAACTGGGCAAACCAACTGAGGAAGCATGTACCAGAAATTAAAAGACCCATTGTCCTCAGAAATCCGCGAACCAGCAAAAAATCCGTGATATATATTTAAATATGCTTACATATAAAATCCGCGATAGAGTGAAGCCGCGAAAGGCGAAGCGCGATATAGCGAGGGATCACTGTATTTTCAGCCTAACCCTGTTTTCAGACTTACCTGGTTCTGTTGTCTGGGCGTCTGAGTTGTCTGCGTTCTCGACTACAATGTGGACTGGTAGGATATTTATTTGGTTCTTGTTTGTTTGGTCCCTCCTGCTGCTCGCTATCCAACCTGTGATGGGCCTGCTTCAGTACTCTGCTGCTGAGCTCCTCCGACTGCGCTTCCACCTGTCCAAGCCTCCACTTATTGCAATGTATCTCTACCTAGACATCATATTCCCCCCCAACACCCCCCCAAAAAAGATACATCCACTGTGTGTCCCACCGGAGTCTCCATGCTGACACCTCGAAAATAATAAACTCCATCTGGTCCAACTCTCGATGTCCTCCATGTAACATAAGCAGGGTGGCTGACCACAGTGTGTTAGCCAGCCTAGCTCGATCAGTTAACACCGTTACCAAATGTGATAATGCCATTGTCAACTTCAGTTTTTTGAATATCTGCTCACTTACGAGCAAGGAGCATCTCATCCAGGATCTCCTCACTAATCGTAAGTTTGACTTTTTCTGTCTAACCGAGACATGGCAACAACCTCATGACTTTTCCCAACTTAATAAATCCACTCCTCCGAGGTTTGTTTACATCTGTCAACCTGTTGGCTCCCGCAGGGGAGGAGGTCTTGTGTTAATTTATCGCGAGAAGTGGAAAGTCCTGCCGTTGTCTGTTCCTGCCTTTAGCTCTTTTGCATCTATTGTATGTCAATTGACTGGACCTATTCCTACTATTATTGCAACTGTTTACCGCCCCCCCTAAATCAAATAATGACTTTTTGAATGACTTTGCTGTTTTTCTTACACACCTCACAACTGTTTCATCAAACATAATACTTCTGGGGGATTTTAATATACATATGAGTAATACCAGTGTCCCTCTTACTAGATTTACATCCTGCATTGAGAGTTCTGGATTCCAGCAGCATACTGATGTTCCCACTCATTCTAAAGGACATAACTTGGATTTGATTTGTTGTTCTGGAGTTACCCCCCCTTGATTGTACTACAGATGAACTCCCCATAATTGATCATTTTCTTCTTTCAATGTTAAACTATCTAAGCTTCCCCATCTCATGTCTTTCCATAATGTTAAGAATATTAACTTAATTAACTCTAGCATTGATTCCCTTATGGACATTCATAATTTATCCACTCCTGAATAACTGATCTCGCACTATAGCACTGGACTCTATGGTATTCTTAACTCCATTGCTCCATTAAAAACTTGGTTTTTTTTCTGCTCCCTGGTTCACACCTGAACTTTTGGCTTTTGAAAGCTAATGGCCAGCAACTTGAATGGTTATATAAAAAAAAACTTTGTTCACAAAGTGATGTATAAAAATCATATATTATATTACAAGGACTATATTGCTCAAACCAAATCTATTATACTCACACAATTTCTTCCAATAAAGGTAACACCAAGTCATTGTTTTCACTGCTCAATAATATCACACATTTTTGCCTTTTCAGCTTTCTACTTTCTCATAAATGTCAGATCTCGTCTGTAAGTCTAAGCCTTCCACCTTGTCAACTGGATCCCCTCCCCCCATTTCTGATTAAAGTCCTACCTCCCTTCTTTGGTTCCTTATATTTCTGCTATAATTCACTCCTCTCTCACCACTGGAACTGTTCCTTCATCTTTTAAAACTGCTGCAATAACACCAATACTGAAAAAAACCTGGTGCCAATCCAACCAATCTCAGTAATTTTCGTCCTATTTCTAATCTACCCTTTATTTCCAAAATTCTTGAAAAAATACCGGCTATTCAACTTTATTCTCATTTATCTCAAAATAATCTGTATGAACAGTTCCAATCTGATTTTCGCTCCCTCCATAGTACAGAAATGGCACTTCCTTATGGCAGCTGATTCTGGTTTAATCACTATTCTCATCCTTATTGATCTGAGTGTGGCATTTGACACTATTTGTCATGCTACTCTTCTCAATAGATTATCTTCAATTGGCATTACTCACACTCCACTAGATTGATTCAGATCTTATCTCTTAGGCCGCACTCAGGTCACTTTCACATCCCAACCTACCTCTGTTACCTCTGTCCTGGAGCCCCTCCTCTTCATTATTTACTTCCTTCCCCTCGGCAATATCTTTCGTAAATATAACATTAACTTCCACTGTTACGCTGATGATGCCCAGCTTTATGTCACTAGCATACCTTCTTTTTCCTTTCCACCCTCCTCGCTTATTGACTGCATAACAGAAATTAAATCCTGGTTTTCCTCAAATTTTCTTAAATTAAATAGTGACAAAACTGAGGTTCTCCTCATTAGTACAAAATCAACATTATCCAAAACTGATCATTTTTCATTTGTTATTGATAATTCATCTGTTTCCCCTGTCCCACAGGTTAAAAGTCTGGGTATCAGCCTTGATATTGCTCTGTATCTTTTCAGTCCCACATCAATAACATCTCCCGGTCTGCATATTTCCACCTGCGTAACATTAATCGTATTCTCCCCTCCCTCACTCCCCATACAACTGCTATCCTTGTTCATAGCCTTGTCACCTCACGTTTGGATTATTGCAATTCCGTTTTCTTTGGTCTTTCTCGCAAATCGCTTTATAAGCTTCAACTGGTCCAGAATTCAACTGCCTGCATCATTACTAGAACCCCCTCTATTTACCGTATCACTCCTGTCTTGCAGCAGCTTCACTGGATTCTGGTTAAGTTCTGTATTGACTTCAGATTTCTCCTGTTAATATTTAAGGCTATCCACAACCTTGCCCCTTCTAATCTGTCCGACCTTCCCCATGTTGCCATTGCCTCCCACACCCTTAGATCCTCTTCCTCCATCCATTTGACTGTCCCCTTTACCTGTCTTACCACTATAGGTGGCAGTTGCTCTGCTCCCCAGCTTTGGAACCATCCGAGCTTAGAAATATTGATTCATTCTCACTTTTCAAATCTAAACTTAAAACTCATCTGTTTAAGATTGCTTTGTCTCTTTGATTATAATAGCTCTGACTGATTTTAATTTTTGTATTTTTCAGTTTTGTTTATAATGTGTGTTTTATCTATTGTTCGGTGTCCTTGAGTATTTAGAAAGGCAAATACGAATAAATTTTCTTTATTGAGTTTTGAATGTCATTGCTGTTGGACTGTTTTATAAAGCACACATGGTACAGTTTTTTTGTCCCTGTGTTTGTAAATAAATTGCATTATTGTGTTTGAACACATGCATGGTATAATCTAAACTGATCAATGTACTGTACACTAGCTTGGCGGTGAGCAATACTGAGCTAGAAATAATAATAGCTTGTAATGATTTAACCATATGGTCTGAAGTCAGTCTGTATTATCAGAGGGCATTTGTGTGAGTTGCTTTTAAGTGTTTTGCCCAATATATAGTAATATTTTATTAGTCTCCTAGAAATGTTGTGCATCATACAGTGGCCTCCGTTTAAAATATAAGTTACAATTAAAAAATTAAACCTATTATTGCTGCGTTGAAAGGTGGAATTACTTAGTTTTGATTGGCATTTTATGTGTGTCTTGTAAATAAAATGGGGCTTCATCCTGAAACTAATAATAATGTGGATACATTGGAGGAAACATACTGTAGATTAGCAGGAAGACAGTAAACATGAAGCTGAAAGTTTAAATATGTTTCATGGAAACTGAAGTGAAAGCAAACAAATTTTTCACTTATTAATTTAATCTGTTGCTGGTAAACATGGTGATCTCATTTCATCTTCAGGTAACTCTATAGTTTTAAAAGTACAGAACCTGCGGTGGACAGCAGATTTCTCTGGAAATGTTACTCTGATGTGGACAAAACCCAAAAATATGTCTGCTTGTACCTATGTGGTTTATTATCGGTAAGAAAACCAAATACTATTAAAACTTTAAATACCTTAATCCAGTGTGTGTGTGTATATGTGTGTATATATATATATATATATATATATATATATATATATATATATATATATATATATATATATATATAATATTAGTGTGTAAGTGTATATAGCATACATTTGTGTATATATGTGACTAATTTTTACAATATTTTGTTATTTCCCAGGCAAGTAGGAGAAAATGTCTGGAAGAGTATTGACACATATATCAGTAAGACCAGTATCAGACTGAATGTACTGAAGCCTGATACCACTTATCAAGTCAAGGTACAGGTTCAGTGTCCACAAAAACAGTACACCTCCAATGATATAATAACTCTTCGCACACCTGAAGGATGTAAGTATGTGTTGAAAGACCATAATTCAGAAATGAAAAGCCGGTGCTTTTTTTCACGTTTTACGTTTTAAATATGAACTTTCTTAATAACTAGTTCTTGTAGTAAACCATTTTATAAACTAATAATACAATCACTCATTTAAATACTACTTCTCTTCCTTTCTTATTCAGATTTGAAATTATTCTATACCTGTTAATAGTTTATGTTCAGTCAAGGTAAAACCACACTGTGGATGAAGTTTAATGCTCCCTACACCAGTGACACTTCATACTACTTGTTTACCCCTTAACTTCTCGCACCATTTCTCATCTCACAAGTACTCATGTGGTGTACTTTTTGCACCGATGTTAAAACTGCTATTTTTATTCATGCTGTGAGGTTCTAATATAAAATATTGCAGTAGTTTTAAATTGTACATGTTTTTAATGTAATTTAATGCTATGTTACTGAATAGTATGACACAGTCCAGAACTACCTGAAAATAAACCTGATCCACTTCTCCAGTGCTCATCCACTGCAGGATTTGCACATGTATCACATTTCACTTCAGTTGTTGAATGTTCTTTGTAGACTAAGTCATTGCAAGAAGAACATCTCATCATTGTCATACATGCATAAGTACGCACTCAGTGTACCAAATGCACCATATGGAATTTGCGACTGTGCATCCACTCATAAAACCAGCTGGGGGCACACTAGATGGAAACCATTGCAACATTGTACTTGTAGTAAGTCAACCTGAGGATAGATGGTGGATGCTGACAGTAGGTTTAAGTAAAAGGACGTTGGACAAAAATAATTGAGGTTGGTATACAAAATACACCAGCAAGATTAGTTAAGGGTTAAAGAGTCTAGAGTACAGTAATCCCTCCTCCATCGCGGGGGTTGCGTTCCAGAGCCACCCGCGAAATAAGAAAATCCGGGAAGTAGAAACCATATGTTTATATGGTTATTTTTATATTGTCATGCTTGGGTCACAGATTTGCGCAGAAACACAGGAGGTTGTAGAGAGACAGGAACGTTATTCAAACACTGCAAACAAACATTTGTCTCTTTTTCAAAAGTTTAAACTGTGCTCCATGACAAGACAGAGATGACAGTTCTGTCTCACAATTAAAAGAATGCAAACATATCTTCCTCTTCAAAGGAGTGCGTGTCAGGAGCAGAGACTGTCATAAAGACAGAGGAAAGCAAACAAATCAATAGGGCTGTTTGGCTTTTTAGTATGCGAAGCACCGCGGCACAAAGCTGTTGAAGGCGGCAGCTCACACCCCCTCCGTCAGGAGCAGGGAGAGAGAGACAGAGAAAAACAAACAGTCAAAAATCAATACGTGCCCTTCGAGCTTTTAAGTATGCGAAGCACCGTGCAGCATGTCTCTTCATGAAGCAGCTGCACCCAAGGTAGCAACATGAAGATAATCTTTCAGCATTTTTAGACGAGCGTCCGTATCATCTAGGTGTGCGAACAGCCCCCCTGCTCAATCCCCCTACGTCAGGATCAGAGAAAGTCAGCGCAAGAGAGAGAGAGAGAAAAGTAAGTTGGGTAGCTTCTCAGCCATCTGCCAATAGTGTTCCTTGTATGAAATCAACTGGGCAAACCAACTGAGGAAGCATGTACCAGAAATTAAAAGACCCATTGTCCGCAGAAATCCGCGAACCAGCAAAAAATCCGCAATATATATTTAAATATGCTTACATATAAAATCCGCGATAGAGTGAAGCCGCAAAAGACGAAGTGCGATATAGCGAGGGATCACTGTATACAGTGGTAAAGCATAGTTTAGAAATAATTAAAGAAATTGAAAACAAGTTGTAGACTGTGTCCAAAAGTCTGACTTTAAAACACTCAAATTTCAGAACAAGACATTAAATGAAAATATTCTGTTGACAAGGACACTTTCACAAAAGGTACAAGTATAACAAAACAAGTGCGCTTTTATTCAAGAATATAACTGCAGAAAATAAAACCTGCTTTAGGGCGCAACATTGACACGCCCTTAATACGACCACATTGGTGGCACAGCAGTAAGAACTGCAGACTGGTAATCAAAAGGTTGCCGGTTCGACCATGGATGCCTCCCTTTTGAGAAGTGAGCTGCTCTTATTCTTACTATAATAGAATAAAAACATACATTTGATTTGAGTCTGTAACAGCCAGTGTAAATTTATGGTACTTTTTTAAAGTAAATTTATGGTACATTTTTAATTTAGTTTTATTCTCCCAGTCACATTCATGCTCCCCCCAATCTGACAATGCTGTTTTCACATAAAGACGTGCTATAACAGAGGTTAACTCAGATGATGATGATGAGGGTTCTACAGCAGAGAAAGAATGCACGTCAGTGTACTTTGTATATAAAAGCGAGATTGAATGTTATTTACCTATTTACCTTGATTTATTATCTTCCTACAGCGTGAAGTTACAAGTAGACTGCAGAGATTCCTGTGTTTGATCGACTAGTCTACATTACACTATAAAATAAACTTCTCCACCTCCACTGATTTGTACTCGTTGCCTTCTGACTGCCTCATCCATGTGTGGCAATGGGCTTCCTTTTATGCTGGACCCAGGAATGTTTCTGCTGCTATTCTGTCTTTCTAGGAAGCACTTCTGGGCCATAGACAAAGTAGCGTGGTCCTCCCCCGACATCGCCCTATTCCAATCTCAAGGGACCCCTACAGGGTTGAATTTCCAGACTCAATTTCCCTAGGACCCCTGCAGGTGTCGTGACTGGGTTCTCATACAAGAACCACTGCCACCTAGCACATGGGGAATGGAACCACTAGCAAGTTCCAGGTTCCGCTGGTCCATCTATTATTTTATACTGGCTGGGCACAGAGTTATCTTTACCCCCCGTCGGCCAATCTTTCCATTGTTCCTCTTGGGCCTCCCATCTAGGTAATAACCCATACTTCTCCCTGACCTGGATGCCTGTGGTCCTCCTACAATATTTTTTATAATAAGTTATAGATATACAGCCAGCTCTGTGATTGGATCCCGGCATGAACTTTCTCATTTATTTAAATATGATTTAAATTTACCAATGTTAATGAAGTGGCAGAGTACACAAGCCTGTAAGAACCGTTACATACCGTTAAATTTGAAATACGTAAAGGTTGTATATATGTGCAGTCTATGAATTAAGGAACTCAAAATACAAACCTTATGTGCTTTATTTTGAAGTAAAAGACCAAATGAAATCCAAAGTAAAGCAAGATTGTCTGGTGCTGTTGTTATTTTGCTTATGTCTCCATAACTTTATCACTATTTTGCTTTGACTTTGTGGTTTATTAAATTGTACAAATAATTAACACAGTAAATGATTAATCAATTCTAATTGTACTTTGCAGTGCCAAGCCCACCATATAATCTCCAGGTAAAAACACATGAGAATGAGGACAGCACCCTTGTATGTAGCTGGCTGCCCCCTGCAAATCCCCATGGGCTGATCCGTGAGTATATTGTAAGTAATGGCATTATGGTTTGTTCATGCAAACAGCGCTATGGTTCTCTAACATCTTTTCATAAACTCTTTAGTATAATTATCATCATTTTCACTATGCTTTTCTTGGTGAGGGTCGCTGTAGCAACATATTGATCTGGTCAGACCAGACCTCCATATCTAAGGCTCTCATGGGGAATATGTAGATGCTTCCAGGATAATTAAGAGATGTAAAATCTCCTGCTTGTCTTGGGTCTGGTACTTGGTCTTCCCAAGTTAGCTGTGCCTTGCTTACCTAATGTGGGAAGTGTCTGGGGATATCTTCACTGCATACCCAGATCACATTAACTGGCTCCTCTCAATCACAAGAAGTGTGTCTGCTCGAATGTCATTGTGTATTGCTGAGCTCCTCAGCCTGTCTTGGAGAGTGAAGCTAGCAACACCACACAAAAACCTTGATTTGGTTATTAGTATCCATGATCTCTCTTTAATAACCAGCTCTCATGATCATAGGTGGGAATATGGTATGTAAACCAAACGGTAAATTAACAGTATTCTATGTGAAGTTGGTTCCCGCTTCACCACCAGAGACCTGTACAATGTTTATGAACCTGCTGCTTTTGCACTGATTCATTTATCAATCTCATGGTCACCTATGCTGTCACTTGTGAATAAAACCCCAAGCTGCTTTAACTGCTCTACTAGAGGGAGCTGCCAACCCCTGAACTGTAAGAAACAAACCTTTGTTTTATGGATGATAATGACAGAACAGGAGACAAGATGTTCCCTTTGCTGGAACCCATTGCCCACACTGAATAGTTCTGAATTAATGCCAAATCTGTAAACACAACTCTTGACTCCACAAGTGCAGTGACCAAGTGGCATACAGTAGCAGACCCACTATTTTTGCAGTAAATTCCATAGCATGCTGTAGGGTCATAGGTTTTTTCCAAGATCCGCAAAGCACATATAGACAGAACTGGCAAATTACTTGTGAGATGGGTAAGGGGAAGTGAAGCTGAGAGGGAGACCCTCAGAGATCTGCTTAGTAATCATTAAATAAACTTTGAAGGAGTTCTCCTTTAGCACAACTGAATACGCTTATCTTTCTGACTGTAAGACCCTGGTCTCTGTGTGTAAAGATATGAAGTGGAGATTTGCAGGGCCTGAGCAACTTCTTGCCACTAACAATGTTACCCCTTTATCTTTGCTAGGGTAAACAGCTCATCACCTGTTCCTTCGCTGAAATGGAATCCACAATGTTCCTCTTGAATATAAAGTTCAGTTGTTATATGATGTGTCTATTCTAGTACTCTAGTATAGGTTTCCCTAGGAAGACTTAGAAGAGTGATTCCTCAGTAACTGGAACATCCCCTTTACCCTCATTGTTTTTACTGTCCCTGCCTTCCACACAACAATGAACAGCTTTAGCTAAAACACCCTCACAATAATAAAGTAGTTTCAGCATTTTTAACTTCTTCAGCCTTGCCAGAATGGAACTTTTTAATCGCCATAGCAACTTTAGCCACAGACATGAACCCAAACCCTATTCAATGTCTCTTAAAATGCCTGTTCTAGTGAGGGCACTTAATTTAGGAACTCCCTAAAGTGTTTCTTCCACATCTCGATGAGTTAACCAGCTGAGGTCAATGCTTTCATACCCTTGCTGGTAACAGTCTGGGTAATGTCCCACCTCCTTCATGGAATGCTCGAATTATGTTCCAGAACCTCTTTAATGCCATCTAAAAGTTATTTTTCGTGGCATTGTAGACTGTACCCAGACAAGGAACTTTGCCCAAGCTTCCAGCGTTTTGGCCTGTCAGTAAAAATTGGTCAAATCTCTAGATTCTCCTGCTAACACAGAACACATCCTTCTTCAAATTGAGAGCTTCTATTACCACTGGTCTACTCCAACAGAACTAGGATTGCTTGCATGATTGGCACCAAACAACTTTTTAAAGCTGAGGAATAATGGCCACAAATACTTCCTACTCCTTTCACTACTAAGGTATTCAATGCAATATATTCAAACTATACATCGCTAACCACTCTTGAGACGTAGGTGAAGGTGTTCTCATGGTGAGAGTTGAACAGAGGTATCCATTATTCATTCCTACTACCCTTTAGGATCTTCCAGATCTGTTCATCTTATTCTTAATCTGTCTGAGTAGGCTGACCACCATGTAATGATCAGTTTATAGTTCAGTACTTCTTTACCTGAGAGTTTTAGAGCATAATATCATGTGACATAACCACAAAGGTAAGGTATTTGGCCCAATATACTTTTGTGCCAAGTACACTTTTGAATATCTTTGTATTTGAACATGATGTTTGTTATGAACAGAAATCCACTAACAACTGTTTGTATTCTGCTCGAGCAGGCTGTTCCTCCCAATCACAATCCAGTCTCCCAGTAGAACCTCACAGTCGGTAGATGAAACTCTTTCAGAACCAAATCAAGTGTCTCTAAAAAAAATTTCTCCTAATAGTTGTTCAGTGTGTTCTCTCTGCAAATTGAAGTTGTATTAAGATATTCCCCCCATCCACCAGAACAAAGTCCCAACTGTACATCACCTAGCTGGGAGAATGGGAATATCCCAACACCCATGTGGATCCTTTAGCATTGGGTATCACCAGGGAAAGAGAGAGAGTGTAAGACCAAACTTAATTGAGAGGTCTGCTTCCAGATTTAATGTTGAGTGTAAGGATAAGCCCAAAGTTACTAGTTAGGTCCAACAACTTTTAAGTAACTCTTGCTTTGGAATACAAATTTTTAAGTGTCAATCAAGTACTGCGCAAACTCAATAAAATCTTAAAAGTCTTTGCTAGTGTAAATAATAATGGTTCACTGTCCTGACAATCCACAAAATATGTGTTTTTATTACAGCTTTTGCTTATGTGTTGAATGTCTGCTTAGTTTGTTTTTTGACACTTGTTCACCTATGAATATTGTATACAGTGGCACCTCGGTATACATCCTTAATCTGTTCCAGATCCTTTGACTAATACCAAACAGGACGTATACCAAACAAATTTTTCCCGTAAGAAATAAAGGGAAAATGATTAATTCGTTCCCATGAAAAAAAATCCTATAGTTATTGGCATATTATATATTGATGGGGTTGTATAAAATAATTTAAACACTGCTTAATACTAAAATACATAAATACAAAAGCAATTAGATGAAATAAATTAAAATGTAACCTCACTTTACTTTTTAATAACGTCTTTGTTTTTCACAATCGTAGATACCGTCGTTCTCGGCATACGGTATGCAGCACCCATGTCCTGGATACGCATGCCACCTTCATACTTTTCAACAATCAATTCAAATTTACGCGAAAAAACACAAAATCACATGAAAATTCACATAGAGTTATAGCGCGGGTTGTTCACTGAATGCTAGCAACTGGCATACTGACGCTCGTGGGCAGCGTAGGGTAGCGTGCGGTGTGACAATGCAGGTCCGCTCCACGCTCCCATACATCCTTACGGGGAGCCCTGAACCCAACAGCGTCGGTAATGTCAACAAGATGAGCTGACAAATTAGGACAATTCTCAAATGAAGCCAGGGGATAGTGCAAGAATGGCAAGTGCTTTTATTTAAAACAAAAATCAGTGTCCAAACAAAAAGTGCAGTGCATCTGGTTTCAATAAATAATTATTTAATAAATATCCATAAAAACAAGTGTTCTGTGGGGATAAAAACAACAATAAATAAATCAGATAAAATCCGAGGTTAAAAATGCAGTCTCACTCTTCCCGATCACAGCCCACCTGTGCAGGTGCGACTCACTCCAACTACCTCATTAACTTCCCCGCGGTAGTGCAATCGCGCCCACGGAGAACAACATGGCTATATGGGTTAAAACCTGGCCCTTTTTTTGAAGCCGCGGACCCACTATACCACACGCGGTATTCTAGCACACGAGTCGTATTCCAAACAAAGGTCGTATACCAAGCAAAATTTTTTGCGTCCAAACAGGACGTATACCAAGTTGGACTTATTCCAAAGCAGACATATACCGAGGTACCACTGTACTAAAACTTTTTTTAAAAGTTTTTAAGCATTTACCAAAGCAATTAAGTGACCACAAGTTTCCCTTGTTATTAATGACAAAGGAAAATAATTACCATATATCTGATTTTTTTTTTATTATTATTTATAAAATTGACATTTTACAGTTTTTTTTAATAGTATTGCTATTTTAGCCACACCAGCCAACTCACTGTTACACACTGATGTAGCTATAGATTCCTGTGAGACTAGAATGCGTTTCCTTGTCTGTGTGCTCATCAGCTACTGCATTGACATGCACTGCCTAAAACTGCATGTTAAAAAAATTATTTTTCTAAAATCTGTGTTTCAACTGAAATTTTTTAAAGTTTGTAATTAGTTTAGTCTTGTATTTTATTCATTTTCCGTCTGTTCCCATCTGCAATATTAAATGAGTGCTCACAAATACTAAATAATGATTGTTTACATTTTGTTTCCAAGTGGGTTCACTGAAGTCAGAGTATTTTGCAGAAAAATTATCTATCACTGATATATTTATTTCAGATTGAATACACTGAGGATGGAAGTAAAGGGTGGACAGCCAAAAGAAGTACAGCTCCTAATCATACTGAAATAAATAATTTACAAGTTGGCTTATTGTATAATGTTAGAGTAAGTATTCGGAGAAGTTATCACACTGCAGCGTGCTCTTCTATATATGAGATCAACCAGTGGCCAATAGCTGTCTATGTGAAACAACCTTTGTTGCTGTATGTTAAAGGTGGCAGCTGTTACCAGTCGTGGTGTTGGAAACTGGAGTGAAGTAAAATCAATCATTATGAAAAAGGATGCTGGTGAGTATAGTAAATAATTCAGTGTCCCCCTGTTATCAGTACCTTTTATCTTTTTTCCACATTCATGAATGGACACTTTCCAGTCCATATCTATAATTATAGAGTTGACTAACAAAAATGGTCAAGAGCGAACTTCATGGCCTCTTCAGGAGTTAATCCTTACAGTAGGTGCACTGGTCTCTTGTCAGCCCAGACTCAGCAAAGATGCTTGTAAATGGTGATTTCAGCATGTTCCCATAGTTTTTGTATGTTAACTAGTTTCTGCTCTGAGTAGGTTCATTAGTTCCCTCCCTGTTAATTTAACTTAAGCCCACACCCATAAATTAAATTAACTGTAATATTCCTGTAATCCTTTCATTTCTTTTATGGCCTTATGACAGGGAACATTATGCTGCTAAAGAAATTACTTAAAAACATTATTTCTCCATGAAAGGATGCACCTGATAAACAAAAATGTTAATTTTCTTTTTGGCATTACAAGTTATTTGCAAGTATATCAGGTGCTCAGTTTACACCACCAAAAGTATATTTATGTATTTACATACTTCTATCACCAGACTACGGTGTTGATCTATAGCAGAGTCATGAAGCAGCAGAAGTAGGGATTTATCAAACAGGGTGCTGCTTTTTGCATTCTTGTAGTCTGCCAATGTGAACTGTATGTATGTGTTCATTAGCCTAGTAAACCAGTATCAAATTTTTTGCTTTCAGGAAAAGAACCAGTTTTGGTAGCTGTGTCAATGTGTAGTAAACTGTGCATTTTCTTGGTACCAGTGTTGTCGAACCATATGTTATGCTACTCTATTTTTGTCAATCTGTGCCAGCATCCTTCATTACAGAAACAGTACTAAAATCATTTACTTTATTACAAGGACTGTATTGCCCAAACTAAATCTAACTATTATACTCAGGTTATTTCTTCAAATGAAGGCAACACCAAGTCATTGTTTTCACTGCTTAATAATATTACACAACCCCCCGGATTCTTTACCTTCTCACCTTTACTCAACTGATTTTTGTAATTCCCTTATGTCCTTTTTTTAATGAAAAAATCCAGAAGATTCATCAGTCTGTCGGTACAGATTCCTCCAGTACTTCATTTGAATTTCACCCACCAACTCACTCATTTTCCTCTTTTCAGCTTCCTACATTCTCAGAAATCTCAGATCTTGTTTGTAAGTCTAAGCCATCCACTTGTCAACTGGACCCCCTCCCTACAGTTCTGGTCAAAGCCTGTCTCCCCTCTCCTGTCCCTCTTATGTCTGCTATAATCTACTCTTTTCTCACTACTGGTACTGTTCCTTCATCTTTTAAAACTGCTGCAATAACACCAATACTGAAAAAACCTGGTGCCGATCCGACTAATTTCAGTAATTTTCGTCGCATTTCTAATCTATCCTTCATTTCCAAAATTCTTGAAAAGATAGTGGCTATTGTGAGATCGGGTCCGAACACCATCAGGCTAACACCAGCACTTTCCACAAAACATGCGTTTATTATATTCAACAGTCCCACACAGTACCCCCAGCACCAATCACCCTCTCCACAGGTCTCTCTTCCAAATGTCCGTGAGCCACCTTTCCTCTCCTCACGGAAGATTTGTCCTGCTCCCGCTCCCGACTCTAGCTCCCTGATTGTAGGGAGGCGGCCCCTTTTATTCCCACCCGGATGTGCTCCAGGTGCCTGATGACACTTTTCCGGCAGCACTTCCTGGTGTGACGGAAGTGCTGCCCTTGCACCCGGAAGCACTCCAGGTGTCACTGGAAGGATCTTCCTTCACCTTCCCAGGTATGGCGGAAGTGCATGTTTTCCGGGCTCTCTGAGGCTCGGGGCGCCCCCTGGCAGTGGCCACGGGCCCCAACGTGCTTGAACCTCCTTGGTCCTCTCCCGATCCAGGGCGGTTGCCCCTCTTGTCCCGGGGTACATATAAACCACCTCCCTGTCCTTCCAGGTGTCCCGGCTGGGTCTGTCCCCCAGCCTCTTGTGACACTATTCAACTTAATTCTTATTTATCTCAATAATCTGTATGAACAATTCCAGTCTGGTTTTCGTCCCCTCCGCAGTACAGAAACGGCACTTATAAAAATTACTAATGACCTCCTTATGGCAGCTGATTCTGGTTTAATTATTATTCTCATCCTCCTTGATCTGAGTGCAGCCTTTGACACTATTTGTCACACTACTCTTCTCAATAGATTAACTTCGATTGGCATTACCCACACTCCACTAGATTGGTTCAGATCCTTCCTCTCAGGCCACACTACGTTTGTTCAGCTTAAAACTTTCACATCCCAACCCACCGCTGTTACTTCAGGTGTGCCCCAGGGCTTTGTCCTGGGGCCCCTCCTTTTCATTATTTACCTCCTTCCCCTTGGAAATATCTTTTGTAAATATAACATTAACGTCCACTGTTATGCTGATGACACCCAGCTCTATCTCACGAGCAAACCTACTGTTTTCTTTCCACCCTCCTCACTTACTGATTGCATAGCAGAATTCAAATCCTGTTTTTCTTCAAATTTTCTTAAATTAAATAGTGACAAAACTGAGGTTCTCCTCATTGGTACAAAATCAACATTATCCAAAACTGATAATTTTTCATTTGTTATTGATAATTCCTCTGTCTCCCCTTCCCCACAGGTTAAGAGTCTGGGTGTCATCCTTGACAGTACTTTATCCTTTCAGTCCCACATCAATAACATCTAACGGTCTGCATATTTCCACTTGTGTAACATTAATCGTATTCGCCCCTCCCTCTCTCCCCACACCATTGCTATCCTTGTTCATAGCCTTGTCACTTCTCGTCTGGATTATTGCAATTCCCTTTTCTTTGGTTTTTCTTGCAAATCTCTTTTATAAGCTTCAACTGGTCCAGAATTCAACTGCCCGCATCATTACTAGAATCCCCTCTATTCACCATATCACTCCCGTTTTGCAGCAGCTTCATTGGCTTCCAGTTAAGTTCCGTATTCAATTCAAAATTCTTCTGTTAACTTTTAAGGCTATCCACAACCTTGCCCCTCCTAACCTGTCTGACCTCCTCCATGTTGCCATTCCCTCCCATACCCTTAGAACCTCTTCCTCCATCCACTTGAGTCCCCTTCGTCTGTGCTTCCCAGCTCTGGAACTCACTACCATCTGAGCTTAGAAATATTGAGTCATTTTCACTTTTCAAATATAAACTTAAAGCTCATTTGTTTAAGACTGCTTTTTCTCTTTGATTACAATTGCTCTGACTGATTTTAAGTTTTGTATTTTAGCTTTGTTTATAATCTGTGTTTTATGTATTGTTCTGTGTCCTTGAGTGTTTAAAAAGGTGCCTACAAATAAATAAAATGTATTATTATTATTATCATTAACAGCCATTTAGAGCCTCAGCATTGTAATTGGTGAGATGTGTTTTTGGGTGTGACAGAATTTTAAATTACATGTACACAATCCATTGGCACCAGCCAACATTATTTAAATGGCAATTGCGAATATATGTTGTCAACAAGCAGTAATTCACACGAGATGTGCAGGTATAGTAGCTGCGTAGTTTTTTTATTTTGCCTTCAGCCGTTTAAAATTTTATTCTTTGTACAGATAACAAGTAACTTTATTTTGGGTTATAAACACAGTCTTCTGAATATATTTTCCTTGGTTTTAATATTTGAACTTTGTCTCTAATACGGAAAAAACACCAAATCACAGTGTATAAAATTTAATGATGTTAGTTGTTATGAGTTGAGTTTTACAGTATATTCAGCATATTTCTATGTTAGGTAATCTGAAAAATGCTAGGGTTTTCCTTAACTTAGAGTACATATAGGTTAAATTGTCACTTTTATTCTAGAGCGGGGGTATCACAGTGGGACATATTGGATCCAGGTTTTTAAAGATTCAGAACTCTAATACTTTTTAAATTCCTTAACCATCAGCCAAACAATTATGAGATACAATGCAAGTTTAAAAATGACCATCTGACTTGATCCTACTTGCACCTATGTCTCAATCATGCAAAATCTGTTTCAATAAAAAGTTTGAAAAGAAAAAAGTGGAAGTCTCAGAAGTATTCATCTGATATGGCCCACAAAATGGTGCTCTCAGGAATAAAAGAAAATCAAAAGTTTTAGAAATGTATGATGTGGGAGAATGAGAGCACTAGCAAGCCATATAATTAAATAATGCTTTTAATTAACAATAAGATTTGGCTTCAAATTTTGAATTCAGCTAGAGTGAATATGGTGGTCCTCCAAGACCTGAATCTGAGACCCTTGAGTTAGCTGTTCATTTGTAAACTTGCTCATTATTTGTTTGGCTGCTGGTTTAGGAAAAAAGTGAAGATGAAGGTTCATAAAAAGCAATTCATTTAAAGATATGGAAAAAGAAGCATGTTTTATTAGAAATAATTGTTTACTAATTAAAGGAAGCTTCTGGAATGAAAACCTGTAGGCACTGTAGCCCCACAGGATCTGATATTGACTGCTGTAAAGAATCATATGCTGAGATACATAATAACATATGTAAAGCCTTGCTTGTTTTTTTTCTTTTATTTTTCTGTTCTAGCTCTTCATGCACCCACAGTATTGATCACAAATGTCACCAACACCTCTTTAAGCTTAAGACTGGATTGCAAAGATCAGGTTGTAAATACTGTTTGACTTCTCTTACGCTTGAGCTTATCTAAATCTGGCTAACCTTGACTTATCAATATGTTTTTTTGTTTCAGGTAACATACTATGTGGTTGATGTCTCTTGGATCTTCAACAAATGGGTTAGAGAAAACAGGACAGAGAGTGTGGCGACTGCATCCTACAGAGGTTTGAAAAAAAGGAATATAATTTGAAACTCTGAAAGCCAACCAACCATATCTTGTCAAACATGGCACAAATTATTTTGTTTTATAGTTTATTCTCACAGAGTATTGATCTTTCCTTGATCTCAATTGAGAATATAGCTTTTTTGTAGCTATCCTTAATTATTATATGTATCTGCTAATTAATTTTAATGTGAGACTTGTAACCAGCTCTTAAACAATTTAGTATTCAGTCACCATTGTAGTACATACAAATGAAATAGGATACAAATTGCTAAAGAATGTCACCCTACACTATTTTTGGTCGACCAATGAGAAACATGTATACCAAGTTTCATGAAAATCGCTCCACATTCGGAAGTGATGCTGGAACATACATACATACACACACATACATTGACTTTATATATATATATATATATATATATATATATATATATATATATATATATATATATATATATAGATATATAGATATATATATATATATATATATATATATATATATATATATATATATAGATAGATAGATAGATAGATGAAGGAATAACTATCCCCGTGACCCTGTAGTTAGGATATAGCGGGTTGGATAATGGATGGATAGATGGAATAACTATTCTGAAAATTTAATTTGGGTAAAGCCTAAAAAAAGTAATATAATTTGATGTTATTAAAATGAATGAAGAAAAGGGTCTTAATATCCTAAAGCACCCAAAGTCTCAGTACATAGTTGTATCGTTTTTTTTTTTGTTTAAGAATTTAACAATTCTTTAAATATGTTCATATTTTAATTGACTTGCATCTTTCCAGAACAGAAAGCTATCCTGGAAAAATTAGAACATGAATTTATACAGTATGTAATAACCTAAAGATCATTGAAATGTAACATGCTACATCCTCTGTAATTTCCCTGGTACAGTGCCAAACCTTACTCCTGGAATGTCCTATGAGATTGCTGTGTGGGCACACACCAACAGAGGAGACACACCCATCACGTTCTCCCAGGCAGTAACAACTGGAAGACTCCCTAGCATTCCACAGCTCAAAGCTAAAGCTGTCAACCAAACCGCAGTTGACTGCACCTGGAATGGAGAGCAAGGAGTGGTGAGTTTTCCATAGGAAAATTATTACAGTGGTTAAAATTTGGCCCTTTGAGAGTAAGCCCTAAAATGGACGGATACCCCATCCAGGGCTGCTTCCTGCTTTGTGCCAAATTCTGCTAGTGTAATGTCTGGAGCACTAAACACTAAATTGGATAAAATTGATTTCAGAGCATTGTAGTTTCCTTGTGGTAGTCATTGCTGGATTAAGCTGCTACTGGCAACAAGAACATTTCTCTTAAGTGAATCTAACAGTAAAACCAGATTCTTTGATTACTTGCATTATTTGAAAATATTTTAATGCCTTTGACTGCTTCATTGTCCATCTAAAGTATATGATCAAAATTATTGCTATGAGATACCTAAACTTATGTGAATTGAAAATGCAGTTGTCTTTGATCATAAATTTAAGGATCCATATTTCAATACAACAATAATTAAAAGGCAATATTGAATGAATCATACATATTTAACTGATTTACTTAGTCATAGTAAGTTTGTGAAAATACACTTGTTGGTTCTCTGTTTTTATTCCTAACACTGAATTCTACACACACACTTTTTTTTGGACAAATATATGTGATAGATGTTGTAGGTAGGTATAGATCATGGGGTTCTGCTGCAGAGCGTATGATATGTTGATAGAGTAATCAAGATGGTAGTTTAATCATAAGACTACCATCATAAGACTTTTCACTATTTGTTAAGTTTATTATTTAAAAAAAAGCTTAAGCAATGAAGCAAAATTAAAATACACAATCGCATCTCATCTTCTCAAACTACTTTTCCTGGTGACTTCCCTGTCCCAGGTGTCCCCACGTCAGCAGAGAAATATAGTCCCTCCAGAAAGTCCTGGGTCTGCTGCAGCATAGCAGCTCCAGTGAGAGCCTTCTTTTGGGGTCACAATCAAGATGAAGGGTGAGGTGCAGTTCTAATATAGTGAGCAGCATAGGTGGGAAGGTCCTACACAAGCTAGACATTAGCAGTGAAGACTGGCTAAATTACATAAAAGAATGCTGAACTACTCATTCATACAATTGTAGAGCGCTGAATCCTGGTAAATTACATTAAGTATTTTTTAGCACAAAAAAAAAAAAGATCACTGTTGCTGCATGCCTACAAACATGTCACATAAAGCTGGTGTTAGAAAAAATGGAAAACTACTATGGCACCTTTGCCTTAGTAATGGTCATTTTGAAACTGACCCTGACAGGTAACTTGTGGCATCTTATCTATAATTGGTAATTGCAATTAAAATTGTTGCCTCAGTGCGAGAAGATTTAATCTTGATATCCAGTGGCATTACAGAGCTTTGGTGGTGTTAAATGGCATAAAGGACTACGGCACACCATGTGCATGAAATGCAATCAGGTGTGCACATTGTGGTTTAGTGGTTAAGTCTTTGGACTTCAGATCATGAGGTTGTGGGTTCAAGTACCTCTGCTGATACTGTGTGACCATGAGCAAGTCACTTTACTTTCTTGTGGAAGAAACACAAAGAAATGTAACCAGTTGTATCTCTCTGATGCTATATCACCTTGGAGAAAGGTGTCAGCCAAATGCTAAGTACCATATATGCTTGCGTATAAGTCGGGTCTTGAAACCTGAAAAATCGATTATAAAATCAGACCCCAACGTATACGCCCATTCAAAAATGCGATACTTCATTGTTTTTTGTTTTTTACATCTTCTTGCTTCCAATTTCGCACCAGTTTCTCAGACACATCGAATTTTGTTGCAGCAGTGCAGTTACCAATTTCTTTTGCCACTTTAATGACTTTTAATTTAAATCCAGCTTCACATTTTCTTCTGATCGAACGCTTGGTAGTAGATAAGTGATGCTCTTACAATAAAGGTGTATGAGGTTGTGAGATACAAAAAACACTAAACAGTGCAAATGTCGCTTCGGAATAGTTCGGGTATTACCGTGTGGTCACGTAGGCAGAATACATAGAAAAAAAGGCAGTGTGTTCCGTGGTCTCAGGTGGTCGTTAGCATATCATAATCTCTTGGACCAATAGCGTGAGCTTTCCGCATTTGACTTATATAACCGACATTATAAAACACTGGAAATTGTACAGTAAAATCAAGCCCCGACTTATCCGTGGGAGAACTTAAAAGCAGTATATACAGTAATTATAAACGAACGTCATTTCCTGCTTCTGACATCCAATTGTTGCCTTAGTGGGGGTAGATTTAATCTTGATATCATGTGGCATTACAGAGCCTTGATGGTTTTAAATGGCATAAAGGACTACAGCACTCCATGTACATGCTAATTTTATGTATATGAAGTCAAAGTTCATTCACTATGCCCTCAGGATGGCCATAGAACTCACTTTTATTGTAAGTAACTGGTTATTGCCCTGGATCATTACTGGATGTTCTCACAGCCAGTCTCTAGGTTTTCTGTTGTGCATTCTCCATTAACAGCATTAAAAATTAATTTTCCACTGCAAACATATTACTTCACAATAACTCTCCAAGATGCTTCCCACCTTTATGAGGAAGTGAGAAAATAACAAGCTACAAAATTTTTTGTATATCGATAGTGTTTGGTTTAAATGTTTCCTAAATGTAAGAAAACTCTGTCCTGTCATTTCCATGTGACAGCATAGCCAAGAGAACCTTAGTTAGTAAAATTTGTATGATCTTGACAGATAGGAAGTACTGTAAATCACGCGAATCAAATTATTTTGCTATAGTTTTTAATACTTGCCTTGTTTGGTTGGTCCAAATAGAGAAAGCTACAGCAGCTTACTCACTAAAGTTAATGTAATGTGTTAGTACCTAAAATGTGTACAGTGTTGCAAATATTTCCTTATTAAATTAAGTGTTGCTTATTGCTGAGAATATGAAAGTATTTTTCATTCTGTAACAATGCTTTCTGGTACCAGTTTTCTTGTATTACTTTTATAAAATAGCTCTTATTCATTTTAGTATCTCCTTGTACTTAATTGTCAGCTAATTCATTAATGTAATTTCTTAAGTTCTTTGTGGGAGTGGTGTAACTAGTACAGGTTAAAAAGTTTTATACCGTATAGTGAAAAATCATAGGCTTTCATATTTTCCCTTGGTGAAGAGTTAATTTTATTTTGTAGGTCTATGGTGTTTTTTTTGCAACATCTTTCTTTGAGTTGCATAGAAATCCACAAAATGTCTCAACAACAGGCAACAACATCACAGTGATCGTGGAAAGTGATGAACAGTTTCTGTTTCTTGTAAGTATCTTAAAACTTCAGTTATTTTTTTTGCATTTTTTAACAATTGTATGAGAAGCATTCCTCTTTGCAATCACTGATTTAATTACTGTCTCTCAATGTAAATCCGAAACAGTAAATCAGTAATTGGGGTCACACAGAATGTTACCATCCATATTACTAACCGAGAATGGTAAACCGGATGGCATGGACGCAGGTACACGGCGATGGGACCATGACACGTACTGCACAGGCGCGTACAGCGTGCGTCTCATAAACCGCACGCGAAGTTGTATCCCACCGCGCACGAAGGAGTCACGGCCCAAAAAACGAAAGAGCTCAACTGACGTGAATGAGAAATGAAGCAACAACGCGCCCATGGCTAACGACTACCGACACAGCCACACAAAGATGAGGACTCTGCGCTGCAGCCCAGATTCAAACGGAAGAGGCTACGGAGGCCCCACGGGTCCATAAAGTATGAAAGGCGCAGGCGTCACCGCCATATTGTGAGTGGCACTACTGCGGAGTGAAGTTAGGAATAATGTGCTGCTTGGGATTGTACAAACCGCTGAATGCTTTACACCAAATTCAAACACAATACAGCTCAATGATACAAACACGAGCCCACCTGGATAAGATCAATGAACGCAGGCGCCTACAACGTGCGTCTGAAACTGCAGAAGCAAAGCAGGCACGGGTTCAAAACGAACAAGCTCGACTGACGGATATACAAACACGAGCCCGCCTGGATAAAATCAATGAACGCAGGTGGCTATAACGCGCCTCTGAAATGCCGCGGGCAAAGCGGGCACGGCTCCAAAATGAACAAGCTCGACTAATGTATTTCAGGATACCCAACGCCCGGGGGTAGGCGAGCGAAGCGAGCAGGGGACGGAGCCCCCTTGTTTTAATATATACGATTCTGACAACTCATTATTGCTTTTGTTGGGAGATTTTTTTTTATTTCAAAACTTTGCACAGTGTGTTCATTTTGATGAATGTCACCTTAAAGGTAACTTTCTCGTCGTATAATTTTGAAAAATAACTAACACTTTTCAATGAAATCAGTCCACTGGCAGCAGAGTTTTCCCATGGGGGACAAGCAAATACAGTAATCCCTCCTCCATCGCGGGGGTTGTGTTCCAGAGCCACCCGCGAAATAAGAAAATCCGCGAAGTAGAAACCATATGTTTATATGGTTATTTTTATATTGTCATGCTTGGGTCACAGATTTGCGCAGAAACACAGGAGGTTGTAGAGAGACAGGAACGATATTCAAACACTGCAAACAAACATTTGTCTCTTTTTCAAAAGTTTAAACTGTGCTCCATGACAAGACAGAGATGACAGTTCCATCTCACAATTAAAAGAATGCAAAACATATCTTCCTCTTCAAAGGAGTGCGTGTCAGGAGCACAGAATGTCACATAGATAGAGAAAACAATCTCTAGCAAACAAATCAATAGGGCTGTTTGGCTTTTAAGTATGCGAAGCACCGCGGCACAAAGCTGTTGAAGGCGGCAGCTCACACCCCCTCCGTCAGAAGCAGGGAGAGAGAGAGAGATAGAGAGAGACAGAGTTTGTTTTTCAGTCAAAAATCAATACGTGCCCTTCGAGCTTTTAAGTATGCGAAGCACCGTGCAGCATGTCGTTTCAGGAAGCAGCTGCACAAAAGATAGCAACGTGAAGATAATCTTTCAGCATTTTTAGACGAGCGTCCGTATCGTCTAGGTGTGCGAACAGCCCCCCTGCTCAATCCCCCTACGTCCGCGAACCAGCAAAAAATCCGCGATATATATTTAAATATGCTTACATATAAAATCCGCAATGGAGTGAAGCCGCGAAAGGCGAAGCGCGATATAGCGAGGGATCACTGTAGACAGATATAACTGTAACAATAGTTAGTTTTCGCTTTCTATGACTTTACACTGACCATTAACTAGTCAGATGCTTTAAAAAAAGATAGTGTTAGCGTATCAATGTCAGTTTCTCAATTTTTTTTTTTTTTTTATACACAGTGTTTTCTGTATGTACATATGCTTGAAATGATGTCGTCGTCTTCTTCTTTTGGCTGCTCCCATTAGGGGTTCCCACAACGGATCATCTTCTTCCATATCTTAATTTTTTTTTTTTTTGGTTTGATATACGTTTTCAATTTTGAATTTACTTCTCAGGTGCGTGCAGTATCTCCATACCTGGGTCCTCCTTCTGATTATATGGCAGTGAAAATGATTCCTGACAATAGACTGCCCCCACGAAACCTTCACAAGGTGCAGGTTTACAAAACACAGGCCATGCTCAAATGGCAGCCTCCATATGATTATCCAAATGAAAATCTGGTAAGTTGTTTAACAGATATTTACTGTAATTTTTTTAATTGTTTGACATTTTTTAAGTCATTAAATATTTCCAGTACTAATGTGTATTTTATCTTTTCCACATTAGTAAACTGTTTGGACATACCCAATAAAGTTGCATTATTTTATTGTGTTAAACAACATTTCACATAATATTTGCCTTTAACAGCCATACTCGATGCCTTCATTTTCAAAATAGTCCATTGTTAAATGCAAGCATTATAGTACATTGTCTTTTGTTATATTTACCAACTTTAAATGTTTCTAATTTAGTACATTTTTAGGTTAAATTTTAAATAATTTTAAAATTTAAAATTAATTATTTTACTGCAATGCCTTTGGTGTTAACATTTCATTTTACTCAGGCTTGTATTTTTTTTAGTAAAGATCATTTTGAATTGTATTATAAAGAACTACCTTGTGCTTCTATTTTTAAACTCTCCTGGCTCTTGTTGTTCATTCTGTAACTGAAAAATTGCTATGAGATGTAAATGTTTGCATTCACTTGCTTGTGTTTTTTTATATGCAGAAATATTTAATCCAAGTGAAGGACACTATCAGAAAGACAAGTGCCAACTACAAAGTTACTTCAAAGAGTAACACAGTGGAATACCTCCTGAAATCACTTGAACCTGGTGGCCGCTACAGCATCATAGTACGTTTAGCAAACATGAGTAAAGAAGCAAGCCTCATCATAAACACAGGTACAGTCACAAAGACAGTGTTTGGGGAACAAAATGGCAAGTGTCAAACTCTGTGAAGCATGTGTACATTAATGTTAGTAGGGGAAAATTAATGGGTAGTTTGTAAATATTTTGTTTGAACTTCTAAATTACTAATAATTAATATATTGGTAAGCCTAAGGAAATACGAAATTTTGCAAATGAGAAAAAAACTCATTGAGCTTTCTGCTGTTTTTGTTTGTTTTTTTAACAAAATTGGCTACAGTAACTCTAATTTTAATCACATCTTAAATCATCAATACTGATTCTCAGTAATGCAATACAGTATACAGCTGATTTACTTTCCATAATTCTAATATGATTTTTAACTCATTTTTACTTGCCATTTGTTACACTTTCTTCAACCTCCAAAGATTTTTGTTTTGACATTTACTGTATTTTATCTTGTTGTTCTTGCAATTCATACAGCATTTCTGTGACTGCATTAATATGCATATGGGAAATTGTGATTAATGTAAAACAGCAATCACAAGGAACATATGCAGCGATAGTCATGTATCACATTGAATAATCCCGTTTATAATGTAAGTGATGGGCCATTATGATTTAGCCCTTCTGCCTTACAGGTCCAGGTCTGTCAATGCAATAATGCATTACAGTTTCATTATTCAATTAAAATTTGACATTAAAAATGTCCTTATCCCTGACAAATAACATTATCCACTAATGAAACATTATTTGCTTAAAGATGTGAAAGTTTTGTTAACCTCTTTATTATTGCATTGTATTCCAAAAAAAACATGTAAAAAGCATTGCACGTTTTTACTTTCTCATATACATAGTATAGAGAAAGTACAGTAATCCCTCCTCCATCGCGGGGGTTGCGTTCCAGAGCCACCCGCGAAATAAGAAAATCCGCGAAGTAGAAACCATATGTTTATATGGTTTATTTTTATATTGTCATGCTTGCGGTCACAGATTTGCGCAGAAACACAGGAGGTTGTAGAGAGACAGGAATGTTATTCAAACACTGCAAACAAACATTTGTCTCTTTTTCAAAAGTTTAAACTGTGCTCCATGACAAGACAGAGATGACAGTTCCGTCTCACAATTAAAAGAATACAAACATATCTTCCTCTTCAAAGGAGTGTGCGTCAGGAGCAGAGAATGTCAGAGAGATAGAGAAAAGCAAACAAATCAATAGGGCTGTTCGGCTTTTAAGTATGCGAAGCACCGGCACAAAGCTGTTGAAGGCGGCAGCTCACACCCCCTCCGTCAGGAGCAGAGAAAGAGAGATAGAGAGAGACAGAGAAAAACAAGCAATCAAAAATCAATACTTGCCCTTCGAGCTTTTAAGTATGCGAAGCACCGTGCAGCATGTCGCTTCAGGAAGCAGCTGCACAGAAGGTAGCAACGTGAAGATAATCTTTCAGTATTTTTAGACGAGCGTCCGTATCGTCTAGGTGTGCGAACAGCCCCCCCTGCTCAATCCCCTACGTCAGGATCAGAGAAAGTCAGCACAAGAGAGAGAGAGAGAGAGAAAAGTAAGTTGGGTAGCTTCTCAGCCATCTGCCAATAGCGTCCCTTGTATGAAATCAACTGGGCAAACCAACTGAGGAAGCATGTACCAGAAATTCAAAGACCCATTGTCCGCAGAAATCCGCGAACCAGCAAAAAATCTGCGATATATATTTAAATATGCTTACATATAAAATCTGCGATGGAGTGAAGCCGCGAAAGGCGAAGCGCGATATAGCGAGGGATTACTGTATAGGAATCATGAAAAAAAAATCAACCTCGAGATATTGATGAATCTTGACGTTTTAGACCTTCCTGAGCCCGAAAATATCATTTTTTCAATTATTGTGTGACTGTGTGTAAACACAATAACTTGAAAGCACTTTGACCTGGGTCAATGAAATTGTGTACACCTGCTTTATATCAAAAATAAGGAATCATTTTTGGGCCACTTCCAACAACCAACTGAACGCTTTTGCAAATTTTCAAGTAAAATATAGTTATAATTACAGATAGATTATTCAAATATTGTTTAGATATTTATAATGATAAAAACCAAAGAGATGTGAAATTTGAGAAAAATTAGTCCACCAGAAGTAGTATTTTATTTAAATAACCATCCAAATTTTTTGTATCATGGAAATATAAATGTGTACATGATTTTAAAAACTGTATTTGATATAATGCATGTTCTTTCAATAACTGTTAATTTTATTTTAATTTATACATCATCTTTTTTAACAATAATGTACTGTATAAACATTGAACATGCCATGTAAATATAAAGATATAATGGGAACAATAAGCTGCTTGTTCCCGTCGTGTTTCTGGTAATAAATTTAATTTTATATATTTTTTTTTTTATTTCCGCCCTCATTATCATAATTAAATGTAGCTAAATGCACTTTTACCTACAGCAATTTATTGAAACAAATATTATATAATATTAACACTTTCTATGTTTTTAGGTGACTATAACTGTTTTTACTTGCACATAATCTAGGTAATGCATATGTAATCATGAATAAATTCCACCACCTTTTTTGACATCCCTAAGTGGAAAATATTTTAATATAAAGTTTGATTATAAATAGAAATAAATTATTGTGTATCGATATTATCAATTAGTTATGATAAGAAACAAAGACGTATGATATTTGAGAAATATTGCGTAACTGGCAGTGGTTCTGATGACCTTTTCCTCTATCTCAGTATATGAGAACGTAGAGGGGAGCACTACGTTTATTAAATCTCAAACGTATAATAATGATGCAAATAATAATAGTAATGATAAAAATAATATGAAATAATCAGTAATAATAGAACTAATGATGCCAAAACCGTATATAATCTCAAAATGAGTCCTTTGTGTGGTAAATCTTAAAGCACGGTGAAAGACACAATCCAAAGTCACAGTGGGACAATAATAGCATGTTTCTTTTTGGATTTTCTTTCCAGATTTATCAGTTTTTCCACAGCACTCTGAATAGGTATGAGTTGGATTCTGTTTTATTTCTGTTGGAGTTATATAATCAATAAAATGTCTACCAATAAGACTCTCTGGATTGATCCGCGATGTACTGGGTCAACCGCTTCTCTTCAGCGATTATTTGTTCTACAAGCTGGAATGTAAAGTTTGTATGAGATACAGTTTCGCTAGCTTTGTTTCTATAAGACAGATGCATTCTAAATGCACTGTTCCACCAGATGATGAAGTATCTTTTTGTATTAGTTCTTTTGTTGCCTCCACATAACAGGATAGAAAGTCAATTCTTGATCCGCACAACCTATGCCACCCATCATGCTACTGTAGATGGCCACAGCACAAGGCTTCGTAACCTGCTTGTTGCCTTTTGTCTGTACATTGACTGGAGCTGCATTATGTACGGTGCTAAGAAGACAAACATCTTTCTTGTTTTTCAATTTCAGTGCAAGCAATTTACCCTTTTGACAAGCTACTAACGCACCTTGTTGTACTTTAGCTCTGCCAAAGTCTTCAGGCATGCCACGATGGTTGGGATGCACTGTTCCATATGAGTCAATCTTTCTTTGCAACCAGATGTCAAATAGCTCTGGCGAAGTATAAAAATTGTCCATGGTTACACAGTATCCTTGAACGAGCAGAGCATCTATTAAAGTCAGCACCAATGACAAAGCAATGCCATATTTATTGTATTTCGGATCAAACATTGTCCCTTTCCCTATGTACAGAACCAAATTCCAAATGTATTGTTTTAGATTCACAAAGTTCGTAAAACTTTATGCCAAATCTTACTTTTTTTGATGTGATGTACTGTGTCCATGACAGTCTGCCCTTATAAGCCATGAGACTTTCATCGATACATCACAGTCCGTAGTGTAAACGCTCCGAAATTTTGTTACAATGGCCTGGTAAATCTCAAAAATTTTCTTCAGTTTGGGTGCGAGATGGGTATTCTCATCAAAGTCTTCATTTTTGGTAAAGTGCAGATATTTCATAATAAGTGAAAATCTGCACTCCAACATCCATCCATCCATTTTCCAACCTGCTGAAAAGAATGGTAGCACTGACAACACTTTTACAGCCCAAGTGATTCTCAGTTCTAACACTTAATGCAAGACGCATCTGTACAGTTGCCTAAATGACACTCCGGACTAACGCTTTTAGCACAGTTTTCACAGCGCAAGTAACATTTGGGTCTAACGCGAAGGATGTTAATCTCACTTGTTCATTAATATTTATTGCATCATTATTCTCTGTAGTTTCAAAGTACCACTAGTAATTACAAATGCAGCTTCACAAGAAACCATCTTTTCTTGCAGTAGTCCACACTTTTTCATGATTTTAGGAAGGTTCTATCAATTAAAAGCTGTGTCAAAATTGGTGAAGCAAATCAATATCTTCTTGTCTTTTTCTAAGCTTTCTGTTAATTACAGTTTGTTATTCTCATTGCACAACTTTTCTTGAAATCAAGTTGCATTTTACTTATTATACTATTTTCCAGAAAATTTCAAAATGGTATCCCTATGTTTTCTTTACCTATATTATATATTACAACTGGCTTTGACTATTAACACTAGAATTACCAGAGCCAACGGAAAAAGTCGTAAATCCGGTCCACCTTAAATCCCTTCGCACCTCTCCGTCAGCCTCTTTTGTCTTCTAAATGTGTCAATAAGCCCAAGCAACAAGCAGCCTGCTATACCATCCCCCCCACCGCCTCAGAACGGGCAAGAAGTTCTCCCAGTTCCTGTCTTGATTGATTATCTAGGAGTGAGCTACCCAGAATTGTAAGAAGAAATAATTTGATGTGTGTTTTGTGTCTACAATAATCTATGTAAACACATTGTTTAAACAGAAACGTTTTTCATGTTTTAGTAATAAATAACAAAATGTAGACATGAACTGTATAATGTGTAAAGGCTGATGGCCAAATATCAACAATACAACAGCTTCCGTGGTGTAGTGGTTAGAACTGCCGACTTTTAATCAGGAGGTCATGAGTTCGAAACCAGCTCCCTGGAAAATTTACCGTTTTGAGTAGTGAGCTGCTCTTATTGTTAATATTATGCAATAAAAATATACATTTGATTTGTGTCTGTAAAAGCTGGTGTAAATTTATAGTACTTGTAAAAGTTAGCGTTTTTTTTTCTTCACTGTTACTCTCTCAGTCGTGATCATGACACAACATCCACCACCCCACCCCAGATCTGAAACTGGGAATAACTGTAGATGCGAGTGGTGTTTTGAGATAATTGAACTGGAAATTCTCTGATCTGGAGGGATAAAAGCTGACACACAAACGCTAGTGAATCTGCCTTCTTCGTATCTCACTGTTACTTGAATTTTTTTTTTATTCAGTTTTATTGAGAGTTCCTGCTCACACTAAATTAGTATGCACCTTATGGTTCATGATGTCAAAGCCGCACTGACAAAAAACAGAAACATATGTATATATGATATTTGGAATAACTCATTTTATGACCTGTATAGTACATTTCGGAAAACATTGTGGCACTGATGTAACATTATTCATATTATTCATATTCATACACACACCTTCTTGCTCTTGTAATCAGTGACCGCGTTCTTTTTTTTTTTTTCGATCTTGCCAGTGTCCACTTTTGGGTGCACGGTACTGTTTCTTTTGTATTCCAGGACATGCAGAGGAAAGAATAGTAAAGAGAGGTCAGTTCTGCGCTATAGGCAATCATCAGATTCAAATGTTAACAGTTCCCACATACCCAAGGGCCGTCCTTTCTACATTTACAACATGTGTACCTGTTGCAATGTACACACTTCTCTCTGTGCTGTGGTTACTGTTACACTGAAGGGGCTAGGGATAGCGGCGGTCTTGAAACAGAAGCTTGTCGATGTTGCACCCCCTTTTGCTTTATCCATCACCTTTTCTTGTAAGAAGTGGCGATGAAGCTCCTCTGCAAGGTGAGTCATGAACATTCTTCTTTTCTCAGTGGACCCCGTGCATGCCTTGCACAGTAAGGGTGCGTTGATCATGGCCAGGTCAAGCTTGTTATAGCACAAGCAACCAGCTACCTGTATGCTCCTGCTGCACTGAATAAGCTCACGCCTTCTGGTGCCCGATGTCAGCGCAGCACTGGAAAAAAAAGAAAGAGACAAATATATGTGATGTTTTGAAGAAATCATTTTATGACCTGAATAGTACCAATCAGAAAGCATTGTCACACTAATGCAATATTATTTGAAAACGAACAGCGTCAGATCAGCTGTAAATGTATGGCATTTGTAAAAGTTAGCTTTATTTCAGTGTTATTCTCTTAGTTATGTTCACACTTTCCCTCAAAAACACAAAACACACATCAAATTATTTCTCCTTACAATTCTGGGTAGCTCACTCCCTTATAATCAATCAAGGCAAGAACTGGGAGAACTTCTTGCCCATTCTGAGGTGGTGGGGGGGATGGTATAGCAGGCTGCTTGCTCCTTGGGCTTATCGACACATTTAGAAGACAAAAGAGGCTGACGGAGATGTGCGAAGGGATTTAAGGTGGGCCAGATTTACGAGTTTTTTTGTTGGCTCTGGTAATTCTAGTGTTAATCATATACAGGCGGTGTTATCATCTTTAGTTTCTGTGTCTAGACTTTAACTGAAAAGCATTGTTCCATTATCATTTTTAGATTTATCCTCCTAAACTTGAGATTGTTAATTTGCATTTTTTGTGATCTGATGATCATCTCAGTGTTTTAATTTTATGTTTCAACTTATCAGCATCATGTGGCATCTCAGTTAGTATTGGTTGTTAGAACATGTCTGTTTCCACTCAAATTCCTAAATTATGCACAAGCATGTGAAACAAATGGTTGGATAGATGATTTAATACAAATTGTACCTGATGTAGCAGGTATATACATTTGCCATGGTTTCTTCCTTGGTTAGGCTGCAGTTCACATGATGTTTTTATGACCCACAGAAACTGAGCTCATCTTTGTTTTTTGTAAAATTGACATGGGAGTGTGTGTGTGTGTGATTGTGCCCAATGTTGGATGGGTTATTTTTTAAACTTGACTATTTATAAAATGTGGTGTGATCTTCAGCTAGTTTAGAGTAATGAACACACAACTTAAACTAGTAACACATAATCAATTTTATTTGTTCTTGTCAACCATGAATACATCACTCATAGTTCAGCTTTCAAAAAGTGTGTGAAACTCTAGGCTAGTGACTTCTCCAACAGCTAAATTAATGAGATGAGATAAAAGGTATGTGTAGCACGAAAACATGTAGTTATAAAATTAATACATAAATCATGAAGTAAATACACTGTATCCTAAATTTAATGTAAAATAAACACAAAGGAATTTTAAAAAATGAATGGTATAGTTTAAACTTAAACAATGATCTTAAGTCTGAATTTTTACCAAAATATTGCTTAAGCAAGTACAACCTGAATTTGAATGCCTTCCTAAAAGGCAAGTTGAAAAGAAGGTAATAAGAAAACAAAGTCAATGTATTAATTATCAAATTTGCTTAGCATATGAGACCAAAGACGTGTCAAATTAAAAAAGATACGCCACTACAGAAAAACGGTTGTAAAACGCTGCTCTACCTACACCTTTGCTTCTGGCACGTTAAAAAAAGATCTCTGTAGCTTTCATCTTGTTTAAAAACTGACACAGCGTATTACTTAGATGGCTATGTTGCATTCTTTGCATAAATTGCCAAAAATACTGTAAACTTGAAACATAGTTAGGTATAATCATTACACTTCTACCGTATTTCATAGAATTTTGTCATTATATTTGAGCAGTCAGCACTGCAAGCTGGCTGTCAGACTGGTGAGTTAAATACAGAGGTACTTGAGACTTATTTTGTTTTTAGTGCCACTCAAAGATAACTTATTTAGCACTTAAGGGATATGACATTGATTTAGTCTCCTTACAGAAACATGAAAAAAGAGAGTGTAATTTTTACCTTTGCATCTTCTCTCTAGCTTAGCACCAGGACTGCTAAAAATCCACCCTCTTTCCTAACACTCCCTGCACCTATGTCAGTATGTATAAACCAAGAAGATGAACACTAGTGCTATGTATTGACATGTGGCGTATTGTTGTGAACCGCATAATATGAAATGTTAAACCTTTAAATGAAAATTATATTTCATAACATTTTTAAAGGTAGTACATAAATACGGAACCAGATGTATATATAATTCTTTAGGTACACACTTATTTGCCAGAGGCGCTTGCTTCGTTGCCAGCCCGAGATGTGACAATATTTTTTAACGTATTAAACAGACCACATTAATCACAAAAATTAACGTATTAACTTTCCCAGGCCTAGTTTATGTCACTTTTAGCAGTCACAGCCTCATCTTGATATTTCATAGTGTAGTGTTGGATCAGTACAAAAATTATTTCAGTATCAATACCAGTTTTTGGACAAACCCTGTCTTACTTCAGCCTCCCTGGTGCACTTAACAATCGCACTGGAGGTAGATGTTGGGAGTTTGGAGAATCATTGTAAGTTTAGGTTGTGTCAAAGTTTGTGTTTTTTATTTCCTGTAGTTTACAAAAAGGATGTTTTTCCACATCCACACTAGTAAGTCGGAAGAAAGCTGAAGTTTCAGTGGCAAAAATCTTGAAATTTTAGTACCATACTATTTTAAACTTTGGGTTTTTCAGTACTTTTCCAGCACCAGTATACCATGAAACCCTAAAATACTGTTACAACTAAATAGTGTTTGTCCTCTTTTCCTTAATTTCAGCACCTCTGGCAGCCCCAGAAGCCCTAAAGATTATAACTGAGAGTGATCATATCTTTCTCGTTTGGAAAAGTTTAGCCATCAAGGAACAATATTTTAATGAAAGCAGGGTAAGTGAATAACTTGTTAATGTGAATTTGTTTGTCACTGTCGGCTAGGAAGGGCAGCTGGAAATAGTAGGCAGCATTTTGATATGTGATCATAAATATATTGCTTGAACTATTACATGTCATGAGATACCTGAATAATTAGGTACATACCTGTTTTAACAGGCTGATTATTATTTTAATTATATGTATTACATTTTTTCCTGTAGGGCTATGAAATACACATGTATGACAGTGCTACAAATCTAACAGTCTTTCTTGGAAACACTACTGAAAATATGTTTCGGATTAAAAATTTGGCTGTGGGCCATAACTACACATTTTCAGTACGAGCAAGTTGCCTGTACAATAATCAGCTCTGCGGGGAGTCAGCAGTCATCCTCTATGATGTTTTAGGAAGAGGTATGATCCTTTTAGAAACTAGCTGTCTTGAAACGCCTAGTTTTTGTTCATACAAGAAGACTACATTTTTAATATGTAATATTTAGTAATCTACATTGTGTATAATTTAATAGTATATATTAGTATACGTGTTTGTGTGTGTATATATGTTGTCATAAAAAGAAGACTAATATTACAGTCTTCATGAAGAGATTAAGTCTGGGAACAGCAAAAAAAGTTTACCTTTATTATTTAATAATGCATAAAGCAGTGAAGATCCAAGGGTGAAATCTCAGTAGCGAAAAAATAAAGAGTAAAGCATGTACTTTCTCTGGGCCTAACTATACATGCTGTTCACCCCCCTCCCGGGTCTTCTAGCTAAAACGACTTGACCTACTTTGTGTGAAATTTTCATGATTTACTTCCTTCTGCATTTCCATCTCTGTCTTTCTTTCCCTTTTATTTACTCTATCTGACACGAGTTGAGCCCATTCCCCGACTCTCCTTTTGAGTCTAGACTTGAAAGCATTTGACTCTTAGGTGACCTTAAGTCTCATTGCATGGTCACTTCCAGCCAAGCCGAAGAGTCGCATCAGAGGTTAGAAGCAGTCCTTCTTTTTCAGAGCGGGCATGAAACTCCTTCTAGTGTCCTCAAACACCATTTTTCTTAAAATGACTACAAAAGCTGTGTGATCTCTGCATATGTTATGTTAAGAACAATGCACTACCCTTTGTTAGCTAACAGGTCTTTTACCCTTCTTCTAGCTTTTCATGACTGTCTGTATGGTGGGTCAGGCTTGACTGAATTAACTGTACTTTAGTGCCATGAGAGGGAGCATGCCAGCTTTCTCCTAGGTTACCCTATATCCTTCTTCCTAAATGTGCTTTTCTGTAGCTTTTCAAGGGCATCCATTACATATGAAGGACATATTGTGTCTTAAAAGTGACCTTCTTTCTTCACTAGATAGATGCAAGTTCATCTTCAAGGATTCACAGTTTTTAATTGAAATCACTGCTGTGTTTAGTGATTATTTTTTAAAATATTTTCCTTTATTTCTTCTAGGATCTTCACCCTTTCCATCCCAAAATACTGCTAAATCCACTGATGTGGCAGCAATAGTGGTGCCAGTTCTGTTTCTGCTTCTTGTAGCAGTTGGAATTGGATTTGTTGTTCTCTATGTTCGTCATAGACGTCTCCAAAACAGCTTTACTGCATTTGCCAATAGTCACTATAATTCCAGGCTTGGTTCTGCCATTTTCTCTTCAGGTGATGAACTGGGTAAGAGATGTGTGGCATTTTTATAGAAGTCCAGCTTCTCTCATTCCTTAAACTTTTAAACCTTTGCAATTTGTTTTAGGCATCTGTGATTTTTTTTCTAATTGGTTAACAGTATTAAATCTGTTCCTTTTATATTTGCCTTATTCTTTGGCCCAGGTTTTGCTTCATCCCGTTATGCTACATGGCCATAGTTTTTCTGTCACAGCTAGTGGGATTTATAGAATTACCTTTGATTTTTAATGTGGCCTAAGAGATAGTGAAACACTGGGGGAGGGGAGTATTGATGAACTTTATCTTTTAGGCTTTGGACTAAAATATTTTAGTTGTCACTTTCCTGACACATCTTCTTGTATCTTGGTTATTGGAGATGGATATAACAAGAGAGCAACCCATTGGACTATAGTTGTTCACTGTTAGTTGGGTTATATTTTGGTTTCTAGTTTTGCCCTTGAGAAGTCTGCTAAGCATTTTTACATTGTTCATGAGTATTAGTAAGTTCACGGTAAGTTTATGAATTATACCATTATAATACATTAATACTTACTTTTGTGCCATGTTGTTTTTCAGTAACCATATTCCTGAAGTTATTTGACCTTTTTTTGTCATTATGTTTTCTTGTTGGCATCCTACTAATGTGTGTATGTTGCCTGAAAAACTAGTGAAGTACCCTTATTGCACACAGGCAGATTCAGCTATAAGTTTGATCTATAAATTTACTTGAAATAAACCTGTTAGGTGTCTTTATAAATTTACAAGGATCTGTTTAAAATTTGAATTCTGTTGTTAATTTAACAATGTATCCATTGATTTTAGAAAAAAAAACATTTGAAAGGCAAAGATTTGAGGAACAAAACATATTGTAAAATGCATTTGGTTTGCTGAGCATTTTTTTGTTGTATGCCTTGTACAAAAAAGAAAATGATACACTTTCTGAATTTGCTTTACTGTTTGTTTTTATCTTGACATATACATACAGTAATACCTCAGTTAATGAAACAGGTGCATTCTGTGATTTTACTTCATTATAAGAAAAGTCATTATCTGAGGTAGCTTTAACATAGGTGGGTTATAGATATGCATTATAATGATGCAGTTGGGGGAGTTTTAGCAGGGCTTTTTACTTGGCTACTCCACATTGCCACCCCTGTGGATGGCCACAGACCACTACTTCCATGCAGCTCCACATGCTCTTACTGCTTAAACGTTCACACCACCACTTCCACCTTGCACCTGACTTGTTCAGCAGGAGCACCATCTGCCTCACATTCTCCAACTCTGTGAGGCTATCCAAGCCAGTATCCTTAGAGACTTGCTGGTAGCCATACCTCCAGACTATTGAACTTTAGCAGCAGAGAAGCATTCCTGAAGTACTTGCAGATAACTGCTCTCTATACGCACTCCCTCTTCCATGCTCTGAACTGGCATCTTTCATGTTTGTGTACTAGCACCAAAGATTCTGCTACATGCCATTTCTCTCCTCCCACTTCTACCCCCTATAGTCTTCATTTTAGTTTCTGAAGGTACTGCTTTACTTTTTCATGACATCCTGGACAAATTATATTTGTTACTTTCTAGCTAACATTAATATAACTAAAGTTCATGTTAAATAACTAAGTACTTGGGTGTAATAATTCTAAGGCATGCACAATATGTCAACAGACAATGACCACCACAGCACTCTTGCTGACTGATTCGTGAATTTGAGCATGTGTCATATCACATTTTATGCTCAATTTCTCGGAGAACTCATTAAATGATGTATTACTGTGTAGACATTAATTCAAATTATTTGATTTTCATCTGAAATGATTTCACAGTGTTTTGCCCATCCAGTATTTGTACCTTTCTAATTTATACATTTAAAGTTTTCATTTAATGATAACATAGTCTAAGAAATACTAATCTGTTGTCTGTCAAACATTTACCTGGACTTGTTTTTTTTTTTTTCAGTTGACGATGAAGAAGATGCTCCATTGATCAGTGGTTTTTCAGATGATGTTCCTATGGTGATTGCTTGAATGCTCTTGCTATTTTTATCACAGATTTTTAGGACTGATTACTTTTCTGTGACTGTGCCAATGTTAATAATGTAATTTTGTGTAGCACTGTAAACCAAACCCCTCAAAAAACAAAATGTTTTAAAATCCTAAAGGTGCCTCTTTGTGATGCAGGAATGCATAACAGGCTGTTTCTGGGTCCAGAAGTGTGACATAAAAAAGAGGGGCAGAAAAAATACAAAGAAAAATAATATTTTTAAAATATGATGCACTTTTCCAATGTGCAATAACTTATTTTTTATATTGGTGGAATTAAAGATCTTTATTAAATAATACTGTGAAGTAAATGGGGTGTGAATATAATTAGAGGTTTATTGTTAGTCTAGATATTTAAAGCCATTTACATGATACTTGAGCATGACAGCATACAGGCTGCAGACAGACAAACATTCTTTTCTTGGTTTTCGTAGTTTAGTTTCGTTTGGCAAGAACTCAAAAAAAAAAAAAAAAAAAAATCCAAAATTTTTCAGGAAAAATACCATCTTGACAATGTATAGACCTATTAAGTTCCATACTAATGGAACCTACCACTGTACATTTTATCATTAGTGTGACATGAACAAATTGATGTAAGGAATGTTTGAAACAGTCTGCCCTTTTTTTTTTTTGCCACGTTATCGGTATTTTAAGTGCAAGTTTAAAATTACCATATATACAGTGGCAGAATGAACAGTTGCAAATGCTTGATGTTTTAAAACCAGGTTATTAAAATGAATTTTATATATACTGATCCTTATTTTGTTATTTACAACATAATTTATATCATCATTAGTCATGTTTTATTATTGCTGTACACTGTATTTTTGTATCTTTTACCCATTTCTCTTAAAATGTATTGCCGTTTTGTTCTTTGGTTTAGAACTTCTTAGCAGTACACATTAAGCAAAGCATTTTCACACTATTCAATGTTTACATCTGTTTTTACAGTTTTCAAATATACAAAGTCCATTTTTAATAAGGGAAGCAATGTTACAATTGCATAGTATAACCCACTTTAATTCATGCATCTCACTGATAGATTGAGGAGCACTTGTTGTCATCCCTTGTGTCTGTTTGCTGTATGAGTATTCAGATGTTACATATTTAACATAAATGTAAAATCAGAATTGTTGGGTGTTTTGGTATAAGACACTTGCAGGACTCCATCTTCATTTATTATGTAGTTTTATTGGCGTCCACTTTGTGAATGAGGAGTTTTTCCCTTTGTTTGGTCTTTACATTTGTGTATGTAACTTTATCTTTTGTGTAACTGAGATTACCAGTCTGAGAAAAATATTAGGAGCAATAGGCTTTTCAGTACAATTTAAGTAGAATGTGTATTTACATATCTACTGTTTGCCTCTTTTAAATAGCATATGAAGCCATTGAGTTTGGGAAATTCAATAAACTGACTAGCTGTATATTCTTGCCCTCCCCCAGATTTGTTTGTTTTTTTTTTTTTAATGTGCAATTTTCAGGTAAAGCTTTTGTCGTATGGCTTGTATTTTTCACATTTTGGCCCATTAGCAAAGTTCAGTTTTTGTCTCTTCATTCACTTTAAAGAGTATCCTTTTTGTTATTTGTAGGAGATTATCAAATTTTAGGCCTTAAACAATTCCTGTGTGCTTTAAACCTGCTTGTTTTAGGTCTGCCATATTTGCCTTACAAGAATGCACTTAAATCTTTTTAAATGGTTTGTTAAAATTATGAAGTGGTGAAAGTTTAAAAAAAGAAAAAAAAAGCTTGATAGTTTAGGGAGGTACCACTGATGGAATAATTCTGTTTTAACAAATATGTACTATGGGACCAGTTGATAAACAGCTGCTTTTTAATGTGTGCCAATGACAATGAAGCGGCTTATTTTTAATTAAATATATGGCATGTTAGTTTCAAATAGTAATGGTAATAGCAATTTTCCCCTACTGCCTTGGGTTTCTGATGTTAATCTGCTGTGCATATTCCAGTGTACTTTTTTACATAGTGCATTTGAACAGGAACAGAGCTTTGCTATAATTTGAGCAAAGAATTTTGGGAAATGTTATCAAAATAGTGGATGAGTACAGTGTCATCTGTTGACTTGATTTCTAAGCATCACAGAATAAAAATTATAAGCTGCATTATCTAAATTAAGCTTGTTATAAGTCTTGGTGCACTGTAGTAATATTTAGGTGAGTAGAACAGAAATTTATGAGTTTTACAAAGATAAAAAGCTGGTGACTGTGTTTACTCTGTACTGGACTGTTTAATTATAAGATGAACCACATCTCTATCACACATCTGTTTTTGCAGGATTTTTTTTTAAATAGTCTGCTGTTTACATACAGACAGCTAGCCTTTTTTTTTTTTTTTTAAAGCCAAACTTTTCTGACATAGAAACCATGCACTGGACAGGCTCTGCAATAATGTAAGCAGAATGATATGAACATGATCTAATTTGTACTGCCCAGTCTGAAACATGCTGATTGAATCTGACCGTGACATGTTTTAAACTTCTGCTATCGGAATGTGATTATTCTAATACAGAGGGCAACAGTCAACAACAGCTGCATAACACTTCTGAAAGGCTATGTATTTGAAATACACAACAAATACATCAATTCTATAGTTCTAATTCCATATCCTGCTGTATCAGTTTTATTTAATGTTAAAATTTATTTCTAAATATTGTATATTGAATAGAATGCAAACACAAACAAGCAGTTCTTTTTAAAAGCTTCATACTGCATCATGGAAAAATCTTACTCTGCAGAGTGCCATTTAAGCAGTTATCATTTTCTCACCAATTTTAAATCTCAAATAAAGAAACTGCATTACAGTAGTGTTTCTTTTACACTCTGGCAGGTTGGGTAGAGGCTTAAGTTGTGCATTAAGGTCCTTTCTTGGTCATAAGGCTGATGCATGCTAGTTGTTACTAGTCTCTGAAGCCTCTTCATGCTGTTTGCAAGTGTGGTATTTTGAAGTGTAAGTGTAATTTGTGTCTTAAATCTATATGTTGATTGACCTTCATTTAATGGGTTGCTGCCTGAAATGATACTCGGTCAGTTCTAACATTTTAGCATTTCATTTCATTCCTTTGTAAAATATGCTGCTTTTGATTTCCATACTCACTATATTTTCACTGTCATTAATTTGTTCTTCCTTTTCAAGGGTTGTGGGTGTGGTTGAGAAATGATTTTATCATCAAGATATTTTTAAAGGTCAATAGACTGCTCTGAAGGCAAAACCTATGATTTTACTAATCTTGATGCAATAGGTATATCACAGCTTCACATTTGCACTTAGGAGTGTTGCTGTTTCTTTCCATAGATAGAAATTGTTGTCTTCAAAATATGTGCATAGGTATCACAATGATTCAGTTAGAAAATGGTATGATAACATTTAGTTGGGTGTTTTATATTTAATGAAGTGTAAAGCTGTGCTTATTCGTGAATTCTGTCAATGGGTATATTTTACTGCTCTTTCAGGAAGTAATGTGAATAACAGTTGCATGTGTGTTTATTTCTTTATACGGGTTTAAAGTATGTAAAATAAAAATGTGTTTGAATTTTCCACTAAATGGGTACACTGAACTTCTTACTACCATGAACTGTAGATGAAACTTGACAGCATCACCAAAGTAAATATGTATAAGTGGGGGCAGCACATTTTATGTTTTAACTAGTGATGCTGAAGTACTTGATAGTGGCTTTTGCTGTAGTCCGACATTTCTGCTGGATTTTAACAAGATGCTGTAAGGATCAGTCATTTTAGAAATGCAGCATTATTGCCATACAAAATTTAGATAGTAGCCATTTACTTATTTATTCGTTATGCATACATAATGTTCGAATATATAATGCATAACAGTTATTTGTCAGTTATCTTTGATCTTTATTTTGTTAAATTAATATCTGTATTTTCAAACTTTTTATGCCAAGAGTGCTTGAGCCAGTTACAAATGTGCAAATATGTCAGTGGGTATTTGAACAGGATGCTGCATCTCCTAAGATATCACACATTTTGCTGTTTGCTACAGTTATGGTTTTAAAAAGGTCACATGGAGTTTTAACTGAGGACTTGTTTTAAAATATGTAAATATGTTTTTTTTTTTCTTGCTTTTGATATTCAATTTCAAATTTTTTATGTTTAATGAAATTTGCACTACTAGAATGAACCAGGTGTGGAGAAATAGAATTGTAATTATTTCTTATAATCACCTTGCTGCACAGAACATTGAAGGATTTCTCCTGCTACTGAATGTAATTATTTTCTTTTTTTCACTGAATAAATTTCACTTGGTCTGGGTTTTGTCTCTTTGAGTATGTTTCATTCTTTTGTAGTCCTGTATTTGTGTGCTTTTCTGGCAAGCACTAGAAGATCTGCAGATCCTGAAAGACAAGTATCACCATGAATATTTGGAAAGAATTTCAAAGACCAAAGAATGAATAGGAGGTAAAATTTTGAACAGTTAAAAGAATAGCGATCAGTGGATGTATTTTATACGCAGCATACGGATTAAAATGAAAAAATGAGCAACATACCCTTATCCTACAATAATCTACTATATATAAGTAAAATCATAATGTTTGTCTCTTTGTTCACAAGTCACGCAAAAAAACAGCTGACCCAGTTTTCACAAAATATTGTTTATGCATTCACATTTGTTCAACTTAAAATATAGGCTATATGGTGTATCAAGGACAGGTGTTGTATAATGGAGGGTGGAACCCAAAACACAGCTCTAGTGTAAGAACTATAGTTCCTCAGGCAGCAGGAGATTGCTGGGACTGATGGTGGAGGACACTATCATCCACACACAGAAAATTTTGTACTGGCTAATGTGGAATCTCATCTAAGACTGCTGGTACATTTTCTTCTTGATTAATTTTGATAAAAAATTGGATTACAGCTTTTCTACAAGAGTATGTGACTTTTACCGTGGGTTGTGTTTGGCAACATTGAATTTCCAAAAAATAATTTTTCTGCATGTTAATTTTCATCTTAACCCTTTTCCGAAAAATAAATTGATCTAAAAGTGGTATATTCAACAACAACTTTTATTTTTATAGCACACTTTCATGCAAATAATGTAGCTCAAAGTGCTTTACAAGATTAAATTAAAAAGGAAGTTAACAAACAAGAGTAGGCAATAATAATATACAGTATGTAACAAAGAAAAAGGTAAGGTGGGGTGGCCAGGAGGATAGAAAAAAACAAAAAATTTCAGTTAGGCTGGAGATAAAACTAAATCTGCACGGGTTCAAGGCCAAATGACTGCCCATCCCCCACTGGGTATTTTACCTAACATAGATATTCTAAATCAGTTCATAGTTTACAGGCTTCACATGGAAGAATTTGAAGATGATGGTGATGTAGATTAACTGAGACACCCGCCATTCAATCCATAAACGCAGCATGGTACCTAGATCAGGTGGTGGTGGTGTAGGTCACCACCACAAAAGAACCGGAAAAGACAGCAGAGAATAGTACAGAGTAGTATTGAATTGCAGAACCCAGGAGAAAATGAAAATTCAATATCCATATAGACTAATAGGGATACAACTAAAATGTAGCCATGAAAATCCATTTTAAAATATATATATATATATTTTTTTGCAATTTTCTAAATTGTTCTACAGTATTAGCCTGGTGAATTTCTATTGGTAAAGTATTCCAAATTTTAGGTGCATAACAGCAAAAGGCTGCCTCACTAGTTCTTTTCAGGTTAGCTCTTGGAATTATAAGCAGACCTTCATCTGAAGATCTGAGGTTATGACCTGGAGTGTAAGAATACAGACATTCCAAAATATAGGATGGGGCGAGTTTATTTAAGGTTCTGTAAACCATTAGTATAATTTTAAAGTCAATTCTGAGTGGCACGGGTAACCAATGTAACGACACTAAAATTGTTGCAATGTGCTCCGATGTTCTTTTTCTAGTTAAGATTCTTGCTGCTGCATTCTGCACAGTCCTGTTAGGAGTACAGTGGAACCTCGGTTCACGAAGTCTCGGTACACGTACAAATCGGTTTACGACCAAAAAGTTCACCAAACTTTTGCCTCGGTTCACGACCACACACTCGGTATACAAACAAGCCAGTTTCCCTTTCGGTTTAGTACATGTTTAGTCTCTCCCTGTACATTTCCTGTGCAGCAAGCAAGAGAGAGAGAGCGCGACACACACACAGGCAGCGAGAGAGAGAGCCGCGCACACACACAGGCAGAGCGAGAGAGAGAGCTGTGCGCACACACAGGCAGCACGAGAGAGAGAGCTGGACGCAGTACGCAGGTAGGAAGGCAGTTAAAGAATCCACTGGGCTTGATTTTGTTTTCACTTCTGTTTACAGTGATCAGTTCGTAGCGCGCATTGTTGCAATGTTACTTTTCGTGGTGGTTTATTAAATTACGGATTTTTTCAAATGTTCATTTTTTTCCCTGTGCTTAAAACTCATTAAAAGAAAAAGTGTTTTTAGCCAGCGGTTGGTAGCGCTATAGCGCAAATTATTGCAGTGTTAGTTTTCTCTGTTGTTGAAGGTTTTCTCAGTGTTATTCAATGTTTTTGCATTTAGTTTACTATTACGCTGTGCATTCTATGGTTTGATTAACTATATTTGTGCTTAAAAACTTAAAATATATATTTACATACAGTTCGTATGGTCTGGAACGGATTAATTGTATTTACATACAATCCTATGGGGGGAAATTGCTTCGGTTCACGACCAAATCGATTTACGACCAGAGTTTTGGAGCAAATTATGGTCGTGAACCGAGGTTCCACTGTACATTACAGTAATCTATTCTACTGAAAACAAAAACATGAACTCATTTTTCAGCATCTTGTAAATTTATAAGAGATCTCACTTTAGCTGTATTCCTTAAGTCAAAAAAGTAATCTGATTAATGTATGATTAAAAATTTAGGTCAGAGTCAATAGTTACCCCTAAATTCTTTAACAGCAACTTTAATCCTAATACTCTCACTATATCTATTTATGCCAATAACTAAGATTTCTGTTTTCTCCTTATTTAGCTTCAGAAGGTTACTGCTCATCCATTCAGAAATGCAAGTAAGACACAGGGTCAGAGAGCCACAAGCATCAATGTCATCTGGCTCTATCTATAAATACAGCTGTGTGTCATCTGCATAGCTGTGGCAACTCACCTTGTGCTTTGAGAAAACCTGTCCTAATGGAAGCATATAAATCGAAAAGCATAGTGGATCCAGAAGCATAGTGGACCCAGAATAGATCCTTGTGGTACATCATTTAAAATAGTGACTGGTCTCCAAAGTATAATCACCACAACTAACAAAAGAATTTTCTACCTGTTAAGTAAGACTGAAACAAATTTAAGAAGTTGCCAGAAGAGACCCACCGATTGACTAAGATGATTTATAAGAATACTGTGATCAATGATGTCAAATGCTGCACTCAAGTCTATGAAAACAAGAACAGATAGTGTTGCCAAAATCTTAAAGAGCAATGTACCTTTCACCCTTTGTAGTGTTTTAATTGGTTGCAAAATTAAGTTTAGTATTAATTTCTCAAAATTGTGTGTTAAAAGAATATTCAACTGTTTTACTCACCACTGTCTATTTTGTGATGTTATATTATGCATAACCAGACAAGGTCAGTGGCAGCCTGCTCTGTGTTGGTGAAGCATGCAGACTGATATTTCATTGCACTGTGTGCAAATGACAATAACTCTTAAATGAACTGATGGCATTACATTTTTTTTATCAAAGCAAAGTCTTACATTTTTGAAAAAGCAAATACACCATCACGTCGTGTGATAAGCCAAAATGAAATGTGATTTTTTTTTTTTTTTTTTTAGTACAGGCCGAGTATATGGTAAAATATACCAAAAATATGGTAAAAAGAGAACAACTGAGGATGGTGTTAGTAACATTTACTGTTTCTTGATTGTAGATGTTTATTCAAGTCCATTTTATGGGGCAGATATAATTTTAGGCTTTGATGCCAATACAATACTGCAATCTTTAGCAGTTTTACAGTGTTGAATGAATTAACTTTGAATCAACTTTCTAACATTATCAGATACTGCCACTCGTGGTCTTTTCTATAATAGTATGGAGACCTGCAAAGATGTCTGTGAACCCCAAAACTCTAAATGCTTTATGTGATCCATGGATTCAGTTATTCAACAAGCCATCCCATTTGTTACTGTGGGATTACACATGTTTGTGAAGCCACACTAAACCAGCAAATACAATGAAGTAGAGTTCAAAGATTCCAAACCATCAAGGAGTTACAGCAATTATGGAATCCAATCATACACACAAAATATTATTGACTCATGAGAACAGAGAAATTGATTTTTATCAGACAGATAGTGTAGATGACGGATGGGACACTTTTATTTTAGCCAGCTTTGACAAAAGGGTCAATGTTTAAGAAACAGATATATTTGCTTTCTTCTGTTAACCCAATTGGGGATTCTTGATTTTAGTAGTACTTTATAAAACACCTTTAAATAGCCAGTGTAATTTGCAAGGTAATTTAAAAATCAAGAAGAATAAATTACATCCATAAAAATGTATCTGTTAACAGGTATTTTAAGCAGTACATGTTCAAGAATATGCCAGGCAAGGATTCTCCGCAAAAGAGAGCACAAGATCATGCACGGCATTGTAGCGCCACTTGTCTGTGTTCTGGGGTTCAGGGAAAGGTGTAAGACACCTATGTCTTATCTGGTAGCCACTACTGTCTGACACGTAATGATACGATTGCTGTTAACAATGAATACTACAGGCCATGTGAAAAATGGACCCTTCAGCCAGTTACCATAATACCAACAAGCCAGCCACTCTGTACAGCACTATCATGTCTGTCAAAACTACTTTGCCTCAAAATAAATGAATCACGAGTTGACTCAGGCCACCAAGCTGTGACGTTCATCAGCCACATCTTGTCATCATAGCTGACTTGCACATAATGGAATGTCACCGCTCATGGTTAGCAAAAGCAGCCTCATTCTTTCTAGGTGCTCTTATTGCAATATGAGTAAAGTGATCTCATTATGTTAGACACTGCTGCAAATTGCTTTTAAATGTTGACAAAAACATGTTGGGTTTTACAGTATGTATGTTCACCCATGTGATATGAAACAAGTAGTAGTGCTTTGTCAGTCAGTTAATAGCTTCCAGAAGAAAACATTTTGCAACTGAACTGTATTGGCAAAATTTTTTTTTCGATTTGCATTTCACATTTCTCCAAAAAAGATTTTTTAAATAACACCATTGAGCGACACCGTTCTGTACAAAAAGTTTCAAAAGGTAGCTCTGCACCTAATCTGCCATCCTAATAGGCATCTTACAGTGATGATGCAGCTCTATTGACAAAACACTTTTACTTGAATGACTGAAATAAGTTACCTTACCTAACATAATCAGAACATTCAATAAAGTCACAGATAATAATTATCTTTAAACATTTATCAATAATTCCTCTTTACTCAGTCCTCATAGGAAAATAATGCAATCAGATGACAATTGCAGAGAGGTTTTTCCAGTTAGACCAGCTATGGAGAGTTTTTTTAAAGGCGCAAGGAGCAAATATGAAGTATGTAATCAATAGAGGTCAGTATCTGTGGAGTTTTAATGAAAGTCTTAATGTAAGCCCATTTATGAGATGCTTATACTTTGAACAAAATCATCTCCGTGTTGTTCATTTAATTTTTTGCCTCATTTGTATCACCTATGGCAGTTTGAGGATTGTTTTATTGTTATTTTTATTGCAGTGTTATTTGTATTGTATATACAGTATATTTACTATATAATAAAACACTACAGTCTGTGTTTCCAGTCCCTCAGAGCAATCTGATTGGCCTGTGTGGCTTTGGTGACGCAATGAAAGGGGAAATACGGATGTGAAATGCATTAGGAGGAATAAAGACACACATTGAGAGAGTTGCCTTCAAAAATGGAAAATATAAAGCCAGACAGGAAAGGAGAAAGGCGACTCAAAAATAATGACAAGTCTGAAAAGTAGGGTTAATGGAAATGCGCTCAAGAAAGGGAGCACCAGTGACGAAATGTTCAGACACATCCAAATACAGAGGAAATGTGCAAATATTTTTAAATTATTCTATTAACCTGTCTTTGACAGGTACCATAGTTAGTACGTCTATATTTGATGATTTTGTACACAAGTTGCTGGTTTTTCATTGTACTCATGCTAGTTTTCATGAAAGTTTATTGTCCATATGTCGTGTAAACAAACTAACAACTAAGCAAGGTTGCAGAAAAGGCCCTAAGATTGACCAAGGTATTTAATGTCTCCACGGTAGAAAGGCCAAAAGGGTTGAATGCTAAGTAGAAAGTACAGGATGTTGTGTTTTGATGGTAACCTCTTGACTGGAAGGCTAGTATTATGGTCCTTGTTTTTAAAATGTGTTCCAGTGACAAAGGGATCACATTCCTCATCATCCCAGTGAAGGCCTAAATTAGGTTACAGGAATGAAATCTCTGCCTGATAGTCATGCCGTAGATCCAGGAGGAGCAATGTGATTTTTGTTCTGGCAATGAAAATGTGTGAAAACTCTGTTCTTGTGCAGGGAAACCAATTCTGTTTACACATGTTTAGTAGACTTATAAAAATGTATGACTATGAACCCAAAAGAATGTTTTGGCAGATGTTTTTTGTATTTGTATAGCAAGAGTTGAGTTTGCCTACTGACTGTTAAGCATTAAGTCATGTCTGCTCAAAGTGGGTCCTGGACCCTGCCATAAATGCATCTTGTTGTCTCCTATCTTGTTTATGATTTTCATGACCAGGCCATCTACTATATCCAGCTTAGGAAGCTATGGTTTGCACCTCTGATATTTGCAGATGATGACTGAATTGAATTGAATTGCTTTATTGTCATTGTACATAATACAATGAGATTCAGTGTGCAACTCCTCCACAAAACAGTAATCATCCCATAAAATGACAAAATTAGAACAATAAAACAATACAAATATACAATATGAAAACATATACATATAGTGTAAAATACTCTACCGGAAGCACTGAATGGACTGATTGAGTGCATTTATAGCTCATGGGATGAAACTGTCTCTGTGCCTCGAGGTCCATGCTTGAAAGGCTCTGTAGCTTTTGCCAGACGGAGGAAGTTTAAACAGAGTATGGCATGGGTGAGTGGAATCCATGCAGGTGCTGGTGGCTTTCCTGAGGCAGCTTGTGCTACAGATATTCTCCAGAGCTGGAGGCTGTCTTGGTTTCATCAAGTTGTAATCTTTGGTGTGTAGTGGAACAGTTCAGAATGAGCAAAGGAGTTCTAGCACCTTAAGGTTTTAATGACATAAGTGCAGAGGTGAGTCTGACCAATCAATCAGTTCAGCAGGATATATTTTGCAGATACTGTACCAGAACCTGGTAATGAATAATAAGGTAAGTTGAGGAGCCAAACTGTTGATTTACCGGTCTGTCTACATTCCTACCCTCATAAGTGGTCACAAGCTCTGGGTAGTAAGAGAATGAGATTTTAGGTTTCAAGGACACAAATGAGGTTCCTCTATAGTGTCTAATTGATAGTGTTCTTGACATAGTAAATTCATCATTAGATATGGGGGTCTTCTCAGACTGTCTTAAGACTGCTGTTATTTTAAACCCCTGCTCAAAAAAAATAATCTCCACTCCTCAGTTTTTGAAAATTTTAGACCTATTTCTAACCTGCCTTTCTTAAGTAAAATCCTAGAAAAGGCAGTCATTACACAGCTAAATGATCACTTCAATAAACATTGTGTTCTTGACAAGTTTTAGAACAAACCACAGAACAGAAACTGCGCTACTTAAAGTAGTAAATGACTTGCGGGTAAATGCAGGCAGAGGCTGTTTATCTGTTATCATCCTAGATCTGAGTGCAGCCAAGCTTTGATGCCATTGATTACAATATTCTTATAAATTGCCTTAGTCAGTGGATGGCCCTCTCTGGTAATGTCTTAAATTCAGGAAAACGATTCCGTTCGTCCTATGGGAGAAAGTCTTTCTGAGACTAAGGTTATAAAGCTCTGCAGTCTACTTGTGACTTTAAGCTTTAGGAAGATAAGTAAATAAATCAAGGTAAACAGGTGAATAACATTCGATCTGGCTTTTATACAGTATATGTAAAATAAATGTTTTTTATATAAAGACCATCACAAACAGAACTTTGCACAATACCTTGGCAAGCTCTGTAAGCTCTGCTGTTTCGTTGAATGACATGCATATGGCAGATTGACTGGCAGGATGAAGCGCAACCTGTTGCTGCATCCAAACGGTGCCATCTTTTGCCTTTGCACCTGGTGCAGCTGCGTTGTTCTTATGTGCGACTGGACATTTCTTGTAGGGACCCTCATCCTCATCTGAGTTCACCTCTGTTATAGCATGTCTTTATTTGAAAACAGCAGTGTCGGATCGAGGGGAGCATGAGCATGACTGAGAGAATAAAACTGAATTAAAAAAAAAAGCTAATCTTCACAAGTACCATAAATTTACACCATCTTGTTACAGGGCCAAATCAAATGTATGCTTTTATTCTATAATAGTAACAATAAGAGCCCCTCACTTCTCAAAATGGTAATTGTAGGAAGCACACAGAATCGAACTGGCAGCCTCTTGATTATGAGTCAGCAGTTCTTACCGCTGCATCATCCAAGCAGTCGTGTCAGCATCGTACCCTAATCCGATTTCTTTTTCTTCGGTTATATTCTTGAATAAAAGCAAACTTGTTTTGTTTTACGTGTACCTTTTGTGAAAGTGTTTATTTGATATTTGGACTTCAGTCTTAACACATTATACACTTCATGCCAAAATTTTGTCATTAATACTATAGCATGAAAAAAAGTTTGTTTTAGTAATGTGTTCAACATTTCTTGCCTCATATTTCCTGTCATCCTACTGTACATTTTATATGTTGTAGACAAGGAACACACATGAAATGCATGTATTCCAAATAATTTATTATTTACCCCGTACAACTCCAGGCACCTCACACACAGATAAACAGACTTGAGCTGGGAAAACTTTTTGTCCAAGTTGTGCTGCGGCGGTGGGGGGATGGGATAGAAGGCTGCTTGTGCTAATTGACACATTTGGAAAACAAAACACGATAATGGAGAGGTGCAAAGGAATTTAAGATGGCCAGGGATTAGGAGTTTTTTTTTTTTTGTAGGCTTCAGGGATTCTAGTGTTAACCTGACTGTCAGAACATTGAATCGCGGTAGATTGTTTTGGAATTTAGTGATCATCAAAAGAGAATCTTTAATGTCAAAATGAAAATAGAGCTCTTCCAAGTGATCTAAATTAATTACAAATATAAAACATAAAATAGCTGATGTATTAAGAATTTACATTATGATACACCTAAATCATCACTGGTGCGGCCCAGTGACATTATGATACACCTAAATCATCACTGGTGCGGCCCAGTGATTTTAGACGCCTCGTTATTAGTTCAATAGACATCACCTGTCTGCAGTCAGGTGGTTTCAGTTGATTATAGTATAAATTTGCCTGATTTGGAAGGTCCCACTTCTGGTGAGTCAGTATCATGGACTGACTAACACAATGAAGACAAAAAGAATACTCCAAGCAACTCTGTGAAGAGGTCATTGAAAAGCACAAGTCATTGGTTTGTGACAAGAAAATATCCAAGTTACTGAATATCCCTTGATGTCCAGTTAAATCAATCATTAAGAAATGGAAAGAGTATGGCCAAGCTGTAAATCCATCTAGAGCAGGCCAAGTCATCCAAGTAAACTAGTGAGGGGAGGCCACCAAGAGACCCCTGATAACTCTAAAGGCACTAAAAGCAACAGTGGCTGAGATTGGAAACAACAACTGTTTTCTGGGTGCTTCACCAATCAGAGTCTTATGGGAGGGTGGCAAAGAGAAAGACACAAAAAAAGCACATGGAAGAAGGTTCTATGGTCATGTGAAACAAAAATTAAGATTTTTTTTCATCAGACTAAAATGCCTTGTGTGAACACTGCAGATTATCAAAACAAATCAGCCCCCTCATGAAGCATGATTGTGGCACAGCATCATTTTGTTGGATAATTCCCTGTAGCTGGCCTTGGACTGTGTGTGAGGGTAAAATGAATGGAAGAAAAAGAAAACACACCCAAAACCTGGAGGAAAATCTGATGCAGTCTACAAGAAACCTGCACCTTGGGAATTTTTTTTTTTTTTTTGGCAAGATGAAACTAAGCATAAAGCCAAAGCTATACAGAAATGACTTAATACACCAAAGTTAATGTCTCCGTCCAATTGAGAATGTAGTTAGACTTGAAAATGGCCGTTCCGTCACAATCACCATGCAACTGTATAGAGTTGGAGCAGTTTTGCAAAGAAAAATGGGAATAAATATCAGTGTGCAGATGTGCAAAGCAGATAGAGACCTATGCAGATAGACTCGAGACTGTCATGGCTGCCAAAAAAGCATATATCACAGGGATTTCCAACTCCAATCCTGGATTGCTGCTGTGGCTGCAGGTTTTCCTTCCTGACACTTTCTTCATGAGTAACCAGTTTTTATTGTTAACTGACTTCTTTTTCCCTTTATTTTAATTGCTGTGTGTTTTTAAGTTTCAATCATCTGAAAGGCTTTTTTTTCTCATTAAATGGTACCCAAACAGAAATGAAGTGTGAAGTCAGACAACATATGACCAGCTAAGTCAGACCTACAAACTTCATCTGATTTCACTTTAACCGGTTCCTAAATTAGAAGCCGATTCTGTTTAATTAAACGCAATATTTTTTTTTCCATAACTTGTCGATGCTCTTATCCTGACCCGGCAGACAGTTCCAAAACTGTTGATTTTCTCTTTCTGAGAACATTATCAAAATGTTTTGTGGAGCTGAGCAGATCCACTTTACTGTGACCTTCACCTTTCTTTATTTTCCGGTATTGTATGATAAACACAGGTTGCTGGTCATGTGTTAGCTCGGTTTGTAGCTCAGTATTTTTTGGCTGCTAATTAAGAATTGAAGAAATAATTAAGTGGTCTGAGTTTAAAATACTAAGTCAATTTAAATTAAGGCAAAAGAGTCAATTAGCAGCAAAAACTAGTTGCTATTTAAGAAAAGGATTAGAATGAAAACCTGCAGCCACTGCGGCCCTCCAGGATCGGAACTGGACACCCCAATCTTCTACTGACTTGAGGGGTGGGTTACTTATGCAATAATTTATTTTTGTGTTTTACATTTGTAATATATTTAGACTACTTTGCTAAGATCTGTCTTTACTTTTGATATTAAACAAAATTTTCTGATCATCAATATCAAAAATACTAAATAAAATTCATTGTGACTCATTGTTGTATAACTACACAATTTGAAAACTTCCAGGATAATGAATACTTATTATTGGTACTGTGTGTGTGTGTGTGTGTGTGTGTATGTATGTATGTGTATGTATGTATGTGTATATATATATATATATATATATATATATATATATATTGTCACAGGAGGCTGGGGGACAGACCCAGCCTGGAAGGACCAGGAGGTGGCTTATACGTCCCCCGGGCCACAAGGGGGCAACCTCCCTGGATCTTGAGGGGACCATGGGAGAGGAGCAAGGAGGCGGAGCCCATTGGGGTCAGTGGTCACCTCCAGGGGGCGCCCCAAGCCTCAGAGAGCCCGGGAAACATTCACTTCCGCCACACCCAGGAAGATGGAGGAAGATCCTTCCAGGGACGCCCGGAGTGCTTCCGGGTGCAAGAGCAGCACTTCCGCCACACCAGGAAGGGCTGCTGGAAGGACATCATCCGGCACCTGGAGCACATCCGGGTGGAAATAAAAGGGGCCGCCTCCCTACAATCAGGGAGCTAGAGTCGGGAGTGGGAGCAGGACAAAGCTCCCATGGAGAGAGGAAAGGCCCATATTTGGGGTGATTGGTGCTAGGAGGAGTGTGTGCTGTGTGGGACTGTGTTTAGTGAACAATAAACGTGTGTGCTTTTATAAAGACATGGTGTCCGGGAGTATCTCACAATAAATATATAATACATATATTATTGGTGTGCTAACAAAAGGATGACTTGTCGTTATCCCCAATTAGTCCTTTTACCATAGTGTCATCTGTGAGCTTTATGATGGAGTTGAAACCATATAAAGGGATGCAGTCATGGGTGAAGAGGGAGTAGTGGAGTTGGCTGAGTTCACAGCCCTGTGGAATCAGGAATCAGGATCAGAGTAGAGGAGGTTTGGTTGTTTAACCTTACAGACTGGGGTCTTTTGACTAGAAAGTCCATTGTCAAATTACAAAGAGAGGTGCTGATGCCAAGGTTGCTGAGTTATTTACCAGATTGGAGAAGATGACTGTGTTAAATGCAGAGCTAAAATCAAACAAATAACATCCTGACTTAGGAGTTGTTGTCCTGATGTGTCAGGACAGAGTGAAGAGCCTAGGATATGACATCCTCCATTGACCTATTGACACGATAGGCAAACTGTTAGGGATCTAGTGTAGGAGGTAGGCTGGATTTGAGGTGGGCCAGAACCAGTCCCTCAAAGCACTTGTTGGTGATAGGGGTGAGTGCAACAGGGTGGTATTCATTCAGTCTCACTGGAGAGGATAGTTGAGGCAATGGGACAATTGTTGTGGACTTGAGGCATGCAGGGATGACAGCCTGGGGCAAAGATAGATTGAAGATGTTACTGAAGTCCTCAGACAGTTGCCCAGAGCCAGGCCTTAAGCACACATGCAGGTATACCCTCGGGGACCAGCAGCCCTGTGTGCATTCATTTTGCTCAGTGCAGATTGTACCATGGAGGTGGTAAGTCTAAAGGGCTGGTCATCTAGGGAGGGGTAGTTTTGGTTGCAAGTGTTTTATTGTCTTGCAGACAAGCTAAACTTTTATAGTTGTTTGATCAAGGGAGACATAACTTCTTGTTGAGGTTGTATGGACCTTCCTGTATTCTATGATGGTCTGGATGCCTTGGCACATATGTCTGGGGTCAGAGTTTTTGAAGTTATCCTCAGTTTTGCTTGTATTTCTGTTTGGCTCTCCTGATGCCCCTTTTCAGGTTGGCCCGGAAGTGCTGTTGCTCTTAGTGTCGCCATATCTGAAAACAGTGTTGTGTGCTTTCAGCAGGAATCTAACCCCTGTATTCATCCAAGGCTTCTGGTTAAGGAAGGTCTTAATCTGTCTGTGTGTTGTGATTTCATTAATGCTTGTATTGATGTAATCTAGGACTGAAGAGGTGTACCTTTCAGTGTTCACTTCCAAGTCCAGCGTGACACTGGTGGAGAGGAAGCTCAAGTCTGTGTACTGAAATTTCTGTTTTAAAGCAGAGTCTGCCTCTTCAGGCCAGACTTTCACCGTCCTCACTGAAGGTCTCATGCATCTAATAAGAGATGTGTATTTGGGGGAGGAGGAGCAGGGAGAGGTGATCTGATAGCCCAAGGTGGGGGAGTGGAAAGGCCTAGTAGGCTTCAGCAGTGTTTGTATACAGTGATCTAAGATTCTGGGGGTATTTTTCGTACGTCGCTTAAATCATCCAAGATCAGGTGCCTCATCTTGGATAAGTTAATGCTGGTGACACTCATCCGGGATAGGTCGGTTTTTCAAACGAAGCTATGTATTAGATTAGTCTAGCTCAGGGGTGGGCAAATTCATTCCTGGAGGGCCGCAGTGGCTGCAGGTTTTTGTTCCAACCCAATTGCTTAATAAGAAGCACTTATTGCTCTAGAAACACTTCTGCTTCATTTTAGTTATCTCCCTCATTAAGATTATGAACCCTTATTGCTTATTTAAGTCTTAAACAGCTGCATTCTTGGTTTTTAATTGCTCCTTATTAGCAATAAGATGCAAATGACAAAAGAAACCAGCAGTTATCCATTTTGCTTGTTACCCTTTACACCTGTGTGTATTTATCGTGCACTATTTGGTTTAATTAAATACTTGGAAGGAAAGAGAAGAGAAAAAAAGTGACGGACTGAGAATTTCCCATCCGTTTACACTTCAAAGTATTTGGATGATATCCTTAGAATGGAAAAAAAAAATCTAGGATATGAGAATGAATTGACGTAGCAGAGTTAAAGCACTGACAAGCCATGAAATGTAATTATTGGCAAGGACTATTTTCTAATTAAGCAACAGGGTTGGAACAAAAACCCGCAGCCACTGCGGCCCTCCAGGAATGAATTTGCCCACCCCTGGTCTAGCTGGATCTAATCATACGAGATGAATGCGTGCGCCCGCACTGAGTGAAAAGCCCATATATATTGAGCCTAGAAAACATGATCAGCAAGTCTTTGATAGGCTGTAACAAAATGACGAAAGAACGGGCGCATTTTTTTTTTCACACACGCGGCGCAAGACCTTTTATTCGAAGGACATGAAGAATGTCAAGATTTAATATGCACAAGGGGTAACACTGCAAAAGCAGCCCAGACCAGAAAAGACGGCTGGCAAAAAGTGGCCGACAAATTAAACGCTAAGTAGTGTGCATTGTACTTACTGAATGCAGAGTTTCATTTCCTATGTGTCAGATTAATTATTATTTAATATGTCATAATTCCAGATCAAACGTGAGCACAAGGAGAACATGGGAACAGGTTAAAGTGAAGTACAAGAATATACTTCAAACTGGTAAATATTGGTATATAATTATTTAAAGAATTGTTGACATTAATAATCATATATAATATAAAAAACATTAATTTTAAAGCTAATAAGAAGGCAGACAAGCAAAAAACAGGTGGAGGTCCACGCGTTCCAGACCTAACCCCTGCAGAAGAGTTGGCTCTCCAGCAAAATGCCCATCGCCTTGTTTCTGAGGGCATTCCAGGGGGAAGCTCCTCCTCAGAACCAGTGGCAGGATGCAGTGGTCACTTCATTTCAGGTAAAGGATGGTCATTGCATATATTTGTCCTCCATGTGTGCCATAGGTAGGTTCCAGATAGCCCTCTTTTTTGTTGGGTCAGTTGCAGGGAATATCATATCCCTTGAACCTGTGTCTGACCAACGAGATATTGACAAAGGTCAAATATTTGATGAAGACACTGTCTCTGATTATTCATCAGGAGGAGAGGTACATTTTCCAAATAATGTTTGATCAAACTCCACTCTGATCAGTCCCATGTGCCCCAATCACATTTGGAAATCCTGGTAATGAGAATGTTAGGCTGATTGAGATTCTTTATGGAACTGTGGTTGTTTTAGCCTGTGTATTACCTACCTGCAATGGCCTGAAACGCCTCTTTTATTGTCTGCACACGCAGGTGTCCAGGAAACACAATGAAAACCCAAAGGAAATATTTCAGAGCCAAACAGACTTTACGAATTGCCTGGCAAACTGCACTTTTAGTTAGATTTTCCACATCGCCTACAGTATATAAAAAAAGTGCCGCTTGTAAGAAACCTCAAAGCAATGCATACTATCTGTGTGGTTGTGAGAGCCCGACTTCGCTGAGTTTGACTTCGAATATAAGGAGCTAATAAATCTTTGAGGTACAATATTCCCCCCTGGCTAAAGCGGTATCTTTCGAAAAGAATTTCCTCCGGGAGCAATAAAGGATTTTGCCGATCGCGCAAAACCCTCTCTATATGAAATTCTCTTCTTATAATTTGCGCACCGATATCAATTGGTCGCTCATTCATGAACGGTGAAGCCATGACTGGATGACTTCCACGCACCGTCACTGATCACGTGTGTAAACTAATCCTTGTTTATGTAGAACAAACCTGCTCCGAGCAGGTTTGAGGATTAGGATGTGTTGCTATGACAACACTTCCAGCAAGAGTTTCGAAAAACCGACAGATCCAGGATCAGGCCAAATCGTCAACAATTACATCCGACTAAATGACTAATCCACGTACGAAAAATACCCCCTGTATCTCCTTGGGTGGGACAGGACATGTTTTGATGAAACCTGGGGAATACAGTTCTAAAGTTGCAATGATTGAAATCTCCCACAGTAATGAAAGCCCCATCTGGATGTATTTTTTGTTGTTTGCTAACAGCAACATGCTATTCTTTCATTGCAAGCTTAGCGTTGGCATCCGGTGGTACCTACATGGCAGTGATGATAATAGACATGAATTCCTGGGGCAAGTAAAAAGGTGTACATTTAATCATCAGATATTCCCAATCAGCAGAGCAATGACTTTCTATTACAACAGTTTCCGCACACAAAGCATTGATCACATAAATGCACAGACCTTCACCTTTGGTCTTGCCAGTGTTCTCTAACGTTCTGTCGGCCCTGAAGATGGTGCGCCCCTCCAGCTCAATAGCATTATCCAGGATACAGTGATTCAGCCTCGTTTCTGTGAAGATCATGATGTTGCAGTCTGTAATACGTGTGTGTGTGAAGTGATCCGGAGTCATTGCCTAGTTTGTTCACCAGAGACTGAACATTGGTGAGAAAAATGCTCAGCAGAGTTAGATAGTGGGGGGTTTGCTGAAGTCTAGCCAAAATACCTCCACGTTCTCCTTTGTTTACAATCTCATACTTTTATGTATTATGCCTATCATGTGTTAAACTACATATATATATGCTAATAGGCAAAGTGACTAAGAGGTGAAGTGATTATCTCATTACAGTTGCAGTCTTGAAGGTGATGTGTTGGAAAAAGGGAAACTGGGCAAGTCTAACTGGATTTGACAAGGGCCAAATTGTGATGACTAGAGAACCGGGTCAGAGCATCTCTGATATGTCAGGTCTTGTGTGGTGTTCCTGGTATGTAGTCAGTGGTTTGTACCTACATCCAAGGAAGAACAACCGGTGGACCAGTGACAGGGTCATGGACACCTAAGGCTCATTGATGCATGTGGGGAAACAAAGGCTAGCCTGTGTGCTCCAATCCCACAGGAGATCTACTGTAGCATAAATTGCTGAAAAACAATGCTGACCATGAGAGAAAGAGGTCAGAACGCGTAGTGCATTGCAGTATGCTGTGTATGGAACTACACTGCCTCACACTAGTTAAAGTGTTTGTGCTAACCCCTGTCCATCACGAAAAGCTCTTACAATGGGCACTTGAGCAATGGAAGAATATGACAATATGATGAACTAGGGGAAGAAGAGGACCTGGTGGAGACAGTGTTCTGTTGGGGTCCCGGCATTCATGTGGATGTTACTTTGACTCATAGCAACCACCGAAAGATTATTGCAGTCCATGTTCACTGCTCCATGACAATGGTATACTCTGATGGCCGTGGCCTCTTTCAGCAGGATAATGTGCCCTGCCAAACTGCAAAAAATATCAGAAATGGTTTGAGGAACATAAAGAGTTCAGAATGTTGACTTGACCACCTAATTTCCCTGACCTCAGACTGAAAAAGCATATGTGGGATGTGCTGTAAAAACAGGCCTAATCCATGGAGGCCTCACCTCACAACTTACAGGATCTGCTACTAATATCTTGGTGCCAGATATCACAGGACAACATCAGAGGTCTTCTGGAGTCCATGCCTTGAAAGGTCAGAGCTGCTTTGGTGGACCTAGACACTATTAGGCAGGTAGCTATACTGTATATAATGTGTTTGTTTATATAATATGTATAGGGGTGAGTGTGTGTATATGTATAGATATATTTGCAAACATGCATAAATATAATGTTTGAATTTCAGAAGGTAGATGTTGACTTTAGAGAGAAATCAGCCAGTTCACCTTGTACGTTTTGGGCCATTGTGCTCTAAATGTATAAAAAGGCTGTGGAGGGCCACTCGCTCCAATACTCTTTTCAAGAGAACAAGGCAGTTGTGCTGTTCTTGGCCACAAGATGGCGCTCAGAGTCCTGCACATGCAGCACAGACCTCAGGTATAGCAAGCTGCAGTAAATTCGTGGAGTTTACGCTCCGGAAAAGTGCAGTCTCTGCCGGCCTCACAGTTATTAGTTCCAGATGAATTTTTTAATCAAATAAAGAATTCAGCCGACATGCAATTTAACTCATGATAGGCCATTACCTCTTCTCCACTTCATGGAGAGAAAAACATGATAAAAATGCTGAAGTGCTACACCTGGTGCTAGGTGGGGAGAGGCATAATAAAATGATGCTTCTTTCAGCAAGGAAATACAATTTGAATATGAAAATAAAACCCTCTAAAGAGCAAAGAATGCTCATGCTTATTCAGTTTTGTGTAGACAGAGTGCAGCACAGTGAGGGTCGAATGAATCCTTAAATCACTTCTGAATGAGACAATCACTGCCCACCTTAATCATAGTGGTGGGAGGTGGAGGGGGGGGTGTGGGGGCTTCCTTCTGATGAGCCGTTCATTCAATATCAAATTCAATTACAGGTCTGGGTAATCGGAAGTTGGGAACCGGTCTCTGAAGAGTGAATTAAGCAACGTTGTTCTCTGCAAAAGCATGCAGTAAGAGAAGATTAAAGAAGCAATTATTGAGCGTTCCCCTGATAGGCACGGGTGGCTGAAAAACCTGCCAGACCCTTTCTTCTCGTTGACAATGGCTTTTGCATTTTCTCCTTAGATCCATCAGATGTCACAAAAGACTGGCATCTGCTTTTTAGTCTTTTTTATTTTATTTTTTTTTTTTTTTGTGTGCTTTCTTTATGACAATTAAAAAAATCTACAGCAACCAATTGCTTCTATTTTATTTCCTAACAAAAGCATTTCATTTTTCTATTAAGCTGGCAAAAGATCAGTCAGCCGGAATGAAGCAGCTCTGCTGTGGAGGCACCTTGAATGGCCTCAGTTGAAAAGCAGCTAACCCTTGTGATGCCAGTTCAGAATATTCCAGTTGTGGCATGTCCTGCGCAAGGAAACGGCATCTGCTGAAATTCTTATACAAGCATGCTGTCTGGGCTGTTGCTTCACCACTGTCCAAATACTACATTGTTGTAGAACCCTCCGCCTCCCTCTACTCTGCTTTACCAAGGTTTTTATTTAATTTATTTATTTTTTTGACACTCCAAATTGTTTCCTTTTTTCTGCTCATAGACATGTTGTTCATTTATCTGAAACTGCTTCCATGCAGATCCTGCATGCTTGGTTCAAATCCAAAGTCTTTGTGGAATCTTCTCAGGTGCTCCCATGGCTCCAGCTTCAATGTGTTGGGTTAACTGCTGATTCAAAGTTGGCCCTCTGTGAGCGAGCGAGTGAGTGAGTGTTGGGTAGGTGTGTGTGTGTGTGTGTCTTTGTGAGTGAGCGGACCCTGTGACAGAATGACGCCTTATGCCTTGCTCCTGTGACCATGACACTGGGTTGTATCAACAACATTAGGTTATGATATTGCTTTGGCATTTCTAGGGTTGGCATGAGACCCCACAAGCCCCAGGTGGCACATAATCTGATTTGACACTTTGCTTTGTGGGACACCAAGAGTGCAGCGGGCAGAAGCCGGCAGTCAAGGAATATGATACAAAAACTAAGTCTCATTTGCCATTACTGTACAACAAAAATTTAATAGAGGTGACCTTAATATTGCAGTGTCTCAGCCTGGCTGCCACACAGCAGATGTTGGGCCTCATGGGAGAGAGACAGAGCACCATAGAGACCTGCTGGAAATGTATAAATAAGAACAGCCAGAAGACGCATTGGGCAGAGTTAATTAGGTTTCAGGTAGCCAATAAAAGGCAATCTGTTCAAGATGGGTGCCATGATATTACTGAGTAAAATGAAGGAAAGGAAGCAAAACATGGAGCAGAAAACTGTGCTGTGGGTGGCAGCACAGGGTCTCGACTTAAGGGTTTGGCAGGTACAGTGGTAAGCATGTCAGTAGTATATTAGCTTGCCATGCCATCTGAAGAGAACTAGAAAAGAAGCAGCATGATTGTCAGTGCTTTGTGTAGTGGTGGTGGCAGAAACCATGACAATCTTCAAAGAGAAGGGGGAATGGCGCGGTACAAGTCTAAGGCCGTCCCTCACAGCCGGAACAGCAAAAGTGTTCAATAGATGGGGTTGTATATACCGTAGCTCACAGCATACTGGCGTTAGCAGAACTGAACGAGACTACTACTCTGTTCTGTTTTGCTTCATTCAGAAACTCTGTTATTTAAATTGACTGTTCTTTGTAACCACTTTCTGGTCCTAGACCACCATCTTCAAATTAGGTTACTGGATTGCTGCAATGTTTAACTTTTATTCCGTCTTATTGTTTCAGGCATTTCACGCTAATGGTCAATCAAGACGAAGACTGTATGTAAAATTATGAATCAGCAGAATTAGCTATAATGAACATTGCAGTCATTGAACAAAGCGCTTAAATATTAAGATTTTAAAGCCATTATACTACCAAAAATGAGAATTATGGCAGTTATCTGTACAGTGTCCTTAATGCAAAAGAAATTGAGCTTTTGCTTGCTGCAATGCATGTTTAACAGTCCTAGAATAAAGCAGCAGTAAGTCAAGGATTTAAGAATGACAGAGTATTCTTCTCAACCTGTGGGTTGCTGCACACCTTAGACGGATCGTCAGCTTAAGTTTACAAACAAAAAAAAAAAATAAGCAAAAGCAAAAAAAGAAAACAGTCATTGATTTAATGATTTAGGGGGGCTACTGATTGCAGATTTCAGCTCTGCACTTAGTTAAATGGGGTGTTTTGCTCCTCCATATTGAAACGACTGACATACTGCAAGTGTCCAGTTAGGAGCAGATAACAACTCGTATACATTGCACCACATGCTTCATTAAGAAATCCAACAAACATGGACAAGTTCCTCAAAATGCCCAATGGTATCACCTACCACAAACTCTTCCAATTCTGTACCAGCCTTACAAGGTTCATCCCAAAAACCTGAACCAAACAGGAATGTTAAAAGAACGTACAACCCAGATTTTCTCATGTATAGATTTACTTTTATTGTGAAGTGTGGAGAGCAATGGTCGTTGTTCATTACCTGCAATGTAGTGCTACCAAATGAAAGAAGACTACAAAGATATTTGGAAACGAAGCATGCTACTTACAGAAGTAAATTGTTTGACTTTTTAAAATGAAAATCTTGAGGCTTCACAAAAAACGTTCTAGCGTGTTTGTACAAGAGCCATCTGGCACTCCTGACATCGTCTCATTGCACATCAAACACACACACATGGAGTCTTGTCTCGTGGAAATGATGGGTGTTCTGAAATTCTGGATGAATCAGCCACCAACAGATTAAAACATATTCCTCTCTGCACTCTCTTTACTTGCATTTTGACAAACTTGTGCAAATCAGGCAAGCCCAGGTCAGCATTAAGCCACCCGTGTGTTGAGTTATTTTTCGATGAGTACTTGTGCATATTTCATCTGTTATGTGCAGGGTATTTAAATGTTGAAAATGTATTTACTGTTATTTGTTGATATTTGCCATTCAGGGGAAAATGTTGACTAGTTTACATTACAATTTTTACTAATAAAGGGTCATCACTGAACAAAAATAGACAAAAATGGGTCCCAAAGCCAAAAAGGTTGAGAACCGCTGAACTAGAATGATACTTGGAGGGTGCAGGAGAAGTGTTCTTAGTAGAATGAAGCTAATAGTGGGATAGACAAATGGGTCTCAAAATATGTGTTTAAGAAGCAGAATCCTGTCTGTTTTATTAATGTTGAATGGTTAGCTTGTATCTTTATTAATGTCATGCCCACAAAGTATAAGTTGTGGGTTTCTCTGTACAGATGTCTGTTGGAGGTTTATTTACTAAAAGATTTGCATTGTTTGAAAGTGATAATAAAAAAATACAGTTATGAATAAGTTTGATGTGAGGAGAAGAAATAATGATGAACATAAAAATATTAAAACGTTAAAGTTTAAAAAAGCTTGATAAAGAAATGTGATTTAACTTGTCTCACATTCAACCAACCATCAATGAAAATTTAAAAAATCACCAGTCATACATAAATCACTAACTGTAAAAAATATTTACTTAATAATTTTGTTTGTAAATCTAACCATGACCTTTTTCTGTACTCCCCTTATCAAATAAATGGCTACATCTGTGAATATATAGGCCTGTTATGCTGAGGCGTCAAGAACTGACGTGCTTGGGCAATCACTATGGAAAACGGATTATGCCACAAGGCATTTTCACGTTAGTTATACATGTTTGGTTTGAATAAATAAATAAAGAATTACATAAAATAAAAAAGCAAGTTAGAAAACATATGCATGGCACAGCATCAACTATATTTGGTAATTGGAAGGTTGCCGGTTCGAATCCCGTAAATCTCAGAAGTGACTCTACTCCATTCGGCCCAAGGCCTTTAACCTGCAATTGTTCCACCCTGGGTACGACGTTGACCTGTATCCAGCCCTGCAAGCAGGTCCTCGAACCTGCAGGGAAAACATGGGGATTGGTGGCAGGATTGGCACTCCAGCCACTGTAAATAAAAACCTCACACTGTTCCACACCTCAGTGTGGTGCTGAGGTGTCTCCCATCGCACGGCTGTGCTCAGGTCCTGAGGTATTTCGTTGTATGGTGGATGCAGCAACGTGCTTTCTCAGTGTATGCTCCCAACCACTCTCTTTCTCTACTTCATTAAAGATGGAGACATATTGCTTTTGCTTGTGAAATATATTTGTAGCAATAAGTTAAAAAAACTGACCATAGAATGTAGGTACATGTATTAGTAAAGTATTTAATTTTTTAAATTACCATATACTGTAGTTAAAATCAAGGCAAACAGGTTTGTTGTGACTGAATAGCTTTCTTACATTGTGATTTAAGTGAAGTAAAACATGTATCGATCAATGTACTACTGGCAGTTGTGTATAGTCTACTGCTAATTTTAGTAATATTTCTTAAACATTTTAAAAGACATACCCAAAACAGAGGTAATATCTATGCTAAAAATCTTCCCAAACACTAATGTGTAATACAAGTTCAATGAAATGCCTGCAACTTTCAGTCATTTCAAATGCTTGTGCTCGACTCTGTTGGCATTGTAGGAAAGGAAAGACTAATTTTTAATTGCCCACCCAGGGACAGTCATAGGAGGAGAGATTTAACTTAGTTAATTAATTCTCTGTTTTGCTTTCAGCCATGATGGTAATTGATTAAATATTTCGGTAAGGCTCCTACTTTATTTACCTTTCCATTCTCTGTTGTAGGAGGAGGTCTCTCTCTGGCCTTTACTCTTATGTCAAAGTATAATAATGAATAATACAATTTGGGCGGCACGGTGGCGCAGTGGTAGCGCTGCTGCCTCACAGTTAGGAGACCTGGGTTCGCTTCCCGGGTCCTCCCTGCGTGGCATTTGCATGTTCTCACCTGTGTCTGCGTGGGTTTCCTCCGGGCGGCTCCGGTTCCTCCCAAAGACATGCAGGTTAGGTGGGATTGGCGATTCTAAATTGGCCCTAGTGTGTGCTTGGGTGTGTGGGTGTGTTTGTGTGTGTCCTGCGTTGGGGTTGGCACCCTGCCCGGGATTGGTTCCTGCCTTGTGCCCTGTGATGGCTGGGATTGGCTCCAGCAGACCCCCGTGACCCTGTGTTCGGATTCAGCGGGTTGGAAAATGGATGGATGGATGGATAATACAATTTGTTGATAAACACAAGGGTTATAGAAATATGATAACTGCATATATATGTTGACATTGAAGACGGGACACAGGCTGACTTAACAGACAAACATATAACATAGAAGGCTGGCTGTTTACCTGCTACTTAGAATTATAAATTATCTTGGCACAAATAAATAGTTTTATCATATCAAGTCTTTAAAGATGATGTCCCATGTTGTGTGGAGTTGTTGCTTTGCTGTTGCCCCAGGTTCAAGTAGAGGGTATCTTCTTGCATGGAGTGCACTCCTTCTCCTTGCTGCTTGAATTTGTGTATTTGTGTTGTGCCATGCTTTCCTCATTTAGGACCTTTGTTGTGTCCTCTGCAACATCATAGGGAAAAGTATTACTCTTTCTGGCACAACAGCTTGATCTGAAGTTCATTTGAACTTGAAGGAAAAGCTGAACAGATCAAAGTACAGAGATAACCTTAATGAAAACTTGCTCCAGAGCTCTCTGGACCTCGGGCTGCCTGAGCCAAAGGTATTCCTTCTAATATGACAATTGACCCTAAATGCAAAAACTTAGGTATAATTCTGGGATATTTCCCTGAGTTGTCCAGCCAGACTTCAGTGTTCAATCCAACCAAACATTTCTGGAGAGACTTGATAATAGCTGTCTTACTGACTGCCTCCATACAACTGGACAGAGCTTGTGAGGATCTGCAGAGAACAATGGCAAGAAATCCCAAAATCCTGGTATGTGAAGCTTGTTGGATCACACCCAAGATAAGACTTCTGCTGGGGTAATCACTGCTAAAAGGTGCTTTATATGAAGTACTGTGTAAAGGATCTGAATATCTGTGTCAAGTACAGTTTTTTTTTTTTTTGGTCTATTTAATCAAATTTGCAAAAAATTCTAAAATCCTGCAATTGCTTTGCCATTTTTTCAAATATTGAATGTTGCTTGATGAAAGAAAAAAAATATTTTAAATGATTTCAACATTGCAATATGTAAAAAAGCAAACGAACAAAATGGAAGGGGGTCTGAATACTTTCGGAATGCACTCAGTGTTAATGTACATATGTATATAAATATAAAATATATGTGTTTTTCAATGTTACAATAGTTGTTAATATAACTGGCTGTTTCAGTACCTACACCACTGCAATAGAAACTGTCTCTGACTCTCCTGTTGTCGGAGCCCAGTGGGTCCTGAGCCTTTGCCACAACGGAAGAAGAGAGCACAGCGACTTTGCAGGATGGCTATGATCTTTAATTATCCTGTTTTTTTTTTAAAGCAGCAAGTGTTTGTATGTCCTGAACAGATGGCAGCTGCGTGTTGATAATATTCTGTGCTAAATTTGCACCTTCAGCAGGGCTTTATAATCTGAGAGCCAAGCAGATGTTGTACCAGGGTGTTATGTAGCCAGAGGAGGATCGGGACTCTGCTCTGCACCTGTAAAGGGTTGTTATTGTACACGAGTGAAATGTCAGCAGTTCTCAAGATGATCTGAGAAAGTTAAGTCACTGGATGAGCCTTTTTAAGAAGAGACAAAATGTGTTGCACCCACTTCAGTTCATCAACAACGGTCACTTCAAGAAAGCTAAAGCTGGTTCACACCTCTAAACTGCATACCTTCCAATGTAGATGGATGTGTGTGCTGCCATCTCTTTGTGTTAAGGGTGAGATTATTGTCCTGGGGCCCGCCACTTTGTCAGCAGGTTAACCTCTTCTCTGCAAGTCACCTCTTCATAGTTGGTGATCATTTTTATGATTGTGGCATCATCAGCAGATTTAAAGATGGAGTCAGCACTCTGTCTGACCACACTGTCCAGAGGTGAAAAAGAATTCCAGAAGGGTCCTCAGCAAACCACGCTGTGGCATGCCTGTGTTGATGGTCAACATGGAGGAGGTGATCCTGCCAGTCCACACCTGCTGGAGATCTTTTTGGTTAGGAACTCCAAAATCCCATTGAAGAGGATGGTACAAAGTCTTAAATTGAAGGGTTTGGTCATCGCTTTACTGTTGCAATAATGTTAAGTGCTGAGCTGTAATCTATAAACAGTAGCTTTATTATCCAGATGTGCCATGATAGTTTGAAGTGCAAGGGATAAGGCATCCTCTATGGTCAGGTTGTGATGATATACAAACTGGAGGAGGTCTTTCAAATTTCACCACAACTGGAGTAAACGCCATTGGCCTGTAGTCATCCTGGTAGTCCACATTATTTTTCATAGGCACAGGCATAGTTGTTGTTATTTTGAAGCAGGTGGGGACCACAGATTCTCTCAGAAAAATATTTAAAAAACCAATGAAGACATCAGCTAATTGGCCACTACAGGCATTTAAAATATGCCCTGACATTCTGTTTAGACCAGATGCCTTATGGACATTTTCTCGATTAACAGTCCATCTCATGTCATGTATAGAAACAAAAAAGAACGAATCATGGGGTGCTGAAGGTGCTGGAATCGCAGGTTGCTTTTTATCAAGATCAAAGAGGGTATTGAAGGCATTAAGTTCATCGGAAAGTGAAAAAGTAGATGATAATGGGTTAGACGTTGCCTTGTAGTCCTGAAATCTAAGTTGGAACAAACTGGGCAGTTAAATACTTTCATTTCTTTAAATGGTGGCCTCACTCTTTCTTCCTTAATGTTTTCAAATTTACTAATCAAACATTAATAACTATATTAACATACAACATATGCCTAATGTTAAAAACCAATTATGAGAGGGATGATTAATAACGAATATTTAATCCAGGACTGTTGAAAGTTTCAGATGTCTAAAACAAAAAATAGTGTTCTTTACAAATCGAAATTGTTTTCAGCATTTTAGTAGTAAAAGAGCATTTTAAAAGCTTGTTTTGCTTTGTGTGAGTGTAATCTCAATTCATACATCCAGTCTTTACCTTCACCTGTGGCCTGTAAATGGCTTTTATTTGACTGCTACCTTACACCAGTCTCTTCTTTTCTTCATTCGCAACTATAATACAAGTCTTGTTCTCTCCACTTCTCCCAGGCTAGTCCAGCTCCTCTACCGACTCTAACGCCTGGAGAGGACAGGCCCCCCCTTTATGCCAGGACCCAGGGTCTGGTGGGTGCCCCCAGAAAATCGGGACAGCATCCCCTGCAGCTGCCCCTGTTACCCACCCACAGAGCCCAGCAGGGCTGCCCCATGGGACTGAAAATTCCCAGCATGCCCTGCAGACATATGACTGAATGGGCATACCTGGCCCAGGAATGCTGCTACCCACCGTGTCATAGGAGCATGCACTGTTGGGATGCCATCTCCACCCTTCCACCCACTACACTGGTCTCCTCCTGCCATGTATGCATATAAATTTTTATATAGGGCCAGGATGTCAAACACACCCCTGCCATCCATCACACTCCTTAAAGTTTTTCATTTTTGAATACCAGAAAAAGACAAATGATAACATATTTCCTCAGAACTATTCCTATGCATTATCTGTGAATTCCACAGTATAAGATCAAGTCAGAATGAACTGGAACTTATGAAATTCTCAATGTTTGTGACCTTATGGAGGCTCAAGAATTAAATTTAAATTCAGTGCTGCAAATAATCAAACAATTTGTGCTTTCCACAGAGGAAACAAGCTGGCCATTAACAAACTGTTAATTATCTGATAAATGGAGATACAATAGCATGCAGTGGCAAGGGGAAGCTGCTCAAGTGCAACATGTCCTGAGGCCCTTCTAAACCTAACAGATGGAACTTCATAATGAACACACTTAAGTAGGCACTTGGGTGGTGTTGAGGTGTCTGGCGTGTGACGGAAAAGTCCAATACTTTAGTACAACACTGATCACCTTCTTTCTGGTGCCATGATTTATGAGTATAATAGGAACACCTCAAACCTTCTGTCTTTCTTACACAAAATAACTCAGAACATAGTTAAATAACACGACTAAATAGTGTGGTGTCATCAACAAATAGTGACCACATCTAAATAGCCTTTTGAAAAGCACCATCTATCCATCCATCCACTTATTGAACACATTTAGTCCGTCTGAAAGACTGAAAAGCATCAGTGCCCAGTCCATGACTTTGGGTGAAATAAAAACAGCCAGAAAGCTTCTTTTAAGTTTAATTATCAAATGATGTTTCAGCAATTATTATAAACTAGCAAAATACCCGCGCTTCGCAGCGGAGAAGTAGTGTGTTAAAGAGGTTATGTAAACATATATATACATAAACATATATACATATATATATACATATACACATCCACATATATATATACATATATCAACATATATATACACACATACATATACACACATACATACACATATATACACATTACATATTTGTATATCTACATATATATACACATATATACATATATATACATATACATATTTGTATATATACATATATATACATATACATATTTGTATATCTACATATATATACACATATATACATATATAACATATACATATTTGTATATCTACATATATATACATATACATATATATACATATATTTGTATATCTACATACATACACATATATCTATCTATATATCTATATATATCTATATATCATATATATATATATATATATATAGCTGATTACCCAGTGGATTCGCTCACTGAGTGCAAGAGAAAAAAATGAAATGTATGTATAAATAAGTTTAATTGCCAAATTTATTTTTCCACAAATAAAGAGCACTTACAATAACATAGAAATCAATATAAACAACATTAACATCATTATCATATGAGAATATGAAGTAATATATAAGAAGCACATTGCATATAAATATAAATTATTAAACAGTAAAATGTTCTTCTATAATACGCTACCGTGGCTATTCGTTTGTTCTGTCCAGGATTTTAAATCAGCTGTAGCTCGCAAACCGTTTCACCTATTGACTTGAAATTTGGTACACATATACTACGTCACGTCAACTATTCACTTTCCCACACATATGAACATATATATATATATATATATATATATATATATATATATATATACACATACATATACACACATACACATATATACATATACATACATAGTGCGTTGCAACACGGGCTGTGATTGTTACATGGGAGGGAGAGGACAAATCACAGCTTCCCGCTTTCTAATCGGGCTTGTGATTGCTGCTTTGACGGATGCCCAGATCCCACAGTATTTCCCCTTAGGAGAGGCGTTAGGCAAGTGTAATTGAATAGCGGTGCTGCAAGTTATTACTCTTTTTATCTTTATTTTATTTTATTGTAGAATGAACTCACAGCTGCGCGCACCAGTGCGTGCGTGGCAGATGCGTACGGCTGACGTTTTCATTGTCTACCACCTCCGCTAATCATTCTTGAGGCAGATTGAAGACTTAAGTGCCAGCTTAACTGAAAAATTAAAGAAAACATACTAAGTTTTAAAAAAATCAGTTTTAACGGGAAAAGATGCCGACGAAAGAAGAGAAGCAGCGGGACGCTAGGGTGAAGAGCTGCTCATTAAGCAGCAAGCGCATCAACCTCTGAGCAAACGAATGGTAAACGTACAGAGAAAGAGGATAAATAACATGAATGCTCATGTCAAGTGTATTCACTCCACGTTATCGTGCAGTGCGCTGTTACTGGTATTTTGATAAAAGAATCTGAATAACATATAAGAAGCGTATAAATTATTAAACAGTAAAACATTAACATTTAAGAAGTAAAGATACATTGAGTACTACTGTAGTGCTTTCGAGTATAGTACATTTTTTGTTTGCCCATTACATTCATAAATGTATACATTTTTTGGTGTACCTACCCAAGAACACGCGACATGACCCGGCAGTTAAAAATTTATCGCTCCAGCAATTTTAACTCTGTTACAAAGTCATCTAATATGGTATTGCAAACGGCAGCGGGAGCGTTTCTATAAACTCAATTTAAACTTACTGTTTACACCGTGCTTTGAAGATGCATAGTATGCGACACGTGTTTCGCCGTAATTGTGGGCTCATCAGGAGTACACAGTCACTGCACTCCCTTACTGGAATCGATCCTCGGACGTAGAGGCGAAGCCCCTAACGTTGTGCTACGGCGTGTGGTTCGTTCATTTGACAGCATGTAGATCGGGGTAATTACATTGCAGGCATTCGTAGTCTGATTCACAATCTGATTGTATGGGTGGTTACCTACCAGGTAACGCTTGTGGTTGGTGAGCAAGTCGGCTAACTTCTGCCACGGTGCCCTCTTTCAGTTGCGAGAAGCAGATCATACAATGGTTGAAATAGTTTAATATATATAGCAAAATCACCGCGCTTCGCAGGGGCGAATATGGTATTGCAAACGGCAGCGTTTCTATAAACTTAATTTGAAGTTACGGTTTATACCGTGCTTTGTTTCATATTCTTTTCCTACTTTATCAATTGTGTAATGTGTTTTTTGAACAGGTTTGATTCATGGAAGTGATCACTCCTGCTGCGTTCAGTCACTTCACGTGAGCCGCTCTCTTGTGTGATGTTGCGATGTCCACGGGTTTATTTAATGTTAGCTAAGACCCGGCAGTTAAAAGTTTCTCGCTACAGCAATTTTAACTCTGTTACAAAGTGATGCAAACTCTCGTTTATACCTCGTGTCTTCTCATTAAACTTGTATCTCGCGAATATGGCATTGCAAACGGCAGCGGGAGCGTTTCTAAAGTTAATTTAAGGTTAGGTTTATACCGTGCTTTTTTATACCTCGTGTCTTCTCATTAAACTTGTATCTCGCGAATATGGTATTGCAAACGGCAGCGGGAGCGTTTCTATAAAGTAAATTTAGACTTACGGTTTACACCGTGCTTTTTTATACCTCGTGTCTTATGAAGATGCTTGTATGCGTCACTCACTCGCTTCTTATTGTTTCGCTGCCTTGTCAATTGTGTAATGAGTGTTTTCTTCAGCGCTCTTTGGGGCTCCTCCTTCTTTTCTACGTACTGAGTTCACAGTCAGTTCACGTGATTACGTGGGAGGCGTGATGACGCGACACGCAACTCAGTCTCCTACGGCCATCTTGCTGCCTTCCATTACAGTATATGGACAAAAAAGAGGTTCCAGTTATGACCATTACGCGTATAATTTGAAATGAAACCTGCCTAACTTTTGTAAGTAAGCTGTAAGGAATGAGCCTGCCAAATTTCAGCCTTCCACCTACACGGGAAGTTGGACAATTAGTGATGAGTGAGTCAGTCAGTCAGTCAGTCAGTCAGTCAGTGAGGGCTTTGCCTTTTATTATATAGATATATACATATACACATCCACATATCAACATATATATATACACATATATACACACACACGCTTTATGGGTGATGATTGTTTTACTGTTTTAATGTTTATTTTATTTTATTGTAGAATCAACTCCTATCTGCGCACAGCAGGGCAGCCGTGGGCGGATGCGTATGGTGTATTCACTCCATGTTATCGTGCATTGCGCTGTCAGTGGTATTTTGATAAAAGAATTTGAACAACATATAAGAAGCGTATAAATTATTAAACAGTAAAACATTAACATTTAAGAAGTAAAGTTACATGAAGTACTACTGCAGTGCCTTCGGGTATACCTCATTTTTTGTTTGCCCATTACATGCTTAAATGTATAAATTTTTTGGTGCACCTACCCGAGAACACGCGACATATAACCGAGCGTGGGAGAAGCATGGATTTTAAACACGCGTTGAGTTCATCTGCTGGTCTCCCTCGTGGAATAACTGGTAATGTTTGACTAAAATCTACAGCGAGTAAAACGACATTACCTCCTATTTTTTTTTTTACGATCTCTGAGATCTTGCTTTTTTCGGTTCAAGGCTTCATAAGCTCTTTTACGTTGTATGGTGTACTTATCCGAAACCATCATCTTTGAATGTTGCAAGACTTTCGCCTTGTATGTAGATCGGGGTAATTACATTCATTGCATTCCTAGTCTGAATCACAATCTGATTGTATGGGTGGTTACCTGGCACTGTAGGGTTGCCACCCGTCCTTTAAAATACGGAATCGTGCCGCGTTTGAGAATGAAATTGCGCGTCCCGTTTTGAATCAATACTGGACGGGATTTATCCCGTATTTTTTTTATCATTTTTTTTTTAAAGCAGCGTCTCATGCAAATCATCCCACACGCATTTTATGAAGATGCCTCCTTTCCTACTTTGGATTGGGTAATACTTGATGTCATCGTTAGTTTGATTGGTGTTTTTAACTGTCTAGTGAGGAGGGCGTGTCTTTTAAGTACAGTCTGCAAAGTGTTGGCATTGAGATGTGGCGTCAGCGCCATAGTTGAAGCCCCTAACGTTGCGGTCAGCAAGTCGGCTAACATCCACCATGTGCCGTCTTTCAGTTGCGAGAAGCAGATCATAGAATGGTTGAAACTGTTGCCCCTAACGTTGCGCCACGGCGTGTGGTTCGTTTATACCTCGTGTCTTCTCATTAAACTTTTATCTCGCGAATATGTTATTGCAATCCGCAGCGGGAGCGTTTCTATAAACTTAATTGAAACTTACGTTTTACACCGTGCTTTGTTTCCCTTATGAACATGCTTGTATGCTTAACTTGCTCCGTTCTCAATTGTTTAATTAATTTTTTGCTCTTCGCTGTTTGCGGCTGTTCCTCCATTTCCCCCTACTTCCTTGTTTTATCTCGCGAATATGTTATTGCAATCCTTAACGGGAGTGTTTCAATAAACTGATTGAAAAATAGTTTTGCATTTACCTTTTTAGTAAAAGGCGAGCTTTTAAGCCTGAGAAATCAGCCCCGTAAATGCACACGTTTAAATGCACATGTGTTAATATGTATGGTTACACAGTATTAAAAGACAGTGAACAACGTCAGTTACCTTTGTTCCCGCGTTTGATAAAAGGTGAGCTTTTAAGCCTGAGAAATCACCCCGTAAATGCACACGTTTAATTGCACATGTGTTAATATGTATGCTTACACAGTATTAAAAGACAGTCAAAAATTAACGTCATTTACCTTCGTTCCCGCGTGTGACTCGTGCTGTAAATCTCTTCCTTGTTTTTAGTTCACGTGATTACGTAGGAGGCGTGATGACGCGATACGTGACTCCGCCTCCTCCATTACAGTGTATGGACAAAAAATATGTTCCAGTTATGACCATTACGCTTTGAATTTCGAAATGAAACCTGCCTAACTTTTGTAAGTAAGCTGTAAGGAATGAGCCTGCCAAATTTCAGCCTTCCACCTACACGGGAAGTTGGAGAATTAGTGATGAGTGAGTCAGTGAGTCAGTCAGTCAGTCAGTGAGGGCTTTTCCTTTTATTATTATAAATGTATTCACAACATTAGTTTGGAGCACAAAAAGATTAGTTTTAGACTGATATTTGTTGAAAATGTTATTTTCGGTCCAAAGAGTTTTCAGTAATTGTCATGTCTGCTCACAAAGTATTCAGACTTCTTCAATATTTTCACATTCTGTTTTGTGGCAACATTGTGCTAAATCCTCTAACTTCATGTTGTCCTCCACATCAAGCAACACTGAATATCTCAGAATGACAAAGCAAAGACTTTCTTGTATATATGCGGATGAATATTTGAAGAGTAAACCGCAAAACAATGATTATATTTTTATATTATGTATGTTAAAGAACCATCAACAAAAAAATCAAATCAAATTAATAATATTGAACAATTATTTAAAAAGTAAAGTTGAATAAATCAAACTCTGCAGCTGCAATAAATAAATAATAAATCGAGTATGTGTTCAGGTAAAGTACCACTCCTGGTTAGCGAAAATTTTGTACCAAATACTTGTATGTAAAATTTGGTTGACCTAAGTGAAAGCATACTCAAGTTTATCGTGTTTACATACACACACAGACATACAGTCATAATTCCAAAAATGGTATTTATGGACTCAGGGAAGTCTAAAACGTCGAGATTCATCAAAATCTCGACATTGACTTTTTGGACAATTACAATACTTTCCCTATACTTCGTATACAAGAATGTAAAAACTGAAATATCACATTGACTCATGTATCCAGACCATTTACTTAGTTCTTTGTTGAAGCAGCTCTGGCAGCAATTCAAGCCTGGACTCTTCTTGGTTAGGATACAACACGCTTCACATGCCTGGATTTGGGGATTTCTTGCCGTTCTTCTCTGTAGATCCTCTCAAGCTCTGTCAGGTTGGATGGAGACTGTGAGTGGACAGCAATTTTCATGACTTTCCAGTGATGTTCTATTGGGTTCAAGTCTGGGTTGTGGCTGTGCCACTCAAGAACATTCACAAAGTTGTCCCCTAAGTCAATCGTGTGTTGGCTTTGTGGTTAGGGTCACTGACCTCTTGGAAGGTGAACCTTTGGCCCAATTGGAGGTCTAGAGCACTCTCTGAACGCATGTTTTTCATTCAAGGATTTCTCTTTAATTGTGCTTTGTTGTGCTTTCTGTCAGATAGTAACTAGTCTTCCAGTCCCTCATGCTGAAAACATTCTCATCGTATGATACTGCCAGCACCATATTTCATTTTTGGGATGGTATTACACAGATGATGATCGATGCTTGCCCTGCGGTGGGGCTGGTGCACTGCCCAGGGTTTGTTTCCTGCCTTGCACCCTGTGTTGGCTGGGATTGGCTCCAGCAGGACCCCTGTGACCCTGTAGTTAGGAGTATAACGGGTTGGATAATGATGGATGGATGATCAATGCTTGTGTTCTTCCAGATGTGACGCTTAGAACTGAGGTCAAACAGCCCAATCTTGGTTTTAATCAGACCAGGGAATCTTGTTTCTCATAGTCTGAGAGTCCTTTAGACGCCTTTTTGCAAACTCCAAGTGGGCTTTCATGTGTCATTCTCTGCCCGGAAGTACAGATTAGTGGAATTTTGCAATGGTGGTTGTCCTTCTGGAGGTTCCTTCCACTGCCTCACAGAACTCAGCCTGAGAGACAATCAGATTCTTGGTCACCTCTCATCCCATTGCTCCTTTCCCATGATTGCTCAGTTTGTTCGCATGCAGCTGACTCTAGGAAGAGTTGTAGTTGTTGTAAAACATATTCCCTTTTAGAATTAAAGAGGCCACTGTACTTTGGTAGCCCTAAAATGTGGAGGGAATTTTTTGTAGCCTACCCCAGATCTGTGCATTGACACAATCCTGCCTCTAATCTCTGCAGGAAATTCCTTCAACATCATGGCTTGGGTTTTGCTTCAGTCTAGGACTGTCTATAGACAGGTGTGCCTTTTCAAATTTTGTCCAATCAATTGAATTGACCACAGGTGGATTCCAAACAAAGTGTAGAAATGTCCTAATGATGATCAATAAAATGAAGTGGACCTGAGCCACATTTTAAGAGTCACTGCAAAGGGCCTAAATACTTTCATCGATGTGATTTTTCTGTTTTTTATTTGGAATAACCTTGCAAAAATTTCTAAAACTCTGTTTTCACTTTGTCATTCTGGGGAGTTAAGTGGTGTTTGAGTAGAAAAATGAATGAAAACAATTTTAGCATAAGGCTGCAATGTAACAAAATATGAGAAAACTGAAGGGGCCTGAATATTTTCTGAGGGCACTGTATCTAAGAGATCATACTTGGCTCTAATTGTGAGAACGTGATGCTGAGGAACATTCTTGGGTTTCACAGGTGAGTAACCCAAAGGCGTACATGCAGGTGTTTTTTGTGTGAACTTCATAGTTGTGCTCAGCTTGGAGATCATTCCTTTTTGAGGGACCAGCAGTTTTGTCATATGACAAGACACTCTTCAGCACCTTTTCCACTGGAGGTTGATGCTTCCAATATCACTGTCATGTGGCAGCGTGCTATCTCATGCAGATTCAGCTAGATGTCACAGTTTGTTCTTGTTGTCATATGGCAGTGCCTTTGGGAATCAGGGCTTGGAGTAAAAGCAGGTTGTGTTTTGCCTTTGGTGTAAAGACTTGCTGTTCATTTGTCGTTCATCCTTTCCTCCACAGTATTGCTAAATGTTGCTCAGTTTAGAAGCTACATGCTGTATGATATGTTTTAATGCACCACGTAGTGTTGCTTATGATTTAAAAAACAGGGGATCTTTATGAACAATTACATTCAAAATTCAACCTTCCAGCTACTACATTTCTTTCACTATCTTCAATTAGAAATTTTGTTAAACAGAAATTGCACGATTTTCCCCCACCCTCGCACACCTCATCCACAATGCTGGAAAAAATACTGCTCAATTTCGAGGATATTAAACACCATTTCCGCATTATATGAAATCCTATTAGAGTCCCTACCTTTCAAAGATCCAAGAGGACTTTGGGAAGAAGATCTCTTAATCAATATATCAGAAAAGGAGTGGAAGGGTAGCAAAGCAGAGAATTCACTCGAGTTCTATATGCGCAAAGCATAGAATTATTCAACTAAAAATTATATATCGAGCCCATCTGTCTCGCTTAAAACTGTCTAAAATGTTTCCAGGACAAGATCCATCCTGCGAACGCTTTAACCAAGCTGCTGCCTCACTGGGTCACAAGTTTTGGGCCTGCACCAAACTAACATCATTTTGGACCAAAATTTTTAAGTACCTTTCAGACAGGCCTTGGGGCCACAATCCCTCCCTAACCCATTAACAGCTCTGTTCGGTGTTCTTCCAGACTGACTTGAAGTGGAGAAGGACAAGCAAATGGTGATTGCATTCACTACACTTGTTGCACGCAGACTTATTTTGTTAAATTGGAAGAATCCTAATTCTCCTCTGATAACTTAGTGGGAAACCGATGTTTTATATTATTTGAAATTGGAAAAAATCAAACTCTCAGTTAGAGGATCTGTACAAATTTTTTTTCAAAACCTGGCAGGATCTAATCAATATTATTTTAGATTAAGAGAAATAACTATTACCGCATTTAATTCCCTTCTCCATCTCTTATTTACCTATTCATTTATTTCTCCCTTTCTTCTATTTATTGTTGCCTTATTAAAAAGCCCTAAGCAATTCTCCTTTGGCTTAGCTCTCCTTCTCAGGGGTGGGGTTTGATTTGTCTTCAATTCTGTTTGGTTATAAATTGATCTATTTGTATGGAATGATTATAATAAAAATTAATAAACAAAATATAAAAAAAAAAAAAAAAAAAACCAGGGGAAATGGAACTGCATTGAGTTACTGCAGGGATCAATTCAAATAGCAAAGCATGCAGTAACACAAGGTCAGAATGAGAGGATGCATACAGTATATAGAGCATTCCAGGCACTTTAAAGAGTTTACAAAAAATATTTGTCTTAGATGGATATTTTATCGTGTCAATATAAAAGAGTGTGTTATAGAGTTCCAAACATTCATTTCGCAAAAGGTAAAGCAATACAACACTATATCTGAATGTCCTTAAAGAGAAAAAACTAACTCAGTAATAGATTGCCTTCAAAATAAAAAAGAAAAGTCATTTGGACTGGTCTGACAACGCAGTGGTGCTGGACAAGAAGGGCCAGAGAAGAGTGTACATGCTATGGAGACTCAAGTCTTTTGATGTATGCAGCAAGCTGCTGGAAATGTTCTATCAGTTCAGTGTGGTTTTCTCCTGTGGAAGCAGCTTGAGCTCAAAAGAAGCACAGTGCTTGAATAAACTTATCAAGAAAGCCTGCTCCATCACAGAGAGTACCTGGGACACACTGGAAGCTGTTGTGGAAAAGAGGATGGTGGCAAAATTGGATGCCATCATGAAAAATCCCCTCCGTCCCCTCCCAGGGGGTGCTGTCTTAGAGCAAGCAGGCTCATTCCACCACAGTGTGCTAAGTGCCTCGTGGGGTCTTTTCTGCCCACTACTATCAGGCAATTCAGTGTTCCTCCCAATATTCCAGACTAAATGCTGACAGTCTGTCTTTTCATTTTGCAATTTCTGCACAATATACATTTATTATGTATTTATTTGTATTATTTGTTCGGTGAGTCTGTATCTTTTGGGTTTTATATTTCTTCTGCTGTATGCATCAAAAATTGCCCTTGGGATTAGTAAAGTTTATCTACTTTAATTTAATCTAATGTGTAAAATGAACTAAAGTGTTTAACTGAAACAGAAACAGCTGTATAGGAGGAATCAGACTGGGAAAGAGACAGCCATATTTAAAAAGGTGAGCGTGCAGGATATGTGGAGGTTTAATCTGCAAATCTTACACCATAGCAAAAGCGGGCATAGCAACAAGGCACAAAGTGGTTGTCTTGTATCATCAAGGTCTCGCTCAGTCAGAAACAGGAGTCTCCAGATGTGCTGTCCAAGCTCTTCTGCAGAAGCACAAACAAATGGGCAAAGTTGAGGGCCAGAAACTCAGTGGTCGGCCACGGAAACGGAGTTCAGCAAACAAGAACAACATTAAGCCCCTTAAACGTATCAGCTCCGGAACTGGCAGGAATCACTGGCACCCTGGTACACCCCTCTGCAGTCACACAAAAGTCATAACAGAAGACTTGAAACCAAAAAGCCAGGTGGAAATTAAACCAAAAAGCACATCTATGCACATTAACACAAGAAGTGGGTAGCAGAAAAATGGCTGAAGGTTCTCTGGACTGATGAGTCAAAATTTGAAATTTTTGGCTAACAGGTTAAATGTTTATAAGCAACAGTAAAGCACAGTGCGGGCTCTCAGCAGGTTTGGGGCTGCATTCCCACTAAAATGGAGTTGATGATTTGATTAAAACTGATGGCCTCCTCACTGCTGACAAATGCAGGAAAGATCGTCGTCCATCATGCAATACCATCAGAGAGGTAACTGATCAGTCCCAACTTCATTCTGAGGCAAATGGTATGGCTACCACAGAGTTCAGAGGTCAATATCATCGAGCCAGTCTGGGATTACTTACTGTACAGAGAAAGGAGCAAGTAAGACGGCCAAAGCCTGCAGTGGAACTGTGACGAGTCTTGGAACAACTGATCACGTGAGGAGAGCGGACTGAAGAGCACTGCTGCGGTCACACCAAATACTGATTTCATGTTTTGTTTGTTTTTTTTTTCCTGTTTACTTCATATTCTAAGAAGGAAATTTATTCATTAATAAAGCCAACTTATGACATTATTTTTGAAGGCATTCACAGTTTTCAGAATTTTTTTTCAAAAGAGGCCTAAGCCTCTTTTATTGTTTTGTAAGTATTCAATTCCGTTTATTTTTGTGTAGCATTTTTCACACAATGCTCCATCAAGTATTAATATATATTATATACTCTGTGTGTGTATAGATATATATAAAATATACAGTATATACATTGTGGGCATCACTGATGCCCAAACCCCAGACACAACTACAAAGGCTCTTTTTATTTTCACACAGTACCTCTGACAGGCTTCTTTCCCTTAGTAGTGCACAATGCATTCCATTCCACTCCTTTTCTTATCTTTTCTTTTCCTCCACTTTTCCCAGGCAAGTGCTGTCCAGCTCCTCTCCTGACTCCCCAGGCAAAGTTGAGGGCCATCTTCTAAACCAAAGCCAGGAGTACATCTGGTGTCCAAACCATTGTCTCCAGAAAGCACTTCACCAGGCAGGTGGACCACATTGCATCATTGCAATCATTTCACAGTAGTTCCACAGCAGCCCCCACAGAACCCAACAGGGCAGTCCTGTGCCACCACAACTCCATTGCTGCCCTGTGGGTGTCCATATAGGGCCTCATCACAAAGGATGCTGCCATATAGTGTATGGGAGAATGACCTGTTCATGGAAGACAGTCTTCCACTGCCCCACAATTCTTCCAGCCTCCTGACCAGGAAAGGCACTGCTACCTATTCCAGTCGAGATGCTTCTCCTCCCAGGTCATCCATCCATTATGGTGGCCTCCCAGCCAGGTAATGGACTCACACTCATTGCTGCTGGGATGAAAGTCCTGCTGCAAAAGCTGCCACTATGCCCCTCAATGTCCACCTCCTGGCTGGAGGGGGACTGTCACACCTCCCTTCCTGAGCATCCATTATAATGGCCTCCCAGCCAAATAAGGGGATAGAGTCCACCAAGCATTATTTCTGCTTGAACATACAGTATAAGCGACGTTGGTGTAGTAGTTTTAGAAAGCAGTATTAAGTATACTTGGAATATCCAGTTCTGCCTGTGGAGTCTGCAGTGTGGAGAGGTGCTGTGTTGAGACCACGGATTTAAAGTGCAGGCATGGCATCCATGGAGCACCTTGCAAAGAAAAAGCTAGAAAGGAATGGCGACACAGCCACACATCTTTACAGTTTCACAAGCTGCCTAAAATACAGATCACTTATGACAGCTTTCATGCTGACCTGCAGTTTGTGCTGTATTTTGCCTTTAATTTCAATTAAAACAATGACTCTTCTGAAATTCAAAAATACATAAAATTGCTCATATCAGAAGATTTTTATGGATGTGACGCATATTCGGTTTTCTGCTTTGTCAAACCGTTCTCAGAATTTTATAAAAGGCCCTATGTTAAAAAACGCTTCTTTGACTCATCAGCAACTTTAAAACTTACAAACATTCTAACCAATCAGTCCGTTTATAGTGCCAACTATAATAGCGAGGAGAATGTAAATAGTAAGGTGGAAAGATTTAATACTAAAGTGAGGGCTGCTGTTGACATAGTTGCACCTGAAAAGACAGTTAAAAAATCTTCTAGCATTGTTATACCTTGGAAGACCCAAAGAGTGTCTGATTTAAAGAGAACATGCCGTAGAGCTGAGCGTAAATGGAGGAAGACTAAACTAACTATTGACTATGAGATATTAAAAGTTAAAATAACAGAATACAATAACACAGTCCGTCTTGAGAGGCGCTGCTATTTCTCTAAGCTTATAAATAACAATGCTAGTAATCCCAGAGTCTTATTTTCGACAATTGATCATCTGTTAAACCCAGGTAACTCAAAGGAATGCCTCCTAAGTACTTCCAGTAAAACCTGTGAGGCTATCGCTGTATTTTTCAATCAAAAAATTAATGATATTAGAAATAACATAGTATATCTCCCCAACACTAAGGATCCCCCGAAACCCCAGTACTCCATAATAAATAAATTAGAGTCTTTCACTAGGATAGATTTACCTGATTTGCATAAAATAATTTCTCAAATGAAACCATCCACCTGTGCCCTTGACCCAATACCAACAAATTTTTTCAAAGAAGTATCGGGTGTGCTTATTGATAATGTTCTTGACATAGTAAATTCGTCATTAGATACGGGGGTCTTCCCAGACTGTCTTAAGACTGCGGTAGTTAAACCCCTACTTAAGAAAAATAATCTCGACCCCTCTTCTCTTGAAAATTATAGACCCATCTCTAACCTGCCTTTCTTAAGTAAAATTCTAGAGAAGGCAGCCATTATGCAGTTAAATGAGCACCTCAATAAACATGCTATTCTTGATAAATTTCAGTCAGGTTTTAGAACAAATCACAGCACAGAAACTGCACTCGTTAAAGTAGTAAATGACTTGCGGGTAAATGCAGACAGAGGCCATTTATCTGTTCTCATCCTCTTAGATTTGAGTGCCGCATTTGACACTATTGATCATAATATTCTTAAGAATCGCCTTAGTCAATGGGTGGGCCTCTCTGGCAGTGTCTTAAACTGGTTTGAATCCTACCTGGCAGGGAGAAAATTCTTTGTTAGTTGTGGTAATTATAACTCAAAGACACATGATATTCTATATGGTGTTCCACAAGGCTCTATCCTGGGTCCGCTGCTCTTCTCAATCTACATGCTTCCATTAGGTCAGATTATCTCGGGACATAACGTGAGCTACCACAGCTATGCTGATGACACACAGCTGTATGTATCAATAGCACCTGATGAAAATCTCTTGATTCGCTAACACAATGTCTAACCTGTATCTCAGAATGGATGAATAGTAACTTTCTCAAATTAAATAAAGAAAAAACCGAAATCTTAGTGATTGGCAATAATGGATACAGTGAGGCTATTAGAAATAAACTGGATGCATTAGGATTAAAAGTCAAATCGGAGGTAAAAAGCTTAGGGGTAACCGTTGATTGTAATCTGAATTTTAAATCGCATATTAATAAAATCACTAGGACAGCATTTTTTCACCTAAGGAACATAGCAAAAGTTAGACCTCTTATATCATCGAAAGATGCAGAGAAATTAGTTCATGCGTTTGTCTTTAGTCGACTAGATTACTGTAATGCACTCCTCTCAGGACTACCCAAAAAAGACATCAATCGTTTGCAGTTAGTGCAGAATGCAGCTGCTAGAATCCTTACCAGGAAAAGAAAATCCGAACACATTTCTCCAGTTTTGATGTCACTACACTGGTTACCTGTGTCATTCAGAATTGACTTTAAAATTCTGCTTATGGTTTTAAAGCTTTAAATAATCTCGCCCCGTCTTATATATCGGAATGTCTGACACCTTATATTCCAAATCGCAACCTCAGATCCTCAACTGAGTGTCTCCTTAGAATTCCAAGAGCAAAACTTAAAAGAAGTGGGGGGGGGGGGGGGGGGGGGGGGGGGGGGGGGGGGGGGGGGGGGGGGGGGGGGGGGGGGGGGGGGGCGGCCTTCTGCTGTTATGCACCTAAAATCTGGAATAGCCTGCCAGTAGGAATTCGCCAGGCTAATACAGTGGAGCACTTTAAAAAACTACTGAAAACACATTACTTTAACATGGCCTTCTCATAACTTCACTGTAATTTAATCCTGACACTCTGTATATCCAATTCATTATAATAACCATTCAAAATCTGTACTAACCCCTACTCTCTCTTCTGTTTCCTTTTCCGGTGTCCTATTGGTGGTGGCTTGTGCCACCACCATCTACCCAAAGCACCATGATGTTCCAACAATGATGGATGGATTAAAAGCCAGAAGTCTGTATAACCATCAGCATCAAGTGACTCCGTGAGAACCCTAACTACAAAGAGGACTATTTCATTTATGTTAGGTAGAATGCCCAAAGGGGACTGGGCGGTCTCGTGGCCTGGAACCCCTACAGATTTTATTTTTTTCTCCAGCCTTCTGGAGTTTTTTTTGTTTTTTCTGTCCACTCTGGCCATCGGACCTTACTCCTTCTTATGTTAACTAAGGTTGTCTTATTTTAATTTCTTATTTGTCTTTTATTCTTCTTTTCTTCATTATGTAAAGCACTTTGAGCTACTTTTTGTATGAAAATGTGCTATATAAATAAATGTTGTTGTTGTTGTTGTATGTCTGAGCAATTCAATCCCATCAGCTTACGGTCACGATTTTAACAGATTTCAGATAGATATTAACACATCCATCTTCATACACCACCATCAATGTCTGGATGCTTAATATTGTTTGTTTTCAAAATGTTTTGTAAATATTGTTATTAATTATAGTTTTGCTTTCTTGTCTACATGTATTTACTTATTATTCCAAGTTATAATACAGTATGTCTCCTTTGTCTTATGTCTTGCCTTTAATACAGTATATGGACTCAAGGGGCGGGGCCACCTGACACTGCAGCAGGAGAACTGCTCCGCCTCCAAACCCCTCTCCCCCACACACTACTTAAGGGCCAGCAGCCTGTGGTGTTCATTCTTTGATTCTGCTTGCCTTTATTTGGATTTATGTGTCATTGAATGCATTCTTTGATTTATAAACATTTTATGATTCTGGACTTGCTTTTGGTTTGCCTCTTGTAGACAAAAGCTTTTTTCATTATTAGTACATTAGAGTATTCTAGACAAGAACAGGCTATTTGGCCCAACAAAGCTTGCTAGTCCTCTCCACTTAATTCTTTTAAAAAAAAAAGGTCAGTTCTACTTTTGAAAGGCCCTAAAATCCTTACTTACCACTCTACTTGGTAGCTTATTCCAAGTGTCCCCGTGTTCTTGATGAACTCATTTTAAAATAACAGTCTCGATCCACTGTACTAATTTCCTTCATAATTTTAAACATTTCAATTGTGTCACCTCTTAATCTCCTTGTTCTTAAACTGAAAAGGCTCAGCTCTTTTAATCTGCTATTTTATATCTACCACTTTAGTTTTGGTTTTAAAGTTTCTCTGTTTTTGTTAAAAAATCTTTACTTATTTAAAAGATTACCGTTCTTACTTTTTTGGGTTAGAAATTTTTGATTATTTTCCTCTGTCCGTTTCTGGGTATTTTTCTCAATATTCTAGTGTTGGGCCCATGTAGCCCATAACATGCATCTTGAGTTTGGGGTCGGGCCTGATTTGGGGGGAAAAGGCCTATACTTTTTTGTCCTGACCTGTATGGGAGTACAGTTTTGTTTGGTGTGCAGGTAGAGAAAATGGACCAGTTTAGTAATGTAAACTTACATACAATCATGGCAGTTAATTAATTAACAATACAGATTTATGTTTCAAATTGACAAACGCATTTGAAAACTAACTAATGTGTCACTCTGTAAGCAGGTATTAGGAAATCCCATTGCAGAGAGTAACACATCTATGTATGTGTCATAAGAGTTTTCTGAACAAAAACAGAAAAACAAAAGGCAAAACTCCACACAGCAAAAACATGCACAAAATGGAGTAACCAAAAAGCCAATCTTAAATAAACCAGTTTCAATATACAGTCCAGGAAGCAGAATCCTAACATGAAGTCACAAAAGCGAGATAATCCACCAAGAACAGCAAAAGTCACCAAAGAAACTCCAGTCAAAGACAAAATGGCCTCCAATCCCAGGCCTTCTCAGCTCAGTTATACGCCAGAGGGAGGGCCCAGGAGTGATGATGTCATGGTGGCACCGCCTCTTGGGTCTCCACCCACAAAAGAACATTTAAAAAGACAGTACACAATTATAAACATTACAGAAAATACATAAAAACACTTAATAACACACATGGAGACTCAAGTCATGGAGTGTCCCCTAGCTTTAGGTAAATTAATTTTTTATGTGTTTTTTTGTTCATTTATGATTCTTTTATGTTAATATTGTTGTTCATGTTTATGATTTGTATAATGTACATGTATTCTTCATCAGTATTGTTGATCATTTTTAGGTGTCTATACAGTATATCTTATATTATGTTCCTTGTCTTTTAAGGACAGTTCCTCAACAGGTAGCACCACCTGTCCGTCACTGTCAAGGAAATATTCTCAAGCCTACAAAGACTGAGGAAATCTGCAGTCTTTTGTAGTTCATTGAATGTGTTGGCATTGGTGAGTTCTCTGGTGATTTTTTACTTCTTTTTGATTGTTAATTTGGTGGGTTTTGACCTCCATTCTGTTTTTTGATCATTGCTGGGGTGTGTGTAGTGGGACTTGTTGGACTCTGAATTGCCTAATTTATGAAAGTGACTCCTTCTATGCTTTTTGTTCTCCTCTGAGTTTTTTTGTAGCACAGATCATTTTGTGACAATAAACATTTTATTCATAAAGATCCAGCATTTGCCCTTTCATAACTAGCCAGGGTTTAAAGGTTTTCCCTCCTCTATTTTTGAGATATTTTAGGACTCTGTTTTCTTTATAGGCCTGATGCCATTTCAGTATATCTTAAGCACAACGACACCACAACTTAATGGAACTTGAAAATATACCACAGATCAGATCCCTTCCTGTTAAGAAGCCACATAGGAGTGTCAACTAATTTATTAACAGATAAAGCATTTATTAAGCAATCACATTTATTCCTACACGTTTTGACATTTTTAACATGACCTCTAAACAAATCTCACATTAGCTCTTAAAGCTCTGTGTTGGAGACCACCTCCAATGTCTCCTCCGTTCTTGTCACTATGATCAAGAGCAGTGGTTCCCAAGTTCAGGCCTGGGTGACCCCATGTTGGCTTCAGGTTTTCATTCCAAACAGCTTCTGTTTTTAATTGGACTCCTCTACCTTTATTAAGCAGGCTGTTCTTTCCCAGTTTCTATGTTAGAAACCTGCATTTTCTAAACTTTGGTTAGAATGTAGAAAGCTTTTCTGTATGCTATATGGAGATAATCTCATTTTTTTTTTGTTATCTTAGTTTATAAGATTTTCATGACTGTCATAATTTTCATTCAACATTTCCAGGTGTTCCAGTTATTTAACTGTCATTTACTAATGAGCACGCTGAGGGAGCTGCGGCCTTTTAGCATTCAGCGTTGTGAGCTCTCATGTCTGCTCTGTGTGCTGTTAATTGTCATTATTAGGACCCAATTAAGGGAGCAGAAAAGGTGAATTAAGAGGAAAATGGCAAAGAGAATTAGGAGCTATGCCAAAAATGCAAATATTTCTTAATTTATTATATAGTTGCCTATAAAAAGTATTCACCCCTTTTGAAGTTTGATATTTTCTTGCTATTTCAACATGGAATTACAATGGATTAGTCTGGCTTTTTTTTGTCATTGATCAATATAAAAAGACTTATAAAAACACAATGTGAAAACTTCCAAGGGGGTGAATACATTTTCATAGGCACTGTAAATTTAAATCTTGTGTTTTCTGTATGCAGAATAAGAGAAGGAAAATCAAAAAGCAGCTAATTAATCAAGGAGATCAGAGAGAGGGAGAAGTTAAGGTCATGCCTGAATGTTCTCCCCATGTCTGCATGGCTTTTCCTCCAGGTGCTTCCATTTTCTTCACTTCCATTTTCTTCCCACATCCAAAGTCATGAGTGTTACAGTATTTGGCAGGTGTAACTCGGCCCAGTGTGACTTTGGATATGCATGAGTGTGAGTGACTGTTGAGCCATCCAGGACTGATTCCTGCCTCCTCTTATTCAACCTTTGAGTTGGTTTAAATGAGTGTTCAAATATTATGGTATGAGTTAAGACTGTTTGTCATATGCACTGAGAGTGGAAGAACAAAATGCAATAACAAAAGCACTTACACAATGAACAGTATACAGTCTTCGCTCTCCTACAGAGCCCAATTCTATTGATGTCCAATGTGGGTTTGTCTCTGTTTAGTAGAAGTAGTCATTTGGTTAGTTGTTCCATGCACACAACATTTACTTCCCAACTGCAAATTCACTGGAAAGCTACAATGTTACACTAAGAGTTCAAATGTCCTGGAAAAGTTTACATCAAGTAACAGGGGTCTGGGCCGATCTGAAAAACTAATGCCTGAGTAGGAAACCTTCTAGTAAGTCCAGCCTACACCAAAACCAAACATATTCCAGACTGGCGCACAAATAGGTGTATTGCAGAGTATGAATCCACTAGGGGGCTCCAAGAATGTTCACATATATATTATATATATACATATCTCTCTGTACCCTGTATATAAAAGAAAATCCTGGAATGGAAAGCAAATGCAAGGCTACGATACGTGATAATCTCGAAAGACATTTTAAAGACCCATGAGACCAAGGAGACTTGCCACGGTGCGTCTCACGGGGACCGTTAACATGAGACTTGGTGCCAAGAGATTATCCCAGGGCCGTAGCAAAAAGGACAGCAGCTGTACAGGCTTTAAAAAGATCGAAGGGCAGCGTGACAGCAGCTACCCCAACCGAACGCGAGCAGTGTTATACATCCTGTAAGAAAGAATTCAACCACGCCCGCGGCTAGAAATAAAAGACAGGTATTGCTTTTACAATGTCACGCGAGACCAGGCAGTCAGCCATCATTTAAAACAAGTCAACAGACCTCTAAGCTAGCAGTTGTTGGATTGCTTTTGGCAGGTAAGCATCATGTGCTTCGAACTCTTAAAACAACGACATGCGACAGGCAGAAGAGGCAGCTAGCAAGCAGCAAAAAGACAGCAAATGATCCAAAGGCATATCCTTAGCGTATGTTCAGCCACAACACATAACCATGCACGGGGCAGGAAATAAAGAAAGAAGTATTGTTTTTACAAAAGTTTTTACAAATAAAAGTGAAAATAATGCATATGTAAGCAATTCAAGAAAATAACAATCTCTTTAAATTGTAGATTGCCTGCCTAAGGTAAAGTCATCCCTGATGAATGGGGACGTGGGAATGAGGGGTCCTTTCATCGGATTAACGCTATTTCAGATGTGGAATGGCAAAATGGGGGAGGCAGCTTGATGAATGAGGTCTCCAGGACTTAAAACAAATCCAAATCATATTATGTGATATCATCTAATGTGAAATTCTACTCCGTACTTCTAGAATTTTTATTTTTCTACTGTATTGAGGATTTATTCTGTTCTATGTATTGTACTGTATTGTATTGACCCCTTCTTTTTGACACCCACTGCACGCCCAACCTACCTGGAAGGGGGTCTCTCTTTGAACTGCCTTTCCCTAGGTTTCTTCCATTTTTTCCCTACAAGGGTTTTTTTGGAGTTTTTTCTGGTCTTCTTAGAGGGTCAAGGCTGGGAGGCTGTCAAGAGGCAGGGCCTGTTAAAGCCCATTGCGGCACTTCTTGTGTGATTTTGGGCTATATGAAAATAAATTGTATCGTATATCCGGTAAACCAAACACAGGGGTTAGCGGAGCCCGCTAGTATCTATTATAGAAAAAAATCTTGGAAGGAGATGAGATGTAATTGTCGTCTCAGAGACACTTTCACGTCCCATGAGGCGTGTCTTCGTGCCAAGCGATGTAACCACGCCTGGGGCCAGAAGCCCAGTGAGATAAGAGCTTAGCAAAGAGATTTGGAAAAGTGCTGCATGGTTATGTCAGACACATTTCTTGTAGAGAGAAAGAAATGATATTCACTCATGGACAGTTATATACGTTGCGTTGTCACGATGTAATTCCAAACACGGAATCAAAATTCAATGCGATATTGTTGAAAAGGTAAAAGTGAAAGAGATCGAATATATGGACATAGGTGATATAATAGAAGTGCGCTGCGCCAAATGAAGATCACGCGGCACGGGCAGCAGCAGCAAGCCAGCAGCTGATCGATCTAGAGGAGGTAAATAAAAAACTATGTGTTTCCCATTGTTTCACCGTTTAAGAGGGGATGTCGGAGGAGTGATCGCATCTCCTTGGGGTGCGTTCAGCCCCCCCTTCACAACCTGAGCAGCAGAGATGCAAAGTGGTTGGCACGTAGCGCAGGCCCCTGGGGTGGGCGAGTGAAGTGAGCAGGGGACAAAGCCCCCTAGTATATATATAGGTGCACTGTAATGGGAAGACAACTCTAAACCCTCAGTCCTAGACCAATAAAAATAAAAAGCCATGTCTATGTGTTGCTATAGCCTATATAGGCTATGTTCAGACTGCAGTTAAAGGTGTCTTAATTCCAATTTTTGGTTCCAATTTTTTTGTATGACTGTTCAAATTCATTTTGCAAGCTATTCAGATCTGATATGAATGTGTATCAATATCCATTCCAATTCTCCAATTAATAAAAATTAATTCATCTGGCAGAAACAACATAATAGACAACCAGGAACACCAGCCACATGCCAATTGTTGACATGATGACTTCAAATTGGTCATGTTGTTGGAAGTTTGCAAGTGCTTATCTGGTCTGTACACAGAAACCTGAAGACAAGAGAGACAGGGAAGTGATGTAGCTTAGCAGACCCAACTTCCTTATGTGCATCTCTGGAATGATGGTATTGAAAGGAAGAACTGAAATCAGTGAAAGGCATTCTAGTATACAGTGGTCCAAGGAAGGGACAACTGATGAACCAGCAACAGGATCATGGGCACCCAAGTCCCATTAATGTGCGTGGGGACAGAAGGATAGCCCATCAGGTCTGATCCCACAGAAGAGTTAATGCAGCACAAATTGATGAAAAATGTAATGCTGGCCATGAGAGAAATGTGTCAGAATACACAGTGCATCGCAGCTTGCTGCTTTTAGGGCTATATATCCGCAGACCAGTCAGAGTGCCTATACTGACCCCTGTCTGCTGCCCCTGAGCATCAGAACTGGACCATGGAAAATGGAAAAATGTGGCCCAGTCTGATAAATTAAGTGTTTATTTAGATCAGGGGGAGGGCAAAGTCAGTCCTGGAGGGCCGCAGTGGGTGCAGGTTTTTGTTCCAACCCAGTTGCTTAATTAGAAAACAATCCATGCCAATAATTTAATTTCATGGCTTGCTAGTGCTATAACTCTGCCATGTCAGGTCATTCTCATATCCTACATTTTTTTTTCCTTTCTAAGGATATCACTTAAATGATTTGAAGGCTAAAGCAGATGACTAATTCTCAGTCCTTCACTTTTTTTCTCTTCACTTTCATTCCAAGTATTTAATTAAACCCAACAGTGCATGATAAATACACACAGGGGTAAATGGAAACAAACTAAATGGAGAAATGCTGGTTTCTTTTGTTATTTGTATCTTATTGCTAATAAGGAGCAATTAAAAACCAAAATACAACTGTTTAAGACTAAAATAAGCAATAAGGATTCAAAATCTTAGCAATTGAGACAATTAAAATGAAGCAAAAGTGTTACTTGACCAATAAGTGCTTCTTATTAAGCAATTGGGTTGGAACAAAAACCTGCAGCCACTCCAGGAATGACTTTGCCCACCCCTGATTTAGATCATATGGATGGTAGCAGGGTGCACTATGGGAAGAAAGCAAGACAGCAGAGGCAGTGTGATGCTCTGGGTAATGTTCTGCTGGAAGACCTCAGGTTTTGACATTCATGTAGATGTCTTCACGGCAACAGTAATTCCTGATGGCAGTGGCCCCTTTCAGCAGAATAATGCACCCTACCATACTGAAAAAAACTGTTCAGGAATGGTTTAAGAAACATGTCAAACAGGTCAAGGTGTTGATTTGGCCTTCAAATTTCCCAGATCTTAATCTGATCGAGCATCTGTGGGATGTGCTAGAAAATCATGTCTTATTCGTGGAGGCCCCACCTTGCAACTTACAGGACATAAAGGATCTGCTGCTAACCTCTTGATGTCGAATACCACAAGCACCTTCAGAGATCTTATGGAGTCCACGCTGTGATGGGTCAGAGCTGTTTTGTGACCTACACAATATTAGGCAGATGTTTTAATGTTGTTCCTGACTGGCATATTGTCTTTGTTGGAGCATATAGTTTGTTTGCCCCTCTCTCAACCCCCCCCATGCTTATGATGAGTCAACATCCATCTCCGGTTATGACTCATATGAATATTTTCTTTCTTAAAAGGCATGCAGAATGGGCCCCAGATACAAATCTTTCATATCCCCTCAGAACTTGTTGCACCCCAGGAGGCCATAAGTTTAGCAGAAATCCCCCTGGCTCTACACTACCAACATGATAACATAAATTCCACAATCTGCTTCATAGTGCTGCCCACAGCTGGTCGCTCAGCCCATTTCGGACAGCATTTTTCTTTCTCACATCTAATGCAGACATCTCAGCAGTCCTAAAATATTAATTCCAAAAGGCACAATCTTTTTCAGTGTCTTGCAGAACTAATTTTTCAAATGTATATTCCTCAAGGACAATGGGTTTATTAACCCCTCTCTGGTACAGTCCCTGCTGCCACATTTCAATTTAAATCATCTACTTGTATGCTCAGGAAGCACTACCTTTTTGTTCGCACTATTTTCTTTTACATCTGACAGGTATGTAAAATGAATATTGTAAATTCCCTCCCCATATCAGCGAAGTATATTTTAATTTTCTCTCACATCTAGGCATTCTGACATTGCACGTTAAATTGAATAAAACAAGACTCTGTGGTGCCTTTAAGTCTGCCGCTTAGAAACCTGCTGAATCTGCTCTTCATGTTGAAGAGGCCATAATTCTGAGAGTGACAATAGCAATCCCTCCTCTCCACATTTACAATAAATTTACTTCTTCCACCCACTTTCTCCTTAACATGGCAAACATTAATTATGTCAGAGAAAGCTGCTCTACTGATACGATTGGCTTCCCACACCCCATTGGTTCTGGAGTTTGTGCGCCAAGCCAATCAGACCGGTTCAAGCTGTTGCTCTCCTAGCAACAAGGCTCCTGGTTGCGCACTATTTCCAGCAAGCTGACACCTGAAAAATGACATAATGAAAAATGGTAACCTAAGGCTCTGATGAGGGAGCAGGGAGCCAAGGGGGACGTTTTCCCACCGTCTGTTGCAAAGAGCATTTAAGGTGTTTTGCTTTAAGTGCTTAAAGTGACAGTGTAAGAAGTCTTTACGTCCCTTGAAATCCTCACATACCGTTCGGCTTTGTGGACTAGGCACTGAAATTCAACTCAGGACCCGCATGTTAGATGCCGCATGAATCTTTTAAGCTTTGCTGTAAAATGTAGGCTATAATAAGGACATGATGCTCCTGCAGGCTAAAATTGGCAGCTCTGCTTGTTCCCCCCAGTTTGAATTTCTGCTAGCAAAAATAAATATTTTAATAGATAGATAGATACTTTATTAATTCCAAGGGGAAATTCACAATAGGATTCTTACTGGGTGGAATGGTGGGATAATGGTTAGAAATGTGGCTGCCTTACCGCTCCAGGGATTTGGGCTCAGTCTCAGACTGGGTACTGTTTGTCTGGAATTTTCCATATTCTCCCTTTGTCCCCATCAAGGTTATTCTTAAGTATTCATAATTGAGCCCATGAATAAGTGAGTGTTGACTGCAGTGGGCTAGCATCATATTTAGGATTAGCAGCTGCCTTGCACTAAAGGCTGCTAGGAGAGACTCCTGATTCCAGTAAGTAAGTAAAACAAAAAGAAGGTTCAAGAATCGATGAAACAAAAGAGATGCAAATAATGTCATCACTGTAAGGAAAAAAGAATTATTAATAACCACGGATCTTCCCAGTGAGATTTCACATTGTCATATTCAGTATACAGTTTGATCCCATAACTGACAGGGGTGAGACCTTGAACTGACGTAGACAGAGCTGGTGTTGATGTGTGCTTGAATGTGGCTTGTGCTGGACTGGCAGACATGTCTACAGTTGTTTCCTACTGTGTGTCCCCTACTGCTGTGATGGGCTGTGGCACCTTTAATCCTGACTTGGATAACCAGGTAAAAAAAAATAGATGGACAGATGGCTTTCAATTTGTGATGAGGACCACTAGTGCACATCCCATGCCATTGTGACTAGAGACATCCATTCTGTCCTCAACTTGTTGACCTAGAGCATCTTTAGCCACTGACTCAGTCCATCTCTGGGGCTCTAATTTGCCTGCAGCCTTTGGAGTGTGTAATGCCACCTGCCATTATGCCGGTCTTGACTCTAAACCAGTGTTTCCCAACCTTTTCTCTGTGGTGGCACTCTTACTGTAACTAAAAACATCCCAAGGCACACCACTATTTTACTAACCACAAACTCATTATATCTCATACACGTGTTCAACTGTCCAAAGGGGCAGGACTTCAGAAGTTGGTAAAAAAGCAGCATTTGCAGATACAACACTTTCGTGGCATCTCCCAGCTGCTTCATCCCTTTTGCCCACCCTTCTCTGCCTCAGAGGCCACTATCCACCAGTGCTGTGAGGTACACTGGTGACCACACACCCAGGGCAGACTTTAGCAGCCTGGAGCCGCGTCTGAAGTGCTTTTAGTGTTGTGTCTGCAACAAAGTGATCACAAAGCTGCTTTTTTGCCAGCTTCTCCAGGTAGTCCTGTCCTCCTCAGACAGGTCTTGACCACCCGAGGAGGTGGTCACTCTCAGGTTCTGAACGAAGTGCTCTACACTGTTATTTCCACAGCACACCTGGATAGCTCTCACGGCGCACCACTGGGCCTCATAACTGGTAATAACAGACACAATTGCACTTGGAAAATTGTGCTTTATATTATTGTATCATTACAACTTTGTTGTGTGCATAGGGTATAATGGTGTTGTACTTATTAATTATCATGCACTTTGTTTTTACAGTTTTATAGCAGACTATATATTGAAGCGATGTAATAGAATACATTTAAAAATATTTAATATTTGACACGTCTTACCTTACGTGTATCACCAGTGTTCTTCCTATACCTTTCCTCAGTATCCTCATGTCTCTGAACCTGTCTTGCCCAGCGTTTCTAGTCTAGATCATGTTTCTGTATAGCCTACTTGTCAGAATCTGTCATATCAAGGCATGTTGCTCGCCTCCGGTTTGCTTTTTGACTACCAGGAATGGTAGACAGGCCTCCATCACCAACTGCAGAAACATCATTACCCCTGTTTGAAGGCAACTCTCAGCAGTCCTTCTACATTTTTCCTTGCCTGGCACTTCCTATTGTTCATTACTTTTGACACAGCAACCACAGTGAAAGTAACCAATCAGACCAAAGCCAAACTGACCAATCAGATTGCTCCAAGGTATTGTCTTCATCAACTTGCAATGTTCAAAGAAAATCATTTAATATATTAATGTTAAATGGGCTCTCTCCTATTCTGTCTATACATCCCCTCACTAAGCTTTATCTTCCTGTTCCATGGTTTATATTATCAGTGCTATGCCAATGATGTGCAGTTATACTTGTGGTTCCCTCCTGAGGACCACACGGTCTCAGCTAGAAGCTCTAACTGTCTCACTGATATTGCAACCTGGATGAAGGAGCACCATCTCAAGCTCAGCCTGGCAAAGATAATAATAATAATAATAATTCATTACAAGATCAACCTTCATTTCCATTCAGCTTGCCTCGTTATCGTTAACATCTACTACATAAGTTTGTATGCAAACCTGAGGCGGTGGTAGATAACCAGATGTCCTCTGATCATGTTGCACTGGTCTCTAGGTCTTGCAAATTCATTTTATACAGTATCTGCAAGACCAGACAATGTCTGATAGAGTATATAGCACAACTCCTGGTCCAGGCTTTGGTCTTGTCACTGCTGACAAGATATACTAGAATGTGTCACCAAGCTGCCGCAGATGGTTCAAAATGCAGTACACATCTGGTGTTAAACCAGCTGTGAGGGATACATGTCTCTCCTCTTTTCAGATCACCACATTGGCTCCCTGTAACTTCACTTATTAAGTTCAAATCCTTGATGCTTCCCTACAGAGTACTGAAATGGTCAGCATCTCTATATATTGTAAAATAAGGCCATATACACCGTCAAAGGTTTGGGGGAATCCTCTGTATACTATAACACAAAGAAAAAAGGAAATGACGTCTTCACAGACAGAGCTCAAAATGGAACTGCCAAAAAGATAAATGGAGGAGGTATGGTTGTATATATATATATATATATACAGCAGGTTGCAGGAAGTGATGTAATGGGTAAAAGGCATTCTGGAATCAGAAGTGATGTCATGAAGAGGTGGGGTCTTGAGGGTTGGAACAGGAAGTGATGGCATTATTGTGTGGATTCTTCAGTTGTTCTGCAGGGAGAGAGGAGAAAGAGTTAGATGGCAGTGTCAACCCTTGGTTTGGCGGGTAACTGTATCTATTTGAGCCCAGAAACTGTTTCCCAAACGCACTTGTGTGACAATATGGTGACACTTGTAAGGTTCAGTGTCTGGTGCGGCTACCTCTGTGCTGAAATAAATTTTAATCTAGACTCTTTTCATGTGTAGCTCATAGCTTGTGGAACAAGCTGCCAACCTTAATCTGAACAGCTGACTGCCTCAAAGTGTTTAAGAAGCTTTTGAAGACTCTCTTGAATTTCTGTCTAACTGGTATTAGTGGTCAGTTTTTTGTAACCTAGGAATTGTAACTCACTTGTAATTTGTTCTGTGTTCTTCACTTGTGAAGTTCCATTTTATAAAACTTGTCCTGTGACTCTTGTTCCCAAACAGTCCCCCAGACTGATGTTAACTTGATTAGGTCGACCTCTTTTGTAAGTTGCTTTGGATAAAAGTGTCTGCTAAGCAAATTAATGTAAATATTCAAAGAGGTATGTGGATACCATGTGGCTTTGCTTCAGATTGTTCAAACAGCAGCATGACACCCTTTGGAATATCTATTAACATAAATGGCTGAGCGTTCTCTTTAAACATCAATGGTTGATTACTTAAGATGTGTACCCTGTATACATTCTGTCTCGTTTCATTGCTTCACAGGGACTTACTTGCATGTGCTAATCAACATGTAACAAGTTGCCACCCACCAGTGCCATTGATCAGTGAGCACACATAACCTCCCTCGAAACTCCTGTCTTCCTCACCTGAAGAATCTCAGAACAGTATGTTGTGCATGCATAATAAATTAAATTTTATATTTATTAAATATATCAAATTAAAGCTGTAATTGTCTGTAAAATTAACAATAAAAAAACCTTAATCTAATACAGTGGAACCTCTAGATACGAGTTTAATTCGTTCCAGCACTGAGCTTGTATAGCGAATTTCTCGTATCTAGAACAAACTTCCCCATTGAAAATAATGGAAATCCAGTTAATCCATTCCGCACCCCAAATATATTAACATAAAAATCAATTTTCCTAACAAATAACACTGATAAATTATATATACTGTAGTCTACCTTTAATAAATAACACTGGTAAATAATATAACTGATTATTAAAAGAATCAAAACAGGTGTCCAAAGTGCAGTAGAGCATTCAATAAATCTTTAAATAAATAATCCTTAAAACAGTTGTGAAGTGGAGGTTTAAAATACACAAGAATAACAATCCTTTAACACGAGGTTAAAAACGTCAAAAGGATGCAGTCTTTAAAAAACAGATGACAATCCCCGGTGCTTCTTCTCTGTTAGCGTCTCACCTGCGGGCTCTGCAACAGGCGAGACACTCTTAATGCAGCTGACCTTCTCTACACCGTCCTGCTTCAGCTGTTTGGCTCGCCTGTTCAGCTCACTGTTCAGCTACACGCGAGCCTGCGCTCGCTCGCTCTCCCGCACCAACTTCCTGATGCCTGCCTGCCTGCCTCTGCGCGCGCTCTCTCTCCTCTCTTTTCTTTTACTTCTTTTCCCCCTTAACCGCCTCGCGCTTCTCTATATATGCGGGGAGGACATGGCAGCTGCAGCCCATCAGCCACAGGAACAATCATAGATGTGGGCAGTTTCCCACCTGTGCACTTAAGTGAGAAACGCAGACACCGCAGATCGCGGCTCGCAACTGCTACCACGCCCCCTCACTAAGCTGCGAGCTATACCCACAGCCTGGCTCGTGGCTCGTTACGCGAGCCAATGCTCGCATTTAGATCTGAATTTTTCGCTCATACTTTCCTCGTATTTTGAATTTCTCGTATACAGAGGTGATCGTATCTCGAGGTTCCACTGTATCTTAATTTATGCATCTATTAGCAACTGCACAATAAATTCTCATTTCTTCAGTAAACGAAGTCAGCTCACTTTCATAAAATGTAATGTGAAATGAAACGCCAACTCTAATTAGTATCGGGCTTGGAAGAAAAGCTAAAGTTTACCTCAGATCTAAAGAAATGAATTTGCCATTCTCAAGCATTCATTTATTCACTGCTTATCCAAAACCAGGTCGCAGGTGCAACAGTCTTAGCAGCGAGGCCCACACATCCCTTTCCCCAGCCACAATTGCCAACTCATACTGTGGGATCCCAAGGCATTCCCAGGCCATCTGGAAAATATAATCCTCCCAGCAAGCTCTGGGTCTTCCTGGGGGTCCCCCTCCACAGGGAGACATCCAGGGGACCCACCTCAGTTGGCTCCTTTCAATGCAGAGAGTCAGTGGCTCTACTCCCAGCCTCTCCCAGATGTCTGCTGCTTCTCTCTTTCTAAGGGAGAGCCCAGCCACCCTGTGGAAAAAACAAATTTTGGCCTCTTGTACCCATAATCTCATTCTTTCGGACATTACCCAAAGCTCACGACTATAGGTGAGGGTAGGGACATAGCTCGACTGGTAAATCAAAAGCTCCTTCTTCATTACTACAGGTTGGTATAGTGACAAGTAACTGCACTCGCCTCCTCTCATCCGCCTGTCAATCTCACCATCCCTTTTCCCATCACTTGTGAACAAGACCCCGAGGTACTTAAACTCCTCCACTTGAGGCAGTAACGCACCTCCTTCTCCGATTCTCAAGCAGCAAATTACTAATTATTTTACTATCCATCCATCCATCCATCCATTTTCCAACCCGCTGAATCCGAACACAGGGTCACGGGGGTCTGCTGGAGCCAATCCCAGCCAACACAGGGCACAAGGCAGGAACCAATCCTGGGCAGGGTGCCAACCCACCGCAGATTATTTTACTAGACAAATGAAATATATTTACATTTCAATAAAATAGGAATAGGTTTGAATCCAACTCTGGCTAATTTCTGAGTGCAACTGCCATGTCATCTTCATGCTCACAGTGTTTTTTTACTGACTGCTCTTGTTTCCACCTCCAATTTTCTGGGTTTCTATCTAAGGCTGTTTTCTTCTCAATAAAGCTGGGATACTCTTCATGGCTTGAGGCAGATACTGAATAGATACTGGAGTGTCATCTGACAGACATTAGCAGTGAGAATGCCAACATAAAGCACACTGTACTGTCAAAGTGCGATGTGTACAATAGGCGGCGCTGTAGCAAGGCATGATCCTCTGAACATGCGCTGCCATTTTCATCATTAAGTGACTAAACACACCACTGTCTTTATGATATCCTCTCCTCACCATCACTTATACAATTTCTGAACAGACAAGCTGAAGAATGCTTTAGTAACTGAGTCAATCACCCTCCCTAACAACCACCTAGCAATGGAAGATACTGTCATTTTTACTACTTTACTGATTTAGTTTCCTGGTTTCCCTTAATAAAAGCTTTCCATACAAGCCCGCTGGCTCTTATGTGCGTAGGTACTTGTTGAAGCTCCAGGAAGCAAAATAAAGAAAACAATAGATGGAATTTTTTACTTTCTTTGCTATTCATAAGCTGGCATTTAAGAGGCGATACTTTCAAGGGTTTTTCATTTTAGAATTACATTCCAGTCTGTTCCTTAGACGCAGGTTTTCAACTGATTCTTCCAGCTACTTTTAATAGAAATGAAGAGCCGTGCCCGGCGCTGCTCAGAATTACATTGCAGCAGTTATACATGAGCACTAGCGGCTTCCACGCATTATTGTGTCTTTTTTTCCTTGTTGTCTCTGTATGTAAGCACTGTGCTGGAGGTAGATCTGTCCAATCATCTATTGATAAAAATCACTCCATGTCCAATAAATGTGGTGTTTCAGACAGTCTCAGTCTAAGAAAACTAAAAAGGACCCATCTGGGTTCAATATTTGCTCCTCAGTGAATTCGATGACCTTCCTTTTCACCCTGAGTATTGAATCCTTACTTGTTAGATGGCTGTGCTCACTAGAGGGTTTTTGAGTTTTAAAAGAAAGGAGAAACTGATAGACTATTTATTTTATTCTGTGGGAGAGCTGCATTCTGTGTTTCTGCTTTTTAACTGAATAATGAAACTGCATGCAGTATGGCCACCTCTAGGCCACATCTGGAGCACCCTGCATTGTATAAAATACAATTTTCAAACATCTCAATGTCATTAATGATTAGATACAAAACCTTTAGGTTAATACAATCATCTGATGATATATGAACAGCAAAATGATAGTTTTAGGTAGATGGGAAGAGTAAGAGATATGAGGGGGGAACCCAAAAATTCCCAGAATTAAAACAAAAAAACTTTATTATAAAATGTTAGGAAATTCCATTTTAGTCACCTTCAAAATGCTCTCCTTGAAATGAAATACACTTGTCCCATTCCTGTTAACATTTTCTGTAATCAGAGGTGGGCAGAGTAGCCAAAAATTGTACTCAAGTAAGACTAGCGTTACTTCAAAATAATATTACTCAAGTAGAAATGAAAAGTAGTCATCCAAAAAATTACTCAAGTAACAGTAAAAAAGTATTTGGTGAAAAGACTACTCAAGTACTGAGTAACTGTTTGATCATAATAAATGATTTATTTTTTAGAAATGTTGTAATAAGACAGACAAAAATATAAAATAAATGTGCAAATTCTGCTATTTCCAAATAATTAAATAAAAAATGAGTAAAAATAAATAACATCTTTACAAAATAAAGATGCACAAATAACACAAAGTTCCAAATCTCAGTTTTTCACAACAAAGCTTTTGAAGCCAATACCTACAGTAGGTAAGATGTATGTTTGAACAGTGCAAACTACTTACAGTGACAAGATATACTGTACACTGACAGTATAATACTGCATATTCACTTGCCCTCCAAATAGCACAGCTGCTAGAATATAACATTAGAACAAGGCAGCTTGTGCACGTACAACTTTACCTTGACTGTGTCTGTGCATGTTTGGTTAAAACGTGCTTGTTCTTCACTCAGTGAAGTGATGGTTAAGCTTCAGCAGGAGTTGGCTGTCATTTTTCTTGTATTCTTTCTTTCCCTGTCTGCTGTCCGTGAGGAGCTTGTGCTGCTATGCCGCCACAGTATGTGTGTGGTCATGTGACTGCATGGCTACGTCTGATTTGTGAAACGGAGCCATGTGATTATTGCTGCCACGTCTGATTGGTGAAACGGAGTCTTGTGATTATTGTTGCCACGTCTGATTGGTGAAACAGTCATGCAGTAGATCCACTGGCGGCTTCTCTCTGGCAAAAAGTTAGCGTATATAATGGAAAAAAAGTAACGATTCGAGTGTTGCCCAATGTAGCAGAGTAAGAGTAGCGTTTCTTCTTCTTCACAAATGTACTCAAGTAAAAGTAAAAAGTATGGTGCAGTAAAACTATTCTTAGAAGTACAATTTTTAAAAAAAGTTATTCAAGTAAATGTAACGGAGTAAATGTAACTCATTACTACCCACCTCTGCCTGTAGTCATCTTTTTTTACCATGTCTAAAGCTTCTGGCGTTTTTTCCTATATTTCTTCCACGGTAGCAAATCTTCTCCCCTTTAGTCTTGATTGTAATTTTAGAAACAAAAAGATGTCACAGGGAGTGAGAGCTGGTGAATACAAGGGGTCCAAAACATCAACCATATTTATTTTTGATCAAGACTGATAACACGGTGAGTGCCCGTGAGCTGTCATGGTGCAAAATGCAGTTTTGCATATGCAACGGTGCTGGACATTTTTATTTCTTGATGCTTTCCCAGAGATCAGCACTTCATTGTAATTTTGCTGATTGACATTCTATTCACAGGTAACAAACTCGTTATGAACAAATTCATTAATGTCGAAAAATCCAGTCATCGTTGTCTCTTGAAAATATGCCCCGGTGGAGACAAAAAAAACAACTCACCCAAGTAATTGTAGAATAAACGGCAGAAAAACGCATTCGGTCAGCCCAGTACAATGTCAATTAGTGAACTGTTTAACCAGACTTGCAGGCATACAACACCTAGCAGCATATTCACAAAGTTCACCCTGCTCCTCTGCTATTGACCGATTCCAGGAATTTTTGGGTCTTCCCTCAAACAAAGATAGATAGATAGATAGATAGATAGATAGATAGATAGATAGATAGATAGATAGATAGATAGATAGATAGATAGATAGATATTTATATGTCTCCAGTGTAGTGAGAAGTCAAACAGAATTACCTTTTATTTTTATTTTATTGGAATGTTTGACTTTTCACAGAAGTTCAATAAGTAAAATCACATCTTCATAATATCTCCTTTAACATAACATAAGGGAGCCCGTGACTGTACAGTAAATCATTTCATCTACATGGGATCATTTCACATAAATATTAAACAGAAGTCCACCTTAATTTTTATTCTTACTCAGCATTATTGGGATTAATAAAGGTTTATCTAATCTAATTTAATTATATGGTCAACCTCAGGTTTAATGTATCTGTCTCCAGCCCCTTGTTCCAGGTCCAAGTCAAAGAAAGAAGGAGCCTATCCCTGCCCTAAAACCAGTATGATTTATGGAGCACATACTGTACATTAGAGTGTTCTGCCTGAATGACAGAGACAGGAAATTGTTTCATTAAGGACCAGAAGAATGAACCAAGAAACAGGCAACAATTTTAACCAGAAAATGAAACACTCCGCCACCAAACCAAAAATCACAATCCTAAATTGTAGTCAAAATTTGTTTACAGGGTGCACTATTAAAAGAATAATTCACTAAAGTTTTTGTCTTCCATCTGTAAACTTGGCTGAGAAGTGTTCACCGTGAATTCTATACCGTTTAGTTGATGACTTAATTACCAGATCATTTTCATAGCAATGCAGAGGCAACCACTCGCAAAATGAATGAGAGAAAAGGTGGAAAAATAATTTAACTACAAGAAACAAATTAGATAAAAACACTGAATTCTACATAATTCAAAACTCAATATGAGCATAGTAATCTTACAAAATTGCTACCGGAAAACCAAAAATGAGTTCAATTGAAGCCCTGTCATAACACAGGCACACTTGTATAAACAGGCATACCAGGGCCATTTAAAGTTAAGCCAGGAACCAACCCAGCATGGGGAAGTCTGTGCACCACTTTTGTCATTCAAGTACAGCAAAATTACATGATAATTTAAACCTAAAATGTTTTTACATTCTTAAAAATGAAATAATTGCAACATCTGAAAAGATTAATGGTTTATTATCAAAACATTTCATTCCATCTTTAATGATCATAAATTGTCATGTTATGTTGCCCTGGGTGCAGTGTGGTGTCAGATCTGTTTGGTGATTCTGACCTCCAATCACTCCAAAATTGGGGTCTTGCTTTGACATTCCTCCTTCCACTTTTTTCTGCTACCTTCAGCTCAGATGAACTCTAACATTATATGCATCATGTTTACACCCCTTATCCTACCTTATCTCTCTTTTCTCCTTTCTGGAAAAATACATGTCTTGATTCTTTACTTGCCTTTGTGTAAGGAATCCCATAAACCCCTGTTACTCATCTCTCAGTGGTCTCTTGACCACACCTTATCCTCTCTTCTCTGCTGAAATTTCCATCAAGTAATTCCATCCATCACTCAATGTATGCATATCTTATATCGTGTCACCCAAACCCAGCCCCCCCCGCCCCCCCCCTATACTGGCTCCCTTCTGTCACATTTGTCCCATGATGTCCCGGGATCACTTAAGCGTATGTATTGGTTTTGTCCTCCTGTTTTTAGTTTTCTACTGTCTTATTCACCTTCTTTCATGCTACCAGTTCCTATTCCTCTTTCCATATATTCTCGTACTTCTGGACCTTCCAAGCCCCCACTCTCTGTGTGCACCTCATCTCACTTTTCTACCTTTTAAATCAGATTCGTCTGCCATTGTCTGCATTGTGAGTTAATGGAGTATCCAGTGGCTGCATTTGCAGGTGGGATTCTGAAGCTTCCAAAGTTAAATCCTTTATGAGCAGAGGCTCTCTTTGCCAGGTGTCATCAGTTGGTGCTGCTGCTGTGCCTCATGGTGGTGCAAGGTAAGGGACAGAGGTGGGAGAGGTGAGTAAAGGGGGCACAGTCTGGGTTTATATCATACAGTATATTGATTACTTCTTGTTCTGGTATATTGATTTAATTTTGATTTTATTAATAAAACTTTGATCAGAAAACACTAAATCAAAAATTAGCAAAGAATGAATATTTAAACAGTTTATTTATATATAAATAGGTTTTGACTTAACTATGGAAACTTTATTCACAGTTCATTTTCATTTTATACATCCTTACAGCCTCTCATTTAAATTTTGCAGGTGATTTCTACGCTCTTTATTTTGACATATTGTCCCCTGAGCTGGGCTGTCAGGCACACATCAGAAGTCTGACTGACACATCAGCAGGAAGGAAATGGAGGTGGAAGTGTGTTCTGGGATTTTTAATCCAAATAATATTATTTATTTTTAACTGTCAACTTTTTTCTTTACATCCTGAATATGCAGTGACTGATGCTGATGTTGCAGTAATTCTAGCTGGTTGCCAGGAAAGCAGCTGGTTCCTTGCTTGGGCTGGTAAATAAAAGGATAAACTGGGAAAGACACATTTCCATCTCATGTGCACATAAATCACAGTTTGCACAATATGCGGTCGGGCTGTTCCATTGGAGATGTTTCTTTTGTGTCTATGAAGTTAAATAATCAGTAATATTTGAAATATCTAGTAATTGCTTATTTGCTCTGGTCATTGTCTATGTGCTTGCCTATTCTCCTAGTGTCTTGCCTGGGATTTACTCCCCACATGTCAAGGACAAATATGTTAGATTAATTGGCTAATTTAAATTTGCCTCTTGCAAATGTAGGTGTACTCATGTGTGGGCTCTAAGATGAGCTGGTGCCCCACTGAGAAATGATTCCTGCCTTGAGCCCTGAGCAGTCAGACACTCTCCAGCCTCCAGTAGTGCTGAACTGAAAAAGCAGGTTTGATAACATATGTACAGTATGATATGCAGTTTTTACTATTTAGACATACTGTAAAATAGCAGTAAATGCAATCTTTTTATGCCACTTCTATGTTTCTGCACAGGATGAGGTGACAATACAATAGTAAAGAAAACACTTTGGAGCAGGGGCTGTGCTATGTGATTTTAACAGTGTTATAATTAACCTGGCTAAAATCAGTTTATTAATATTTAATTAAAAAAATCTAACAATAGTTAAGGAAGTAAGCTAGATAAATAATGATGAATAATTAATACAAACAAAACTTCAGTATTCTCAAAGAAGAATTAACTACTAAGCAAAAAGATAGATTACTTAAATCCTAAATTAAGAAGACAATATTGTTGTGTATTTATGTATATTTTTGTGTTTTTTCATTGATTTTGTTAATTTTTCTTATTTTTATACTATTTCTGTTGATTATATTTATTATTGCTTAATGATGTAGTTTCTTTAAGTTTGCATGTGTTCTTTGTTCTTTGTGGGTGGTTCCCCAGGAGGCGGGATCACCCTGATGACATACCTGATGGGTTCTCCTTCTGGCTTTATATTCAAACCAGAGACAGGGTTAATCTTTTTGTTCTGTGGGATTGTGAATATTGTGCTTTGTTTGTGGATTTTCTGGTTTATGATTCTCTTACTTTGTCTAACAATTCTGTTTCAGGATTACATATTGGGACTTTATTTAGGATTGTCTTTGTAGCAACTCCTTTTTGCCTCCTTTGCTCCACAGAGCCTTATATAATATATATAATTTTTTTTTTTGTAAATAAATTCTTTTTTTTAAAGATCATTTCAAGGCCTTTTCCAAGCTGAGGTTTATGGTGACCCTCCTACTTGTGGAAATTTTTGATATATTTTTAGGATTCTTTTGAAGGTTTCAGTGTCCTTAAGCCCTACTGAGCTAAGGCTTTTCCAGGCAGGCCAGTAAAGCCTTTTGGAGGTCTTACACTCCTGATTCATTATGTTTGCGTCTCCAGCTCAGGCTTTGCCCCCTGCTTGCTTCGCTCTCCAACCCCCGGGCCTGCGCTACACGCTAGCCTCTTTGCGGTTCCGCCACTCACGTATGAGGATGCAGATGTACAATTTAAACAGATTGTTCTATTATGCATATGTAACAATTCCCATGAAAATAACAAACTATTTTACATTACAGCAAGTAATTAACCATATTGCAAAATAGTAAAACGTAATAATTTGAAAGTAAATAATGTTTCATGTTGCGTTAGAGTTATTTGTTGCATAATACGACTTCGTTCTGTTTGGCTTTGAAATTAACATATTTTAAACTTACACTTTTACTGTAATACTTCAGTAAAAGCAATTTTTTGAATTAAATTTTTGTCAATATCGCATTGAATTTTGATTGTGTTTGGACTTTCATCGTGACAACGCAACGTATTACTGCACATGATTGAATTTTGTTTCTTTCTCTCTATTAAATAAAACAACTTTTTTGAATGTTTGGCTTTGAGCTTTGTTAATTGTCTTTGCAAAAGCTATTCTAACATCCATCCATCCATTTTCCAACCCGCTGAATCCGAACACAGGGTCACGGGAGTCTGCTGGAGCCAATCCCAGCCAACACAGGGCACAAGGCAGGAACCAATCCCGGGCAGGGTGCCAACCCACCGCAGGACACACACAAACACACCCACACACCAAGCACACACTAGGGCCAATTTAGAATCGTCAATCCACCTAACCTGCATGTCTTTGGACTGTGGGAGGAAAACCGGAGCGCCCGGAGGAAACCCACGCAGACACGGGGAGAACATGCAAACTCCACGCAGGGAGGACCCGGGAAGCGAACCCAGGTCCCCAGGTCACCCAACTGCGAGGCAGCAGCGCTACCCACTGCACCACCATGCTGCCTGCTATTCTAACAGGAAAGTGTTAATGTTTTAATACAAATGGCATATCAATATCTCATTTGTTGTCTAATGTTATCCCCTGAAGATGTATTACATTACCTTTCTTGGATTCATCCTACTTTCTACAGTAATTTGTGCGGATGTAGACCAGATAGTGTTAACGGTTGTAGATATTTTTCGGAATATTGTAAGTTGATGTTTTCATCTTCCGCACGATCACCACCAACTGTTTCAGCAGTCTATTGATACGCATTTAACCAATTTGCCGTGTAACCGACTGACATTTTGTGCATAAATTTGTTTGACTTCATCGTTTCTCGGTGCTAGGATTGCCCGTGCACTCATTTTTTCTATTGATAACCCTACGTAATGAAATTCTTCAATAAGATTTGGACATAATACAGCTTCTTTAATTGTGAACCTAAAGTGAGGAAAATGTTAAAATTGATAAGAGCTGAGGGGGCAGGAACTGTGTCTGTCAAAAGCATTCATACAAATGAGAGGGGAGAGTACCGTCTGCATGTTTGAATATGGTTGAGAGGAGGCCGTGACTTTAAAAAATCTCATGGACAAAGTCTCGCCTTGCGGGACTTGAAAAACGTCTTGTCTCTTCCCAGGATTTTTTTATATATATAATATATATATATATATATATATATATATATATATATATATTGTAGCAGTTAAGGCTTTTGTCCACCTCTTGAACCCTCAGCTACCACTCTAGACACCAGGTAAAAGTATAACTAATATTTATTTTATTATTATACCGTGCACCAAGCACCCTCCACTCCACACTCATATACAATAAACTCTTCAAAAAACAATACTGTCTCCTCCTCGCCCAGACACTTTGCCACCCTACCTCCCAGCTCAGCTCAACGTCTGGGATTTCCCATCATCCTTTTATACACCCTGACCCGGAGGTGTTCCCGTTCAACAGTCCACAGTTCCTTTTCTCTTCCGGGTCAGGGTAAACAGTCCTTTTCTTTAACCCGGGAGCACGTCGTTTCTTCCTGTCACATGACCGTGACGTACTCCCGGGTTATAGGGCACATGTGAGCCTACGAGCCCCCCTACAGCGACGCCTGGTGGCCCCCAAGGTATCCAGCAGGGCTGTGTATAAAAACTACATAGTCCATGAGGCCCTGCTGGAACTCGGGGCATGTCCACGCTGCTGGGAGAGCTCCTCCTGGTGGCCTGGGGGTGAGGGCCGGAGAAAGAAGCCGGCAATCCACCACAATATATATATATATATATATATATATATATATATATATATATATATATATATATACATATATACACACAAACTATATGAATTGTAAGAAAATTACCAGAGAAAAACAACAATTAATAATTCAAAAACTTAAATGTTGACACTGTAAAACACCATCACAGGAATATCATAATGCTGTATTTCTAAATAACTGTTCTGAGAAAATACTTAAACAATACTTCTTGTGGAATCCAAACCAGAAAGCGGCCAAAAACACAGTAGAAAGTTTACTAATGCCACAGGCAAGTGAGTGGCTTATGTGGTCCTTTCAGGTAACTGCAGATCTCTTGAGAGCAGTACATGGGATTCCTTATCCAAAATGAGGACTCACCCTTTCTGACACAGACAACATTAATAATAAGTCTGTAATAATTGGGGAGCTACCAAGGAAGAAGTCAGGGAACAGGCTATGATCAGAACACCAGAAGAATGTCAGAAAATTGTTCATCAACATTTGGAAATTCATTTGTCAAAACTCAAGTGCAATAAAATAAAGCACGAAGTTCAACACCAAAACAACAGCAACGTTATGTTCGCTGACACCTTTTAAAGGGCTGGGTGGTTACAATAAAATTTACAAATCATGTGACGAGCAAAGATGTTGCTTCTATAACCATTATAGTGGTGCTCAAGTATTTGCAGTACAAAATGGCAGTACCAAAGCAAGAACACCTCAAGAGTGCTGAAGTCATTGTTATAACATTAAAAATAATGTAAAAGAGATAAGGTTAAGCAGAACCAAGATTCCACAGAATGCTAGCGCTAGCTGAAATGCAGTCAACCATTGGATGCTAAACAGGCTATACTGCATCTCTTTATTTAAACACTTCTTTATTTAAAACTGCAAAAGTACCTAAAGAAATGCATACCTATAATTAATAGCTAATTTAACAGGCATAATGGCCACATTTCACATCTCACTAGGGAGATGGATAATGTTCAGAAAATCACCCAACATCAAACTATACAGGTACTCAGCTCCTTCCCACTTAACCCTAATAAGTACTGTTCAAGGAGATACTGTTAAATAAGAGTGAGAAAGTATTGTTATTGGCAGTTCTAGTGACAAAAATAACATGAAAGTAACACACAGTCAAACTGCAATGGGCTAGTGCCCTGTCCAGGGGATTATTCCTGCCTTGCACTCTATGCTTGATGGGATAGGTTTCAGCCCTCAATGAGGATTAAGCTGGCTCAGAAAGTGGAATGGTTTGGTAGGTTTATATATATACTCTGTTAATAAACATACAATCCACTAACAATAAATGCTCACTCCAATTACCCCCAGTGACCTGTACAGGGCATTCTAAAAGCCCCAGACTATTAATACACAGTCCCAGGTTAAAAGGGAATGTTATTAGTCAAAATACTTTCTTACAGCCTTTTTACAATTCTCTTTCTTCCTATTTCATTACTTATTTGTATTTCTTTTTAACTTCCACTTGTCCCAGTTTAGTTTTGCCTGTCTCCACTCCCGACTCACATGGGGAAGATGAAACATTGTTTTTTTTAATCCAGACCAGCACAGTACTTCCAGTACATCAGCATTGTAACCAGGAAGCAATATCTGGTCAGACAGAACTTCACCCTGACATTGGAGCCTGTCCTCAGCAGCTCCCTCTAGTGGCACTAATGGGCGTCAACGCATGGCTAACCAAACGAGCCATAGCAGAGGGATGTTGCCATACAGTGTGTTGGGGGAACACATGCCGCCAACATGTCTTTCTGCTATACATTTATTTTAAGTTTTGTTTAAACTGAAAGAAATCATTCATGTGTATGATCAAAGTGGAGATGGGAAAATGTTTGCCTTCTGAACAGTAGGGTTGGTAGGGCAGAGGAAGATACAGAATATGATTTGACCAAAAGTGCAGAGAACAGGAGACAGTGAAATAAAAAAATACAGAGAAGGAGAAGGAAGGAGTTGACCATCCTGAGCAGGGCAGAGTTATCAATTGCTCATATTTTTCTGTCATTTTGAAGTGGGTCACATTGGGGCTATTGAATTTATTACATTTTCATAGATTTCAACAGTCTGTTCTTGTTATGTTTCAGCCATTGTCTGACCCTAGGCTCAAGTATGTTTTCTTTTATTTTTAAGTTTTTGTTTATCGTTTGTCATTGTATGTTAACTCTGTTTTTGAACTGTTTTAGTCTTGCTTGAATACAATACATATATGATTGTTAATATTGTATTATTTATTTATTTTGTGTTTATATGTTGTATATACAGTGTACTGTATGTTTCATTGTTATATCCCTGTGTTCTGTGAGTGGAACCCCAAGAGATGAGTCCACCATGACATCGTTCTGAAGGACCACCCTCAGCCTGGTTATTCTGGCTGACAGCTAAGGTCCTTCAGAGTGTTGTGGAGTGCAGATCATTTTGTAAGTGTTTTGGATTTTTCAGGTTATATTTGCTTTGTTTTCAGATTTTGCAATTATATTACCAACTGGATTTGATTATTTCGTGTTGCCTATTTGAGCAAACACTTTATTATTTTGTTCTTCCTTTTTCATGCCTTGTCTGTTTTCTTATTTAATAAAGTACTGAGATATAAATGGAATTTATTTAAATTTGAGCATTTTAAAATTGCTTAACTGTAAAAGCCTGTGCCTCATTAAAGTTTTGGGCCTGGTTGCCTGTTGTGAGGCCTGCTTCTGTAGTTCAAACCGTGTGAAGCCCTGGGGTTTGGTTTATAAAACTTGAATATGCAGAAAAAGATAAAATTTGTGCATGTGCAACTTTCCACTCAAAAGTCATGATTTATAAAAAAAAATCTTTATGGGAGAACTCGTATATAGCCCATCCATACACAACATTTGTAGAATCTGGTAAATGACACCCTTCATAAAGTAGGGAAATGAAGCCAAACTGGCATGTGATGATTGACATGCACAGTTATTCATATTGCCACTTTTACATTGTATGTTGATGTGATAAACATATTAAAACTTCAAAAGTGATGAATATGATGTGCAAACTCTATTTTAATTTACCTTTAATGCCGTGTGAAGAATGTTTTTGGTTTTTCATTTGGTTTTATCAACCATTTCTCAGGGAAGCTGGCAGGTTTGGAATATTTCAGCCAAACTTCAGCTACATTATGCCTGCTGTTCTGGAAACCATAAACTGACTGACAAGGTGCTAAATTCAGTTCCCATATGGTGTAGGTGTACATACATAACACATAACATGTTTTTGCCAAAATAAAAAGGCAATCTGCAGCACTGTCCAGTTTTCTTAATATAATTGTTGTAGTTAATTATACTCGTATTGCAATGAGGCCACCTAGCGAGAATGAAGCTCCTTTTATCAACCTTAAGCACTGACAATCAATTAACTCAGAAATCATTTGTGGTGCTAAGATGAGACTGACAGATGTTGGGGCTTTGTGGCCTGGGTCAACCCATGATTCATTAATATTGAGGTGAAGTAGCTTTGATAAATGTGATGGTGCTGTACGTGGTGGCCGACTTGCTGAGATGGAGGAACCCTTGGTTTTTCATATGGCCTGTACTATTCATTGTAGCATTAAACATGTCACAATATGTGCCAGGTAATGGTGGATACCCACCCAGACGCTCACACCTTATATCTCTTTAGTCATAAGTTCTAATCCCAACTCAATATTTAGGAAAAACCTAGAATGATGGCTGAAATACTTATCTAGCTTTGTGAACCAGACATTGACTGAATGAACTGATGGAATTTCTCCCGGTAGCATCCTACCAAATGGATGTTCAATTCATGGCAGTTGCCTACAAGTTATTCATGTAGAAACCAGCAGTCTGTTATTGACGTTAGTAGCTTCATATTAGTGTTCAGTGTAACGTGCATGTTTTACGACTAAGAGAATGGGTAAGAAAGTTTGGAACAAAAAATCAAACACATACACAATGTGTCCTCAGTTACTGCAGTGTGTCTCAGTCCTGAGCTTTACAGCCACGGGATCTGGAAGCTTTTATTTCAGTTGGGTTTTATAAAACAAGGAGATGTCTGACTGTCCAGTTTGTGGGAGACAGTCATTTTGATGAGAGGGAGAGAGGTTCAAGACACGTTATAAATCACCCATGAAGAATAGCTGATCTTGTGTTAGCCTGATGTTTAATTTCATTTTAGCTTCAATTTATAAATCCCTACCATTTATTTAAGGAGATGAGTGTGCTTTTTTATTATTGTCGAACAGTTATATACATTTATGTTAATGCTTTGTATTTGTAAATTTATATAAGTGCTTTCAGCTTATTTTGAAATGTACATAAAGAATTTTTTTACAATGTAAAATTTTAATGTAATTAATTCAGAATTTTTGTTATTGATCATCAACAAATAGATGAAAACACAAAAAAGCTGCACAAAATAGAAGTAAATGGAAATTTATATTTAAACAATCCTGGTCGTTTGGCCAGTCATGTCTTGATCTTGATACAGGGGCTCATTTGGTGCAGTGTATTCCAAATACGTTTTTTTTGTTTTTGGTATTTTATTTTTAATTTCAGTAATTAAATTCAATAACCCCTTGCTTATTGCGATTTCCAAACTAGTGACCAGTAAAGCCATTTATATTTTTGTCCATTTTTGGTAGAATAATCAATACAAATTAATAAATACAAAAAATAATTCTACTACAGATTTTTACCAAAAAAATCGATATAAAAAGTCTTAATTATATTGAGGACTCCATTTGTACAAACTGAAATTTCATAAGACAGATATGCTTATCTCGCTTGCTTTTATAAGGCCAGTAGAGGGCAGCAGAAACTCCATTTTGTTAAATTGTTTTATATTGTGTATTGATTTTTTAAAGATGATTTCTTCTCTATTTATTAAATGGGTGTTTTGTTGTTAAATCACATATTTTAAGCTTTACATTTCGCTATATTCATAAAATGCATCTGTTGACAGTCATTATCATTTTGGTGGAACCATACCGGAGTTTTCCTTTATAGGTTCAGACTTCACTAACACTTACATGTACTTACCTAATAATAATATCCATCTCTCTTTTGTTAATGACTGATGAGACATTCAAGTAAACGCACAGTTTGCATCACAAAATTAATTTAAACAATGGGATGCTAGTGCCTGGTCTGTCTTGATTGGAATTAGATCACTAGGATGCCTTCTGACATCATCACAATCGAACAGAACACAACAATATAGATTTCTCTCTATTATATAAAAAAATCTTGGGACGAGACGTGACTTTTTCAGAGAGATACTTTCATGTCCCGCGAGATGAGACTTTGTGCCAAGAGATTTAACCACGCCTGGGGCCGGAAATAAAAGACAGAGTAGATGACAAAGTAGAACGTAGTAAAGAATTCAAAAACATTGGTGTGAAACACATGCAGAGTAGGTTAGAGATAATGAAAGTACTAAAATTCAAAAGTCTTAAAAAAAATGATAGTAAAGATCATATTAGTGCAAACAAATGGCAATTATTACTCGGTGAAATAACAGAACAGCGAAAAGAGATCAAATATATTGTTCGGATTTAAACTTTAGTTGGTGACTTGTAGATCGTCTAATTTGTGTTTCCATCAGAGAAAAGTAGTGTTTCTTCCCAACAAAGAGGCGTATCCGCGAGAATTAAAAGATTTGTTGTTTGGTGAAAGTGAAACCCACATATGTGAGCGGCAGAGACGTGAAGTAGCTGGCGCGTAGTGCAGGACTGGGGGATGGTGAGCAAAGTGAGCATTAGTAAACATTAGTAAACATTAAGTAAAATGATGAGCCTCACAAGCTCTTGCTGCCCAGGAAAGTGTATTGACTATGACCTGCCTAAAGCAAGAAAGCAACACCTCAAGTTTAGAATTGGACGGCTTTAGAGTGAAAAAGGACAAGCCACATTAACACAGAAGGCATATGCAGACTCACACACTGCATTTGTCGAACTGCAAACTGCACGTCCAGTAACAGCACTATTTACTGTGTGTCCAAGTGTCTGTTGGACAGCACAAGGCTTGGAAATGAATGCAAAACCTATGGTCCTTTCTGATAGGAGGATTATACTGCTCGTTTCTTTTCCACAAAGTGGAAGGAGCTAACATAAGTTTTTACTTGGTGACTTTTTCAAATTACAGCATCATCGAGCGGTTCTTTTGAGTGGTGGGTGAAGACAAGATACAGGTCAGTTTCTATCAATGTAATGTCATTTGCTCAATGCATTCCTGATACTGATCTGCTTTCTTTCTTTTCTTTTTTTTTTAATTACCGTGACTGTAAATGGTATTGAACTTTTTGTACCTCTTTGTTGGCTTGTGCTGCATAGCCTTGACTGGGAAAATCTTGAGCCAGAAGTGCAAACACAGAATAAGGGGTGGTACCTTTCAAGTCCTATCATTAAAACAACAAAGTAAAAGTTGCACAAGACCTAAGGGTAAACCTGGAACAATGCAAGGCCAAAAAGAAACAAAAACAGCAGCACCTGGTAAGAAGCTAATTCACTGCAAAAGAGTTATATAAGTATTAAATTAAATGATGGAACAGTGGGAAATGCACTAAATGCACAAATGCACTGCCTAAAAAGACAAAATTTAGAGTTGTTATACAAATTTTAATAATACATTAAATTACTCAGGGAAGTGTATTACTTATTTTGTACAACATCCACTGGCCTTTCATGCAGAAATATTATTGCTTATTAGTCAGACAGTCAGTCATTGTCCAGTCCGCTATATCCTAACACAGGGTCACGGGGGCCTGCTGGAGCCAATCCCAGCCAACAAAGGGCGTAAGGCAGGAACAAATCCCCGGGCAGGGCGCCAGCCCACCACAGTTACTGCTTATTATTCATATTTAAAATTTTCCAGGCACTAATCATTTTCTAACCAGCATTTTCTTTAACTGGTATCCTGTGGTGGTTTGCTGTACTACCTCCACCTCCCCTGAAAGTACTTTTATTTAGTAAAGATGAGGGAGCTCCTGCTGTAAACAGACCTGCAGAACTGAATCTTCCAGCAGATTTCATTGTATGTAGATATACGACTGGAGAGTGCCCTGGTGGTCCAGACAGTCATATGGCATACAAGCTATTTGACCGTATCATCTATCTGTCACACAAAACACTTACCTTTGCCATTGTTACCATTAGAGACTCAAAAATTATTAAACTAAGCTATAATTTAGTTTATCTTTTCAAACTTTTCTGTTTTTACTATTTATTTACTTTTGTAATTGTAACTTGAGCTTCACTCTTTGTATGAAGTGTGCCGTAGGAATAAATGTTGCTGTTGTTATATAATGTAATTAGCTGTGCTACCCATCTATGACAGGTTGAAATCTAAATAATCAATGTACATCTTAATGTTTGTAGTGCACTATGCAATGGATATGTCTCTTTTACAATTAATTTTGTATGGGACTTGTAAAAGCAGTGTTAATGTTTGTGATGCGCCATCTGACATTGTGGTCAGCAACACAGGAGTGCCACAGGGGACTGTACTTTCTCCGGTCCTGTTCAGCCTATATACATCGGACTTCCAATACAACTCGGAGTCCTGCCACGTACAAAAGTTCGCTGACGACACTGCTATTGTGGGCTGCATCAGGAATGGGCTGGAGGAGGAGTATAGGAACCTAATCAATGACTTTGTTAAATGGTGCGACTCAAACCACCTACACCTGAACACCAGCAAAACCAAGGAGCTGGTGGTGGATTTTAGGAGGCCCAGACCCCTCATGGACCCCGTGATCATCAGAGGTGACTGTGTGCAGAGGGTGCAGACCTATAAATACCTGGGAGTGCAGCTGGATGATAAATTGGACTGGACTTCCAATACTGATGCTCTGTGTAAGAAAGGAGAGAGCCAGCTATACTTCCTTAGAAGACTGGCGTCCTTCAACATCTGCAATAAGATGCTGCAGATGTTCTATCAGACGGTTGTGGTGAGCGCCCTCTTCTACGTGGTGGTGTGCTGGGGAAGCAGCATTAAGAAGGACGCCTCACGCGCTGGACCAAACTGGTGAGGAAAGCAGGCTCTATTGTAGGCATGGAGCTGGACAGTTTGACATCTGTGGCGGAGCGACGGGCGCTCAGCAGGCTCCTGTCAATAATGGAGAATCCACTGCATCCACTAAATAGTGTCATCTCCAGACAGAGGAGCAGCTTCAGCGACAGACTGCTGTCACTTTCTTGCTCCACTGACAGACTGGGGAGATCATTCCTCCCCCACACTATGAGACTTTTCAATTCCACCCGGGGGGATAAACGTTAACATTATTCAAACTTATTGTCTGTCTGTATACCTGCATTGTTATCACTCTTTAATTTAATATTTTCTTTATTAGTATGCTGCTGCTGGAGTATGTGAATTTCCCCTTGGGATTAATAAAGTATCTATCTATCTGTGGGGATGACAAATGCACTGCATTTTATTACTGAAAATGTTTGTGATGCCGCATCTTTTGGAATAACAGAGACATAGCAACTGGACAAACATTGTTTTCTATATAAGGCAATATGTAGCTGTCAGAGCCTGTTTGACTTGAAAATCACACTTCTTTGTGCAGTAATTAAAAGAGGATTTACAAATACAGTACACACTAACAGACCCCCCCCTGTTAGGACAATCTGACTCTGAGTATGGTCCTTATGCTCGTGATCACAAACCTTCTCCTGGCTGGACACCAGTGGGTGAGGTAACAATTTTACCTATGTAGTGAAGATTGGTGAGCCATAGCCACAGAAGAGGTGGGATCCTTCACTGAGCACACACATGCAGGGTCAATTAAATATTCCCAATCAAACCAAATCTACAAAATTCTAATGACATACTGCATAAAGCCTTTTGTTTAAAAAGAATCATCCCCTGCAGTATTCAATTAAATTCTATTCTGCTAAACATACTTGTGAAACAAAATGGCAACCACTTGAAGACATCATCCAGTTTCTATCAAATCAGGTATTATCGAAAATTTTGTTATAATTCTTTCCTCTTGTAGTTTATTTTTTAAGCATTGTTGTACATTAATATTTTTTTATGGTTGCTTTCTCACCTGTTATTTATGATGGTGACCATGTCAACATTTTAGTATGGATTTTTGTTATGGGTGCTGACTTTTTGCACTTGATCCTTATTGCCACAATCAGCTTTGCTATCATCGGTGTTGCAAGACATGACATCATCATCTGATCAGTGTGACATATCCAAGTTTATGGGTAAAAACTTTGGTTAGTGTTTAATCAAATAGGGAATGGAACTTTAGATAATAAAGTACTTTAGCTTTGTTTTCTCAACCTTCATTTTTGCCTTGTGATTTCATTTTAGATGTTCAATGTTCACTTATTGCTTTAACCTAAAGCCTGTCTCTAAACCAGTGGCTCTCAATCTTCAGTGGTACTTGAGTAGTTATGGGTTGACATGTAGGGAACACACACAAAAAATCAGGAGCTTCAAGTGTAAGTAATGGCAGAGAGAAAAAACAGAGACCCATCTGTAGTTACACTTCAAAAAGCATAAAATCCTGCCACCTTTTTCACATTATTATAACCTTTTTTTATTGAATTGTTTCAGTAATGCAAAAATAGCTGATTGGTGCTTACTTTGTGACCAGTAGTCTGTACATGGTACATTTGAATGAGGGACTTGAAAGGTATGGTGTTTTAATATAGCACCACATATAGCTCTAATAAATGAATGAAGGCTTCACATTAATGTTCTGATTGAAATGAAAATGGTTACAGTTGTGCTTCTACACACCCATCAATTTTATAACAATCTAACCTAGTTGAAATTGGCATGTAATGTGTCAACGGACATGCATAACCCCGGGGGTGTGCATTTAGAGGGGTGGATAAAACAAAATACTTAACTATAGCAATTAAATCGGCACACACTATATCAGTGTTGTTTATGGTGTTTTTGAAATTAAACGAATAATTTTTATAATAACAAGTAAAATATGCCAAACATGGTAAAAACACATACAGATATTTGAATGGTATGGGAGCGATTGGGACACAGCTTCCAGTTAGGAGCAATCATTGTAGGAACATTCTGGATTAGTACACAACTCTGTTCAGTTATATGAGTCGCCTTGAAAAGAGCAAGGCTTTATTACAGAAATTCTGAAAATAATCTTACACTGACAAGCTCAATTCAATAATAATGATAATTTTTTTTCACAAAGGTAGCCATAAAGTTAAGACAACTCACGGAGGGAAAGACTGGAAAATTCTTCTATCAGAAGTTTGAGTTAATTTCACTTGTCTGTTAAATATTACTATTATTAACCAGTAATGTCATTGTTAACCTAAACTTTAAATGACATATTAATCCGATTACTATGACTGCATTTTATTACTTAAGGAATATAGCTAAAGTTAGACCCCTTATAACTTTACAAGACACTGAAAAATTAGTTCCATCCATCCATCCATTATCCACCGCTTATCCGAGGTCGGGTCGCGGAGGCAGCAGCCTAAGCTGGGAAGCCCAGACCTCCCTCTCCTCGGCCACATCCTCCAGCTCTTCTGGGAGGACCCCGAGGCGTTCCAGGGCCAGCCGAGAGATATAACCCTCCAGCGTGTCCTGGGTCTGCCCCGTGGCCTTCTCCCAGTGGAGCATGCCCGGAACACCCCCCCAGGGAGGCATCCAGGGGGCATCCTAACCAGATGCCCGAACCACCTCAACTGACTCCTCTCAATGCAGAGGAGCAGCGACTCTACTCCGAGTCTCTCCCGGATAACTGAACTCCTCACCCTATCTCTAGGGGAAAGTCCAGCCGCTTGTATCCACGATCTTGCTCTTTTGGTCACTACCCAAAGCTCGTGGCCATAGGTGAGGGTAGGAACGTAGATCGACTGGTAAATCGACAGCTTCGCCTTTTGGCTCAGCTCTCTCTTCACCACGACGGACCGTTGCAGAGCCCACATTACTGTGGATGCCGCACCGATCCGTCTGTCAACCTCCCGCTCCATTCTTCCCTCACTCGTGAACAAGACCCCGAGATACTTGAACTCCTCCACTTGAGGCAGTACTGTGTTCCCAACCCAGAGAGAGCATTCCACCCTTTTCCGGCTGAGAACCATGGCCTTGGATTTGGAGGTGCTGACTCTCATCCCCACTGCTTCGCACTCAGCTGCGAACCGCTCCAGTGAGAGCTGGAGGTAACTGTCAGATGAAGCCAACAGAACCATGTCATCCGCAAATAGCAGAGACGAGATTCTGAGGTCACCAAACAAGACCCCCTCTCCTCCTTGGCTGTGCCTAGAAATTCTGTCCATATAACTTATGAACAGAATCGGTGACAAAGGGCAGCCCTGGCGGAGTCCAACCTCAACAGGAAACGAGTCCAACTCATTACCAGAAATGCGGACCAAGCTCCTGCTCCTCCTGTACAGGGACTGAATGGCTTGTAACAACGAGCCTTGTACCCCGTACTCTTGGAGCACACGCCACAGGATGCTTCAAGGGACACAGTCGAATGCCTACTCCAAATCCACAAAACACATGTGGACTAGTTGGGCAAACTCCCATGTCCCCTCCAGGATCCTGGCCAGGGTGTAGAGCTGGTCCAGTGCTCCACGGCCGGGACAGAATCCGCATTGTTCCTCTTGAATCCGAGATTCGACAATTGTCTGAACTCTCTTCTCCAGCACCCCTGAATAGACCTTACCGGGGAGGCTGAGGAGTGTGATCCCCCTATAGTTGGAGCACATCCTCCGGTCACCCTTCTTAAAAAGGGGAACCACCACGCCGGTTTGCCAAGCCAGAGTCACTGCCCCCGATGTCCATGCGATGTTGCAGAGACGTGTCAACCAGGACAGCCCCACAACATCCAGAGCCTTGAGGAACCCAGGGTGAACCTCGTCCACACCAGGGGCCCTGCCACCTCAGAGGTTTTTAACTACCTCGGCGACCTCAGCCCCTGTTATGGACAGGCTGCCCTTGGAGTCCTCCAGCTCTGCTTCCTCTAAGGAAGACATACTGATGGGATTGAGAAGATCCTCGAAGTATTCCTTCCACCGGTCAATAACGTCTGCAGTTGAAGTCAGCAGGGCCCCATCTCCACTGTACACAGTGTTGGTGGAGCACCGCTTTCCCCTCCTGAGGCACCTGACGGTTTGCCAGAACCTTCTTGGTGCCAACCGAAACTCGTTCTCCATGGCTTCCCCAAACTCCTCCCATGCCCGAGTTTTTGCCTCTGCAACAGCCGATGCCACCACATGCTTGGCCCGCCGGTACCCCTCAGCTGCCTCTGGAGTCCCACTGGTCAACCAGACCCAATAGGACTCTTTCTTCAGCTTTATGGCCTCTCGAACCTTAGGTGTCCACCACCGGGTTCGTGGATTGCCGTCACGAGAGGCACCGACAACCTTGCGGCCACAGCTCCGTTTTGCTGCTTCGACAATGGAGGCTCAGAACATGGCCCATTCAGACTCAATGTCCTCCGCCTCCCTCGGAATGAGGTTGAAGTTCTGCCGGAGGTGGCAGTTAAAGATCTTTCTGACCGGTTCCTCTGCCAGACGTTCCCAGCAGACCCTCATTATTCGTTTGGGTCTGCCTGGTCTGACCGGCAGCCTCTCCCGCCATCTGATGCAACTTACCACCAGGTGGTGATCAGTTGACAGCTCAGCCCCTCTCTTCACCCAAGACATAAGGTCGTAGATCTGATGACACGATTACAAAGTCGATCATTGAGCTGCGACCTTGGGCATCCTGGCGCCAAGTGCACTTATGGACACCCTTATGCTCGAACATGGTGTTCGTTATGGATAATCCATGGCCAGCACAGAAGTCCAACAACTGAACACCACTCGAGTTTAGATCAGGGAGGCCGTTCCTCCCAATCACACCTCTCCAGGTTTCACTGTCGTTGCCAACATGAGCGTTTAAGTCTCCCAGCAGCGCCTCGCAGCGCCTCTTCCAGGGACTCCAAGAAGGCTGGGTACTCTGAACTGCTGTTCGGCGCATAAGAGCAAACAACAATCAGAGTCCTTCCCCCAACTCGAAGGCGTAGGGAAACAACACCCTCGTCCAACGGGGAGAACTCCAACGTACAGGCCTCGAGCCAGGGGCCATAAGCAAGCCCACCCCTGCCCGACACCTCTCACCCACAGCAACTCCAGAGTGGAACAAAGTCCAGCCTCTCTCAAGAGGAATGGTTCCAGAGCCCAGACCATGCGTAGAGGTGTGTCCGACTATATCTAACCGGTACCTCTCAACCTCTCGCACCAGTTCAGGCTCCTTCCCCGCCAGAGAGGTAACATTCCATGTCCCAAAAGACAGTTTCGGTAACCGAGGGTTGGAACGCCAGAGTTCCCGCCTTTGGCTACCACCCATATCACATTGCACCCGACCCCTATGGCCTCTTTTGCAGGTGGTGGGCCCACAAGAGAGCAGAACCACGTTGCTCCTTCAGGCTGAGCCCGGCTGGGCCCCGTGGTCGAAGGTCCAGCCACCAGGCGCTCGCCAGCGAGCCCCTCCCCCGGGCCTGGCTCCAGGGTGGGGCCCCGGGTACCCTTTCCCGGGCAAGGGAAACGCCAATCCTTGATTTAACTCCATATGGGGTCTCAGGATCGAGTTAGTCTGGATCTTCACCTCAGACCTGTTTGCCTTGGGAAGCCTTACCAGGAGCATATAGCTCCTGACAACATAGCTCTGAGGATCACTAGACCGCGCAAGCCTTTCTGCTACAGCAAGGCCTCGATCCAAGAAGAAAAATTTGTTCACGCTTTTGTTTTCAGTAGAATAGATTACTGTAATGTACTTCTAACAGGATGACCTAAGAAAGACACCAATCAGTTACAGTTTGTGCAGAATGCAGCAGCAAGAATTTTAACTAGAAAAAGAAAATCAGAGCACATTTGACCAGTTTTAGAGTTGTTACATTGGTTACCTGTGTCACTCATAATTGACTTTAAAATACAAATAATGGTTTACAGAACCTTAAATAATCTCGCCCCGTCCTATATTTTGGAATGTCTGTATTCTTATATTCCAAGTTATAACCTCAGATCCAACCAGAAAAGAACTAGTAAAGCAGCCTTTTTGCTGTTATGCACCTAAAATGTGGAATACTTTACCAATATAAATTTGCCAGGATAATACTGTAGATTAATTTAGCTACATTTTAGTTGTATCCTTATTAGTCTTTATGGGCACTGCATTATTATTTTCCTCTGGGTTCTGCAATTCCCTGCCAATATGTACTATTCTCTGCTGTCTTTTTTTACAGGTTCTTCTGTGGTGGTGATCTGTGCCACTTCCACCACCAGATGATGGCACCATGCTGCCCCCTGCATTTACAGATTGAATGGCGGGTGTCCCTGATGTCCACATGACCATCATCATCAAATTCTTCCATGTGAAGCCTGTAAACCATGAGGACCGATTTAGAATATCTATGTTAGGTAAAATACCCTGTGGGGGCTGGGAAATCTTTGGGCCTTGGAACCCCTGCAGATTTTGTTTTTTTCTCCAGCCTAATTGGAGTTTTTTTTTCCTGTCTTCCTGGTCATTTGACTTTACCTTTTGCTTTGTTACATACTGTATAATATTATTCTTAATCTTGTCTGTTTATGTTTTATATTAACTTCCTTTTTATTTCGTCTTGTAAAGCACTTTAAGTTACATAGTTTGTATGAAAATGTGCTATAAAAATACAATTTGCTGTTGTTATATTATGACACTGCACATTGAACTTGAAGGTAGAGCTGCCACCACACAGGTCTTCAATACCAACTTATTTTCTGGCTTGGATCCACTTGGCATCAGGATGCACTACTTCATAAAAATGGCTGTGGAAATCTGAAACAAACTACTGATTCATGTAGTTGAAGTACAAATGAAACTTCAAAAGCTTTTCCAAAATCATCTGATTAGATGTGCTATTACAATTAGCCTGATGGACTGTATAGTCTGTGCTTTGTAAAATGTAATACATTTTTCTTATATTTATTATACATTGTGCTCTTCAGAAAACAGACTTTCATCAGGATCTTTTTAAAATAACCAAGAGTTCACACATTATATATTCAAGCATGTCACAACATTTTATATTATTTGATATATAATAAATTACAAGGAAACAAACTTTGAAGAGTAGACATAATAGAGAATATGCAGTACATTTTAAGTGTGTTTTGATGTCACTCACTGATCTAATCATCAATCAATCAATCAACTGAGCCCACGGAAATCATTTTCGGAGGTTGCAGGGGGACTCCAAGCCTTTGTCAACAGCATTAAATACTGTTATGTTGATTTGTTTATGGGGAAAAAAAGGAAAAAGGAGATTGGTGTTGTATTTAAGCGCCATCAGCCAGTGCTTCAATAACCCGATTATTCACAGAAACTGATTTCTAAAGTGCCATTTAGAGAAATCGGGTGAACAGAGGTAGATTTCTCTCCAAATAACCTGATTATGTGGATTGCCATTAAGGATTTTTTAGCCTGCTGTGGGAAATAGCCCGGACACAGACAGACGGACACCATGTTAAAGTCCACCACACGTTTATTCTGTACACTATTTACAAAGTCAATTGATTGCACAACCCAGTGCCACAGCACCAATCACCCCAACAGTCCAGGCCTCTGTCCACAATGCCTTCAGGCCGCCTCCTTCTCTCTTCTCTCTCTGTCACTCTCAGACCTCGTCCTCTTCTACCCGACTCCAGTACTGAATGAAGGGAGGCGGCCCCTTTTATAGTTACCCGGATGTGCTCCAGGTGGTTCCCGGCAATCTTCCGCTGACACATCCCTGTGTGGCGTAAGTGCCGGCTGTCTCTCCGGAAGCACTCCGGGTGTCTCTTTTCTTCTTCCCCCCCAGCACTTCCTGTTGTGGCGGAAGTGCTGGGGTCCCAAGTCCTCCAGGCATGGGGACGCCCCCTGGCGGTGACCACAGGCCCCTACAGGGTTGAGCTTCCAAGCCCTGTACCCGTGGCCCCCAATATAACCAGGGTGGTTGCCCCCTCGTGGTCTGGAGGAGGCATGAGCCCTCCTCCTGTCCTCCTGGGCGTCCTGGCTGGGTACCACCCCCAGCCGCGTGCCACACTGCACATGTCCATTGCCCTCTGTCAGCCTGTGCATGGATTTGTTTTGTGTTCAGGAGGTGTGAGTAGAAGCATTCACAAAATACATTCTGGGCGATTGCTTTATTTCTTCTCCTGTCTGAAATAATCTGTCTCAATATTTCAGAAATCACTAAATTTATGTTAATGAGCTTAACGTACAGTGCTAAACTCAGCAACACAATATCAAGACAAGTAGGGTAATGTTAAAAGTAACGTGTTACAGTCTGATTACTTTTTTAAAGTAATGAGTAACCTAGGGCGGCACGGTGGCGCAGTGGGTTGTGCTGCTGCCTCGCAGTAAGGAGACCCGGGTTTGCTTACCGGGTCCTCCCTGCATGGAGTTTGCATGTTTTCCCCGTGTCTGCGTGGCTTTCTTCCCACAGTCCAGACACATGCAGGTTAGGTGCATTAGCAATTCTAAATTGGTGTGTGGGTGTGTGTGCCCTGCGGTGGGCTGGCGCCCTGCCCAGGGTTTGTTTCCTGCCTTGCGCCCTGTGTTGGCTGGGATTGGCTCCTGCAGACCCCTGTGACCCTGTAGTTAGGATATAGCGGGTTAGATAATGGATGGATGAGTAACCTAACACAATACTTATCATATTGAAGTAAAAATACCTACGTTATTATTATTCCAGCAGCACTGGGTGTAAGGCAAGAAAGCAAACATAGAGGGCCCTTTGCAGGGCTCAGTCACACAGCCAAGCAAAAAAGGGTTTGGTGCGTGCATTCTGATTTGCAATCAGCGAATTGAAATATTATATTCTATTATATTCATCAATCCAGTATTACATTATAATATTTTTCTCAATCCTTTTAATTTTAAATTAGGCAAAAAGAGAGATAGCTGTTGGTAGCATGCTGCTGGCAGTGTGTTGCAGTGGCTTTAGACCTCAAACCTCAAACTTTTAGACCTCCCAGTACTGATTCTGTGTGACCATAAGCAAGTTCAGTCTCCACCCTGTGCTCCAATTGTATCTTAAAGTCGCCTTAGATAAAGGTATCACCAATTAATAATAATCTTGTCTGGGTCTGCAGGCTTACCTGCAAAAATCCAGTTTGCTGCCTTCTTAATTATGATGCTTATTACAGTATTTATTTGAGATCTACCAATCTGGCTTTAGGCGTTATCATGGTGTTGAGACAGCCCTCCTTAAAGTATTCAATGACATCTCTATTATTACTGACTCAGGTGGAGCTGCGGTCATTGTCCTCCTGGGCCTGACTGCTGCCTTTGACATTATTGACCATGAGATATTGCTGTTGCGGCTTGAACATCTCGTTGGGCTTAAAAGGGCTGCTCTTAACTGGTTCAGGCCATATCTAACTGGTAGACAATTTTCAGTGACTTTAAATTCCTCTTTTTCGTCTACTGCTCCTCTTAAATTTGGTGTTCCTCAGGGATCCATTTTGGGTCCTATTTTATTCTCTATATACCTTCACCCTATTGGAGCGATTTTTAGGAAATTTAACATTTCTTTTCACTGCTATGCTGATGATACACAGGTTTATATTCCCATCTGCAACTCTGCAATAAATCAACTGCACAACTGTCTTTCTGAACTAAGATCCTGGATGGCTAATAATTTTCTTGATCTGAATCAAAGTAAAACGGAGGTGCTTATAGTGGGTCCATCAGCTAAAGCCCAAATTGGTCTTGGACTTCTCGGCTCTTTCTCTGTCTTTTGCAAACCTCAAGTCCACAATCTTGGTGTTATCTTTGACAGTAACCTCTCTTTTGAGAAACAAGTTAATTCTGTAGTCAACAGTTGCTTTTTCCAGCTTCGTCTATTAGGTAAGATCAAGCCTTTTTTTATCTTCTAGGGATCTTGAGAAAGCTACTCATGCTTTTATCTTTTCTTGTCTTGATTACTGCTGTATTCTGGGATTAGCAAATCTCTGATACACAGGTTACAGTTGGTCCAGAATGCTGCCGCTCGCTTTCTGGTTGGGGCAAGAAAGTATGACTTGTAAAAGGCGCTATATAGCACCCGACCCGGCACAGACTGACGCAGAGGCACGTGTAAAATCACAAGTCTTTTTATTTCTCTTCAGCCGTGGGGCACGCCTTCCCCGTGTCCCACAGGCCCAACACAGTCCCACAAGCACTTAAATAGCACAAACAACACTTTTTCTCTCCACCTTGGCACCACCACTCCTCCCAGGCAACCTCATCCTCTTCCTCCCAATTCTGGCTAATTAGTGGTGGATGCTGGCCCTTTTTATAGCCCACCCGGAAGTGCTCCAGGTGCTTGATCACCTGTGGCTAATTGCACTTCCGGGCGGGGCTGTGGGCTCCGGGATCCGTGCAGCAGCCCCTGGCGGCCAACCCAGATCCCCACAGCGTTGTGGAGAACTCCATCTCCCATGAAACCCTGTGGGAAACTGAGGCACCATCGTCAGTCAGGGAGGCTGCCACCAAGCGTCTCGGGGGAGGTAGTGAGATGTCCATGGCTGCTCCCCCGGAACATATGTAGAAGGGGCATCCCGGCTGGGCATGGGACCCGGCCGCCTGCCATGATATGTAGAAGGGGCATCCCGGCCCGGGCATGTGACCTGGCCTCCAGCCACAGACTCTGTTTCTCCAATATTAGCTTCTTTACACTGGCCGCCTGTCAGTTTTCGAATTGATTTTAAAATCTTGCTGCTAGTTTTTAAATCTTTACATGGGCTTGCTCCTGCCTATTTGTCTGAATTGTGTGTTTTACACCAGCCATCCAGAGTGCTTAGATTAGGGTGACCAAGCGTCCTCTTTTGCCCGGACATGTCCACTTTTTACGTCCTGTCCGGGGCGTCCTGGCGGGTTTTATAAATTCACGAAAATGTCCAGTTTTTCATAGGACCATTACGCGTGTACGTAAATTGACTGGCGTTTTGCACACAATACTAGGGTACTACTTTTTTGCGCGAACGTAATTACCGGGAGGCTGTCTTGTGGGCAGGTCTGCGCCGCGCGCGCAAACACACAGACACAGACAGGGATCAGAGCAGAGAGCGGAGCAGTATAGCAGGGAAAATGCCGAAGCGTAAGTGCAGCTTCACCGATGAACTACAAAGAAAATTTCCCACATACCGTCCCAGTCGGGACAAGTGGGAGGCGGAGTGCACCGTGTGCAAAGCCGGTACATATGTCTCGGTATCCAATAAAGGTGCTGGGGATCTGAAAGCCCACATGGACACCGAGAAACATAAAAAAGCTGTGCGAGGTGAGACTAGTTCATCTGCAAAGTTGAGAGTTTTTTGTCAGACCAGGAAAAACAGAGGATGATGTAAATGCAGCAGAAGGTGCAATGGCTTTTCATACAGTGAAACATCACAACAGTTACAGGTCCATGGATTGCACCAGTACTTTGCTTAAAAAGGCATTTCCTGACTCTGACATTGCAAAAAAGTTTAGTAGTGCTCGCACCAAGACCGAAGCCATCGTCAATGGTGGTATAGCCCCCCCACTCTGTTGAAATCACTCATGAAGCACTCAAAGAAATCCAGTACTGTGGTGTTTCCACAGACGGGAGTAACCACGGAGCAGTGAAAATATTCCCAGTCATAATCCAGTATTTTGACTGGAAGAAGGGTGGCGTGCAAACAAAATTGATTGAAGTTAAAGACACACCCAATGAGACAGCAGAAACCATTGCAAAATATCTCACAAAAACCCTGGCAAAAAACAATCTGTCGGAAAAATGCATTGTATTTACTGGAGACAATTGCAACACAAATTTTGGAGGAATCCGACGTGATGAAGCTGGAAAGAATGTGTTTGCAAATTTGAAGAGTTTGCTGCAAAACAAGACTCTGATCGGTGTGGGGTTGCCCAGCACACATATTGAATAATTGTGCACACCATGGGGCAGGCACAATAGAAATTGACATTGAGAATATCATATTCAAAATCTACCAGTACTTTCACATTTACACTGTGCGCACTGAGAGCCTGAAGGAGTATTGTGATTTTGTTGAGATTGATTACAGAACGATGCTCTCTCACAGCAAGACAAGGTGGCTGTCATTGTTCCCAAGCATTGAGAGGATGTTACAGATGTTTCCAGCTTTAAAGGCATATTTTCTGTCTCAGCAAAAGCCACCCATAGCACTCAAGAGTTTTTTTGAAAATGATTTTGCTGAAATCTACCTTTGGCACATGCACACACTCATGTCTGTGTTCCACACCCACATTCAAGAAATGGAACAGGAGAACATGTCCATTATGGAAGTGAAGAAGATATTAAACAATATACATACAATTCTTCTTCAACTCAAGAGCAACACCTTCATGTCCCTTAAAGTTAAGGGACTACTGGCACAGAAGCGCAAAGATGGACTTGACAAGGAGGATGAAGAAGAGAAGCAGGATGAAGAAGAAAACTAAAGATGAAAAGTCTAGATTCTTTTTGTTTAAGTTTTTTTGTCTTTGTGAGACTCTTCTGTTATTTATTTTATTACATTTAAGAGATATATTGTTGAAGCTGGAACAGAATAGTTCATATTTAGAACAATATTTAATTATTTATTTGAAGAGTCTAAGAGAGCTATTATTTTGTTATAAGTTTTTACAGATTTCATTTTATTTTATTACAGAGGTTAATTCTGCACCATTGAAGTATAATAAATAATGTTCATCAACCACCAAGAAGCTTGTCTGAATTCGTCTGGAGGCCGTGCCGATCGTCCTCTTTTTTGGAAATCAAAATATGGTCACCCTAGCTTAGATCTTCTGGGGCCTCATGTATAAACGGTGCGTACGCACAGAAATGTTGCGTACGAACCTTTCCACGCTCAAATCGCGATGTATAAAACCTAAACTTGGCGTAAAGCCACGCACATTTCCACGGTAACTCATTCCTTGGCGTACGCAATTTATCCGCCCGGTTTTGCAGACTGGCGGCACCCAGTGTCAAAGCAGTGCTAACTGTTCCTGTGTGATCACTCTTTCTTTCTTAAATCCACATTCCTGGCGCGGGCTTTATAAATACACTGAAATTAACTGCATATTGTTTATTAGTGTAATGCATCTGATTGTAATTAACCTGTAGCAATATAATGGTCCAGGGAATAGCCATAGTATTCCAAATACCATAACTGCTTTAGCGTTGTAACTCTCACTGTATGTTCTTTCAGCTGATCCCGTTAAGGGCTGCCACAGCAGATCATCTTTTTCCACATTACTCTCACTGCACCACTCAGAGTATTTATATTACTGTATCTGAGTGGGAAATCACAGCAGCAGCTGATTGGAAAGAGAATTATCGGTACACAGCATGAAGCAGATGCTGCCCGAGCCACAGCAAACGCTTTAGTCCCTGTACGGACTTCGTGGTTTAGAAACAGTTTCATCCCAAGAACTCTAAACACACTAAATCAGTCCATCAAGTGCTCCTTGTAGAAATATTTGGACTTATAAGTACAATTACCCCACTGTAAACTTGCACTACAGTTATAATATTGCACAACCTGCGCCACTTTATAAAGCGCGTATTTACATGTGATGACGGTATTCATTTCTTAGACGAAATGCAGCAAAACATGTTGATTATATTATACAGATAAAACTTTAACTTCATTTAAATAATCTGTATTGTTAATAATTAAACATGTGAGGACACGGTGCCGCAGCGCTAGCTAGTTCAGTAATTGTTCCTGCCTTGCACTGTATTATTGCTGGTGCTGACGCGACACTGGAAAGATAGACGGATATAATAATTAAACACGTACTACTAAGATATTTCAATGTTCCTTAAAAGTTTTGAAGAATCGAAGTTCTAAGCTTACAGATGGCTTCACGTCTATTACATAGCTTATTGTGTGGCGATTGAGTTTTTGGAGAAAGAAAAGTAAGGACAGGAATTGGAGGTTAGTACGTTTGAAAGAGACAGTACTGCTGTGATAATTATTTAACTGAAGGTTGCGCATGGCGCAGCAAGGCCTCTTGCGTGAGACATGAACAAGCACTGCGCCACCGTGTTCCCATGTTTAATAACATGCTTTCATTCCTATCATCATGAAAAAGATATCACGTATACATCTCAGTATTTTAATTATTCAGAGAGCTGTAATATCAAGAATGTAATGGAGTATGTGTCCCGTCGGAGAAAGCGAAAGCCCGTTTAAAAAGCAGGTAGTGATTCATACACATAGAGCACATAGAAGATCAAATACAGAACAAAGCATTTAACATGCCACTTTAGTTACAATAGGATTTGAGAAACTAGTAAATTAAACGATTTTAAGATGAAGTTTAAGATGTTCTACTTTAATGGCAAAATAAACTACGTGATTAAAGTGGAAATTTCGAGATTAAAGTTGACATTTCATGCTTTTTTCCCCACTGTGTGCCTTTTTTTTGTTTGTACCCTAATAAGCTTTCATATGACACTCAGACGGTGGGCTACGACTCGCTTTTTCACGGCGACTTTGATATGTGATTTCTTTTTTTATTTTCGGGCACTGTGCGACTTTGTGAAGTTGAGCCTTCGAGGTTTCTCTGACACACTGTCACTCGATCAGCTTCCTTTTGTTGATTATACCACTGTTTAAACCAACAAAATAGTACGTTTTTCATTTGCCTCCCCTTGGTATTCGCTGAAATTCTTATATTTTCTCCCGTGCTTTTCCCATTGTCTTTTTCACAGAAGGCTATTTATATTGATTTGCATATTCAAAGAGGCGTAAATTCTGGGAGGAGTTGGGGCGGGACAGAAGGCGCGTGCACGTGCGTTACTTTTTCACGCAAATCGGGATTTATGTAGTAGAAGAACGTGAAAGTATGCGTGCGCACAGATTCCTGCATCTGGATTTTTCTGTGCGTACGCACAATCCCGCTTTTGTGCTTACGCCATGTTATAGTGTGAGTTCTACGCACGGCGTTATACATGAGGCCCCTGGTCAGTTGTCTCTGGTTGTCCCTTGTACCAAGTGTAAAACCAAGGGGGAAAGGGCTTTTGCAGCTGCTGCCCCTCACCTGTGGAACTCTTTACCTCATCATATAAAAGGAGTTGTCTACAATTGAACTGTTTAAAACAAGATTGAAGGCTCATTTCTATTCACTTGCATTCCGTGACCTTCAGTAATACTGATGGTTTCCTCATTGTGATTATGTAACATTACTTCTATTTATTATTTATTTTATTTATGTTCATTTATTTTATTTCTATTTATGTTATTCATGTTAATTGTATGCTTTTCTTTAAGTCTATGTTTTTTCTTTAATTCTGTTATTGTAAAGCACTTTGGCCACAGCATTCCAATGTTGTTTTAAATGTGCTATATAAATAAAGTTGACATTGACAGTATTATTACATAGTGCAAGTTAAAAATATATAATATGGTTAAAATAAAACACCATAAAATAAATAAAACATTAATCACCTTGCTATAAAGCACCAAACCACCATATAAAATGTACTTTCTAACATACACATACAGTATATTTCTTTAATGACATAATTAGTTTTTTATTAAATTTGCAAGGCTTGTAATGATATTAATATTATTACGTGTTCATAAAAATTATACTATTTGAAAATGTTAAAAGCCCAGAAAGCTCTATAGTTTTTGCATGAAAATAAATGAGAAAGATTACTTGTCCTTTATTTTTTCTTTATCCTTCCAATAATGTTAATTAGCAGGAGATTAAAGAGATGGATTGCTCTATTTTTTCCCCCAAGTCTTGCCAGTAACTATTCACTCTCCCAATAAGAGAAGTTTTAGTGTAACCAATGTTTTTTACATAGCCCCACATAATCAAACCCACCATTATTAGATAAAAATATCTTACCAATTACTCCCAGACATTGGTCTTATAGTGGATCATTTGCCAGGCAATAACCCTGGAGTGTGAAAACTTATATTAAGGCTTGGAAAAAAAATACACATTTTACACATTTTTCTGCATCTTAAGTAGTGATGAGGGAATCCTGATGAATTTGCTTCACCTCAACTCCAGTAAAATTTCAGAAATGTTTGCATACCGCACCAAACTCAGCAAAATGCATTGATGTCAATGGGGAAGGAGAAAAGACCAGTTTCCAGTGGATTATGATGGTCTTTGAAGTGTCTCTGATGGCTAGAGGAACATTTGCCCATTGTGTTGGACTATTCTTACAACCAAAAATGTGACCTAAGCTGTGCACTAGCTCTGCTAACCAATGCACCATTGTGCCTCAGTGAAATAAAATTAGTAGAATTAAATATCAGAACAGTAAAATTTATTACAGACTGGAAGCATACATTCACTAAGACTTGCCATCACAGATTCAATAGCAGTTTTCTTTTTCTTTTTTTTTGGTAAGAGTAAATTTTATTTACTCAGTATAAACTAACTTTGTCTTGTTGAAAGTTCACACCAATTACATTCTCACTCAGAAATGAATTACAATTTATTTTGTTCTCACCTCTCTCAAATTGAAAAGAATGCTTCTGCTGCTACTAAATAAATAACGCACATGTGGATTCTTCACTGTTTCCTGTTTGCATCATCTGCACTGCACTCTGGGTAATACTATTAAAGTAGTAGGCTCATGTAATACACCACAGTTTCTCCTACAAGTCCATACAACAGGACGACACAAATACATCGATCATTTCCAGTTTCCCTCTGCATTTGTGTTTGTTTTAAAAGTATTTCTACAAATTTTTTAGCCAACTACTACGATTAGCATTATATACTTGGGAGGAGATGTCTCATCCAGTTCTGGCTGCTGTAGCTCTGTGATGTCACGCTGACCTTGCAAAGTATCTTGGGACACTAGGAAAAAAAGTTAACCTAAGCCTGTCATAATACAAATTTCCTGGAAAATATTCTGCAAACAAGCTCACCAGCACACCCATGATATTCAATGCAAAAGATGCTAAGGACAATTTTACTGATCAACACTAATTTGAAGGCAAAATTGACTGTTTTGTTTATTATGTACTGTGATACAATGTTCTATAATTGTTCTTATGGATGCTGGACTGCAAAGTAAAGTACAGTAGGTGAAGTCTTACATTTTGCAAGTAACAGAGGAAGGAAAGAAACACCAACTTAGGTGTACACAGTTTTATGAGAAATAAAGCTCTGGCAGCCCCACCATTTCTAGGAAGAGCAAAGTCTTCAGCTAATTACTGCTCAGCCTTCTCCATGTTGTAAATGTTAGTTCGACTTCTACTGTTGTTTTGTGAATTAATATTGTTTACAAGGGTTTTGAGCACCATGTCTTTTGTTTCACATCATATCTGCCACTATTTTACTTACTATGGCTGCAATGTGACTGTAGTTTTAAATACCAATGAGTAAAACTAACATTCAGCAAGTTTGTCATAAAATTAAAAAAACAGTCAAAACAATTTTAACAAGTGGCACGGTGGCGCAGTGGTAGCGCTGCTGCCTCGCAGTAAGGAGACCTGGGTTTGCTTCCCGGGTCCTCCCTGTGTGGAGTTTGCATGTTCTCCCCGTGTCTGCGTGGGTTTCCTCCCACAGTCCAAAGACATGCAGGATAGGTGCACTTGCGATCCTAAATTGTCCCTAGTGATTTGCCCAAGGATTTGTTCCTGCCTTGCGCCCTGAGTTAGCTGGGATTGGGTCCAGCAGACCCCCTGTGACCCTGTGTTAGGATACAGTGGGTTGGAGAATGAATGACTGCCTGACTGACAATTTTAACAATTAACAATATCAATAACCATCCTGCCCATGATATCGTGTCCCATCTATAAAATTTTCCCCTGCTGAAAAAAGAGGAAAGAACAAAAAACACAAAGGCAAAGATCTTGAAGGGGACACACAACCTAGGCACAGGAACCCATGGGAATAAAATTAAGGTAGAGACAAAGAAAAAGTGATGCCCACCCAGTACCACAGAAGTTCCACCACAGCCCACCATTCTGCAATATATAAAGTAGATGTTCCATTGATCCCAATTGCTGAGAGTTTCACAATTGTAAGGTTGAAAAATTAAGCCTAAAGGATGTAAAAGAGACACAAACATCACATTTTCCAGTAAGAGGCAATAGATGATTTTCCAGGTATTGTGCTAGACCAAAAACAAAACAATCTACACTGGATATAAGACAAGGAGATAAACAAGAAGTCCAGTGGAAAAAAAACTTACAAAGGAAAGTGATGTGCAAAAGACTGTATAGAGAAAATTAACAATATAAATCCGAAAAGCTGAGATTGGGGGGCTCTCCCAAAACATGCAAAAACTACCTGAAATGTTCACCTGGCAAAAAGGACAAAGGGGACGACAGTGACAATGGCCAGATTCATGAAATAAATGCTTTCGGGGAGGAATATAAGTATGGTGAACAACCCTAAACGTAACGTTTTAAAGATTAGGATTCTTAATAGTCCCATGTGCTGAAGGAAGGTCCTGCTGTCAAACAGAGAGAACTGATAGAGACCGATAAAAAGCCTTCCAGAGATGAGCTTACACAGACGCTGCTGCTCTCGCCAGACTGGTTTACTGCCAGTCACTAATGACACTTTCAACTACAGGGTGACACTCTTACAGTATTTTATGATCAAAAGAGTTGTGACTAACAGAAATCACAGACAAAATCACTAAACCTGGTGGTGGGTGGAGGTGCCTCTAATATGCTGTATTTCATGGCTAAAACGGTGTCCATTAATAATCAGAAATGAAACCTCAACATTTTAACATTTCACAGGAAAAAACAAACATACCAGCTGGCTCTGGACAGCTAACTGTCCTCTCCTTGGGACCACTTTCCCATTTTTCGTCCCTTAGCTATGGAGCCTGCATGCATCTTGATGACCATGGGTCTGACAGCTAAGTGCTTATCCTTTGTGAATGTCAGATGATATCAAATAATTAGGAGCTGGAATATAATGGAGACTGGGGCAAATACTTAGAGAAATTCAAGAACCTTTTTCAGGAGTCTTTGCTCTACACAAATTAATTTAAGAAAAGCATTGACTGTGGGAAAGGTACACACTGATAAGAGGAAAGGTGGCACACAGTAAGGGAGAGTAATGAAAATTACATTTTGGTGGGAAAAGCAGGTCAGCTCCTGTCCCAGACTGACAAGGATCTGTGTTGAGTACACTCAAGGGGCCAAACAGTATCCTTTACTCTCTTTTTGGCTTCTATGTGGTTCTTTGTATTTCCATTTTTGTCACGTATACTTTGAATGAAGAAATGAAAAAAGTATTTTTTTGTTGTTCTATGCTTATAAAGTAGTTTCATGATTTTTAACATTAACCAATAAAAGTCAAAAATGAAATTTAAGAACTCTCACCTGAAAAGATAGGATTATGTATGATGATAACAGTATCATAAACAGCTTAACATTATTAGTGGCTCTGGCTACCTGTGATCCTGCATTGGAATGAGAAGATTCAGAAAATTAACGAATAATCAGTGTCATATACAAACCCTGCAATAGTGTTCACCACATTTTACTGAAGTCTTAATAGAATCTTCTCTTCCAAATATCAAAATTTGAGGAGCGCAATGTCAAATGGTGGCAGAGGCTGCAAGTTGCTAGTCGACATTGTCCTAATTAAACGAATTGTTTTGAGCGAGATTTCCTCTTCCTTTGAGCAAATTTAAATCATTCTTTAGTTAAAAAGTCCATCTCTCAAGCACTGTGAAGGCAGCACATTGCTGCACTTGTTGAGAACAGTCGCCCGTGGAGCGAAGCGCCGGGTTCCTTATAGGATCTATTCTACAAAACCCTGTAAGTGAACGTTTTTTATCTGCGGACACAATGGCTGTCACCCCATCCGCTGCTGTTTCCATGCTGGTGCTGCCAGGGCCCCATGAATGCCTGCTTTATTCAAAGCCTTTGCAGGTGCCGAGAGCATGTAATCACTAATGAATAAGGAACAGATTGAAACTCAAGGCAGGCCTGGCACCACTCGCTAGGCCCAGCTTTTAATCCTGTGAGAAAATGGAGTCTGTGTTTCCTCTAATTTTTTTTTTCTTCTCCTGATTTTTTCCAAAAGGTGTGTCCTCCAAATTTCGCAGAGGACAAGGGTGGGTGGGGGATGGGGTGATCTTGCAGGGATTGAAAAGGATATTTTGTTAACAGTGTCATGAAAAAAGGACAGGCCTTTCACAGACAGGAAAACAAAGGCGCTCTTGGTTCTTATGTAAAAAAATCCTGAAATACAGGAGTTCAGTTGATTAGGCTATGTATGTTGGTGAAAATGCTTTAAGTGCATAAGTTTGGGGGGAAAAAAAGGAACTTCAAACATATATCATCAAGGCATTTCTACAACTTTTATGTCTTTGATATTAAAAAAATAAGGTTCATATTTTGCTCCAATGGAAGCTGGGGTTCACCATATTCTTTCCAAAAAGGATAGGGAAGAGCGTGCAGGATAGTTTTCTCTCAAGTCTCGACATCCATTATGGATAAATTTCTCCCTGTCCTAAAAGCAGGCTCTTTTTTTAACATATTAACATGTTAAACACATCCACTTCAAGATGTCCATAAAAGCCTCCCACTTCTCTCAGAAGATGGTGGGATACAATGCTGAAGCATATATGCCCAATATGATTTGTCAAAAAAAGTGTCTGGGGAAAAAGGAAGAGCTTAGCGAACAGTCAGAGAAAGGTACAAAGGCAGCCGTAGTCCCGAAGAAAGTGGGAGTGGGTTTATATGATCCCTTCATATAATTATTTATTTTTAAATTAACTCAGGCTGTTTGAGGGTGGCACAGTGGTAGCACTGCTGCCTCGCAGTAAGGAGACCTGGGTTCGCTTCCAGGGTCCTCCCTGCATGGAGTTTGCATGCTCTCCCCGTGTCTGCGTGGGTTTCCTCCGGATGCTCTGGTTTCCTCCCACAGTCCAAAGACATGCAGGTTAGGTGGATTGGCGATTCTGAATTGTCCCTACTGTGTGCTTGGTGTGTGGGTGTGTGTGTGTGCGCCCTGCGGTGGGCTGGTGCCCTGCCTGGGGTTTATTTCCTGTTTGTTTCTGCCTTGCACCCTGTGTTGGATGGGATTGGCTCCAGCAGACCCCCATGACCCTGTGTTCAGATTCAGTGGTTTGGAAAATGGATGGAGGGATGGATTATGTACACTAAAGAACCATCAAAAACAAATTAATAATATATTGAGCAATTATTATAAAAGTAAAGTTGAATAAATCGGACTCTGCAGCTGCATGAATAAAAAGGTAAAGTACTACTTCCGGTTAACGGAAATAGCCCAAAAATTGATAGAAATCTACGTTTTATACCTAATACTTGTATACAAAATTTGGTTGACCTGTGTGAAAGTGAAAGTGTACTCAAGTTATCATATGCATAGACATACTGTAATTCCATAAATGGTATTTTCTGACTCAAAATGTCAAGATTCATCAAAATCTCAAAATGGAATTTTTGGAAGATTCCAATACTTTCCCTATACTTCATAAATGAGAAAGTAAAAAATATGAGTATTAGAATCAGCTAATCTGTACTATGAATATAAAAGGAAACAGTGTTAATGTCTTTGACACCCTACCCCTGAAGATGCTTCCTACTTGCATGTGCATTGCACTACATATAAACTATAAAACTGTTAGGTCGTAATAAATGTTAGGTAATACTGAGAGAACAGATATAATTTAAGATTAGACTTTAAAGAGGAATGACTTATGCACTTGTGGACAGATTGGGGAAAACTGTTCCATTCTCACAGTAGACAACATTGTGTGGAGAACAGTGAGAAGACAGGTTCCAGAAGACCAGAGGGAACACGCTGGTATTTAAAGTAAAAAAGAGTAGAAAGATAAGAAAGAGGAAAGCCATCAAGTATTTTGCATGGAATTAGTGAAAACCTGCACTACAGACTTGATATATTGCAGTTTATTAGTAGATTTAACAGGGAAAGCAGCATATAATGAGATACAATAATATAGATGTACGGTCATGAAAGCATGAATTAGCATCTCAGCATCATAAAAATGAAGTAAAGAATGGAAACAGGAAATATTAGGTAGGTGATACATTGTGGCTTTCGTTAAGGAGTTAATGTGTTTCTGAAAAGACAGTGAGGAATTAAAAATAGTACCAACATTATGAACTGTACTAGAGGGAGTAACTGTAATGCGATTTAAGTTAAGAAAAAAAAAATCACTGACCATTGAGAAAGTAGTTTTGTATCCTACCAACATGATCTCAGTGGTATCCTGGCTTAACATAAGAAAATTAGATGCCATCTAGTGGTTAATATCCCATAGACAGGAAGGTGGAAAGAGACCAGATGGATAGGCAGGAAATTATATACTTAATGATAAAGATTACACCAAAAGACAAAAATGATCAGAAGGACCTGAAGTAGTACATGCCACATCAACCGACCAAGAAAAATTAACTTACTACTTAGGAAAAAGCCAGCTAATGTATTATGGTACTGGTATGACTGCAACTGAAAGGTAATAAGCTTTGTGAAGAATAAGTCTTTAGCTGCTAAAAGTTTCTACCTAAATCAGGTTTTGAAAGTTTGGAGCAGTAAATGATACACACACACAGAACAAACTGTTGTTATTGGATAAACCAGTGTAGACTAGCTGTGGGCAAATTAATCCAACGGTGTAGATGCAAGAAGCTTAATTACCAGTTTAAGAACTTTTCCATCTTGACAACATGAATTGACATATCAGAATTCATAAGCTATGTGCCTTTTTTTCTATAGGAGAGAAAAGGTTTAACCAAGCTATTGTAACTTAATGTTTTGTTTTTGTTGTTGCCCTTTTTAGATCTACAGTATATCTATATAAATATATTTGTATATATTCTTGCATATATCCAGCTAAAATTATTTTTATGTTTTGAATTTATTGTAGTATTTAGTTTACTCCACCAGGTTTGTGTGTGTTATTTTTTTGAAAAATAGTCTATCACCACATCCAGAACAGAGGAATTTAATGTTGTTTAATGTAGACATTTTCCAATATAGCTCTCTTCCTATTTCCAGAATCCTGACTGGAATGCAAATAAAAGAGCTTTGGGTGGGCATAAGTTAAAATCCTTACACACATTACATTAATTAGGCATCCCTGAATGGGTGTTTCACTAATTTTTTAAAATTAAATACTGGCATTTCTGTGCTGATGATTTATTAGCTGATTGATTAACATTATTCAATCTATTCTTCTTCTCATACCAAACACATTTTTAACAACTGGTTGGTGTCATAAATAAACCTTTCCAATTCTAAAGCCAAAGGACAAAATAAAACATGAAATCAAAATGCAAGATTAAAAGTCAAGAACCAAAAAAATCTCATCCTAAAATTGTCTAATAGTCTTGCTCTTTGTCTGGCTAATTTAAAAAAAACTTTCTGTTTGGACGTGAAGTGCATAGCAGTTAAATAGCAACCATAATGTCACTTCCTGGTCACACATGTAAAAATTAATTTAATTGACGCTTGACAAAAATTAGAAACTAGAAGTAAAACATTACAAAAAATCTTTAAATGTAATAATAATTAATCAAATATGCAATGTCTCAAGCTCATGAAACACCATCGTAGGTAAGTGGACACTACTATTTATACTAAATCTCTGATACCTAGTTTGCCTAGTCATTTTGTATTTCAACAAAGTCTGGAACAGTTTTAAAATCCAATCAAATGACACCCTAGAATCAAGTTACACTCTATTTATTCTCACTCTACTGAGTGTTCTACAAAGAATCTGATTTCCAGGTTTATGTAACAGTCCAACAATAAAGTTTGTTTAAGCAAAAATTAGAAACAAATGGTAGACAAGTGAGATGAAGTCATTCTTTTTTAAGGATGTTCTTTCATTCCTGAAACTGGTAAATATTTTGCAGCAGTGCCTGTCATTTCTGCGAGGATCAATTTACATTTATTTTCCAGCGAAAGTTAATCCCAAATTATAAACATGTCTGCTGTGGACTCAATCAGCACCTCCGTAATGATACAGGTATGTGCACTTACTATAGATTTAAAGACTCACAGAGAAGAGGGGGGCGTGGAAGTGGTTACATTTCATTCTCTAAAAATACTGCTACTGCCAAATTCCTGTCACACTAAGCACCGTGACTAAAGATGGCCTATCAGATGGCTTGGATACAATGAATTACAATTTATTTCAGAGTCCTGTTCAAGAACTTGCTACTCATTTACACAGTTCTGGACCTGAATGCTCCAGTATTACGAGTATCTCACTGTATTAACCTGCAGTACCACCCATGAAATGTCACTTTTTACCATGTTTGCTTGTGATGCAGGCTTAGTTCAAATAGCCAAATACAAGCTGAAGACTAACTTCTTTCTTATTTTATTCTAAAAATATCACACCTTTTTTGTAAATCTGGATGACTTAACTTCTGAAACTTTTGTTCAGTGACCCTTGTCTTTGCAACATTCTTTTACCACTACTAATATGGATAAATTTAGTCTATAATGCCACCCATTACACTATGTATAATGAGACTCAGTGTATGCTGAAGGACCATCATGGGCTTAGTGTTAGAGTAGGCAGGAGGATACAGCAGGGTTACTCGCTGACAAGAATGTGATGTTCCTTGGCAACTGAACCCCTGCTAACCAAATAACAGAGAGTAGGCTATAAATTCTCTGTCATTTAGTTTCCACTGCCTTTTTTCACATTTACACATTTTCACAGTCCAGCTTCAAAAGCTTAGACCCCTCCTGGACCCTGTGATCATCAGAGGTGACTGTGTGCAGAGGGTACAGACCTATAAATACCTGGGAGTGCAGCAAGATGATAAATTGGACTGGACTGCCAATACTGATTCTCTGTGCAAGAGAGGACAGAGCTGGCTATACTTCCTTAGAAGACTGGCGTCCTTCAACATCTGCAATAAGATGCTGCAGATGTTCTATCAGATGGTTGTGGCGAGCGCCCTCTTCTACGCCATGGTGTGTTGGGGAGGCAGCATTAAGAAGAAGGACGCCTCACGCCTGGACAAACTGGTGAAGAAGGCAGGCTCTATTGTTGGCATGGAGCTGGACAGTTTGACATCCATGGCAGAGCGACGGGTGCTCAAAAGGCTCCTATCAATTATGGAGAATCCACTGCATCCACTAACCATTGTCATCTCCAGACAAAAGAGCAGCTTCAGCGACAGACTGCTGTCAATGTCCTGCTCCACTGACAGACTGAGGAGATCGTTCCTCCCCCAAACTATGCGACTCTTCAATTCCACTCGGGGGGGTAAACGTTAACATTATTCAAAGTTATTGTCTTTTTTTACCTGAATTTTTATTACTCTTTAATTTAATATTGTTTTTGTATCAGTATGCTGCTGCTGCTGCTGGAGTATGTGAATTTCCCCTTGGGATTAATAAAGTATCTATCTATCTAAAACTGCTTACACCCTGACTTAATAATGTTGTGTTGTCATCTCACCATTATTCACTCAGGTTTACCTCTTTGAATTGGCATTCTGTTACCATCAAACCAGTGGAAGTGTTTTCTTTTTATACTGTGGCTTAATGATTATTTTTAGCAAGTGGCATTGCTAAAAATTGGATGATTGAGAAAGTACCCTCGGTTGCTCTTCTGTCAACCTGAAGTTATTTTAAGCTAATTATGAGATAGAAGTTAAACAACAAAATCCCCCAAAACCTCTACTTCACATCTTTTTGCAGGCATATACACACTGGTTAGTTTAACCAAGCTTAAGCATAAAACATTCTAGCAGATAACACTTCTTCCTAAAGTTTGCTATACATGTATTTAATTCTCCCAGAGTTCTTTTTTAGTATGTTTATTTGCATCCCATCAATATCCTTATCAATTTTTTTAGGTGATGGTTCAAAAGAAGAGAAGATCTAACAAAACCTCTTTTCTGGACTTGTTTCAGACTTGTTTCTTCTAAAACTGTTACCTTCCTTGGTAGTCCTTCAAACACTTCATTCAGCTTCTCCATTAACATCTGCTCCCCCTCCCCCGGTTGTCACTAACAGTTTGATTACATTGCCTGCCTTGTCAGCTTTTCTTCAAACATTTTTCTAAACTACTGCTTAACCTTTGAACTCAGCAGCTTGGTTTTGGGCCGGCCACATAGTGGTTGTAGGTGACAACGAGCACAGACAGGAATCCTGGCTAGGATACAGGATGGAGTCATACCTGGCCAAACGTGGCAAAAATGGATGGACTGAGTGAACGGGCTTACCGGGAGCAGTTCATTCCTCCACGCAACAGGTGGCAGTGTTCCTCAAGGCTAAACGAAAGATATCTACAGGGTGGCATGGGAGTTGGAGTCTGGAAATGCACCACTGTCATGGTCTTTGGATGCCCCCAGAGGGCACTTCCGGTGTAAAATGAATAAAAATCATTTATTTGAACCAGAATTGAGTTTGGGTATTACTATGTCTGTGGTTTGGGACTCAGTGCCACCCCCTTACAGTTATACAGTATATACCCAAAAGGCTGGTATAATGATCCACTTATCTATCATCAAAACCGTGCTGGCCTAAAAATCAGCCTGCGCATATCTGTTACTCCTACTCTCCTCTCTAAATCTTGCAGTCTGCTGTTGTAGAGGCATATTCTCAAAACACCACTATACTTCTCTGCTGACATAACCTGGCTGGCTGGAATATCAGCCTTCGGTATATTAGACAACTCACATAACATATCACTGTCTAGTTACACGGTTATGCTACTTTTGCAAGTCACATTGCTGTTTTTTTAGCTGCAGGTCAGGTTTTGTTTATTCTCAAAATTTCAAGAAGAAAACGGATACAATTCAGTAGCACTTTAGCATGTGATCAACTCAAAACAATAGAAGCTTAGGGTGCACAGAGTAGGAAGTACAAGTAGTTAAAGAGATCTTTTGCTCTTCTGCTTCAAGGGAGGTTACTATCCTCCTTGAGCTCAACTTAGGACATCTGTGCTATGGTGTGACAGGTGTACTGCCCCAGGCAAACTCCCCACCTGACACTGTACCCAGAGCAGGTTGCACCACACCGAGGGAGTTCGGATGCTTGACGCCAGAAGTGAGAACCAAGCAGGGAAAAGGAGACAAGTCGTTCCCTTGTTTTCAAACTATCAGATACGGTGTGCACACAAGCAGTCAGTTCCCCTGGTTAACACCAATATCCATGAAATGTGTCAAGAAAAACTTTTTAGAAAGGAAAGGAAAATAGCAATAATTCCAAAAATCAAATATAATTAATCAGGAGATTCTCAAACCAATAAAAACAAAAAATAAAAATAACTACAGTGAAATTACGCAAAGGAATTAAGCACTGCAAGCTCAGAACTAAGATAATGGAATCCTGACACAAGCATACTTCACACACAAAAGCACAAACAAATTTGCAGAAATATGAATGAAAATAGTGTTTAAAAAAGTATCTGGTTTTGAGTGAGCCCAACAACCACATTTGTTGAGTCCAGTGGCCAAGCCTGAGACATGACCAACTACAAATATCCTGAAGTCCAAGACAACTCAGATACAAAAGGAAAACATCTCCAGTCTGGATCTGAGTATTATAGACCAACCTTCTAGGTATACTAACTGTTTCATACTAACTCGTTCATTCTAAGACAAGATTTTAAAAGAAATGTAGTAAACCATTCTCATAATAAATTAAGACTCATTTCTATATGTAGTCGAGGCTGGAGCTTCATTTACTGAGTATATCAACACTTCTACTGAGCTGTAAGTCATAATCAAATCTTTGCTTTTAACTTCCCATCCATCCATTTTCTGAACTTACCTATCCACAGCAGGGTCATGGGGAAGATGAAGCCTATCCCAGAAAGCACTGGGCACAAGGTATGAACAATCTCTGGACAAGATACTGGTTGTGAACATACAGACTAGATGAACACACAGCCATGCACACACTTTCGGCAATATAACAACGCCAACTCTCCTAACCTGCATGTCTTTGGGCTATAGGTGGAAACCTGGAGGAAACCCATAAAAACACTGGAAGAACATGTAAACTTTAAGCAGAGAGCACCCTGGATGTGAGTCCTGCTTTCCTTTTTATGAGGCAACAGTACTACCACTGCACCACACCAGACTTGTTGATTTAAAACCAAAATGGTAAAACTAAACATTTATTATAAAATATGTAGCAAATATGCTCACTAACCAGCATTTGAAAGTAAATTATATCATGAAGCAACCTTCCAGAATTCTCCTTAAATTCCCAAAAGATCTTTCAAAATAAGAGTATCTTCAAGAAGCCAAGACTTTAAGTCTGACTTCACAAGTATATGGTTGTGCAGCACTGTTAACACTAGAACTACAACATATTTTTTCAGTACTATAACTGCCAAGGCTACCAAGTAGTATCTGAATCATTTTCTCATTTCTAATTGCCCATTAGTTTTGACATCCTGATAGCACATCCCTACTGCTCTATCCCCAAAAACCATAGATAGACTCAAACAGTCAGTCATTGTCCAACCTGCTACATCCTAACACAGGCTCACAGGGGTCCGCTGGAGCCAATCCCAGCCAACACAGGGTGCAAAGCAGGAACAAATCCCGGGCAGGGTGCCAGCCCACCGCAGGGCACACGCACACATACACACCAAGCACACACTAGGGACAATTTAGGATCGCCAATGCACCTAACCTGCATGTCTTTGGACTGTGGGAGGAAACCGGAGCACCCGGAGAAAACCCACACAGACACGGGGAAAACATGCAAACTTCATGCAGGGAGGACCTGGGAAGCGAACCCAAGTCTCCTTACTGCGAGGCAGCAGTGCTACCACTGTGCCACCCTCAAACAGCCTGAGTTAATTTAACAATAAATAATTTCTTGGCAAACATCACTATTTTTTATTTCATATGTTAACATCTGTTTTCAATTTAAAAAGGAAAAAACAAACTTTCCTGGGTTGTGCAGTCACTGGGCAGAAAATTTCTTCAGTATTTATTAGTACTTATTAAGTAAAACAGCACATTTCAGCTGAATTATAAGATAACAAACAAAGTAGAAACTAAATTTTTAGCTTTATATTTTCAAACTATTTCTACAATATTCATATTTCTGTGGATTTGCAAATAACAACTGGCATGTTGGTTTATTTCAAAACATTGTACATCAGCTATCAGCACAAATTCTTGCCAACATTACAGTACCACTTTACACAGTTTTCTTTTGTTTTATGGTTTGTACATTCCAACTTGCAGGAGAAACTCAAAGCAATGCTTTGATACGAGTGGTTTTCCAAATACATTTAAGCATTAATCATAAAAACTTTTCAATGAGCAGGAAACATAAAATAACAAATGCAGTAAAATGAATATATTTCTACATAAGTAGCGTATAAAAATTACATCCACACTTTCACATAATTTTGCGTTATAGGTAGGTAAATGGCAAGCAGCATGATGAACTGAATATAAAACTGTCCACAACATCAGTCCACACTCATTCATTTTTGTTTTGTTGCATGTGCATCCTCTTGTGTGGCTTCACCTCTGCAGTTTTTTGGTATCTGCCAATAGTTTATATGTGTCTGTTTGCTAAATGAAATAACTAGAGTGCTAACAGCTTTAAAATTAGCCCATAAGCATTATAGTTGCATGTTCTGAAACAATGCAAGAGGTTATGTGTGATATTTTTTCTGTGATGTAGTCATCTCGAGGAGAGAGAAATAGAAATTCACATTTGGCTAGCAACAAACAACAATTTCAATAACAGCACCTGAAAGGAAAATGCTGTCAGGTGCATGCCAGAGAGAAAGACAACCATTACACCTGGGTACCAATATTCAATTGTGGTAGTAATGGGGAGGAAGGGTAAATCTGGAAACAAGAGAAATTATAACATGGGGATTGGAAGTTCATCAATTTAGGAAAAGTTGAGGAAAGATAGGGGCATAATAGGCACTTTATAGGACTTATAACACAACACACCAACTGGCATTTGGTATGGAATTTCTTGTGTTAACATGATTTATTCTGATAATTGTTTATTTGTGTAGAGTTTGCATTTTTGAACACTTAATTGATTTATTGATTTCATATTACACTCAGGGTTAATGATTTATTCACATATGTAACTGGAAACCATTAAAAATGTTTGACACATGATGAAGTTAGGTAAACATTAAGTAAATAATAGTATATATTATTAAGTAAAGATATCAAAAAGTGATGCAAAGAAACACATTTAAATTCAAAACTGCAAAATACAGGAAACAAAAATAATGTAAAAACTATTCCAAAAGTCTAAAATACAAAGACAAGAAAAAATATTACTTAAAGCAAATAGTTCAAAATTGTACATTTGAAAACTCCAAGAATACCAAAGCCCCAAATCTAAAAATTAAGAACTAAAGTCGTAATAACATATCAATGATTATTAAAGATAAGCATTCAAAATGAAAATGTTAAAAAATAAGCAAATAAACAATTTAAACAAAGAAAAGGGGGTGCCAAGTGTATAGTCAAGAATAAACTAATGCCACTGCACTGGAGCAAGGACTTTAAATAATCCCTGGGTGCAGGGGCTAATTAAAGTACATGGAGCCTCTCCTCCACCAAAGAAAATGAAACACTTAACAACATAATTAACTGATGAATCCAGAGAACATAAATTAACAAAAAAGAATCAAAATATAAAAACAGGGAATGAAAAATTATAAAGCAATTAACTGAAACAAAGCTCAAAGAAAACATTGTATAAAAATCTGAAAAAAAAATACAAAACCCCCAGGGCAAAGACCATCAAAAGACCATGACAATTGTGCTGATGATGCATGTCAGCTAGTATCTAACCAGGAAATTAGGTTCCCTATGGTCTAAAAGTCCAGAAAAAAAAGCATTATGTGAAGAAAACAAAAAAGTTTCAAATGGTCAGAATATATTTTCTAAATCACTTAATAGCGGGTTGGACTGACTGACTGACTTAAATTGTAACAGTAATATTTTATTAGAACAATTAAAAACTCTTTATCTAATATTCTTTTGGATCTGAGTAGTAAAGTTTTTGAGACCCCTAATTTTGTTTCTTTTCACAAAATTTGGTGTTTGAACATACATTACGACCACAGCTACATATATTAAAAACAAAAAAAAAATTATAATTCATGTTACAAAATTAACATAATTTTTTTTCTGGAAAAATGCAAATTGTAGTAATTTATTTGTTTTGTTATTTATTAATGTATTAATATTGAAATTCGATGTGTTTGTGTTTTGTTTATTAATCTTTGAATTTTTAATTTGTGTATGCTAAGGAGTGATTTTATTAGGTATTTCAAAATAAAAGTTGGTTGGTCTCTTATTTGCTGTCAGAAAAATATCACTTCACGAGGGTTGGAATTTAACAATGTGTCCAAAATTTAGCACTGGGATGCCAGCTCATGTTAAATCCAATATTTTCCATAGTTGTGGCAGATTGACTGCTCACTTGAATCTAAAGATGTTTGATTGGACTGAAATCAGTTGGAGGGCACTGAAGATATCAGAAATCTTCAGAGCAGGACATGTTTTTCCAGTTCTCACTTGTTCAGTCTTTGTGTTTCTTAACCCACATCTATTTCACCACTTTGTTTCTGAGTAATAGGAACAGCACAACTTTGGTTAGGTTACTGTCATACTATGTAAGTGTAAGTTGTATTTTGTCATACTGTATATTTCATTCAACCATTATTATTCTCAGCAGTTATTTCGCTGACTGGAGCCTTTTTAACACTAGAATCCCTGCCAAAATTCTGTCCTCCCGGAACATCCTAAATTTCCTAACATATGCAAGGAAACTTGTAGGTCCTTATCATGGCCCCACTTGCCCACCCATAAACACTTTTACAGTGGAACCTCGGTTCATGACCATAATTCGTTCCAAACCTCTGGTCGTAAACCGATTTAGTCGTGAACCGAAGCAATTTCCCCCATAGGATTGTATGTAAATACAATTAATCCGTTCCAGACCATATGAACTGTATGTAAATATATATTTTTTAAAGATTTTTAAGCACAAATATAGTTAATTACTCCATAGAATGCACAGTGTAATAGTAAACTAATGTAAAAACATTGAATAACACTGACACAAACACCCAGGTTCCCTGCTCAGCTGCACGAGCAGGCTCACTCGCTCTCAGCTGCACGTGCCCTCTCCCTCTCTCTCTCTCTCTTTCTCTCAGGAGCACGAGAGCCCGCTCTCTCTCTCTGTAACATTGCAGCAGTTTGCGCTATAGCCTTGCAACCGATTGTTGTATAAACACTTTTTTTTAATGAGTTTTAAGCACAGGGGGAAAAAAAGGAACATTTGAACAAATCCGAACTTTATTTAAAAACCAACCACAAGCAACCAAGAAAGTAACATTTACAGGAGTTTGCACTATAGCCTTGCAACCGATTGTTGTATAAACACTTTTTTTTAACGAGTTTTAAGCAAAGGGGGAAAAAAGGAACATTTGAAAAATCTGTAATACAAAAACTAACATAAACCACCAAGAAAACTAACCTTGCATGAGTCGAGGTCTGGCATGAAGTGAGGAGAAAATGGGTGGACAGGAGGTTACAGTTTTGAGGGAGAGTCTGGCTCCGCGATGGAGGGATGTTTTCCTTCAGGTGTTTTCTCTCTTGTGATTTCTTGGGTTTCTGGTGTTTTTAGCTGTTTAGCTGGTGGAAGCGAAAGCCTCGTGCAGCCATTCCAAAAACAAAGTCCTTGTGACCCAACCCTTCGTGTTTGCCCTCCACATCACTGGCAGTCTGGCTTTGTTTACATTGTGCTGTTTGAAAGCAGGAGGGTTCTCAAATTGGTAAATGAATAAACTGGTAAACAGTTTTTCCACCTCTTCCAGCACTTGAGGCCTCTGCCTGGTTAACTCTGTAACTCCTTTTGCAACATCAGCTGCTTTAATAGATTCTTTCTGCTTTAGAATAGTTGAAATCGTAGGTTTTGACTTCTTGTACTCGGCGGCAAGATCAGTAACACAAACGCGACGCTCACACTTTTCAATAATTTCTTTCTTTACTTCGATTTCAATTTTCTGCAAAACGTTCTTCTCATCACTCTTCACTTGTTTAGAAGCCATGGTTAACTGCAAAAGCACACGAAATACTGTAGAGCACAAAGAGTTCACAGGTAAAGCACGCACGTCTGACTGAGAACAATGAACAGGGAGAGGCTGAACACGTGCTTAAATACAGTAATCGGTGCATACGAACCGGAAGGGAAATGAAAAAGAGCACAAAGAGTTCACAGCGAAAGCACGCACGCACGCACGTCTAACCGAGAACAATGCAAGACGTGTGGAAATGATCAGCGCACACAAACCGAAAAGGAAACTGGCTTGTTCGTATACCGAGTGTGTGGTCGTGAACCGAGGCAAAAGTTTGGCGAACTTTTTGGTCGTAAACCGAGTTGTACGTGTACCGAGACGTTCGTGAACCGAGGTTCCACTGTATTTTGGAAGTGTGTCAATTTGAGGCACTCAAACTGCATTCATCTATCCCCCATTCAGAATCTACATTTTCCTAAAACTTTTCTTTCTTGCCAAATAATAGTAATTCTTTACATTTATGTTGTGTTTTTTCTCACTACTCAAGGAGCTTTACATAGTGAATGGGGAGCCACTTTATCCACCACTCATGTGTAGCATCCACCTGGATGATGAAATGGCAGCCATTTTTGTGCCAGCACACAACCCTACATTAGCTGTTAAGTGGTGATGGGATGAGAAACAGGGGATGATTAGGGGGGTAGAATGACTAGACTGTTCAAAAATAAAACTGAATAACAAAAAATTTAAGTGACAACAAGATACCAAGAAGACGTGATTCACCACCATTTGTGTGTCTGCTTATACCCCTTCAGCGATATCTTTTACAGGTGGCAAACATTTACACCAGGTGTTACAGAATCAAATAAAGTGTATGTTTTTACTATGTAATAGTATTAATAATAGCAGCTCACTACTCAAAACAAAGAAAGCCCAGACTCAAACCTGCAACCTCTTGATTACAAAGCAGCAGTTCTTACCTCTGCACCAGCCAAGCAGAGATGTCAACTTTCTGTCAATTGATATTTGGGCTTGGGTTTTTACTTACACTTGACAGCAACATGTAAATTGAATGATTTCTTTTTCTTTTGTGCCAAGCAGAGTTGCGTTGTGGTGCAGCAGTCTATTAGCCAGTGAAAGCGCTGTGAAGAAGCTGTGTTTTGTTACGGTCCTGCCTCTGTCCAGTCTGATAGCGGTCACGGGACATTGTATCTCTGATTGCCGGTACAACAAATAGCTCTAAGCAGGCATCAGTCACATCGCTGCTCTTGTGAAAAGACTGGAGGTAAATGCCATCAACTCAGAGAGGGAGAGGCAAGTTTGTTGTACCACGTGAACGTCACTGAGAGAATAAAACTGAATAATAAGAAACACAAGTGGTAACTTTTACAAATAGCCAAAATTTACACCAGGTGTTACAGACTCAAATCAAATGTATGTTTTTATTATATTATAGTAACTAGCAAAATACCCGCGCTTCGCAGTGGCGAAATACTGCCTGAATATTTTTATTAAGAAAAAAGTAAACATTTTTAAACTGAGGGAAAATATACAAAAAATTATTTGTTAAGGATCTCTTTGTATACCACGTTGTCAGTTCGGCCCTCCGGTTGTAATATGACCAAGCTGTGCGCTGAGCTTACTCTTGAGCATGCAACATACAGTTGGCCATGTGAAAAGCAATCCTGCCTCAAATCAATGCCAACCTTTTGTAGTGTTTGTCCTTGAGACTTATTAATTGTCATTGCGAAGCAGAGCCTTACTGGAAATTGAACGCGTTTGAATTGAAATGGGATATTAGATGGTATAACGGGGATGCGAGGAATAAAAACTGTGTCACCTGAGGCACTGCCAGTAAAAATAGTTGCTTCAATTAGGTTGTTTTGTAGAGATGTGACCTGAAGTCTCGTCCGTTACAAAGTTTCGGTGGCTGTAAGTTTCTCAGTAACATTATTGGTGCCCCAAGCTTCAAAATGAGATTATGCTCAGGAGTGCCTGGAGGATTTAGAGTGTTGAGAAACTCTATCGGATAATGTACCGCGTCTTCTACTTCTACAACTGAATCAACAGATTGATATGTTTTTGGTTGTGAAGGTAGTTCTTGAAGTAAAATGTGGTTTATAGTCGTAGTCATGTCATTTTTTGGTGTCAGGATAGCTCTCTCTCTTAACCATGACACGTCATTTTGGTGGAGATTTCGTAGATCGGGGTAAACATTTTGAAGAAGGCTTTGTAAGGTATTCACGATGAGACAGAGATTTGCAGGAATATTTATTTTACGATTTTCTTGTATGAAGGTGCCATCACCTATACTCATCAGAAGAGCAGAGAACTCCTCGGCTTTTTTGTCGCCTTTCAAATGAACAGCATTAATTTGTGGCCATAGGTATGAAGATTTCAGAGATGCTTTAACTTCATCAGCGCGTGTTCCTCTGGGCACGACTGGTAGGGTTTGGCGGAAGTCTCCAGCCAGTAACACTGTCAAGCCTCCCATAAGTTTGTTGGTGTTTCGGATGTCTTGGAGTGTCCTGTCTAAAGCCTCAATACCTGCTCTGTGTGCCATAGTGCATTCATCCCAGACAATAAGCTGACAATGTTGCAGCACTTCAGCCATGTTGCTCTGCTTTGATATGTTACACATGGGGGATTCAGTATGGTTGAGGTTCAGAGGCAGCTTGAAAGCTGAATGAGCAGTTCTTGCCACCCTCTAGAAGAGTTGCAGCAATGCCAGAAGAAGCCACAGCTATGGCAATGTTACGTTTTGCTCGGATTTTTGCAAGGAGAAGGTTTATTAGGAATGTCTTACCAGTTCCTCCTGGAGCATCAAGGAAAAACACCGTGCCAGTGGCTGATGCAACGCTGCTCATGATTTGGTCATAAACTGACTTTTGGTCACTATTTAGCAACCGCTCGTTATTTGTGACTATACTGGCCAATTGCGAGGTGTTGTAAGATGTCTCTTTCAAGTACTCGGGATTTGACATAAGTTGTGCCAGTTCTGTTAAAGGTGAAGGCAAATCGTAATGATGAAGAGATTGACCTCCAATACCAATTACGTAGTTTTCAAGCAACTGTAGACAGTTGTTATAGATCAAATTTAACCACTGGTGGACTTCTGTTCGTATATGATCTCTTTCAGTGTGTCTCCTAATATCTTCTACTATGCTGTCTTTATGTTTTTCCCATAGGTTTAAGGGGTTTTCCATTTGGCAGAACACCAACATGACAGCAAACAGTTCATGGATCTTTTGAGGTGAGCGAGACAGAGCAGCTTCCTGTAGAGTCTCGTCCCAGTTGATATCGTCATGTAATAAACCGAGTGCCCTGCAGGCTGACTTATAGATCGGATGTAGGACACCATCAACTGTTCTGAGAGATTTGAAAGATGTGGGACCTGTGATTTTGTTGAGCAGCAGTCGAAGATGGTAGCATTCAGAGTTATTCGGGTGTACAGTGTAGACCCGTCCCAGTACATTATCCTTTTTCACTCCCAAATGTCCTGGTACAGGGTTGCCCTGTTTCCTTCGACAAAACATGTTGTTTGCCCACACATAATATGATGGAATTTCATTATAATGAAGTTGTTTTGCAAAATCATCGTGTTTGCAAAGGTCAAAGAATGCTAAAAGGGTGGTTTGTGGTGGATTGTGTACTCTATCGGCAACGTTGCCTTCTGTGAAATAAATTCTTTGTCCGTTCTCAAGATGCACAGCAAGATGAACGACCGGAGGGAAACGTTCGTGAATGGGAAAACAGAAAATGCGCCAGGCTGCTTCAGAGCTACTAATGTAATGACCAGCTTTGTATCGAGATACTTCGTCATTTTGATTTTGTATTGTAAATACTGCCTGGTCACTTCCCTTGTTAACATACTTGCAGATGTATTTGATTGATTTTACTGAACTGCAAAATTCGACATTGATGTGAGCATTGAAGAAGCGGGACAGCACAGGACTATAAGGGACCACCCATCTGTTGTCGATATCTACTCCTTTGATGTTAATTGTATGACCTCCATCAGCAGGTGTGCGCCGGCGGTACTGAGGGTAACCATCTTCTCCGGTCTGAGTTTCTGAGTTGCATATTCTGTTGATAATGCAGGGTGAGTTGATATTATGAGGTCCACATGGGCCGTGAATCATGGTGGATTTTACTATTTTGTGTAGGGCAGGGTCAGTCTGTGGATCAGGAATTTCCGCACGGATGACTTCATCGATGACAGCTGGTTTAATCCTATCCTTTAGCCACAATAGAATGTGTGCATGGGGAATACCTCGCTTTGCCACTCTATGGTGTACATGTAGCAATTTGTACAGCCGAAAATGTTACTCTTCGTGAGCAAGTCTATCATTTTGCGAATCTTGAGATGAAATACACGACTGATAAGGTCGTGGCGATCGTGAGGTTTTTGACGTGGACGGAGAATTTCAGTGATGTCAGGCCATTTAGGATTGCAAGTAAATGTGATGAATAAGTCAGGGCGGCCATAATGACGTACATATGTCATTGCGTCTTGTGTACGCTCGTGCATATAGCGACGTCCTCCAGTGAAGGAAGATGGTAATATCACAGCTTGACCAAGTTCTATTAAATCAGTGTCGTTTTTGTCAATAGCATCTTTTAAGTGAATGTAATTTTCAGCTCGTAGTTTTTTCCGATTTAGTCTGATATAATTTAGTCTTTCGGATTCAATTTTTGCGTACATATCAACTAAAAACTGATTTAATAAAGTTTGGAAGAAAAGGATAGTATTATCATGATGTTGTCTGATCATAAGCCGGTATGAATAGAAGTTTGCTGCAGAGACGGTTTTGTTCATAGGTAACTTACTGGTATTATGAACTTGAGGTATAGACACAGAATAGCCGTCTTCACCATAGCAGAACATGAGAGGATATTGAAGTGCATCATAGGATCTGTGGGTTTCCTTAATGCGTTGTAGTTTATTGTCTCTGGTTTTCAAGACAATATCTCTATTGTTGAACGTTTGCCCAACGATGACAACACCAACTTGATGAACTGTGGGTTTATTAAATCTGCCTTTGTGTGCATGTAATGGTTTTTTGTCTGCGTGAATGACAACTTTGAAGTCTTTGTCATCATCTGAAATACTGTCCATTGTGGAGTGGAAGTCCTGGATGTAAGTGTTACAGTCATGGAGCATTTTTTGTAATTGCTTGACCAGGGGTATGTTAAGTCCAGAAAAATTAGCGCAGCGGATTTGTGCTTCCTTTTCATCGTCCCCGACGAAATAAATTTGCAAAAATTTGTATTCCTCACTCGGCATAGGTAAAAGACTGCCAATCAAGTGATACACTTGTCCCTGAACTTTAAATGAAGGCATAAAATTTGCTTCAACAATTTGGTTAGCACCAAATGACGTCATTTGAAATGCGCTGTTGTACTTTTGAATATTGTTCAAGAAATGCTTACTTTGAGGATGATCGCCATTTAACAGGCCCTCAAGAAGGTCAGGAAGCTTACGTAAAGGAGTGAGAGAGACTTTACCACCGTTACAGCACAAACCAGGAATCTCGCATTTCCACTTCTGAGCTTGACAATAGTCACAGTGAACATCCATGGATCCAATGTGTACTGTTTTGTCAGACTCATAATGTATGTTTGGGTCGTACGCAAATCCACAATTGGCTTTTTTGAGCCAAACCTGTTGTTTTCATATGAGTCGCTTTTCATTATTGGGATCGTATCTAGAAGCAGAAGCTCTATTAACTTGTGGATTTGCCTCCGTGTATGTAGCGACAGCATCTCTATGAACTTGTGGATGTGCTTGCGAGTATTTAGCGACAGCGTCCCTATTAACTTGTGGATGTGCTTGCGAGTATTTAGCAACAGCGTCCCTATTAACTTGTGGATTTGCTTGCGAGTATTTAGCAACAGCGTCCCTATTAACTTGTGGATGTGCTTGCAAGTATTTAGCGACAGCGTGTTTATTAACTTGTGGATTTTTCTGCGAGTATTTGGCGGCAGCTGCACGAAGTTGCTTCCATCTAGCTGCATCAGAAAATCTACCACGACGTCTGATACGCCTCCTTTTTACTGTGTTCTCACAGCTTGGATTGCTGCTGTCATAATTGGCTCGAGCTGGAATTGTGTTGAACTGACATTCGGTATGTGTCAATCGATATAAGCATACAACTGGCTTCATTAATAACTTCGCATCCATCTTTTGAGAGTTGAAATATTCATAAACATCAAAGTGTCCACTACTCAAATCGTTACCTGTGAATCTAAGATGTTTAAGAGGCATTGATGGTTCTCCAAAGATGTAAAATATTTGGCCATTTCGGTACACTTGAAAGCGACAACCAAACAATTCAGCGGCAGCCATCAGCTCACATGCAGAACCATAGGTGAAGGGCTTAAGCATTTCAGTCTTATAGTGCTCCTGTGTACTATAATTATCTCCTGTACCATCATCAGTCCACACTTTGAACCTGTCCCAGCCATTTAATACATAAGACACAATGTCCCTGCAGATATCAAAAGTGAGCCTGATATGTCCGTGCAATATGTAACACAGAGAATGGAAAAGGCAGGCACCATCTCCGGGCATGGACACCACTCGGTAAGTGATAGTTCTTTGATTGATGGTGATCACCTCGATAGACATGTTAATAGGGGTACAGTTGGAAGAATAAAGGGAATGGGTACTTGATCAGTAAACAAAGTATAAAATACCTACACAATAATTGTAACAATCGTAATAAACAAAATAATAACCCGTGGATTAAATAAAAAGGCTGCTTCCTTTTTGAAGCAAGCAAAAACGACGGCCTTATATGGCGTTCGTTTATAAAATAGCGGAGAAACTGCATAAAGGCTGCTTCACAAAAAAACAGCAGAGCGCCTTATATGGGCAGGCAGTGGATTAAATAAAGGAAATGGGTACCTGAACAGTAAACTAAGTGTAAAATAGCTACAGAATAACCATAACAATCGTAATAAACGAACAATAAAACAGTAGAGAACCGCAAAGCAAGGAGAAAGGACGGCCTTATATGGCATTCGTTTATAACACAGCGAAGAAGCTGTGTAAAGGCCGCTTCACAAAAAAACTGCGGAGCGCCTTATATGGGCAAGCAGTCAGGCAAAGAAAGGGATTCAAATAACTATAATCGTAATAAACGAACAAAACAACAGCAGAGAAGCCGCGGATTAAATAAAGGAAATGGGTACCTGAACAGTAAACTAAGTGTAAAATACCTACACAATAACTATAACAATCTTAAGAAATGAACAATAAAACAGCGGAGAACCCGTGGATTAAATAAAACCTACACAATAACTATAACAATCGTAATAAATGAACAATAAAACAGCGGAGAACCCGTGGATTAAATAAAAAGGCTGCTTCCTTGGCAAAGCAAGGAAAAAGGACGGCGTTATATGTCGTTCGTTTATAAAACAGTGGAGAAGCTGTGAAAAGGGTGATTTTTCTGCGAGTATTTGGTGGAAGCTGCACGAAGTTGCTTAAAACAACAGCAGAGAAGCCATGGATTAAATAAAGGAAATGGGTACCTGAACAGTAAACTAAGTGTAAAATACCTACACAATAACTATAACAATCTTAACAAATTAACAATAAAACAGTGGAGAACCCGTGGATTAAATAAAACCTACACAATAACTATAACAATCGTAATAAATGAACAATAAAACAGTGGAGAACCCGTGGATTAAATAAAAAGGCTGCTTCCTTGGCGAAGCAAGGAAAAAGGACGGCCTTATATGTCGTTCGTTTATAAAACACTGGAGAAGCTGTGAAAAGGCTGCTTCCTTGGCGAAGCAAGGAAAGGAATGAACACACCGCAGCGAAGAACGGCCTTATATGGGCAGGCAGTCAATTACGTGGGAGGCGTGCTGATTTCCGCAGCAGCCGCACTTATGAATATGCTAAGCACAGTCCTTCACCCGCGAATATTTACCTTATATGGGCAGGCACTCAATCACGTGGGAGGCGTGATGATGCAAGACTCAAGACGCAACCACCTCACACGGCGACCGAGCTGCCCGCTATGGCCGTATACAGTATACGAAAGTAGGTTCCAGTTATGACCGTTACGTGTAGAATTTCGAAATGAAACCTGCCTAACTTTTGTAAGTAAGCTGTAAGGAATGAGCCTGCCAAATTTCAGCCTTCCACCTACACGGGAAGTTGGAGAATTAGTGATGAGTGAGTCAGTCAGTCAGTGAGTGAGTGAGTCAGTGAGGGCTTTGCCTTTTATTAGTATAGATAATAATAAAAATAGCAGCTCACTACTCAAAACGCGGAGTGCCCGGTCTCGAACCCGGTACCTTTCGGGTTATGAGGGAGCAGTTCTTAACTCTGCACCATTGAAGAATACATATCAGCTTCCTGTCAAATTGACATTTCACCTTGGGTGTTTAATTCATTGACCGCAACATGTAAATCGAATGCTTTTTCTTTGGTTATATTCTTGAATAGAAGCGGACATGTTTATTTGATATTTGGACTCAAGTCTTCACACATTGTACACTTTACGTTATTATTAGTATAACATTTAAAAAGTTTCTGCTTTAGGTATGTGTTCAGCATTTCTTGCCTCGCATTTCTTTTCATCCTACACTTACCCAGATTTTTGTAAACATTGAACACACATGAAATGCATGTATTCCAAATAATGGTATATTATTTACCCTATACAACTCTAGGCACCTCACTTTACACGCAGATAAGGAGCCTTGAGCTGGGAGAACTTTTTGCCTGAGTTGAGCTCTGTCAAGGGCTGGGATGGGACAGCAGGCTGCTTGCTTCTTGTGCTGATCGACACATTTACAAAACAAAAGATGCTAATGAGGAGGTGGGAGGGAATTTAAGGTGGGCCGGGATTATGAGTTTTTTTGTAGGCTTCAGGTATTCTAGTGTTAAGCATTTACACATTAGAACTTTCTCAGTGTTTCTCTCCTGGACTTGTACATACACATATCTAATATCGAGTTTCTGCTTCTGTGAGACAACCTACCATAGGAATTTTCTTTTTTGGATTCCAATGTACAGTAAAATATGTTTGATTTAATGGAAATTGGAAAGGGTGCAATATGTGATCTGAACATATCTTCCTGACCCTGGTTGCCTTGATGGCACATTTCAAGGCCTCTTATGACAAAGAACAGCTTTAAGGCATTTTATTCCTGTTGGATCAGCTGCCTTATAACCTCAGTGAACTTACATCTCCCTCCCTCACCAAGGGCTCCTGCATCTGTCTATGAGCTTACCGAGAACTGTATATTATTAATGCTGCTGTCTAAACACAGTGCTGAGCTTAGAAGATGAGACTGACAGATAACCTGCGGAGAGGAAGAGATGAACGCAGTTCTGGTTCATTCTTTCCCCCTCAGTGTAGGTATAGTCAACACGGCCAATGGCAATATCCTCAGCTACCCACTTACAAGTGCTTGCTTTCTGAAGCTGTAGCTGATTATCTCTCCATTTCACTTGTTTATTCAGCGTGATTGAGAGCGGCTGTGTGGCCTTTGATTTTTTGGATTTGCTTGCCAAAATCAGCGGCTGAGATCAGATTTAAATCTGCTAAAGGTTTTTTTTTATATTGAGGTTCTGTGTGGGGCTCATTCACTTAAGCCGTACAGCCAGTGTTTCTCAGGTTTACATTAAATTTATGAGTTGTACTGGCAGAGGTCTCTAAAGCAGAGCTGAACATGAAAAGTGACATGCTCCCAGTCAAAACAGTCTTAGGTCATTCAAGGTCTCTTTGGCCAAGAAAAGTCAACTGCATCTGCAACTTGGTTGCTTTTAAACTAAAGGTCTGCTAGAAAATTACAAAAGCACTCAGAATAACTTTTCACCTTACAGTTGAAGGATTTATCTTGTACAGAACTTTATGTACTTAAAAATGATCTACTACTCAATTTACATGGTATCTTAACTGGTTAGTAATTCAATTTAACACCTGAAATATAAGCTGCTGTGGCTACGGGGCTAGGTGGTCTTCTGTTTAGGGTCATTCTTTATAGCACCATTTAATTTACAGTTCAAAAGCCGTCATGAATAGAATCAGAGCAGTACTACAGTTATGTACCCATTCATAAACTCTGCATTATTTTAAATCTAACTCTTTCCTCTGCTTGCATTTTTCCTGGTGGGGATTGTGACATATTCTGGAAATGATAGGTATAACACAAAAACTCTACTTGGTTTGGATGATTAGTCTACTGAAGGGTTCAGTCCTGCATGATACATTGTGCTAGGTACCCACTGCTCGAGAACAATAACCCTGTTTTCATGCAAGACAGTGTTTTGAATGTGTTAAGAATGGGTTACCATTTACAAAACATCCTTACAGTGATAGTCGTGGTGCTGGAGACACATCACTGATTAAAGATTCAAAGAGGTAGACATAATATGTGTAGAACAGGTAAGATACAGAAAAATAAACCACTGTTGAGTATAACAGTGTTTACCTACAACAAATTAGGTCTCATGATACATGTAGAACAACATTTCATTAGCCAAGGATATCTAGACAGCTTTACCAATCAGGACTAGTTTTTCATTGCTACAGTATACTGATTGGCTAACGGGCTTTTCCAGAAGAATAATGGTCCAAGACTCAAGACTAGAAATGTCTTGGATTGCTACAGTACCAATGACAGTGAATAGAGCTCAAAGAATCAGCCTCCATCGTCATCAGACTTCACTGTAGCTGCTCTGAACAGCATGTTCCATCTCATCCCTCCCTTGTTCAATTTTATCACCAGGTAATTCTCAAATCTATGGACCAAATGGCAATCGACATGGACCAGCGTGTCTGCCCCACACTTTCAAGATATTCTTATGTCTATGGCGTAACAAATTCACATGTTTTGGAGCAAAAAATTAGGAACTTGATATAGGTTGTCGTACCTAATAAATTATAAGCATATGTGTATAGATTTTCCCTGCAAAAGGGCCGGTCACTCTTCTAGTTTTGCAGTTTTCCTGCTCATTCCTTTAATCATACTACATAAGACAACGCACACTCATTTAAACACAGTGTGACAGTTTATAGCCATGAGTTAATCTTATCTGCATGCTTTAGGATAGAATGAAAACTGTGGTAAAAGCAACCATGGATACAAGGAAAATGTGTATATGCCAGGCAAAGAGTGACAGGGATGGAATTTGCACTCACTCTGTGATAACCACTGTACCATCATGCCACCCATGTTTTCATATGAAAACAAATATTTAATGTAAATAACAATAAAATGCATTTAAAGACAATAAACAATACTTAAAAAACAATATTTTTTATTTAACACTGAGTTCTGACTATTGACAGTAAAATACTAAACATCCATTTCTACAAGTGATGTGTAATTGCCTGTGAAAAGCGTTTTGACTGGCTCACTGGTAATGATTTGAAATGGAAAGAGTAATGTGATAGAATGAGAAGAGTCTGCAAATGTAGTGGGGCTACATAGTTTATAGTGTTGTCAAATGTTAGTACTGAGTGCGTCTTGTTTCCATTGTCCCGTTTTCTGTTTATGTGTGTATCAGTGAATGCCATCCCCGTAAAGGGGGACGGATGATGGAAGGAGACCGCAACCTCAAACCTGGAAAGCACCTGTTCACTATTAAATCAATTGCATCCATCACAGGACTATTTAAGTAATCAGGAGGGAATAGCCAAAAGAGAGAGGAGAAGAGAAAGGAAGGAAGAAGGAGAGAAGAAAGACCATTTTTTTTCAACCACGGATCAACTTACTTGCTGTTTTTTCACATCGCGCCTTTGCACCAGTTTGTTTTTCATTTTTCCGGACTGTCTTCCATCCCTCATCTGCAGAGACCCCGGGGTAGGATCGTCATCCACCAAACACTGAGGAATCACGGTGAGGTTGCTCCAATTGCCGGGAAAATCAAACAACTCATTTATCGCTAGTTCAGTCAACCGTTTTTATAACCGGACTCAAGTTCACGATCATTCCGTATATCATTCATTATTGTTGTTCGTTGTTTGTTCTATGTTACAGGGGCAAGGGAGGGTTTTGTTGTATTTATATATGGTGGTGTCTCGTTGTTGCTGTGATGGAGGGATATTTATATTTGTATTTGTTTATCTTTCTATTTTTGCATTTGTCTTGTTTCATTTAATCAGTTTAATTTTACATACCTGCTTTTGTGTGTTTGTATTTACACCGTCGATTGTGGGGAAAAGTTTCATTTGTTAGAGGTACGGTTTGATAGTTAGATTCATACTCAGTAAATTATCCAGGCCACAGGTCTTGGAGGTGTAGCTGCCGGCTGGGTAAGGGGTCGGCCATTACACAGTATAAATAAGGATTTTCCTCTATCACATTCATTATGCTCTTAAGCTCCCCAGCTGTAACCAGCAGTCTTAACCCTACAGCAGAATAGAGTCCAGCTTCAGTTATGCCACTTACATGTATGATTACATGACCCCAAAGTGCAATATGGACCCAGCCATGTACTTGATTAAAATTAACTGAATCTAACAGACATGAACTGAAACTGAATTTCCTGAATTCCGAGGAGCTGACTGCTTCAAAGGCAAACAGTATTTTGAAAGGCCTCAGCCATCTTGCACAGTCCCTTTTCTGACTCCTTCCTTCTAGCAAGTCAGACAGAACACTTAAACCAGCAAATTCAGGGATGATTTCTATGGTTGAAAGCTTACTGAGTAGCCAGTCATAAAATCAAATATTCTGACATGACAATGTATATATCACAAAAGCAGACCACAAACATAAAAAGGTTTTGGGCAGCCACCCGTATATTGTGCCTTGGCTGCAAAAACGGTTGAAATTGCTTGTGATGTTCACAGGTTTGAGTCTAAAATTGAACTGAATGTAACAGGAAAAGATGGCAGCTTTAAAGCCCGAGAACGGAAGTGTTTTCATCGGGGTGGGAGGTGACGTCTTCTGGAACGGAAGTGACATCATCATTGGTGCTGGAACCAGAAGTGATGTGTTCGATACCGGAAGTGACATCATCCATGGGTACCGGTAATCATCCAAATATCCATATTACTAACTGAGAATGGTAAACCGGACGGACGCAGGGACATCCGGCCATGGGCCGTGGACGCAAAAGACGTACTGCGCAGGCGCCCCACAAACCTCCCCCCCCCCCCCCAAGCAACGGAAACCGGCCGGATGGAATGCAACGTAAACGCACGAAGCCATTGCACACGAAACGGGACACACACAAAGAAGAGGATTGAGACCCACGACACCCAAAGCCCCCCTCCAGTAACTGAAATAAGAAATGAGGCCACGCGCCCCTAGAACACCAAAAACAAAGGAGTCACACGCAGGCGCCACATAGCACACGAAACGGTTCGCACACAAAAAGGACGATTCAGCCCCACGACACACAAACTCCCCCTCCACTAACAGAAATAAAAACTCAGGCAACAAGCCCCCAGCACACAAACAAAAAGAAGCCACGAGCGCCACACAAAGCCCATTGGACACGAAACGGGACAGACTACGGACATAGCACGCGAAACATACACAAAAAGGATAATTCAGACCCACGACCACACTAACAAACATACAAAAACGGGCAAGGCTCAATACAAACAATGAACGCCGTAAACTGCAACGGGCTTCTCACACACCACAGGCAACATTACAGCTCCAGAATAGCACGTCCCAAATCCTGCACATACAACGACGCGCCTCTCAAACGGCACAAGCAAAAGATACACGTCAAGGACATCAACGACAGACACCTGCTAAACGATTGCGCCAGTTAGCTGACAACGCGTTCAATAATAAGTCCACTATTCATGAAAATTCATTGGGATTAATGAATGTCATTTGCAATCATTGTCATTCACTTAACTTCCCTGAAGAAACAACTGGCAATACAAGTAATGAATTTACACGTTGTTGTCAAAAGGGTCAAATTACACTGCTTCCTTTACATTCATATCCTGCATATCTACAGAAGCTTCTAACTAACAAAGTACCTGAAAGTAAAAACTTTATGAACTGCATTACATCCTACAATAGTTCATTTGATTTTGCATCTACCGGAGTAAATATCAGGTCACCAAAAGGCAATGGCCCATACTGCTTTCGCGTATGTGGACAAATATTACATCGCATTGGAACAGTGCACCCTGAAACAAATCAAGAACGCAAATATGCACAAATCACGTCGGCACCTACAACGCGCTTCTGAAACCGCGTAAGAAAAAATGTCTCGGCTCCAAAAACACATGTCACTCCTTATTCAAAACACCAGTCCCAATCACAGAAACATCGATATCCACTATGAAAATGAACAGTAACAATGCACGTGACATCCGTCTTGTCACACTATTAATTATAGATGAATGTACAATGGCATCCAGTCACTTACTCAACACCATTGATAAACTTCTACAAACGTTGATGAATAATAATATTCCCTTTGCAGGAAAGGTAGTTTTATTAGGAGGAGATTTTAGACAGTGCTTAACTATTGCTCCACTTGCAATGCGCTCAGCTATTGTTCAGTCCACCTTAAAATACGCGGACAATTGGCATTGCGTTGATGAATAATAATATTCCCTTTGGAGGAAAGGTACTTTTATTAGCAGTAGATTTTAGACAGTGCTTAGCTATTGCTCCACATGCCATGCACTCAGCTATTGTTCAGTCCACCTTAAAATATGCGACGACGTCATACATAACAAGAGACCGACCTATAATACATATACAGGCGTGAGACCTGATTGGTGATAATACGAAGAAACGAACAGTCCGCATATTAACAGTGAGTTCGATCCTCCTTATTACTTATCCATATTCCTAACAATAAAGATCAAACAAGTCATCAATTCACGATCAACAGGTACAAAACTAGACGGCTCGAGTAACGGGACCACAAACACGAACCCGCATCAAAAAAAAAATTCACATCGGCGCCTACAACGCGCTTCGAAAACCGCGGAACAAAAAATGTTACGCGGACAATTGGCATTGCTTTCAAAAGATACACTTGGTACAAAACATGCGATGGCCAGATCCCGAATATAACAATTGGTTATTACAACTAGGACATTGTACACTCACCAATACAGATGGACTTCACCCAGATATTATTACAATTCCTCAGCCCTTTATCTGCGATGACTTACTTACGGAGATATTTGGAACAGCGGTCTCATTAGACCAAATACCCCTTTTAACACAACGAACTATATTATGTCCAAAAAATATTACTGTGGATCACATTAATAACCAGGTCATTTCATTACTTCCTGGAGAGTCACACCTCTTTCTAAGCTCTGACAAAGTTGACTCTGATGACGACAATGACCATCTTAATTTCCCCTTAGAATATTTGAACACTATTAACCCAGCCGGATTACCACAACACAGTCTTAGCCTTAAAAACGGAACAATAATCATGCTATTAAGAAACCTTAACACTAAACAGGGTTTATGCAATGGTACATGTTTAGTCGTCTACACCATGACACACAATGTTATTCAAGCAACAGTTCTTACAGACTCACATGCTAACAATACTGTTCTAATTCCTAGAATTGACCTTACATGTTCTGACCTGGAATTACCTTTTATACTTAAACGGAAACAATTCCCCATTAAACCTGCCTTTGCCATGACCATCAACAAATCACAAGGACAAACCATGGACAAGGTTGGCATCTACCTATCTGAGCCCGTTATTGGACATGGACAACTTTATGTGGCCTTCTCACAAGTTCGATGTTCATCTGACGTTAAAGTTAAGGTCATAAATGCTCCATGCCAAGGAAAACTCATTCAAGGACAAGACACCATCTTTACTACTAATGTTGTTTACAAAGAAATTTTCCAATAAACCTTTACACTGTGCCAAACGCTTTATTGTTTGCTTCCTATCTGCGTCATCTACACCTTCACACTATGCTATATCTCATTCATACATCACGCTCTTTGTAATTTCCCAACACCAGGGGTTGGCGAGCGAAGCGAGCAGGGGGCGGAGCCCCCTAGTATCTATATACTCTCTCATACTCTCTCATATATATATATATATATATATATATATATATATATATATATATATATATATATATATATATATATATATATATATATATATACAGGTGCTGGTCATAAAATTAGAATATCATGACAAAGTTGATTTATTTCAGTAATTCCATTCAAAAAGTGAAACTTGTATATTAGATTCATTCATTACACACAGACTGATGTATTTCAAATGTTTATTTCTTTTAATGTTGATGACTATAACTGACAACTAATGAAAGTCCCAAATTCAGTATCTCGGAAAATTAGAATATCAATTAAGACCAATGCAAAAAAAGGATTTTTAGAAATGTTGGCCAACTGAAAGGTATGAACATGAAAAGTATGAGCATGTACAGCACTCAATATTTAGTTGGGGCTCCTTTGGCCTGGATTACTGCAGCAATGCGGCGTGGCATGGAGTCAATCAGTCTGTGGCACTGCTCAGGTGTTATGAGAGCCCATGTTGCTTTGATAGTGGCCTTCAGCTCTTCTGAATTGTTCGGTCTGGCGTATTGCATCTTCCTCTTCACAATACCCCATAGATTTCCTATGGGGTTAAGGTCAGGTGAGTTTGCTGGCCAATCAAGAACAGGGATACCATGGTCCTTAAAACAGGTACTGGTAGCTTTGGCACTGTGTGCAGGTGCCAGGTCCTGTTCGATAATGAAATCTGCATCTCCATAAAGTTCGTCACCAGCAGGAAGCATGAAGTGCTCTAAAACTTCCTGGTAGACGGCTGCGTTGACCTTGGACCTCAGAAAACACAATGGACCAACACCAGCAGATGACATGGCACCCCAAACCCTCACTGACTGTGGAAACTTTACACTGGACCTCATGCAACGTGGATTCTGTGCCTCTCCTCTCTTCCTCCAGACTCTGGGACCTTGATTTCCAAAGGAAATGCAAAATTTACTTTCATCAGAGAACATAACTTTGGACCACTCAGCAGCAGTCCAAAGGCGAGACACTTCTGACGCTGTCTCTTGTTCAAGAGTGGCTTGACACAAGGAATGCGACAGCTGAAACCCATGTCTTGCATACGTCTGTGCATGGTGGTTCTTGAAGCACTGACTCCAGCTGCAGTCCACTCTTTGTGAATCTCCCCCACATTTTTGAATGAGTTTTGTTTCACAATCCTCTCCAGGGTGCGGTTATCCCTATTGCTTGTACACTTTTTTCTACCACATCTTGTCCTTCCCTTCGCCTCTCTATTAATGTGCTTAGACACAGAGCTCTGTGAACAGCCAGCCTCTTTAGCAATGACCTTTTGTGTCTTGCCCTCCTTGTGCAAGGTGTCAATGGTCGTCTTTTGGACAACTGTCAAGTCAGCAGTCTTCTCCATGATTGTGTAGCCTACAGAACTACACTGAGAGACCATTTAAAGGCTTTTGCAGGTGTTTTGAGTTAATTAGCTGATTAGAGTGTGGCACCAGGTGTCTTCAATATTGAACCTTTTCACAATATTCTAATTTTCCGAGATACTGAATTTGGGACTTTCATTAGTTGTCAGTTATAATCATCAAAATTAAAAGAAATAAACATTTGATTAAACATCAGTCTGTGTGTAATGAATGAATCTAATATACAAGTTTCACTTTTTGAATGGAATTACTGAATTTTATGACCAGAACCTGTATATATATACAGTAATCCCTCCTCCATCACGAGGGTTGCGTTCCAGAGCCACCCGCGAAATAAGAAAATCCGCGAAGTAGAAACCATATGTTTATATGGTTATTTTTATATTGTCATGCTTGGGTCACAGATTTGCGCAGAAACACAGGAGGTTGTAGAGAGACAGGAATGTTATTCAAACACTGCAAACAAACATTTGTCTCTTTTTCAAAAGTTTAAACTGTGCTCCATGACAAGACAGAGATGACAGTTCAGTCTCACAGTTAAAAGAATGCAAACATATCTTCCTCTTCAAAGGAGCAAACAAATCAATAGGGCTGTTTGGCTTTTAAGTATGCAAAGCACCGCGGCACAAAGCTGTTGAAGGTGGCAGCTCACACCCCCTCCGTCAGGAGCAGAGAGAGAGAGAGAGAGAGAGACAGATAAAAAAAATCAATACGTGCCCTTCGAGCTTTTAAGTATGTGAAGCACCGTGCAGCATGTCGCTTCACGAAGCAGCTGCACAGAAGGTAGCCAACGTGAAGATAATCTTTCAGCATTTTTAGACGAGCGTCCGTATCGTCTAGGTGTGCGAACAGCCCCCCTGCTCACACCCCCTACGTCAGGATCAGAGAAAGTCAGCGCAAGAGAGACAGAGAAAAATAAGTTGGGTAGCTTCTCAGCCATCTGTCAATAGCGTCCCTTGTATGAAATCAACTGGGCAAACCAACTGAGGAAGCATGTACCAGAAATTAAAAGACCCATTGTCTGCAGAAATCCACGAACCAGCAAAAAATCCGCGATATATATTTAAATATGCTTACATATAAAATCCGCGATAGAGTGAAGCCGCGAAAGGCGAAGCGCGATATAGCGAGGGATCACTGTATATATATATATATATATACAGTATATATATATATATATATATATACAGTATATATATATATATATATATATATATATATATATATATATATATATATATATATATATATAGCAAGAGAAAGAGAGACAGAGAGGTTATGCAAACAGAAAAGGAGCACGCATGAGGAAAATTAAATGTTGGGGTGCCAACCCAGTCTTCCCCATTTAAATTGAGTCTCAGGTTTAACAAACAAAAAAAAGGAAGCACTCGATGGCACAAAAGAGCAAAAATAAAACTTCGATCTCTTCAGGTTTCTGGAGCTTCATCCTGCAGTTTTTGTAAGGAAGTGCACCACGTCTACATCCAATCCCTTGGTTTTACTGATGGATGTTTCTCAACATGGAATTGCTGTAGGCAAATTAAAGCTGGAAAGATCAGATCAGTAGAAGAACATGAACATATTTAAACAACTAAGTGGCTTTTGAGCACCTGTACTTTAGCTCAATACACAGTTCAGCATCTCAACGCATACAGTATATACTTTAATCACACTTTGACTTTTTTCCCTAACTTTAAGAGAGAAAATGACATGGAGAAAATGTTTTTACACAGCCTTCATACCATTTGTTTATATTCTTTTCCTCAAAGATCATGTCTATCAGGGTGATTACTTCATCTCATGAAATGTTAGTTCTTTATCATTAGTTGAAAGCTGCATGGTGATTTCTATTATTTCTTATTGTAATTGAAGGACCATCAAGGTCAACAAGGGGTAAGCGTACATTATTCTGAAAGGCTAAATCCTGGATATGTGTTAATTTAGGTTGGGAGACCTGGAACTGCTTGCCTTGTTCTACATGATTAGCAGTGGTTTAAGTGGACTATCCCAGGCTTCTTTGCTGCTATTTCTAAAAAAACCCTTTAAGTTTAGTGTCTCTGTGACAAACTTAATAGTTCACTATATATTATACGGTATAGAGGAGTAACTCATGCTGAACGGCTGCTTGTCTAAGGGGAAAGTTGAACATAACATACAGTACATACATTCTCTAACTTTCTTAATCCAGTGCTGGGTCATGATGGGCCAGGCCTATCGGGACAAAACTGGGTGAAAGGCAGGAAAAGGCTCTTAGCAGAAATGCCAGTCTATCTCATGGCATACTCACATATGCACGCTGTAGCCAATTAAGACTTAACAAATTAATCTCACCTGCCCATCTTTAGGGATTACCTGTATTGATGAAAAACAGAACCATCCAGATGAAAAGACATGTATACAAGAAGGGAACGTTTAGAATCTGACAATGACCTGGAGTCAGATTCTGGATCAGTAAGACAGCAGTACTAACCACTGCACCACAGATCCACCCAAGGATGAACAATTTATTTTTATCATTTGGGTCATTATGTTTAATATAACATTGATCCATATATTTTCTGAACCCTCCTTTTTTCATTTCAGGATTAGGAGGATTTGGAACCTATAAAGGTAGCTTTAGGCACACTATGTAGGTTGTAGTGTGTTAACGTATGGGCACAGGTCAGGGGCCCCAGGATCATAGGTGCCCACGATGTTTCTGGTGCTTATGTATGTTTCTGTTTTGCTATCAAAACTGGGCCCCAGCGTACTGCTTTGCCCAGGGGCCTATAGTGCTGTTAAGATGGCCCTGCTTATGCACATACTGTACACAGTATAGAAAGTTGTCAGTTTATCCTGTGACTTATGCTGACAAAGACATACTGTGCATAAATAAAGCTGCTGGCATTTTAGTTTACTGGTTGAAAAGAACAGAGCTATATAACAAGGTGATTTCTTATACCCTTTTAAGTTAGTACAAGAAAAAAAAAGCAAAACTTGCCTTTCTGATTTATTTCAAAGTGGGAGTTAACAATTATATTTAGCCAGACATACAGACCACAATCACATGTGCTTTCCTGTACTTTTGAGTGCTGACAACTTGATATTGATGCTGCGCCCAGAATCACATGTGCTTTCCTGTAATGATGACTACTGACAACTTTATATTGGTGAAATTAATGACAATTTTAACTTTGGCTGTATGACAACCAATGTCATTTGTAATAATAATTGCCTCTTTGTCCTCAGTAACTGGTTACTCCACCTTTAGCAGCATTTCTTGTACTCTTTGATGAATCCCTCACAGACTTTTCACCCGCTCCATATTTATAGAATTGCTTCCACTTGTGACATGTGCTGGTTCTCAGTTCTGAACTGTTCATCTCAAATCCAACACTGACTGTTCTGCGTGTGCACAGTTTACATTTCACCTCATAAGTCACCGTACCCATGCAACCTTAGAGAAAAAAATGTTAGCCGATGGTGAGTAATGCCATAAAAATCTTATGTTCATCACAACTTTTTTCCATTTAAAAATGTGAATATTTGCATGTGCATACTGGTTTTGATGTGCTTTGCATATGAAAACTAGTTTTGCTGTGTAACAGAAAAATTAGCTGATAATGGTGTGTAACATCTATAGGTATGTTGGAAATGGGAAGAATAATTCAACTTTCTGTCTGTAGGAGCGCACCCAACAGGGTATGATAAGTCCCAGAAATTAAACCTTAGGGGGTATGCCTCCAAATTCACACTAAAGGGTGAGTATCTGAAGTACAATCAGTTGTAGTGTTTTAGTAATATAACTCTTTAATGAATGTAGCTCTTAATGTTCAATGCAGAAGGACAGCTCTTCTTTAGAACCAAAGAAGAGACAAGGATGCTGCTCAAGGAATTTCATTCTTCTTCAATTGGGGGGCACACAGGCATCCTAAAACCTGCGATGCCTCCAGATTTTACTGGCATGGCATTACCATTGATGTTGACAGCTGGGTATTGTCTGAGATATTCTTCTGCTTTGACATAATTGTAAACACTGTATACATATTAACAACTAATTACTTAAGTGTGTGATAATATGGTAAATGCCAGAGGGCTTTTCTTCTGTAGTCTCCAAAGCTGGTCTTCTGTTCTGCTGCTCATGGAAAGGTTTTTTTTAAACCATGCTCCTTTTATAAGACCATCAGACATGTTTTGTTAAAGTAATCTGGCTCTTTTAAGGACTCTGGGAGTTAGTAGTGGCCCAATCTCAAGTATGTAAGTACTGGGAGCAAGTTTTTATAAAGCATACTAGACAATTGAATTAAGCTTCCTTTATGTGTGTTCTGAATAATGTTATTTAAAGACTTGGTAAAATTGACTGTTCGATTTATTTGGTTAAAATGTAAATATTCATGATGTATAATAATAATAAATAATAAAAAACAACCGAATATGAATGTTATCAGAGATGAGCATATTTTGATGATATCTCAGCACTTCATTATGCATTTCTCAGCAACAGTGCTCATGTACAGGAACAAATCGCTAACGTTGAGCTCAGTGCGAATCTCAGTGCTTATCATGTGAACTTAGGCAAAGGGAGCATTTTTCAATAGGGTAACAGTGATCAATAGACATAACCATCTGTTCGCGCTACAGTAGCATATTTCAACAAGGCAGCACCAATCATCAGAACACTGGTTCCCTCATCTTCCTCATGTCCTACTAGATACCTGCTCCTTTAAACTGCTCATTGGGGGACAATCCGCTCCCAGAGCACCAATCACTCACTCACTCCTCCATGGGGCCACCAACCACCTGCTTCCCCAACATCAAGCTGGCTCAAAGACCCTGATTCCACCTTCTTTTCTTCTCTCTTTGCCTTTCACGGTATTTTTTTGTCTCTGTCTCACTCTTTCATTCTCTATTCGTTTTTTTCTCCCATTTCCTGCTTATGCTCCATATATTATTCATTTGTGTGCAGATGCAACGATTACAGACCACAGAGTCCTTGGCTGGCCAATTACTTACAACCACCTCAAAGCCACTCCGCCAACACTACCGCTTGCACCCATGCCTCTCAGCACCTGATCTCACCATTTATTTTGTGCGTCACCACACATCTATATAATATAAATAATGTTAAAAACAGTTAAAAATAATAATACGTGCAAGATACTTGATAAAACTGTTACTAAATAAGATACACTAATCCCTCCTCCATCGCAGGGGTTGCGTTCCAGAGCCACCCACGAAATAAGAAAATCCGCGAAGTAGAAACCATATGTTTATATGGTTATTTTTATATTGTCATGCTTGGGTCACAGATTTGCGCAGAAACACAGGAGGTTGTAGAGAGACAGGAACTTTATTCAAACACTGCAAACAAACATTTGTCTCTTTTTCAAAAGTTTAAACTGTGCTCCATGACAAGAGAGAGATGACAGCTCTGTCTCACAATTAAAAGAATGCAAACATATCTTCCTCTTCAAAGGAGCAAACAAATCAATAGGGCTGTTTGGCTTTTTAAGTATGTGAAGCACCGCGGCACAAAGCTGTTGAAGGCGGCAGCTCACACCCCCTCCGTCAGGAGCAGACAGAGAGAGAGAGAGAGAGAGACGGATAAAAAAATCAATACGTGCCCTTTGTGCTTTTAAGTATGCGAAGCACCGGGCAGCATGTCGCTTCACGAAGCAGCTGCACAGAAGGTAGCCAACGTGAAGATAATCTTTCAGCATTTTTAGACGAGCGTCCGTATCGTCTAGGTGTGCGAACAGCCCCCCTGCTCAATCCCCCTACGTCAGGATCAGAAAAAGTCAGCGCAAGAGAGAGAGAGAGAGAGAAAAGTAAGCTGGGTAGCTTCTCAGCCATCTGCCAGTAGCGTCCCTTGTATGAAATCAACTGGGCAAACCAACTGAGGAAGCATGTACCAGAAATTAAAAGACCCATTGTCCGCAGAAACCCGCGAAGCAGCGAAAAATCCGCGATATATATTTAAATATGCTTACATATAAAATCCGCGATGGAGTGAAGCCGCGAAAGGCGAAGCACGATATAGCGAGGGATCACTGTATACAGTGGAACCTCGGTTTGCGAGCATAATTCGTTCCGGAAACGTGCTCGTAGTCCAAAGCACTCATATATCAAAGTGAATTTCCCCATAAGAAATAATGGAAACTCAGATGATTTGTTCCACAACCCAAAACTACTCATATAAAAATGATTAATACAAAATATAAAGTAAAAATTCAAAAAACAAATTAACTTGCACTTTACCTTTGAAAAGAATCATGGCTGGTGTGAGTGAGTTTCTAAACTCTTGTGGGATTGCACCCAACGGGATGACACGCTGAAGAGCGTCCCAAAGCAATCGCAGTCTCCCAGCGCTGTAGCAGTTCTCCGTAAAAGCGAATCCGAAAAGATTGCGGACATGCTATAAGCGCCTGCCGTCAATGGGTGATACAAGGAACAAGGAACATTATAAATGTGCAGGGCCCTGCCTGACTGCTGTGTCTGTGTATAAATAACTGCACTGTTGCTGTTTCAAGCTGAATAAAGCTTGTGTTGCTAAAGTACTGAGACTCAGCTTCTTGTTTTAGGGTGCAAGACGGGGACTCACACATCACAGCACACACACACACGAGCATGCGTGAGCACACATACACACACACACACACACGAGCGCGCGCGTGCACACAGTCACAATGCTAATGCTGTAGTAAACACTATACGCTTGTACGGATGTTGACTATATGAGTGAGGCACGCCGACTCAGACGGAGAATAGGAGACGATTGCCCACAATCCCGCAGTGAGAGAGAGAAGAACCATCAGCTCAGTTGTGATCACATGACTCTCAGCAGACAAACTACTCGTACTGCAAGACCTCGCTCGTTTATCAAGTGAAAATTTATTAAAAATTTTTGCTCGTCTTGCAAAACACTCGTAAACCAAGTTACTCGCAAACCGAGGTTCCACTGTATTCCCAACATTATATATTATTCTAGCCCTACCTTTAACTTTTTCATTCTGTTTATATGAAAAAATCAGAGTGTAAACGTGTATGCAACTGATTAATTTTCTTCTGCCTTTGTGATGCTGTTTGCTTTTTAACTCTAATTTTCAAATAAAAAATTAAACTTGGGCAATTAAAAAAAGTTCAGGCAATCCAAAAAATACAGAAAACGTGAAGAAATGTCAATTAATTCACAAACAGTACAAAATTGATGAAAGATCAAAATATATATGAAATACAATTTATGGAATTAAACGTAAGGACAAAGAAGTAAATGCATAGCACAAATCAGAAAGGTACAGTATGTTAATTTCAAAATTTTAAATTTTAATGAATATCTATACATTAATTAAAAATGATCTGTTACTGGAAAAATTATAAAACAATAATTTAATTGATTGTAATATAATTTATTAAATTAGTTCAAACTACCGTAACTACCGATAAAACAAATTTTTTCGTTGATAAAATAGTGTGTAACAATGAAAAACAAACTTACCAACTGTTAGTGATCATATGTAGCCAGTCATACATGATAAATATTGAACACAAATACTTACTAACACTAAATTTTGTAATTTCACCAATGAATTATTAACCTTTCATGGAAATTCAGAACCAGCACAATGAAGAAAATTTCACAAACACTATTTAATCACTAAAAGTACTCTATTTTAAGCACAAACCCAAAAAAAAAAGCAAAATGTAAATTTCAAAAAACCACAGCTCAACAATTGTAGAACACTATTTGCCTTAAGAAACACAGTAATAAGTACCTAAATGTTGAAATATGATAATTTGTTTAACAGATAAAGAAAGAATATAAAAATGTTGTCAGTCAATCAGAGCGGTGGGGTAAATTCTAGAAAATCTCTAGTTCTGGGTAAAACAGGTAGGCATAAATTTTATGCCCATAAAAACGTCTGTCCTACGAGGTAATAAACTTTTATTATACCATATGTGTCACAATGATTCATACCAAACGTCAGAAGTATACTTCCATATACTAACTATAGTTAGTTATTTTGTTAAGGGCCTTCATGAGTTCTAATTTGCAAGTCTTTTGTAGAACCACACGTAAAGCATAAAAAATCTGGATTGTTCTCCACTCAACCTTCCTTATACCTGTCCAGATAAAGTAGATACCACTTCTGGTTGTCCAATTACTGTATAATGAAACTTCATATCTGTATGTTTCTTACAAAATGTCAATCACTTATCTCTGTTTATAGTGCAAATTTATATGGCAAAGAACTACTTCCATTAATCCGATCAAACTGAATTTTCAAATGTGATTGTTTTTCGTGGTCAGTAATATACCACTTCCAGTACCTGAAAGTACGGAAAACGAGAAAAAATGTCAATTAATTCACAAACAGTACAAAACTGATGAAAAACATATATGAAATGCAAGGTGGACAAAACAGGGGACAAAGATCAAGTTCAAATTTTATATCTGATGATAAGTAATGATCATACAAAATTTAAATTATTTATCTCTATTTATATAATGGTAGTTATGCATATGTAATATTGCTGATACCTGTTAAGATATCATTTCCGGTTTTCCGATTAAGGTGAAATTATGTATCTATATGTTTCTTACCCTAACTAATGATGATATAAATTTCAATTATTTTTTTCATCTTACAATGCAGTTTGACATGAAAAACCAGTATAAAACAATTTCAATTAATTGTTTATTTAATCTATGTACAATTTTATTTAAACAATTTTGAAGTATGTTCAGGTAAAGTACCACTTCCGGTTGACATATGTTGCCCAAAAATTGATAGAAAAACTATAAGATTTTGATATAACAAACATATGCCAAATTTAATTTATCTAGCTCAAAGCGTTCTGAAGTTATTATATTTCCAAACACACACACACAGACATAATTGCAAAAATGGTCAAAACGTGTTCAGGTGCGCATGAAATGTGGAGATTCATCAAAATCTTGAGGTCGAATTTTTTCCCGATTACTATACTTTCTCTCTACTACAGTACATACAGTAATCCCTCACTATATCGCGCTTCGACTTTCGCGGCTTCACTCTATCATGGATTTTATATGTAAGCATATTTAAATATATATCGCAGATTTTTTGCTGGCTCACGGATTTCTGCGGACAATGGGTCTTTTAAATTCTGGTACATGCTTCCTCAGTTGGTTTGCCCAGTTGATTTCATACAAGGGACGCTATTGGCAGATGGCTGAGAAGCTACCCAACCAGAACACGTATTTCGTATTAAATAAAACTCCTCAAATATATTGTGAGCACGAGGGCTGTTCGCATCTTAGAGGATACGGCCGCTCCTCAAAAAACGCTGAAAGATTACCTTCACATTGCTGCCATCCTTGCTGGGCTTACATATGGCTGCTTTGTCAAGCGATATGCCGCAATGCGCTTCGCATACTTAAAGGATCAAACAGCACGTATTGATTTTTGATTGTTTGCTTTTCTCTCTCTCTCTCTCTCTCTTGCTCTGACATTCTCTGCTCCTGACGGAGGGGGTGTGAGCAGGGGGGCTGTTCTCACCCCTAGACAATATGGACGCTCGTCTAAAAATGCTGAAAGATTACCTTCACGTTGCTCCGTTCTGTGCAGCTGCTTTATCAAGCAACATGCTTCCCGCACGGTGCTTCACATACTTAAAAGCTCGAAGGGCACGTATTGATTTTTGATTGTTTGTCTTTCTCTGTCTCTCTCTCTCTCTCTGACATTCTCTGCTCCTGAAGGAGGGGGTGTGAGCAGAGGGGCTGTTCGCACACTGGCCTAGAGGATATGGACGCTCCTCTAAAAAATGCTGAAAGACTACCTTCACATTGTACATCCTTGCAGCTGCTTTGTCCGGCGGTGCTTCGCATACTTAAAAGCCAAACAGCCCTATTGATTTTTGTTTGCTTTTTTCTCTCTCTCTCTGACATTCTCTGCTCCTGACGCGCACTCCTTTGAAGAGGAAGATATGTTTGCATTCTTTTAATTGTGAGACGGAACTGTCATCTCTGTCTTGTCATGGAGCACAGTTTAAACTTTTGAAAAAGAGACAAATGTTTGTTTGCAGTATTTGAATAAAGTTCCTGTCTCTCTACACCCTCCTGTATTTCTGTGCAAATCTGTGACCCAAGCATGACAATATAAAAATAACCATATAAACATATGGTTTCTACTTCGCGGATTTTCACCTTTCGTGGGGGGGTCTGGAATTCAACCCCCGTGATAGAGGAGGGATTACTGTACACGAGAAAGTAAAGAGCATATTTCAAGTGCTCTCTTTTACTATGATAAATTAACATTAAATTGGAGCAAAAACTAAAATGACAACATGTTAAATAAAATTCTACACAATGAAGAGTTTTAAAATCCTTTATTTTTTTGTAAAGGAACACTCCACCCAGAAGTTTTTTTAGATGTTACTTGCCCCTTGTAGTAGTGGCTGAGAATTTTTTTACAATTTATGTTTCAAGGCAAAGTGAAAAGAACAGTTTAGGATGTAAAAGAAGCCAATAGTCACCAGTGCTGTACAAAAGCAAATAATGTGAAAACCATCCATGGAAAAAAAAAAAAATGCATATTTTTTATGTCTTATAATCCACATGTCGGTTATCCACTCATATGCTCAAAATGTGCAAAACACATGTTTTTCTGTTAAATCATTGTTAAATCATTACTTCGTGAATTATCAGTGGATATCATAAACAGAAAATCTAAGGCCTTATGGGAATAACTTTGAAATGAAGACCTGCCTTACTCTCTCATATGTTGGTCATGAGTCCTTTATTTAATTTAAAATGTCTACAGTGGATTTAAGCAGTCAGCCACTTTTTAGACACACACCATGGTGTTGTATTTTTAATTTTAAGTTGATACATTTGACATTTTTGCCCATCAGTTTACACTCAATAACCAATAATGACAAAATGAAAATATGTTCTCAGAAAGGTCAGCAAAATTATTAAAAATCAAAAAACCTCTAATTTCTATTAGTATTTAGACCCTTTGCCTTGACACTAAAACTTGTACATCCTGCTTTTTTAATTATACCTGAGATGTGTTTAGCACTTGATTGAAAGACACTCTCGTGTATATAAGATCCAACAATTTACACTGCATGTCAGATTAAAAACCAAGCCATGAAGTCCAGGGAACTCTGCTGTAGACCACCATGATAACATTGTGGTGAGGCATAGATCAGGGCAAGAGTATAAAATCATTTCTGAAGCTTTCAGTGCTGACAGGAGTTTGGAACCACCAGGAGTCTTCTTAGAGTTGGCCGTTTGGCAAAAGTGAATAAGTGAGCAAGACAGGCTTTGGCTAGGGAAGTGATTAAGTTCACAATGGTCATTGTAATGGAGCTTCAGAAGTCCTCTGCCGAGATAGAAGAATCAGTTGGAAGGACAACCATTTCAGCAGCACTCCATCAATCAGTTATTCATGAGTAAAAGACATATAACAGCCTGCTTGGAGTTTGCCAAATGCAATTTAAAGAAATTTAAGAGCATGAGAAAAAAAGAGTTTCTGGTCTAATGAGACAAACATTGAACTCTTGGGGCAGAACTGTAAGCATTATATCTGGCACTGCTCTTTACCTGCCTAATAACATCCCTACAGTGAAGCATGGTTTTGGCAGTATCAGGTTATGGAGGTGCTCCGCAGTGGCAGAAACAAGGAGACTGGTCAGAATTGACAGTTGAATGTATCCAGATACATCAAGGTTATTGAGGAAAAACTGCTACAGAGTGCATGAGACATCAGACTGGGGCAATAGGCTACCTTTCATCATGACAATAGCCCAAAGCATACAGTCAGAATAACACTGGAGTGACTTTCCTGACAAGTCTTTGACTGTCCTCGAGTGGCCCAGCTAGAGCTCAAACTTAAACCTCCTAGAAAATCTGTGGAAAGATCTGAAGATAGCAGTTTACGCCTCTGACCCAATCTAATGGAGCTTGAGTGGATTTGAAAGGAAAATCGAGATAAAATATTCAAAATCTAGGTGTGCAAATCTTGAAAAGACTTATCCATGAAGACTCAAAGCTGTAAGTGCTGCCAAATGGGCTTTTGCAAGTTATAGCATTAAGGGTCTGCATATGCATATGAATGAGACATTTCAGTTTTTGATTTTTAATAACTTTGTAAACCTTTCTGAAAACATTTTCAATTTGTCATTGTGGGATGTCATTAGTATAATAAAATCAAATCCACTACATAATAAAGTGTGCAGAAAGTGAAGGGGTTTGAATGCTTCCTGAATACATTACATATATACAGTGTACTTGCCATTGAAAATGGACTGGAATCCCGACTGGGATGGAGAGTGATCCCTTTCCCAGCCAGAAGATCATAATGAAAGGACAACATGGAATTTTCTGCAATCCAGCCAGGGTGGTTAGTGATCCTTATCTCAGTTGGAGTAAAAAGCTACTGGATTGACTGGGCAAACATGGGTGCCAGAGGCAGTTCATTCCCCCACAACATAGGGGCAGTGTCCCTCCAGGCTGGTCTCTGTTAGGACTCCCACAGGGTTGCATGAAGTTGGAGTGTGGAACAGTAGCCCCATCAGGGTCCTTGGGTGCTGCAAGAGGGCACTGTCAGAGGAAGACTGACCTTGTTTCTGTATGACTCGAAAGTGCTCTCGATGACCACCGCTGCGACACTGGAAACGTTGCTGGGTCCAGTTTAAAAGAAGTCCTCCACATCTCCTTTGTGAGTCAGAGTCGGGAAGTAGTGGCCAACACTCACGAGGAGGACCGAAGGAGTCATCAGCACTGTTCTGTGTATCTAATGGCTTTGTTCACTTGGAGAGGTTGGTGACAAATAAAAAAAAAGCAACTGGAGTTGTGTTGGATGACATTGTGTCTGTGGTTTAGGGCTCAGTGGCACATCCTGCTGGTTATAATAGTTTAATATTTCATTCGCATACTTATATCTTCTTATATCATATGCTACCGTGGCTGTCCGTTTGTCTGTCCAGGATTTTAAATCACCCTTACCTTGCAAACCATTTGACCTGAAATTTGGTACACCTATACTACGTGATGTCTACTGTCCACTTTCAGGGTGATGATTTTTATTACTCTTTTTGTTTTTATTTTATTTTATTGTAGAATCAACTCTCGGCAGAGGCCAGCAGGGTGGCTGTGCGGCACATGCATACAGGCACCGTTCTCATCCCTACCACCTTCACCGTCACTTCCCCTACCTCTTCATATCTTAAATCATTCTTGAGGCAGATTGAACATTTAAGTGCCAGCTTAACTAAAAAATTAAGAAAAACGTGCTTAGTAATTGCAACACAAACACTGACTTAATCAGTTTTAACACGAAAAGATGCCGACAGAAGAAGAGAAGAAGCAGGCCACTAGGGTGGAGAAAAGAAGAGCTACTCACAAAGCAGCAAGAGCATCAACTTCTGAGCAAACGAATGCTAAGAAATGCAGAGAAAGAGTATGTAACCATGAATGCTCAAGTCAAGTGTATTCACTACATGTTATCGTGGAGTACGCTGTTACTGATATGTTATATATATATATATATACATATATATATATATATATATATATACAGTGCATCCGGAAAGTATTCACAGCGCATCACTTTTTCCACATTTTGTTATGTTACAGCCTTATTCCAAAATGGATTAAATTCATTTTTTTCCTCAGAATTCTACACACAGCACCCCATAATGACAGCGTGAAAAAAGTTTACTTGAGGTTTTTGCAAATTTATTAAAAATAAAAAAAACTGAGAAATCACATGTACATAAGTATTCACAGCCTTTGCTCAGTACTTTGTCGATGCACCTTTGGCAGCATTTACAGCCTCAAGTCTTTTTGAATATGATGTCACAAGCTTGGCACACCTATCCTTGGCCAGTTTTGCCCATTCCTCTTTGCAGCACCTCTCAAGCTCCATCAGGTTGGATGGGAAGCGTCGGTGCACAGCCATTTTAAGATCTCTCCAGAGATGTTCAATCGGATTCAAGTCTGGGCTCTGGCTGGGCCACTCAAGGACATTCACAGAGTTGTCCTGAAGCCACTCCTTTGATATCTTGGCTGTGTGCTTAGGGTCGTTGTCCTGCTCAAAGATGAACCGTCGCCCCAGTCTGAGGTCAAGAGAATCTGGAGCAGGTTTTCATCCAGGATGTCTCTGTACATTGCTGCAGTCATCTTTCCCTTTATCCTGACTAGTCTCCCAGTTCCTGCCGCTGAAAAACATCCCCACAGCATGATGCTGCCACCACCATGCTTCACTGTAGGGATGGTATTGGCCTGGTTTCCTCCAAACGTGACGCCTGGCATTCACATCAAAGAGTTCAATCTTTGTCTCATCAGACCAGAGAATTTTCTTTCTCATGGTCTATGAGTCTTTCGGGTGCCTTTTGGCAAACTGCAGGTGGGCTGCCATGTGCCTTTTACTTAGGAATGGCTCTAGGAAGAGTCCTGGTGGTTTCGAACTTCTTCCACTTATGGATGATGGAGGCCACTGTGCTCATTGGGACCTTCAAAGCAGCAGAAATTTTTCTGTAACCTTCCCCAGATTCGTGCCTCGAGACAATCCTGTCTCGGAGGTCTACAAACAATTCCTTTGACTTCATGCTTGGTTTGTGCTCTGACATGAACTGTCAACTGTGGGACCTTATATAGACAGGTGTGTACCTTTCCAAATCATGTCCAATCAACTGAATTTACCACAGGTGGACTCCAATTAAGCTGCAGAAACATTTCAAGGATGATCAGGGGAAACAGGATACACCTGAGCTCAATTTTGAGCTTCATGGCAAAGGCTGTAAATACTTATGTACATGTGCTTTCTCAATTTTTTTATTTTTAATAAATTTGCAAAAATCTCAAGTAAACTTTTTTCACGTTGTCATTATGGGGTGTTGTGTGTAGAATTCTGAGGAAAAAAATGATTTTAATCCAATTTGGAATAAGGCTGTAACATAACAAAATGTGGAAAAAGTGATGTGCTGTGAATACTTTCCAGATGCACTGTATATATATATATATATATATATATATATATATATATATATATATATATATATATAATATAATATATATATATATATATATATATATATATATATATATATATATCTATCTATATATATATATATATATATATATATACTGTATATAGAGTCAATATATAAACACTGTGATGGACAGCCAGGGGGAGCCTGGGAGAGCAGAGGACCAAGAAAAGGGCAAGCCATTCCCCGGGACAGGAAAGGACAGCCACCCTGGGTTACACTGGGGCCACAAGCATGGAGATGTAATACTCAAGCCTGTTGGGTTACATGGCCACCGCCAGCGGCCACTGGGATAATTCCAGAGCCGTGGTCTGCAGCACTTCTGTCTCAACTGGAAGTCTCTTCATCTGTGTCATTAACACGAACCCCAAAAAATGTAAAAGTGCATGCATTTGCATGCATTGAGCATGAGCAGAGCAGACTGCAAAATACACACACACACAAGTTACATATGTCTAATACAGTGGAACCTCAGTTCACGAATGTCTCTGAACACGTACAAATCGGGTTACAACCAAAAAGTTTGCCAAACTTTTGCATCTGTTCACAACCACACACTTGGTATACGAACAAGCCAGTTTCCCTTTCGGTTTGTGTGCGTCGATGATTTCCGCACGTGTTCAGTCTGTCCCTGTGCATTCCCTGTGCAGTGAGCGAGAGAGAGCGCGAGAGAGTCACACACACACGAGCGAGCAAGAGAGAGACACACACACACAAGCGAGAGAGCGAGCAAGAGAGAGACACACACGAGACAGAGACACATGCACAAGAGAGACACACACACACACACACGAGCGAGAGAGACACACACACACGTGCGAGAGAGCGAGCGAGAGAGAGGCACACACACACGTGAGAGAGTGAGTGAGAGAGAGACACACACACGCGAGAGAGCGAGCGAGCGAGACAGACACACACACACGAGAGAGAGAGAGAGAGAGAGACACACACATACGCACACGCGAGAGAGAGAGAAAGGGCTGGCTGCATAAGGTTAAAGAATGCACCGGGCTTGTTTTTAAAGAGACTGATTCAAGCGTTGTTTTAACCTTGTATTTAATGAAGACTTTTTTCTATTGGATTTTAACCTTCACTTCACTTCTGTGTACAGCGATTGGTTCGTAGCGTGCATTGTTACAATGTTACTTTTCTTGGTTGTTTATTAAATTACAGATTTTTCAAATGCTCATTTTTTCCCTGTGCTTAAAACTCATTAAAAAAAGTGTTTTTAGCGAGCGGTTCGTAGCGCTATACTGCGAACTCTTGCAATGTTAGTTTTCTCTGGTACTGCTTGAGGGACCATCGCATAGTCATCACCAGGGGCCTCATGCATAACAGCGTGCATAGAATTCACAATAAAACATGGCGTATGGACAAAAGTGGGAATGTGTGTATGCACAAAAAAATCCAGATGCTTAAATCTGTTCGTACGCCAACTTCCACGTTCTTCTGCTCCATAAATCCCGGTCAGCGTGAAAAGTAACGCACGTGTCTTCTGCCACTCCCCAACTTCTCCCAGAATTATGCCTCTTTGAATATGCAAATCAATATAAATAGCCCCTTATAGTTCAGCGTTCTGTGAAAAGACAATGGCAAAAACACAGGGGAAATAGAAGAATTTCAGCGAATACCAAGTGGAGGCAAGGAAAACGAGTAACATAGTGTCGGAGAAACTTGAAAGCTCAAGTTCACAAAGTTGCACAGTGCCCAAAATAAAAAGAAGTTGTCAGATATCAAAGTCGCAGTGAAAAGGCGAGATCGTAGCCCACCGTCTGAGTGTCATATGGAAGCTTATTACGGTACAGAGAAAAGAAAAAAAAATAGGGACACAGTGGGGAAAAAAGCTCGAAATGTCAACTTTAATCTTGAAATTTCCACTTTAATCACATAGTTTATTTAGTCATCAAAGTAGAACATCATAAACTTCATCTTAAAATCGTTTAATTTACTAGTTTCTCAAATACAATCGTAACTAAAGCAGCACGTTAAATGCTTTGTATTGTATGTGTTCTTCTATGTGGTCTATGTGTATGAATCACTACGTGCTTCTTAAACAGGCTTTCTCTTCCTCCGACAGGACACAGAATCCATTACATTTGTGATATTACAGCTCTCTGAATAATTTAAGAGTTAAAGCATACTATTAAACATGGGAACACGGTGGCACAGTGATAGTGATGAGCTGGCGCCCCGTCCAGAGATTGTTCCTGCCTCACGCAAGATGCTTGGTGCGCCGTGGGTGATCTTCGATGAATCTTTCCAGTGTTGCACCAGCCCCAGCAAGAATGCAGTGCAAGGCAGGAACAATCCCTGAATGGGGCGTCAGCTCGTCCCTAGTGCTGCAACACCGTGTCCTCACATGTTTAATTATTAACAATACAGATTATTTAAATGATGTTAACATTTTATCTGTATAATGTAATAAACATATTTTGCTGCATTTCATCTTAAAAATGATATTGTCATCATATGTAAATATGCGCTTTATAAAGTGGCTCAGGTTGTGCAATATTATAACTGGATCACAAATTTACAGTGAGGTAATTGTACTTATAAGTACAAACAGTTCTACAAGGAGCACTTGAACTGTTTGAGTGCATTTATAGTTCTTGGGATAAAACTGTTTCTGAACCGCAAGGTCCGTACAGGAAAGGCTCTGAAGTATTTGTCGTATGAGAGCAGTTCAATAAACTGTGCGCATGGCTGAGGCAGCATGTGCTTGATGGTATATCCCGATAATTCTCTTTCCGATCAGCTGATGTAGAGCTGTGATTCCACACTCAGATACAGTGATATTAATACTCCGAATGGTGCAGTGAGAGTAACAACGCTAAAGCAGCTATAGTATTTGGAATAGTTTGGCCATTCCGTGGACTATTATATTGTTACAGGTTAATTACAATCAGATGCCTTAAACTAGTAAACAATATTCTGTTAATTTCAGTGTATATGATAAAGCCGTGTCATGGATATGTATCTAAAAAAGAAAGTGAAACCACACTGGAACAAAAGCACTGCTTTGACACTGGGTGCCGCCAGTTTGCAAAGCCAAGTGGATGGGTACTCTGAAATTACTTCTGACAACTTACTAGGAAGGTTGATTGGCCCCAAACTTAAACATTCCTTTTACTCATTAGTGGCCTAATGAGCTTGGTGACAGTCGATAAGTTGTGACAAGGGCTCCATTGGTGACAGGAAGGAAGACCTTGAAGAGAGACAGTGTTATTTTTAAAGAAGGTGAACAGTAGTGTGTGCAGAAGTGGATAAGTGGATAGCCATCAGAGGGGGCAGATAGGGTCCTTAATTGTTTATGTATAGTCTAAAGAAGAGGTTCGTGTTGTTCTGGGCGGATGGGCTTTCTTTATTGCAGCCATAGTGTCTGTGTCATAAACGTACTAACCCTCAATTCCTATGCTTCCATTTTTATTTCCCTCCATAACCAATCACCACACAAATGTCTTTATAAAAGTAAAACTAGCTATAATCTTAGAACACTGTTGACAAATTTAAAGGCACATTGAAAAATTTTCATTATGCATGTTTTAATTATTCAGTCCATCTATCCAGGGTCACACACGTCCCACCAAGCATCAGACTTAAAGCAGGAACAAACCCTGAACAGGGTGCCAGTTCATCACAGGGTGAATACAAGCACACACATACACTAGCAGCAGCAATTTAGCATCACCAAATCCCCGAACCTGCATGCCTTTAGAAGGAAATCGGAGCACACCAAGGAAATCCACCAGGAAAACATGCAAACTCCTGGCAGGGAACACCAGGGATAGGACTGCATTACTGCCACCACATGTTTAATTACTGACAGTTAACCATTTTGATCTGTAAAGTGTAATATACATGCTTATATTGATTTCATCATGAAAATGACATCAAGTATAAATCTTAGGATTCTAAATGTTCAGAGAGCTGTAATACCACATCATGAATGTAATGTATTCTGTGTGGCAATCAGCGCCTGTGGCTCCTCTCAGTGCCAGAGAAAGTCTATTTAAGAAGCACGTAGCGATTAACGACTGGGTCGGGGAACACGTAGAATACAAAGCATTCAATGTGCTACTTCAGTTATGATGGAGTTTGAGAAACTCTTGTAAATTAAACTTCGATTTTAAGATGACATTTACAGTGTACTACTTTAATGATAAACTGTGAGATTAACATGGAAATTTCTAGATTAAAGTCACAATTTTAACTTTAATCACAAAATAAACCTTTTTTTCAACTCTGTCCCCAATTTTTTTTCTCTGTGGCCTTAGTATTCTTCCGTAGCACATCAGCCAGATTGAAACGGCATGCGGTGTGGGCGATTTTTGCATGTTGAGAAAAGAGTGATGGTGCAAAACCCGCAGTGAGTGGTAATTGGAGAGAAAACATGGGCTGTAGCGGGGTGAGCAGAACACCATAAGAAGAGGATGCAAGGAACAAATTGGTTCCAATTGGTATTTGAGTACCTAGGGCATCCTTAACAGCCAGAATACTAAGGGGTTTATAGTTAGGTGTAAATAGTTCCCAGTTTAGTTCATTTTATTATTGCCTTATTCTGTGTTCTTTTCCCAGTTGTTAAATAAACCACTTTTTGCAGCCACTTCCTTCTTCTGCTGTGCCTTCTTCCCAAAACAAGTATTGATTTACATATGGAGCTCAATTACTGTCAGTTTTCGCAGAGACCCCCTTTAACATTTGTTTCACATATGAATTATATCCAAATATAATTTAGCCAAATTACATTTACACCAGCCATTAAAATGCGTCTCCAGTGTTCTCAGGCTGTCAATCTGCTCAGCATAACATATCACAGCTACAATATTGTAGTTAGAATGCACTGCTCACAATGACCCAGCAAGAAAAAGTTAAAAAAGGGTGACACACTACACTGCCATAAAGAAATGCAATATTTTAGCATGATGCCAAATGTAAGACATGTGAGAAATGTGAGTCTCATGAATCAAATGCAGGTCAACACCTGCCATTGTTGCCACTTCGCTCACACAGGTGGCAGGGATGGCCAACCTATCATGTTCTACCTGACTGCCGTCACCACCCAAGACGATTCTTTTGTCTTTCATTTGTACAAAATAGCTTCAGTAATTAAGTTATGAAAAAACGTCTGCAGCAGTTAATTCTGCATTTTCAAAAAATGGTATTCATAAAAATTACTTATGAATGCTTTGAAATCACAGCAGTATTTTTGTCTACCGCCTCCTGACTCATCCGTACAAGAAGACCACCAGATATGTTATATCATTTGACTCATTGTGATATCTTGTTATGTAAGACATTAAGCTTTTTGGGGATTCCCCCTGTTTTTGGCACTCTAGACACAAAAACCCATATTTTTAGGCCATTTTTGGAACTTATTTTGTGCAGCAAATTCACACTTATGATAAAGAGGAAACCAATAGGTGCCTTTAGCAAAAAACCCCCCAAGGGGTTCACCCCCAATGGAATATGAGGGGTCAAAGTATTAACAATGTCAACTGTTTTTCATAAAACTCCAAAATATGGAAATGAGTAATATGATAAGCATATGGAGTGTCACTTTATGCTATTTTGAGGTTGCTGATCAAGAATATAATATTTTTGATATATGATTATTTACCGGTGGTCCTAGCTCTCTAAGTGCCACTCCCAGAAAGTTAAAATGGCAAATTTCAAATGTAAGCAGTTTTATGCTATTTCAGGGTCAGCGATTACAAATATGATGTTAGTTTTTGTGTTCTGTATCCTGTACTCTATTTTACCTGTTACTTCATGTGTTAATAAATCCCCTTTTTTCAGTTATAACTTTGGTCTCCTGTATCGTTTATTGGATTAGAGTTTGGCTCATGAGATTCCATAAAATCCACTATATTTATTAATGTTAATAAAATCCATAATGAAAAGAAATAACTCAATAGTAACTAATAAAAAGAACAGCTCTGCTGGGCTTGCTTTCACAATATAGTTCCCCCCTCTGTGCTGTGAGATGGTATGCCCACCAGTTCCCCTTGCCACAACACTCTCTCTCCTTGTTGCTTTCTCCCTCTCCACAGACATTAGTGTCTCCTTTTCTAGCACCTTCCACCCCTTAACAATGCCTGCCTTTGCACCGTACACAGTAAAATCACTTGCATTCAATTAACATTTTAAGTGTATATTTATGGGTCCACTCTTTACATTTATACACTTAAATATTTGTTTTAACACTATAAGAGTTTAGCAGTAGGGATTTTACTGTGTAGTGTAGCATATTATTTGAACAATGGGTGTTTTTCCCCTTCCTTTTGGCCATTCTAGGGACATCCTCTCATATGTAAGACAATGTTATTTTTTTTACTTTTAGCCCTGGTAACCCCTTTCAATCCAGACAGTCCTTCTCTATACATTATAGTAGAGTACAAACAGTGTTCAGTATATATTGAACTTATTCTGTATAGATACCGTATATATTCCCGGATAAGTTTTTGAAACCCAAAAAATTGATCATAAAATCAGACCCCAACTTATACATCCATTCAAAAATGCGACACTTACATTTTTTTTTTTACATCTTCTTGCTTCCTCCAATCTCGCACCAGTTTCTCAGACATGTAAAATTTTATTGCAGCAGCGCAGTTACCAATTTCTTTCGCCACTTCAATGACATTTAATTTAAAACCAGCTTCATATATACTTCTGTCGAATGCTCCATCGTAGATAAGGGATGCTCTTACGATGAACGTGTATGAGGGTGTCAGATACAAAAAAACACAAAACAGTGCAAACGTCGCTTCGGAATAGTTTGGGTATTACCGTGTGGTCATGTAGGCACAATACATAGAAAAAAAGGCAGTGTGCCCCATTATTACTCTCTCAGGTGGGCGTTAGCATATCATAATCTCTTGGACCAATAGCATGAGTTTTCCGCATTCGACTTATACAACCGACATTATAAAATACTGGACATTATACAGTAAAATCAAGCCCTGACGTATCCACGGGAGAAGTTAAATGCAAGTATATACGGTAAGTCCTATTTACAATTATACAGCAGTGTAAACAATGTTAAATAGCACATAGACAAAACTAAACACAATGTAACATATAATCACATTTAAAAACAACCTGAAATACAAAATCACCTTTTAATATGTATGTGGAATATGTCTACATTTTAAATTGGGTTCTATATTAAGCTAAGGTTAGCTGCCTGGGAAGCACTCTGGAATTTTTAGGAGGTGTAAAGTTGATGACAGTATAAATCTTGGTTAGCCCAGCTAGGCCTGTTGCTTCAATGACCCTCACCAGGAAAAGCAAAGTAAAAGTTAGGTTGATAATGATAAATCAAAGGTGTGCTTGCAAAGAAGAAAAATAAAATTCCTGTTAGTATGTACAGTAGATTCTACATGACCTTGGCCTGCTGGTTATTTATTACCTCTTTGGACATTCCACAATATCTTACACTACGGAGTAGACAAATATTCCAGTGATTTGGAAAAAATATGATTATGAATTGTTGTAAGTTCGGTGAAATCACAGAAATGTTTGTGAACTTTGCTGAACTCCTCAAAATACAATTGGGGAAGGAGGAACTGAACTCGTTTTAAATGGATTATCATGTTTATAGTGTTCTTCTCGTCTCTGAATGATAGAGAAGCATCTGTCAACTACCCTGAACTATTTACTGTGACAAGAAATGTGATATGAGCCGTGATGTAGACCCACAAATAAAATACAACAAATGGCCACAAGCTGGGAGGAGCAGTTTGGGAGCATGTGCTGATAGTGCATTGCCGCACCCAAAGCTAGCAATAAGTAAAAAATGTATATATCATTTGTGGCATGCGGCTGGGGGTGGTACCCAGCCAGGATGCCCAGGAGGACCGGAGAAGAGCTTGCGCCTCCTCCAGACCACAATGGGGCGACCGCCCTGGTGGCTTTGGGGACCACGGGTAGAGAGCTTTGAAGCTCAGCCTTGTAGGGGTCCGTGGTCACCGCCAAGGGATGCCCCGATGCCTACTGAGCCCTGGACCTCAGCACTTCCGCCACACCCGGAAGTGCTGGGGGGAAGAGGATCGGGGACACACTAAGTGCTTCCGGGTATGCAACCGGCACTTCCGCCACGCTGGGGAGTGCTGGCGGAAGATTGTTGGGAGGCACCTGGAGCACATCCGGGTCGCTATAAAAGGGGACGCCTCCCTCCATTCGAGGGCTGGAGTCGGATGGAAGAGGACAGAGCTCGGAGGAGAGGAGTGGAGGCGGACCAGAAGAGAGACAAGGCACTGCAGCAGGTGCTGCGGCACTGGGTTGTGCATGATCATTATTTGTAAATACTTGTAAATAAACGTGTGTTGGGTGACAAAATGATGTCTGCCTGTCTGTGTCCGGGCTGCTTTCCACACATTGTACTTACAGAATTCCAATCTTGTAGCACATATTGGTAGTGTGACAAAGCAGCAGCGTGGGACTGGCTCGTTCCATTGTTTTCCATGTATCTGTACAGATGCTTTGAACTTTTTTATACTATGAAGACAGAAATGTCTTGAAAACGGTAATAAATTTCATTATTATTATTTCATAGAGTCGCATGTTTTTTTATTCTCAGGGAAGGGCTCCCTTAAAGTTTGTTTTAGATCATAGCATCAGCACATGGCTAATTATGCATGCAAATTAGCCATGTGCTGTGCTGCCAGTGCTGAGGGATCAGTGATACATATCTGGTGGCAGTACTCATCATGATTTTTATTATGGTTAGATAATATACCCCTCAAATGAAAACACTGCAAGTTTTTTTTTTTTTATTAGCGTATACAAGGTGGAAGGCTGGAGTCCTGGTCAGAATGTCATATCATACATGCCTGAAACAGATCAGCAATGATCTTACAGTACACATGTGTAAAAGTTCTGCTCATGGCTTCTATATCTCTTTGTTGTCACTCTGGCCTTGCAAAGCATCATGGGGTGCTGGGAAAAAAATGTTTATTTTAGATGTCCAAAAGGCAAATTTCCAGGAAAATACTCAGTGAGCAAGGTCACTAGTGAATACAACATATTCGCCATGAAAAAAAAAACACTGGCGAATTTCATCGATCAACACTAATGATGAAAATTTGACTTTGGGTCTGCCACATCCAGTTTATGGTCTAATTTCAGTGTCAGACGGAATAACATAATTAAATTGGCAGTTACATCAACTGCCATGATAGGAAAGTTTTAGAAGAGATAGATAAAGAAAAACAGCCAGTGTAACCAGACATAGAGTTAGAACTAGAAAAAAACAGGCCTCGACTACAGATCAGTATGTACTACACTTTCACCAGTTTTTTCAAATAGTACTTCAAGTGTTATGTTTAGCATTTAATGCAAAAAAAACCAAAAAACTAAGCAAAAGAAATAATTGAACAGTGTGATGAATTTGAATATTCCTTTCAATTCTCTATATATTTATAAAAGCACTAAGTACTGAGTAAACCACTTTCATCGATGTTACACTACAGGATTCTATTGTTATACTTAAAAAATGGGAATTTGATGGTAACACTTCTCCAATGAAGGATTTGCACATAATGGCCTTTTGAGTTAACATCAATTAATTTATAAATTTGTGGTGTTAGATATGGTGGTCTCAGGAAAGAGACTGTTACAATATCAAATCAATAAAACAAGAGAATGCTTAGAGGTTAATGGAATAGATGGGTAGGGATTTAATTTTGAGTGCTGTGGTGAGTTCAAGTGCAACCATAATTCCCCTTTATTCTGACAACCTGTGTCTCTTATATGTTTTACTACCCTGCAAGGTTTATTGAAAATCCTGCATCCTTAATAATATGAGGTGGAGGATATTCTGAGGCCGGAAGGCCTCCCAACAGATTTCTATGGTACAGTCAGGGAAGCATAAATAGTCCTTCCTGTTATCAGGGTTAGCTTTAGCATTTTCTCAGCAATTAATTTTGTTGATCAATTAGCAACTGTTATTTTACTGGTATACAGTATGCATTGGTTTTAAGCAACAGTCAAATGCTTCTTTATATTTTATGTATGTTTATTTTGCTTAAAATGTTACAAATGAGCATATAACTTTCTGTACAGATATACCACCATTCTGATCATAAATATTTCAGACCATAAAAGTTAAACTTTATGTGGTTCTGTATCAAGTAAGTGGATTTGAAAATTGAAGCAATGTTACTCTTTACTATAACACATGATTTAACTGATGTGTAATAACTTAACATGCAAGCTTAATATCAATGTACTAGACCTTACTGTTAAGTCTAACTGAATAATTTTTTGTGAAGTCTAAAATGTGTCAGAAACGATTCAGTGTTTTCTACAGAAAAGCAACAATATTCAAAAAAGTCTAGCAATCATCTTAAAATTGTCCTGGTGATTGGGAAACAGAAAGCAAATTAAATTGCTCGTTATGTAATAACCACTGTTCTGATCTAGCCTTACACTTTTGATTACTGAACTTGCTGTTGACTTTTTCTCCGATTAAAAACTCATTTTTAATTTAAAGACAACCTTAAAAAATGAAAAAAATTATATTTCAATCATTCTGCAAAGGATATCAGTTGAGCTTCACAAATGTGATATTGATATATTTTGCCCAGAGGGGGCTGGGCGGTCTCATGGTCTGGAACTTCTGCAGATTTAATTTTTTTTCTCTGCAGCTGCCTGGAGTTTTATTTGTTTTTTCTGTCCTCCCTGACCATTGAACCTTACTCTTACTCTATGTTAATTAATGTTGTCTTATTTTAATTCTTACTTTGTCTTTTATTTTTCTTTTCTTCATCATGTAAAGCACTTTGAGCTACATTATTTGTATGAAAATGTGCTATATAAATAAATGTTGTTGTTGTTGTTGATCTGGCACAAATTGTATTTGCTTGACACTGATTAAAAATGATGCTTTGCATTCTTACCTGTGGTATCTGTAAAATAAATAAAGCTACCGGCACATGCCATTTTCGTAAAAAGATGTTCTTGTTGGCCACAATTTTAAAACTTCACTTTCATAAATTTCTGGGTAAGTTTACCTATAAGAAATTAGTTATCAAACTACCAAGGTACACACGTTATTATGACAAACATTTTTAAAATTAGCTGAGGTCAAAAATTGGTTTCCATATGGGCATTGCTCCATTTTTTTCAAAATAAATTTAAAGAACAAATCACTTAAACTTGCAGAATATAAGTTAAACCTATGCCATAACACAGAAATGACTTTTTATGCTCATTGTCCAGTGCTGCTTCAGTCAAAACACACCAAAAGTGATTACAAAGAGCTAAGAATGAAAAGATATTTGAGGATCACCCATCATCCCTGACACCTACATCACAATCACATGCAATACTAGAAAAAGTGCTATCCATAGGCTAACTTTTTCCTTTCCACTCTGACTCAATTAATAGTAATGTCTGAGTGGGCTGTTATGTTAGAACAAAAATGCCACACAGGCTAAAGCCTGTTAATGCGGACCTTTTTTCCTTTTTCACAGCTAATTAATCAACCGACTATACGATGAATTCATGTTATGTCAGGGATTTTGTCGTAGTTTATGTCAGCAACACAGAGAGCTACGCCGTCAAGTGTCACTGTTATAAGTGGACATTTTTGCTTTTTGCATGGAAAACTGTTGAGTGATCTGAAGCAGCTCCTAATAGGAAAGGGGAATAAAATTAGAAGGCTTCATGGGCACCTTTTGAAATTCTTAAAGAGCTTTATTGACTTTTTAAACTTTTTGTGTTGCCATATCAGTAAAAATAATTTTTTTAAATGATCACATACTGCATATATATTAAAATGGAAATTAAACAATGAATATAAATATTGAGGGTCTTATTGACAATAGTGTTATCCTGCTGGCATAAGAACATTCCAGTTGTGGAACGCCAACTCACTGTCACCCACTTTATAGCAGAGTCACACATAATAGACTGCTGCTTTAGCTTTATTTTTGGTTTAAACTGGGGAATTTTTGTAATCAGTTTTGTAAATTTGAATGGGTTCTTCCACCTGAGTTTATTGTGTTTCAAACAACAAGTGACATTTATTTCACATTCCAATTTTCTCTGTCCAGCTTTTTATGTATTGATAGCCAAGTTCAAATTGTGGCGACCATATTCAATCAGGTCTTGACTCCTGTACTTATTTTATTTGGGTGGAGCATTATACTAAGAAATATTTTGTATTTATTATATGATTTATTTTAGTGATCTAGTGAGGTCTGCGGCTTTTTATATTCTTTATGAATTTATTTGTTTATTGATTTATTGATTGATTGATTGATCGATGATGTGGTGCTCTCTTTGTGTGAATTTGCTCAGATGGCTTACTATTAACATTGGTGACATCGAGTTTCAATCTAGGTTGGGGAAATGGTGGAGATCTGTGATATGGCCCAAAGTCAGTCTTCTGCAATTGTGAAGGTCCATCTGCTCTGTGTGTTGTGAAGGCAACAAAAATCAGCCATGCATCCTTAGATTTGCTGCCAAAGATATGACTGATTTTCACCAAAAGCAACCAACACAACAATTTTTCCAGTGGCTTGATAACACTGACTTCCTGTTCAACGGAGAATACTTTTTAAAATGATATGAATTTCTTACAAAAGTGCATATTTCAACACACTAAGTGTTTTAGATCAGTAGTTATCAACCTTTATTCCTCCAAGATCTCCCAGCAAACCCTCCATAGGCCATGGTATTTCTTCGCTTGTTCTTTTGCTGCTGACTTGACAAAGGTGCATGTTTTTGAACATACGTTTATTAAGAAAAGCCTATTTGCTGCTAATGAGATTACATTGGCTGTATTTATTAGAACACCAGTAACAGCACACTGCACGATAATGTGCAGTGAATACACTTGACTTGAACATTCATAGTTTTCATACTGTTTCTCTGTATGTTTAGCATTCATTTGCTCAGAGGTTGATGCGCTTGCTGCTTCCTGAGCAGCTCTTCTTTTCTCCACCCTAGCGGCCCGCTTCTTCTCTTCTTTCGTCTGCATCTTTTTACGTTAAAACTGATTAAGTCAGTGTTTGTGTTGCAATTACTTTGTACGTTTTCCTTAATTTTTCACTTAAGCTGGCACTTAAGGCTTCAATCTGCCTCAAGAATCCATATTACTAACCGAGAATGGTAAACTGGATGGCATGGATGCAGGTACACGGCGATGGGACCATGAGACGTACTGCGCAGGTGCGTACAGCTCAACTAACGGAAATAGCAAATAAAACAACCGCCATATTGTGAGTGGCACTACTGCGGAGTGAAGTTAGGAATAATGTGCTGCTTGGGATTGTACAAACCGCTGAACGCTTTACACCAAATTCAAACACAATACTGCTCAACGATACACACATGAGCCCACCTGGATAAGATCAATGAACGCAGGCGCCTACAACGCGCGTCTGAAACTGCGGAAGCAAAGCAGGCACGGGTTCAAAACGAACGAGCTCGACTGACGGATATACAAACACAAGCCCGCCTGGATAAACAACGCGCCCATAGCTCACGACTAACGACACAGCCACACAGAAAAGAGGATTCTGCACTGCACCCCAGAGTCAAACGTAAGACACTACGGGGTCCGCAAAGGTCCATAAAGATAGTACGGAATATATAAGAGCACACCCATCAAAAAAAAATCAATCGTGTAAAAGCACATAGTACACACAAATCATGTGCTCTCAGCGCATATAAAGCGTATAAGGACAATACAGAGAATAGAGACCTAAAGGCATTGGAGAGAAAAAAAGGCAGATAAGAGATTATGAAAGCAGTGGAATTCGAAAGGCTCAAACAAACGATGGCGCGATACACATGCAGACAAAGGTACACAATATGAAAGCAGTAAAATTCGAAAGTATTGTAGCGCCCCAGCCAGGTTGAGGGCTTTTTGGTTTTAAGTGACTGTTAGGTCCGATTGAGGCAAGGCGGAGTACAGCACGGAGGACTGATAGCAGGGTATTGATTTCATGCAGTAAGGGGGGGCGTTGGAGAGGGTGCTAGAAAGTTGTGTTTGGGGTTAGAAAGTCAGCGATTGTTCAAGTAAAACTTTTGTGACACTTTATTATGTCAGTCACTACAGTATCAAAGAAATGATAGAAACGATTGCATTACCGCAAACAAAAGGTGATTAATCATCAGAACCAGGTGTAACTGAAAAAATACCAGGACAAATTGAGGTCTGAAAAAAAGAGTAGACAACAAAGTCTTTTCGCATTGGCATCATTCAATGGACAAAACGTGGATTTATACAATAATGGACCATATGCTATGAGAATCTGTGGTCCCACAACAGTTAAAGGAACAACAAGTTAAATTTCAAAGAGTACACAATTCGGTCGGGTGTATATTGATGATCTCGGAGAAGCAATGCAAATTTTAACAGGCAAAAAGAAAGATGATGTATATATTCCGCGAGTAACATTACACACCAAAGGAGATCGTGATATGCCATTCGTAGTAAAATGTTTACAGTTTACCGCGAGAATAGCTTTTGCTATGACAATCAATAAATCACAGGGACAAACAGAAAAACTCGGATTATTTATTACAGAAACAGAAACAATATTCACACACGGGCAGTTATACGTTGCGTTGTCACAATGTGTCTCCAAAAAATATTGTTTTGAATAAAGCTTTAAAGTAAAAGTGAAAATAATGAAATTGAAACAATTCCAAAAAAAAACATGTAAAATTGTATATCCAATTAACCAAACATGGGGGTTGGCGAGCGAAGCGAGCAGGGGGCAAAGCCCCCTAGTGATTTAAGATATGAAGAGGTAGAGGAAGTGACGGCAAAGGTGGTAGGAATGAGAATGGTGCCCGTACGCATGTGCCGCACAGCCAACCTGCTGGCCGCTGCCGAGAGTTGATTCTACAATAAAATAAAATAAAAATAAAAAGAGGAATAACCATGGAGGTCAATCATTACCTCTAAAAGTGGATAGTAGACATCACGTAGTATATGTGTACCAAATTTCAGGTCAATAGGTGAAACGGTTTGCGAGCTACAGGGAATTTAAAATCCTGGAAAGACAAACAGACAGCCACGGTATTCTTATTATATAAGAAGATAATATAAAACTAAGAAACCATTTAAAAAATAGTCTTTATGTTTTATTAAATAAAATATATTTTACTAATGCCTATATTTCATAATCATAACTTAAAATAAGTTGGCATTTTTAAGTATAAATAATAACACTACACAACAAAGTTTTTGCTTCTTGAACACTGTTGGGTGTTTCTTATAGATTTTTGGGTGCTGATCACGGATATCACATCAAAATTTACCCATCACATACCGTTTCAGAGTTTTATCATGATTTTTTCTTATATTTGTATACAAACATTTTCGCTCCCGTAAGTGACTTATCAACAATGGTTTGTGCATCCTGTGCTTGTCCAGGCATGGAATCAGGCCAGGTTGGAAGCTGTTCTGTGGAAGTTGACATCCTGGGCATGCCTGGGCAGGTCTGAACGAGCTTGACGCTGTCTCAGCATGCTATAAAGGTGGCTTGCATACACCGATCCTGCTCATTTGGTTAATATAGATAGTCAGTGTTTATGTATAGTATCAATATAGTAAAGTACAGTATCTGTAGCAATATAACAGTAAGTAAGCTTGATGCTATAGACATTTTGGTGTTGGGTGATGTGTCTCATCAATGTCATAACAGCCGTGATACATTCAGCTACATCTGTGGCGAATGTACACTTGCGCCTCAGAGATGTTGGATGACTGCTCTTGTGAAGAAAGCTTATCATCTATATTTCGGCTGCACAATTGGTGATCAAGACAAGGAATGGGCACCTCACATTTGCTGACATGTGCTGTCAGTCTGAGAGCCTGGCTCAGAGGCACTCGAAAGCCGTTTGCTGTTCCGATGATATGGCGAGAACAGAAAGACCATGTGATGGACTGTTAGTTCTGTTTGACTAATGTGTCTGGTTTCTCTGCCAAAAACAAGAAGTCAACTGAAAATCTTAATGTGCCTTCAGCAATGAGGCCCGTGTCACATGACAACAGTCTTCCAATTCCGAAACAACCAGAGGACTGGATCTTAGATGAACCAGATAAGGAAACTGCAATGCAGGGTACTGACAGTGACATTGACCCGGATTTTGAATCGTGCTCATCAGGCAATCCACATCTGATAACACAGTCCGAACTGAATGATTTGGTCAGAGATTTGGGTCTGTCAAAAACAAAAGCCGAGCTGCTGGGTTCGAGATTGCAGGAATGGTGTTTGCTGTCATCAGGTATGAAAATTTCTGTGTTTCGAGGCAGACATCATGATATAACCACATTTTTTGCACAAGTCGACAGTCTCTGTTTCTGTTGTGACATTGAAGGATTGTTCTCGGCCTTGGGTTGTGATCACAACCCAGAAGAGTGGTGTCTCTTCATTGATTGGTCAATGTTAAGCCTGAAAGCTGTTCTACTACACTATGGCAATGTTTATCCTTCAGTACCTGTTGGCTTTGCAGCACACATGAAAGAAACATATGAGAATATGGAACTGTTACTGAAGCATGTCCAGTATAGCAGGTACAACTGGAATATCTGTGGAGATCTTAAAGGCGTTGCTATGTTACTAGGACTGCTACTGTTGTTTCATCTGTGAATGGGGCAGCCATGCCAAAGTGTCGCACTATTCTAGACAGAACTGGCCACTATGTAAAAAGTTAGTTCTAGGACAGAAAAATGTGGCACATGAATCACTTGTCGACCCGACAAAGATATTTTGCCTCCTCTTCACATAAAGCTGGGACTTATGAAGAATTTCATGAAAGCACTGAACAAGGAAGGTGAAGGTTTTCGTTATTTAAGACAGATGTTCCCAAAAATAACTAATGCCAAGATCAAAGAGGGCATTTTTGTTGGCCCCCAGATCAGACATGTTATGAGTGACAAGCAGTTTGAAGATCTGTTAGTCGGGCCAGAAAAAATTGCCTGGAAAGCCTTCAAAGACGTTGTTGACAATTTTCTGGGTAATTACAGAGCCCCAAACTACGTTCAGCTGGTAGACAAACTTCTCAAAGTGTACAAGACAATGAAGCCAACATGTCACTCAAGATTCATTTCCTCCATTCACACTTGGACTTCTTCCCTGCAAATCTCAGTGCTGTCAGTGACGAACATGGTGAAAGGTTTCATAGCAATGATACCAGGGCAACTGGAATCCGTCAATGCTTGCTCACTACTGTTGGACACTGCAACCAGACATTGAATACAAATGAAAATCAGGAGCAAAACACTTTTAATTCTGTTGGATTTAATAGCTTAATGCGAAACATAAACATGACTAAATACGTTATTGTCAGTAAACATATAAATGTTGTGGAAACTGGCCCGGACACAGGTAGGCAGACATCGTTAGATCACCCAACACACGTTTATTTCCAATGTTTACAAATAAAGTGCCACACACAACCCCAAAACTCCCCCAAAGTCCAGGGGCCTCATGTATAACGCCGTGCGTAGAACTCACACTATAACATGGCGTAAGCACAAAAGTGGGATTGTGCGTATGCACAGAAAAATCCAGATACATGAATCTGTGCGCACGCAAAATTTCACGTTCTTCTACTACATAAATCCCGATCAGCGTGAAAAGTAACGCACGTGCACGCGCTTGCTGCCACAACCCAACTCCTCCCAGAATTACGCCTCTTTGAATATGCAAATCAATATAAATAGCCCCTTACCTTCAGCGCTTCAGGAAGACAATGGCGAAAGCACGGGGAAAAAAAAAAAAAAAAAACTTCACCGAATGCGAAATGGAGGTCCTGCTAAGTGAAGTAGAGGCCAGGAAAAATGTTTTATTTGGTAGCTTAGGAAGTGGAATTAGTAATAAAAGGAAATTGATGGAGTGGCATAGCGTGGTGGATGCACTCAAAATTGCTGGAGCAGAAAGTCGCACTGTGACCGAAATAAAAAAGAAGTGGTCCGACATCAAAGTTGCCTTGAAAAGGAGAGTTGCAGCTCATCGTCTGCATGTCAGCACGACTGGAGGAGGTAGTGAACTCCCGGAGCTCACACCATTTGAGCAGCGAGTTGCTGCAATTATTGGCGATACTCTCATTGCCGGCATTGTACCAGCTGGGGAAGGTGATTCTGACATCACCGCAGGTGATGGTGAGTTACCATTTCTGTTTTGATTACCATTATCCATACTCGTGTAAATAATTTGTATGTGAAATAAGACAATCAGGCCGCAGATGCTGTATTAATTACTGTTTAATTAACTCCAGATAACAGTACAAAAGCTGACCCAAATGCTGAGGACGTGGCTCCAGGCGATGATGGTGCTGCGTCTGTGCCAACCACATCTTCGGGCGCTGGCTGCTCACACACCCCTGCCTCGGAAACCACTGTTCGATCATCTGGCCGTGTGCTGACTGATGCAGTTCTGGAATCCCAAAATGCATTGGTGGATGCAGTGAGAGATGTAGCCAATGAACTATGAAATATAAAGGCAGTATTGTGTGATATTAATCAAAAATTAAATGACTTTGTAAATAAATAAATGATAAATAAATGATCTGCTTACCTGTTTTTACATTCTGTGAATTACATTCATTCGACATTGTAATGCTGTCCGGTGTGGCTGCTCATTTGGTGGACCAGGGTCCGGTTCATCATACTGCATCTTTTCAGGTACGGGCAAGCTACGAATGAGTGCCATATTATGTAGAATGCTACATGCTTGCACGATGCAACACACTTTCTGTGGACTATAGAGCAGCACTCCACCAGTCTTATCCAGGCAGTGCCAACGGCCCTTAAGCTGCCCTATAGTACGTTCTACCACCGCCCGAGCCCGAGAGTGGAGGTCATTATAACGTCACTCTTGTTCAGTCAGTGGGTTGGCGAGAGGGGTGAGGAGCCACGTCTTCAGCGGGTACCCACTGTCACCTAAGTAATCGTGTTTATATGGTTACATCGTACAGATAACGTACGACTCTGATTAAAAGGTAATAAAAGTCTTATCTTACTGAGAAGCCAGCCATCGCGCACCGCACCATTTTCAAGTTTGTTCCCCACACTACTATTTCTCAGGATGAATGAATCATGAGTTGAGCCAGGCCATCTCGCAACAACATTAGTGAGGCGCATTTTCGCATCACTGATGATTTGCACATTAACAGAGTGAAAATGCTTTCTATTCACATAAACATATTCATTCTGTGAAGGTGCCTTTATAGCAATGTGTGTGCAGTCGACCGCTCCGATGACATTTGGAAAACCGGACATTGCTGCAAATTGTGCTTTGATGTTTGCCTGTTCAACGGGAGTGTACGGAAATCTGATATATCTGCTTGACAAGCGGATAATACCATCCCATACAGCTGGCATGGCACGACTCAGTGATGACTGAGAAATACCGGATCGGTCAGCCAATTCACGCTGAAAAGCTCCTGTGGCTAAAAATCCGAGAGTGGACAGAACTTGCAAAGGAGCAGGTACAGCACAATTCCTGAAAGTCTGCCTTTGTGAAGCAGGTGCCAGTTCAGCACACAGCTCCAAGAGGATCGCTCTTGGAAATCTAAACCAACTTAGTAGCCAGTCATCATCATGTGCCAAGAAATCCGTATGATCTCTGAATACGCGTTCTCTTCTAATCCTTCCATTTGCGATGTCCTCTAACAATGCTAAGACAGCCATGGCAGTGGAATAGTTTGGCCATTCTGTGCACAATTATATTGTTACAAATTGATTACAATCAGGTGCCTTAAATTTATCAACGATATGCAGTTAGTTTCAGTGTATATGATACAGCCGCGTCAGGGATGTCGATCTAAAAATGAAAGGAAACCACACAGGAACAGTAGCACTGCTTTGACGCTGGGTGCCGCCAGTCTGCAAAACCGAGCGGAGAAATTGCGTACGCCAAGGTATGAGTTACCGTGGAAATGTGCGTGGCTTTACGCCAAGTTTAGGTTTTATACATCGCGATTTGAGCATGGAAAGGTTCATACGCAACATTTCTGTGTGTACGCACCGTTTATACATGAGGCCCCAGGCCTCTACCAAAATGATGCCTCTTTCTCTTCAGGTCACCTCCTTTCCTCTCCTCCCGAGCTCCGTCTTTCTCCGCTCCCGACTCAAGCCAACGAACGGAGGGAGGCAGCCCCTTTTATAATCACCCGGACGTGCTCAAGGCGCCTCCCGATTAGCTTCTGCCGGCACTCCCCAGTGTGGCAGAAGTACTGACTGCACACCTGGAAGCACTCTGGGTGTCCCTGCTCGTCTTCCACCCAGCAATTCCAGGTGTGGTGAAAGTGCTGAGGACCTGGGCTCTCCAGGCATCGGGGCGCTCCCTGGCAGTGACCACGGGTCCCTATAGGGTTGAGCTTCCAAGCTCCGTTCCCGTGGTCCCCAAAGCCACCAGGGCGGTCACCCCTTCATGGTCTGGAGGAGGCGTAAGCCCTCCTCCGGTCCTCCTGAGCGTCCCGGGTGGGTACCACCCCCAGCCACACAGAGTTCCTATGTGATGCAGTAAAACCAAAACTATATTTGTGCATACCCAGTAGGTACCTGTCACAATCAGCAAAAACTGTGTAATGAGTGATTTCTAAAATTCAGAATTTGTCACTGCAGATATTTTTGATAACAACAGCATTTATTTATATAGCACATTTTCATACAAATGATGCAACTCAAAGGGCATTAAAAGATGAAGAAAGTTTATAAAAATACAAATATAAAAATAATATTAAGCAATACTAAACAACAAAGAAAAAAGTAAGGTGCAATGGCCAGGAGGACAGAAAAAACAACAAAGAAAAAACTCCAGAGGGCTAGAGAAAAAAAAATCTGCAGGGGTTCCAAGGCCCACTGGGCATTCTACCTACTGTAACATAAATGATCTAAATCAGTCCTCATGATTTTCATGGCTTCACGTGGAAGAATTAAGAAGATAACAACAAAAGCTGCCCGTTACTCAACTGGATTTAAGTTTATTTTTTAACTTATGCACACAGTTATTACATATTTCTGAAACTAAAAAAGAAGTATTTTTAATGCAGAATTAATCACTTGCAGGCATGTTTTTCATACCTTAACTACATAAGTATCTTCATTAGCCTCTGAATTCAGCACTGCAACATTTCCTTCAGTGACAGCCACATTTAACACAAGTGGAAATGCAAACATGTTTTCTCTGCACATCCAGCAAATGTTCACAGAAAAGACAAAATAATCGTGTAAGATGGCGGCAGCAGTCAGGTAAGCAGCCCAGACACCTGTGCAGTTTTAAAAAGTGGGCAGAGTTTCAAATTACTAGCTGTCAGTATGCATCTCCTTCATGAGACTGTCATGTCTTTGGCATCTTTACAGCTATGTTCTTTTCACTTTTTCTTGTTGGGTTATTGTGAGCAGCTCATTCCCACTTTAACTACAACTTAGTTCTGTAGCTGTGGTGTGTTGTGCTGCACTGGACAGATTAATGCGCATAAACAATGGAGATGCATTTTAATGCCAGGTGTACTGGTAATTTGGCTAAATTATATTCTGATAAAATCTACATATGAAGTGAACATTAATGGAGTTTTTTGAGAAAACTAACAATCATTGCGCACCTTATGTAACATATTGTAGCGACCCATTAATTGGTTTGGGAAGAAGGGACAGCAGAATGAAGTGGTCTCAGGAAGCATTTTGCTTAACAATTACAAAACAAACAGAGTATAAGGCAGTAATAAAAGGCATTGAACTGTTCACTGTTTACACCTAACTATAAATCCCTTACTGTTCTAGACGTAGAGAGACACTCTAGCGACTGAACTACTATCCATAACTTTCTATCAGATTTGTAGCTCAGTCCTGTTAATTATGGTTTTCTGTGTGGAGTTCAGGCACAGGCTATCACTCTTGTTCTCTCTCTCTCCATTTTCAAAAGTCATTGTGGTTTTTGCACCACCTCACAGTACACCAAACAAAAAAACAGGAAGAAATGCTCTAATACCAGAAATACAGTAAACTCGATTGACAGGATCATTTCTGAGAGTTGCTTCAACTTATGAAGAAACAAAAATGGCACTGCTGTAAACTGGCCAGTATGAGTGGCTGCTGGTTTGGGTGCATGTACCCTGCAATGCACCATAAAGAGTTGAGTATAAAGTTGTCAACTACATAACTCTTGTCCTTAAGTCATTACACTGGCCTCCAGTTAAGCGTAGGGCTAATTTCAAATTCTTCTTACATATAAAACTTTAAATGACCTAAGTCCTACTTACCTACCTGAACATTTCATTACACAAACACCAGAGCCTGCATTAAGATCTGAAGATGCTGGTCTAATAAAAATTCCAACAATTAGTAGAACATCAGTGTGACGTTAAGCTTTTATTTAGTGATGCCCCTTCGATCTCAGCTTGAAAGTCCTGGCAGAAGACTCAGTACTTTGGTCTGGCATACCCTGATTAGATTACAATAATTAAACACTGATACAATCCCTCCTCCATTCTGTTTCTTTCTGTGTCATGCTGCTGCAGTTGATACCACTGCTATACTTTCAAGTTCTCTTCCTGTTCCTGGAAAAGACACCAGAGATACTGGGAGTACTGGAATGAATAGATGTAAAAATTCTGCCACCATATCAGATGGCCCTGCACAATCTTATACTGTAGAATACCCATGAGTGGGTGGGCAGCCAGTTGGTCAAAGACTCCATGGCCATGACTGTGACTGACTTTGTCCTTTAACTTTGCATCATAACCGACTGTGGACTCTACAGGGATTTATTTTTGCCAGAGTTGCTGCAAATTGAAGTTTTTGTTTTCCTCTCCTCCATTGTCAGCTGGCCATAGATCACTATTGTTATATTCCACTTATGTTGATACATTTGAAATTGCTTTATTCTACTTAATGTTAAACTTAATTGGACCTTTATGTGTATGCATTACATGTTTAGTCATGTGTAAACTTTGTAATTGTAGTCTACCTGTGACCTTGTTACAGCCGCCATTCAGTGAAGAGTGCTATACCAAAATGAACTGAACTGAACTGAATTGAATCTGGTCTTAATCCCTGCAACTCTGATTTGGACTAAACAAGATAGGAAAATGAATGAATAATGTTACAAGGTGGACTTTTCCTCACAGCATCAATAGTGAAGGATCAATCACAATACAAAATGCAAAGCAATACTTGAAAAGACAGAAATCTGTGAAAGAAGCTAGCATATGCTTGCTAAGCTCAAAGGTGCCATCTGGTGGATTTGTCCATAATTAGCCATTTTATATGAGCCCTTTTGCTAAAGTGGGAGAATTTCAGCAAAACCTCTGGAAAATTGGTAGCATAATTGCCTTTTGGCACTAGTTTTATATTAGATTTAATGCACTAATAAGTTATAATGGTAAAATTATTCAAGAAGTAAAATACGGACCTTATAATTCCATTCAATTCTTTTAGCAGTAGGACCGTCAGTGTGTTACGATGCTTAGTTATGCATGTCCAGAGATCTCATATCCTTGTTTCTGTATTGCATGGACAAAATCAAGAATGGAGCTCAAACAAGCTTAAAATTAAGTAGCAAAACAAGAAATAATAATACATTTCTTTATGGGTTCATTAGCTTGCAATGAGCCCATCAAACAACCTAGTATTGTTTTAAATAACTCCAACTTCAGGTGACTTTAGAGATGAAGAGTTTAACATTCGGCTTTATCATTATAAAACAGTAGTCCTAGCTGGCCCTTTTCGAGATTTCCTCAGCACCACACAGTAAGGCAATGGTGGCAGCTCAGGCAGTGTGCAACATAAAGGAAAAACCAATGGATAGGTATAGGAGGGCACAGGCATAACTCTATTGTGTGATGACTAAAATCTGGAGCAAATCTAACAAAGCCTTCAAATGACAAACTATCTCTGTCCACAGTGCAATGTGAGTGGAGTCAGCTCCATTTTAGAATGAGCACATAAAAAGACAAATATTCTCAACTGTCATCAAAAGAAATTCCTTACAAATAATGAAGCAGTTCATTTTTGGCAACCATTTTTCACATATTATTTGTGTTTTAGTTTGTAAAGTAGTTTCTCACAGGAACTGTAACATTGGCATATGCCTTGGCAGTGTGTACTTCATGCTTCACTGCCTGGCGTCCCAGAGACTTCCAGATTAAAAGGCCATCCTTAGCCTGGCAGGTTTGCACTTTAGTAATTCAGTAACTAAGACGCGCATCTGACTGAGTTATTCAAACAGCATACTTTGAAGTAGTCAGCCCCCTCATTTATCGTTGAACTTTGTCGTTTTTGGAGAATTTTCATTTAGAAGTTGCTTCTGTTTTCTCATTTTTTACCCATCTGTCTAGTTTTGTCATGCTCTGTTAGTCGACATGAAGGCTCTGCTGACTACTAAGGAAGAATGAAGAAGTAGCATGCAAGCAGGATAGCACGGTTGTAGGACAGTGTGTAGGCGGTGTCCTGGAGATAATTCAGTAAGAAACTGCTCAAAACCTTGAGAATGTTTTGACAAAGTTGATTGCCTCAATTTGATGCCCTCTACTGTTCATTTTAATTATTGACAGCTTTTTTTCCTAGAAAATAACTGAGTTTAGTCGGCCAACTGAACAAAGAGTGAGATTATTTTCTTGAGCTTTTAAAAATGTCTTAATAAATTTCTCACTAACACACTTCTGTTTAGGCAAGGCTGTGGAGGTAAATTACATTTTAACCACTGCTTGTTGTTTAAAGTGAAGTTTTCATTCTGAACCAACTCCAGCTATGCAGCCATTGAGGCATATCACAAACATATAAATGGTATTTTCTAATATATTCATTAAGTTGTGACATAAATGATGAAACTGTGACATTTAATGAGTTACTCTGCTCTGTGTAGTGTGTTTTTTCCATTATGAATGTTGCATGTTTGATTTTAGGTACAGTGCTTTGAAAATGTAAAAGGGATAGTTGAAAATTAGGAATATATGTGTGCACTATGCAGCACAGATATGACTATGACCATAAACATGGCTGTAGGATATTTGTGAGTCATGAGACTTAGAAGTACGCAGTAGTGTGTTTCGATCTACCTAATCAGACAGTTTTATTCTAAGGCTGAAGGAAAAGTAGGGACTGAGCCAGTTAATAAAAGGACATGAAGAATACAGCAAAGTAAAGAATGTCCTATGAAAAAAACAAGGATAAACAGGAAAGAAAAGGTAAAAAAAAATGACACTAGGTAAATGGGTGTGGAAGAAGTGGACAAGATGACATGGCATAAAAGGAAATAAGATTAATTAAATCACAAAGCCTGAGTACAGACTAGAAATGAACTCAACCACTTATGCAGAGCTGCTAAAGTAAAGAATGTAAAAACATGAATCAAAGTTCTAGGATATTCTGTGCGCCAGAATATTTTGGTTGTTATGTTTTTACAAAAGTGAGTAAATAATCTGTCTTAAAAAACACACCCAAGCAAACCTTGCCTGTAGTAATATACAATAAATAATGGATGAATGGAGAAAAATGTTGCATAATATCATTGCAATTGAATAATAGATACATACTGTACAACATCATTTAGACAAACAATGTTGTTGTGTGCCATCCAGTCACAAAATGTAATGCGTCACAAAGATGTTCACAGATGAATGCACACTGCCAGTGAATATCTGGCAAAGCCCCCAACACCTGGTCTTCCACAGCACCATTATGCTCCTGAACTTTAAGCACTCCTTAAGGGCACTCATCATAGCTATCTCTGCATCTTCTGCTTATATGAAATCCGTCCTTTCAGGAGTGCTTTAATTCTCAAGAAGAAGTGAAAGACTGAGGGGGCCAGATTAAGACAGCCATAAGGCTATGGATGTATAAATTTCTTATGCCTCGACAGATATTGATTTACCAGCAGTGGATTCTCATGAGTCACACAACATGATGACTTGATCTTTATAGCAGCTTTTAAAATGGCATCCATCTAATTTCATCTTAATATGAAGATAAGTCAATGTCAATGTCAACTTTATTTATATAGCCAAAGTGCTTTACAATAATAGAATTAAAGAAAAAACATACAATTAACATGAATAACATAAATAGAAATAAAATAAATGAAGATAAAATAAAATAAATAATAAATAGAAGTAATGTTACATAATCACAATGAGGAAACCATCAGTATTACTGAAGGTCACGGAATGCAAGTGAATAGAAATGAGTCTTTAAGTGAACTGAGAGAATTCCATTCCTTTCCAGGGTTTCACATCCTTCATTCTGGGTACAGGCATAGGTTCATGTTCATCTAACACCAAGTGAAGACGCTCATTTGTCTTTTGGTAGATCATCTATGAAGATACGTGTGGTTAGGAATGAACAGAGAAACGTCTCCCTTGGGAGTGCAGTTTATTTTATGTTTAATTTGAAATGCCCCCGTTGCTAATGTAATGCTGCATAACAATCAGCTTTTCCAGTGCATGTGCATTTTGCCCTTAAATGATGTTGGGCTGGGATTTTGGACTGTTTTTAAATAAGAATCAGTACCAAACATTCAGTATGGTTAAAAAATGTGTGTGGAGACAGTACTGTTGACAAAAGCACTAATGAAGGTTGGACTTCAAGAACTGTGAGACATGAGAAAGTCCAAATGGTTTTGGACTAATGATAAGGTTACTCAGGAAGAGGAGAATTGGTGGCAATTGCAGTATTCAGACTGATAGAAGAAGGGAGTAGCTGAATTTGGCTCTTAGAAAGAGAGTGCATGATCCTGTTTTGCATCGGCTCACAGATGATGGAGATTATGTAAAAAAGGGAGAAGTAGAAAAAATATCCTATTATATATTCAAACAATTCCATAGACCAGCAAGGAACAAAATTACAATATACAAAAAATGGTATTTTTGTGAATGAATGATGCATCTAAATGAAACTCACAAGAACTAAGCTAGTTAATGCTCTACTGGGGACTCTCCACACATTTTGCTTTTTTTCTCCAGTCATTGAAATCCCAGGGACTCTGTGTTGAGATGCTACAGTATAAGGAACAATGCAATAAGTCTTTAGAAGACATGCTCTTTCCTCACAAACCTGTGCTTGCTGAATGGTAGATAGGCTTTCAAAGCAGTTCTAGTAAACAAAAGCTGAACTTCACATTTCAAGCTAACTGGGCATGTTCAGCAAATAAAACTGTGTGTTCATGCCAAATGCACATGTCTAAAGTGCAAATTTTTATTTTGCAGTACTCATTTATAAACAGCCAATGTGCCCCTGTCTTTCAAAAAGCCACACTTGTGTGCAATTTTTTGGCTACATGATTCTGCCATCTTTTTTGTTTTCGCCCATGTAACTTAGAGGGAGCAGTCTTCTCACTGTAATTGCAGATCACTGCGGAGCAGCCTCCAAATTTCAAGTTAAAATTCCCTGTGAGAGGGCATTTCTGTTATAGACATCCATGTTGTGTCAATGGCATATCATCTTCTATTAATTAAAAATGGCCCAACAAGGACAAAATGCTTATCATATGTATCAGAATTATATACATTCCAAAAAAACATCAACATAATTACAATAGGAAAGGTATGCCTAGTGTCCACTGCTGTCCTGATGCGGATTTAGTGGTCGTCATATGTGTTATGTCTTGAAACAGTCACCAATGCACAGCCCAATTTTGCAATCAGGACAGTAGAAGCATGTTTTTTGTGCACTTGTGCACTGTATTTTCTGTTGCTTGCACTTGAATCAGTAGAATATGAGTGTCTGATCCAAATGATCAATGCTGTTACTGTATGCTACTGCACAAGGCTTAGTGTTTTCCACATTTCCCCTGAGGCGAATTTTGACAGTTGCTTCATTGTGAACAGTGCATATTGGCTTAACGTCTTCCTTGTCCTTGCATTCGATTGGCTTCCATTTATCAATGCAGATACTGCACCCTGCTGTAGTGTTACATGACTGAAGTAACAAGGCATATCATGATGATTTGGTTGTACAGTGCCATATACGTCAGTTTCACTATTTGCATTAACGTCTGATGACCAATTCACATTGTCACCAAAATTGCTTGATTCAACTAATGGTTCAGTTTCAGTTTGTTCTACAACTGGCTTTACTGCTTTCCATTTACACACCATTGTGCGTTTTGGTGTACTGGATTGAGATCTGGACTCTGACTCAGTCTTTTCAGGACATTAACATTGTGATTTTTAAGCCATTCCTGTGTACCGTTAGCTTTATGCTTGGGGTGATTGTCTTGCTTGAAGACAGGTTTTGAGCAGATAGCATCAGGTTATTCTGCATCCCTATATTTTGGTGCATTCATTTTACCCTCTATCATCACAAGCGTTTCAGAGGCCTGCTGCAGAAAAGCATCCCCACAGCATGATACTACCAAGACCAGAATTCATGGTGAGAATTGTGTTTTTAATAATGTGCAATGTTTTTCTTATACTAAACATTGCTTTAAGTTTGACAGGCAAAAAGGTCTCATTACACCATAGAACCTTCTTTCAGCCGACTTTAGAGTCTTCCATATACCTTCTGGCAAACTCTAGCCAAGATGTCATTTGTGTCCCTCGCTAGTTTTCAATGAGATCACTCGGTTTTTGTGTATGGCTTGCTTTAGGAAGATTTGTAGCTGTGTCATATTCTTTCTATTTCTTAATGATTTATTTAAGTGGACACCAAGGGACATTTAGTGATCCGAATATTTTCTTGTATCCCCAGACTTGCACTTTTCACAGATTTGCCTGGAGTGTTCATCTGTCTTCACTGTGTAGGTTAGGCCCTGATACTGACCCACTACAAGTTGCATGTTCCAGATAAAGTGCATTTATACTAAATTCAAATGAAAGCCCCTGACTACAGATTAACTACTTTTGTGACTTCTAAATCCAACTAGCTAACTAACTAACCAACCAATATGGGCTGCATCAGGAGTGGGCAGGAGGAGGAGAATAGGAACCTAATCAAGGACTTTGTTAAATGGTGCAACTCAAACCACCTACAACTGAACACCAGCAAAGCCAAGGAGCTGGTGGTGGATTTTATGAGGACCAGGCCCCTCATGGACCCCGTGATCATCAGAGGTGACTGTGTGCAGAGGGTGCAGATCTATAAATACCTGGGAGTGCAGCTGGATGATAAATTGGACTGGACTGCCAATACTGATGCTCTGTGCAAGAGAGGACAGAGCCGACTATACTTCCTTAGAAGGCTGGCGTCTTTCAACATCTGCAATAAGATGCTGCAGATGTTCTATCAGACGGTTGTGGCAAGCACCCTCTTCTACGCGGTGGTGTGCTGGGGAGGCAGCATAAAGAAGAGGGACGCCTCACGCCTGGACAAACTGGTGAGGAAGGCAGGCTCTATTGTAGGCACGGAGCTGGACAGTTTGACATCCGTGGCAGAGCAACGGGCACTGAGCAGGCTCCTGTCAATGATGGAGAATCCACAGCATCCACTAAACAGTATCATCTCCAGACAGAGGAGCAGCTTCCGCAACAGACTGCTGTCACTGTCCTGCTCCACTGACAGACTGAGGAGATCGTTCCTTCCCCATACTATGCGACTCTTCAATTCCACTCAAGGGGGGTAAACGTTAACATTATACAAAGTTATTGTCTGTTATACCTGTATTTTTATCACTCTTTAATTTAATATTGTTCTTTATCAATATGCTGCTCCTGGAGTATGTGAATTTCCCATTGGGATTAATAAAGTATCTATCTATCTATCTATCTATCTATCTAGCTGCAGCAGTGATTCTTTGAGAGTGTTATGTTAAAGGAGGTAAAACACTAATGCAGTCAATTATTTTGTATTTTTTATTTGTAATTAATTTACCACTTTGCAGAAATCTGATGTACTTTGACATTATTAAGCCTTTTTTTCTGTTGATCTGAGTCAAACACTCCTATTAAATTAACTGTGATTCAAGATTATATAATAAAATGTGGGTGAATACTTTGCTATGTGCAAATCAGGCTTCAACCACAACCTTCATGGTTAGGGCTGAAGACACATCTTTAGAGGGTCCATAGCTCATTTGTGTTATCTGCACATCACAAGCAGTTTAACAGACCCAGAGCAGCTAAAGTCAATATAATCAACAAGCTCGACTACCACATTAACTCTTTTATTCATTTTTTTTTTTAACTTTTTCTCTTGACATCATTTTGAGGCTTCATCTCTTGACCCCAGAAATGGTCTGACAAATAAAATGATTACTGGTAAATTTGAATCTGAAAGAAATGTTTGGTGAATGGTTATGCCTTTTGTGGGTTTGGGGATGTTTGTGTAGCTGAAAAGTCCACAGTGCCATTGCTTCTGTGATCTATAAATGTTGCTATATAAATGTCCAAAAATGTAAGCTGACTGTTATTTTAAAGTATTTCATCTATTTTGCGTGACACAGTGGTGTAGTGGTTAGCTCTGTAATTTCACAGTTCCGTGGCTTTATGTTTTCCTCTATGGGTACCATGGGATCCCCCAACCTCCAACAACAGATGCAGGAGAAGACCAGGGTCATCATAGACAACTCTGATCACCTTTGACTTAACATACATAGAGGGAAGAGCAAGGTCCTCAAGGCCAACTTTGTTAGTACATTTCCAATTACATTGGAAAGTGAAGTACTAGAAGAGGTGGAAAGCTTCACCTATATTGGCCAGATCACTGACAGGTAGGGTAAGACAGATGCTTATATTAGGGCCAGTATTAGCAAGGCAATGGCAGCTTTCCTCCAACTGAAGAATTTCTGGGGATCCAGGGACCTGTCCATTACCAGCAAGATCATGCTGTTTAATTCCAATGTAAAGCCAGTCCTACTCTATGGAGGTGAGACATGAAGGACCTCTGCAACCACTACTAAAAAATGCCCATATATTATCAGCCATCTGAGAAGGGTCCTCTAGATTTGCTGGCCTGATACCATTAGAAACTAAGAACTGTGGCAGCAAATAAGACAATAGCAAGTAGAGGAACAGATTCTCCAGCAATGTTGGAGGTGGATAGGCCACATCTTCTGTAGGCCAGTCTCAAGCATCACAAGACAAGCCCTTATGTGGAATCCACAGGAAAAGAGGAAAAGAGGCTGGCCATGAAACATCTAGTGCCAGAACCTGGAAGAAGATGCCAAGAGCCAAGAAAATGGGTTGACCTGGGGACAAGTGGAAAGACTTGCATAAGACAGAGATGCCTGAAGAGCTCTTGTTGGTGGCCTAAAAAAGTAAGTAGGCAAGAAACTATGGGTTTCCTCCCCTCACTGCATAATAATGCTTGTTAGTTATATGGCAAATAGAGATTAGCCCAGTATGTATGTGGGTGTGTGTATGAAGGGAGCCTGTGCCTCACCCAAGATTGATTCCTGCCTTGAGGCTGACGATGCTGAGATAGGCTGCAGCTCGCCTTCACCCTGAATTAGTTTAGGTGCATTGGAGAATGTACGTTTCATATCCTGCAATTTTGTCAGTTTTAAACTGCAATGCTCTTATAAATGAATCAAACATTTTACAGTACCTTTCAGAAAAATTACCATCAGAATTAAAACCAATTAAGCTCATCAGATATTTTTTCCGGGAGAATCTGGAAAAATAAACAATAGGAGCCAAGTGCCATGGCTGATATAGGAGCTTCAGACAAGGGCTCAGGTGGTGACTGCAGGATAGTTAGACAGCTATTACCGGGCCACTTTGTGCCGGGCTGCTTGCCAGACATCTCTCTTTCCTTCTCTCTCTCTAATGATCAGGGTCTTTAGCAAAAGTGCAGCCAAATGGGGATTTGTTAAAATGGTTTGGCTTAAAGCACCAGTCTGGAGTCTTGAGGGTGTACGGCGCAAACAGACATGACATTGGGGGTGGGAGGCAATGCAGCTATAATATGAATATGGGTCAGGGCAACCTGTACAAGGGATTGGAATGGACAGACAGTGACCACACAGGCTAAAAAAGACCAAAGGAAGAAGAGGAGTGCAGGATTTAAACGAGAGGAGTAAGCTCTTTAGAGGCATACTCATGGTCTAAAAATACTTTAGACACTAGGTTTACTGTCTCGCTGCTGAACAAACATAGCATTGACAGCACTGGAAATAATTATGGATATAGAATTAAAACTGGGCACATGCAGCAAATAAAACCATGATCTCATGTGTTAAAAGAGACGCTCAGGAGCAGAAGCATGTGCTAGCATGTGATATGGTGTTAGTACAGCATGTGCCACACCTGCCGGATGCTAGAATATAAGCTGTGATATCAGTGTAGTCTGCTGGAAGCCTCAGCTCCTCAAGTTCTCTACCCGTTCTGAATTGGCACCATCCCTGTCCTGCCTTTATGTTTCATTACAAAGGTACAAAGCATTCAAAGGTTGGTAAAATTTCACCCATGGCAATTTATTAAGGAAAGAAGCAAAGTGATTTGAGATCCATCTTTTTTTTTCTCCTTAGCTGCCCACTCAATGCAGCCACTGAGAGTGAAGGCAAAAATTCCAAAGTGGACAGACAGACTTGGCATTTAGACAAAATAAAAATGCTGCAAAGCAGCAAGTACAGCTTGGCTGCATATGTTCAAAGCAGGTTGTTTTTCTAAAATGCTGCCTTTTGTCGCCTATAAAATGACCATCCTGGGTGATGATTTTCCAATTAAATAATTTTGAATGCTAGCTAATGCTGTATTTAGTAAATATTAAAATGCTGCTAAGTTAATAAAGCAATTACTTTCAAGTAATACAATTATATTAAATAAATCCATCACAATGAATCAGCGCAGGGGGCCATCTTAGCATTTTAGCACTCAAAGCAGTGACCAACCCTGGATGGGTGCCAGTCCATTGTGGGGCACACTGCCGCACAGCATAATAATTTGCAGTTGCCAGTCAAGCCAACCTGCAGATCTTTGGAACTGAATATTTGGAATTTGGAATTGAGTAAAACACACACAGGCATATGGAGGAGATCCAAAACAACAGTGACCATATGGAGATCTGAACACAGAACTCCGGACTTAAACACTGTCCTACCCTAAAATTTCACCAAGTAAATAAACTGATTTGATTTAATTTACTATTGAAATGTCATCATTTCTATTGAGCCTGATAATTCCATTATTGGGTTGCAAGATGCTGTAGCCCACGCTGATATTATTTGGTGCAAACAGGAAAGCAAATCCAGTTTGGATAGCAGTCTTTTCTCCTTACTCATGTGGCAAGCCCAGATTCACAAATCATTGTAGTAGGTAGATCTTTAAAAGGAAGGCCATTCGAACATGGAGGAGTGAACATATTCCATACAGACAGTGACTGGGTTGACATTTGAATCTAGGTTGCTGGTGGTGTGAGTACCCTGTGTGTTGAGTAACATCACTAGCTAATAAATCTCATACTGCTGCATGCACGGACCCTACCAAGTGAAAATTCCACCTCCTCTTACTTAATCCATACTTAATACATCTATTTTAGTAGGATGTTCTTAAGTTTGAAAGCCTTTGCTAAGTGGGAGAGAACTAAAATGGCTGGAGATCTAGTTAAGGGGTGGATTCATTCTTGTGAGAAACATCCACAAGATGAAACATTGGATGAAAAAGGTTAGTTACTGGGCTTTCACAAACAATGGATGGAGTATAATTACTGCTGGGTGGTCCATGCATGAGGAGGAAATAAACATAAAGCTCTAAGCAAATAAACCTAGGCAGATCAAAAGCCGTACACACAAGAATCCAGGGAAGAGTGTTTCAATAATATTGTGATCACTACAAATCTGAAGTCTCTAAAACAGAAATCAAACTTTAAGTAATCTCAGGTAATGGCTATGTAATCATCAGACATGCCTAACCCAAAAAAAACTGCTGTGTCATTGAAAGTAAACTAAACATGCCCTTTATTTTATAAGTAATAATTTAATAGACAATGCTCTAAAGACAGACCTACAAGCCGTTAGGCCACTACCTGTTGAAGACATCATCCAGTGCCATGTCTTCACCCCCTGTTACATCTTCACCCCCTGTTACTCTCAGTTCACAGTCCAGCATATGTGGTCTTAAGTTAAAATATGTGGTTTTCAGTTAAATCAGGGTTCAGTGTGGAAAGTTCTGGAAGCATAGCAGGAAAATGCTGTTACATACATGCACTTAGGGAGCAATTTGAGGGCTCTGGTGATGGCGTTTCTCCGCTGTTCCAGAAGTTGGCGATGTGTTATCAAACATCTTCTCTTTTTCTCCCTCTGCAGACCAGAAGAAAGAGAGGTTTGGGAGCATACACTGATATAACGCATTGCCAACCCCGCCCCCCCCCCCCCCATGATCCCAGATTAGGACCCGAGTACAGTCATGCAGCGGGTGACACCTCAGCACCACACTAGTTTGAATGGAAAAGCTTTTTTACAGTGGCTAGAATGCCAATCCTGCAACAAACCCTTGAGTTCTCCCTGCAAGTTGGAGAACCTGCTTGCAGATCGAGATGCAGGTTAATGTAATACCCAGTGTGGAGCAATTGCAGGTTAAGGGCCTCGCTCAAGAGCCCTACGAAATGGAATCACTTCTGGCATTTACGTGTTTTGAACCAGCAGCCTTCCATTGCCAGTGCAGATCTCTAGCCTCAGAGCCACCACTCTGCTTAGAATCCCCTCCAGACCAGAAGATTGACAGATTTTTCAACACCGACGTCACATCCGGTGTCCATCCACCTGGACACACCACTTCATGCCAGAATCCATTTTAACCAGTAGCTCCACCATCCTCTAGTCAATTCAGTATCAGACTCCCAACAGAAACTTACTTTAATGCTATTGAATCATGTTTTGTATATTTTCGATATTCAGTTATACAGGTTTTGCCTGCAGGTCTCCCAACCCTTCTTATTGTGTCATGTTGTACTTACAATGCTGATGTAAGTTAGCTGATTGAGAGCAAGCAAAATTAAAACTAATGAGAAAAACATAGTCAAGGAGTTGGCTAAAAAAAAAGGTTACAGACATGAAAAAAAAAACAATATAAGATTACTAGAGACTAGGAAGAGTGACTAAAGAACAAATCCTGAAAAGAAGCCTGCAGGCTGGATTAATGAGAAAACTAATGAACTCAAATTGTTCATGTGATGCAATGTGCTGTTATGTGGCAATAAAAAGTGTGAGACAGGGTGACAGGCGTCAAGAAACAAAGAGTGAGAGTGAGAGAAGAAAGTGTGACACAAATGTGTTAGTGGTGTGCTATCTAACTTCTGTTGAGTTAGCCATTTGATAATTCTAAACAATTGAAGTTTCAGACTAAATGTACTGATCTTTTCCCACTTGTTTATACATGTTTAGGATCATTCCTTCAATATACCAGATATTTTCTCCATCTCTCTAATTGACTTAAGTTAAATTTGATCACATCTCGGTCACCTTCATACTAATAATAATAACTATATTCCATCTGTCCACTTATTTTCTAAACTCACTTAGTCCAAACAACAATCATAATATTAATAACTGGGACACACCATCCTGCTTTGTGCCCAGAACTGCAGGTAATGGGCTTAATTTCTGAACAGGATTAACACATTTCATACTTGAGGAATTCACATCAAAATGCTTTATAAGCTTGAAAGAAACAGTAAAATGAAAACATACCAAGCACAATTTAAAACGATGAATCCTAATATGAAAACACTAATAATAGTAAACTAGAATGAAAAAGGACATTCTCTTTAAAATATCTGCCAAAGTGGCTTGCTAAATAAATGGTAGCATCATGCACCAAGATTTTCATGTTTAAAACAAAAGGATTTTATGATATTAGTGCAGTGAGTAAAAAGAGTTTTAAAATGATTTCTAAATCAAACTGATAGCCAGTGCAGTGCTGCTAGAGCAGGTATAATGTTGCCCCTCATTTAATTTTTCTTTAAAACCCCAGCCTGCAAGATTTTGATTAAAACCAATGTCACATCACAGTTGGGCTATGATGTTGGGCTTACAGGCACCGTGCTCGCTTGGTTTAGTTCTTATTGATCAAATGGATCCCAATATGTACAGAAATGTGCTGACAGGACTCCATCATTATACACAGAAGTGAGATATGGTGTCCCGCAGGGCTCAGTACTGGGACCTTTACTGTTTTCACTTTACATGCTTCCACTGGGATCTATCATTAGTAAACATAATGTTAATTTTCACTCGTATGCAGATGACACCCAGTTATACCTTTCATTTAGATCAAATGAAGTTTCTCCAATGTTGTATTTAATTAGTTGTGTTAGTGAATTAAAGGAGTGGATGGATGAGAACTACTTGTCTTTAAACACTGATAAAACAGAGATGTTAATTGTTGGAGGGAATGACGTTAATCACAACAATATTTTGCCATCATTTAACTCAGTTGGAACCCCCATTAATTTCACTGAATCAGCCCGGAATCTCAGAGTTATCTTTGACTCTAGCATGTCACTTAAAGCACATATTACAAATTTGTCCAAATCATGTTTCTTCCATCTTAAAAATGTTAGGAAATTAAGGCGCTTTCTAAATAATCAGGATTCTGAGAAATTAATTTATGCATTTAATTCTAGTAGGATTGACTACTGCAATGCGGTGTTCACTGGATTCTCAAACTGTTCTTTATACAGCCTCCAGTTAATCCAAAATGATGCTGCAAGAATTATTACAAGAACAAGAAAATACCGACACATAACTCCAGTTCTTAAATTCTTACACTGGCTCCCGGTTAAGTTTAGGGCAGTTTTCAAAATCCTCCTTTTAACACATAAAGCATTAAATGGCCATGGTCCGGCTTACTTGTCTGAACTTATCATGACTTACAAACCACGGCGCATATTAAGATCTCAAGATTTCGGTCTGCTTAAGATTCCAAGGATTAATAAAATAACAGTGAGAAGTCAAGCTTTTAGTTACAGGGCCCCTAAACTGTGGAATGGTCTTCCTGCTACTATAAGAGATGCCCCTTCGGTCTCAGCTTTTAAATCCCGGCTGAAGACTCACTACTTCAGTTTAGCATATCCTGACTAGAGCTGCTGATTAACACTAGAATTACCAGAGCCTACGAAAAAACTCGTAGATCCAGCCCACCTTAAATCGCTTTTTAAAACCGTTCTCACCCCTCCGCTAGCGTCTTTTGTCATCTAAATGTACTGATAAAGACATTCTGCAAGCAACCGGCTATTCCATCCCCCCACCGACTTAGAACGTGCACGAACTTCTCTCAGCTCATGCCTTGATTGATTATCTGGGAGTGAAGTGGGGTTTTAGAGTGGAAATAAATCGTTATTTGGAACACACGCATTTCATGTGTGTTGCATTTCTACAGTAATCGGTGTAAACACATTTTTAAAACAGAAACGTTTATTATATTCTAGTAGCAAATGACAAAATGTTAGCATAAACTATATAATGTATGAAGCCTGAAGTCCAAATATCAAAGAAACACTTTCACAAAAGGTACAAAAAAAAAAGCTGCCGCCAAAAAAAGCCGCCTTAGTGTGCGACATTGACACTCATTTACTACGACTGCCGCCGTGGCGCAATAGTATCAGTTGTTGAATAGGAATCAGAAGGTCACCAGTTCAACCCTGCATGATTTCATTTTGAGAAGTGTTCGTATTTTTTACTATTTTAGAATAAAAAGGTTCATTTGATTTCAGTCTATAACAGCCGGTGTAATTTATGATATTTGTAAAGGTTAGCTTTGTTTATTTTTTTTTAATTCACTTTTCATTGTCTCAATCGCGTTCAGGATCCTTCTCTACCACCCCCCCCATCTGACACTGCTGTTTTCACATAAAGACGTGCTATAGCTCTGCAGTGTATCACGATACATATGACCACGTGTTTTTTTCCCCCAATATTGCCAGTCCCCACATGTTGCTGTATGCTGTTTCTTTTGTACTCCAGGACATGCAGAGGAAAGCATAGTAAAAAGCAGTAACTTCAGCGCTATATGCAATCATCAGACACTCCCCATCTGACACTGCTGTTTTCACATAAAGACGCGCTATAGCTCTGCAGTGTACTTGTGACTGCATTGTCGTACCAATGCTTGCGAACTGAAGGGTCTGCATGCACTTTTCGTTGCATTACACATGTATTTTTTGAGCATGCCCATGTCACTCAAACACAGGAACATATGTTGATATAAAAGTATAACAAAACAAGTGCACTTTTATTCAAGACTATAACCGAAGAAAAAAGAAAGAAAGTTACAGTAGGCGGTTGATATGACAGCTTGCGTGGTGCAATGCTAAGAACTGTTGATTTCCATTCCGTGCTATATAACAGTTAACATTTGAATCTGATGATTGCATATAGCGCTGTCTTATTCAGTGTGCGCAAGAACATGCAGGTGGCCAGTTGCTGCGGGCTACAACGCACATTTTAAAAAAAGAAAGAGACAAATATATGTGACATTTTGAAGAAATCATTTTATTACGTGAATAGTAACAATCAGAAAACATCGTCGAAGTAATGCAATATTATTTGAAAACGAACAGCGTCAGATCGGGTGTGAAGTTATACTGGTGCTGTTTGAGTCAGATCAGAAGCCGAATAAGCTGAACAAGCTCCTGTTCTGACTCTAACTAAAAAGCATGAATTAATCAACAGAAATAACCGTGATCGACATTTTAAACTTAACGATTTACAGTGCATACCAATTTATAAATTTTATGTCCGTTTGAGGAAAAAAAAACACTTTCTCCAAAGCTGGGAATTGAACTCGGGTCTCTGTAGCACGGCAGGGCTGCTATGCTCCAAGACAGCAAACCTTAGCATTAAGCCATGGAAGGTGTCGTATCATCCTTGAACCTTTTGTGAAAGTGTTTATTTGATGTTTGGACTTCACACATTCTATAGTTTATGCCTACATTTTGTAACATTTATTACTAAAATATGAAAAAGTTTCTGTTTTAACAATGTGTTTACACGGATTACTGTAGAAACGGAACACACATGAAATGCGTGTGTTCCAAATAACAATCTATTATTTCCACTGTAAAACTCCAGCAGTTCAGTCACTCCCAGATAATCAAACAAGGCATGAGCTGGGAAAACTTAGTGAACGTTCTGCAACGGTGGGGGATGGAATAGCCGGCTACTTGCTGCTCGTCTTAATCGGCACATTTAGAAGACAAAAGAGAGGTGAGAACGGTTTTAAGGTGGGCCAGATCTACAAGTTTTTTCGTAGACTCTGGTAATTCTAGTGTTAACTGTACCCTGCATCTCTGTTGTTAGTCATTAGCACTAAAACATAAGTAACATGATAGTTATAATTTGTTACTTACCCTCACCTATACTGTTTCTCTTCTCGGTACTCAAATGTGGCACTTGGTGGCACTTGGTGACACGGCCCACCTGCCAAGTTGTTTTGCCTGCCTAGGAATCGTGGGAAATAGGGGTCCTTTCATCGGATTGGCTGGCCCAGCACTGTTTCAGCCGTGGAATGGCCAAATGGGGGAGGCAGCTTGATGGATGAGGTCTCCAGGACTCTAAACAAATCCAAATCATACTATGTGATATTATCTACTGTTAAATTTTGCTCCGTACTTGTAAAATTTTTATTTGTATACTGTATTGAGAATTAATTCTGTTCTGTGTATTGTATTGACCCCCTTCTTTTTGACACCCACTGCACGCCCAACCTACCTGGAAAGGGGTCTCTCTTTGAACTGCCTTTCCCAAGGTTTCTTCCATTTTTTCCCTACTGAGTTTTTCCTTGTCTTCTTAGAGAGTTAAGGCTGTGGGGCTGTCAAGAGGCAGGGCCTGTTAAAGCCCATTGCAGCACTCCTTGTGTGATTTTGGGCTATACAAAAATAAATTGTATTGTATTGTATTGTATTGTATAGTTGTAAACTTACTGAGTGTCGACCTTCCCACACAGAAGTCCTCACCCATTTTTGTGACAGCTAATAGCAGGATGCATGATGAACAGAAACGGGGAGTTCAGCCACTACCCCTGCCCTTTTTATCAGTCTGTCATGGTCCGTAAAATTAGAGACATCAGTGATCAGACAGACAAGCCTCTCTTCTGTTTGTGACATCAAACACATGCATTCCATATTCCTTGTTGTTGCATTCAATGCATCGCATTTCTAGATTAGCATTCAATGGTTGTCAGCTCTTGTTCAAACAGAACCTGTCCCTACGACTAAAGGTAAAATCAGACCTGTTTGATGTTATCAGAGTGCGTCACAGACCAGTTAGAGTGAGTCACTGGGTATGTCATAATACACGACAGGCTTCACAGGAGCAGGCCACCAACTGTCTCAGAATCGCGAGTTATGTAAATAAAGAGTACAACTGAAAATCGCTGGAAAAGTGGACTAATGTGATGTAGCCTTTAGCTGCAACTTGGCTTTGTCTGCTAATGAATAATCTCATAAAAGCAAGAGATAATGGTCTCGTATTTCTATCAAGAACATTTACTTTCCTGATATTACTTTTAATCTGTAAAGCACTATTTACGAGCTTGCCTAACATTTTCTTTTTTTAAGTCATTGCCCATCAAAATATAGTTTGACTTTCTCTTGATATTATTTTAGAAATGTATTAAAAAAGCCATTTAACAAGGAATTTAAAGTGTCAGCATCATATGGAAGTACAGATGTATTTGTGTACCCTATGCATCTGTATGAAAACTGACCCCATGTTTTCATATTTCTTTCAAGTTAGGTAAATATGAAACGATTGCAGGGTGATTTCAGAATGGCTAAACTAATCCATAGTTAGTTCTAAAGCACACTGTGATCAAATACCAGATATAAAATTGGATGGATCAAATTAAACAATTTTCCTTTTATTCTTTACTACTGATACTGTTGCAGTGATCCAAATCTAGATTTAAATTTGTCAAAAATATAGTAGCCATCTGTTTTTTAGACTTTATTTTTTTAGAATTGGCAGCATGTTAGAACAATAGTTTGTGCCTGACTAATCCCATCCCATCACACCATGCCCCCTGTTCTGCCAGAGTTGTTGGAATATTACAAGGCTGTAAGGGAAACAAAATGACCAGGAGATGAATTGCAAACAAAATACTAGTAGAGGTTGTAACCAGAACTCAAACTACTGTGCCATAAGCCCAATATGTGATAAAAGTTTGTAAGTCTAAGAAGCAAAGCAGATAAATCGAAATATCAAAGTTTGCAAATAATAAGCACTTACTGAAGGGTTTTGCTTCGAATTCACAAAGTTGGACAATGGCTGACTCACAATATCAGTTTAAATGTTGCCGTAATGATATCACGTGACACATCTTCTGGGGGAATGTCTGTGCAGACAGAAAGCAGCATCTTAGTTTAAGATTTGAAAGACATATTAGGTTATTCAGTTTTCATATTTTTATAATTCTTCTATTCTCTTTTTCATTACAGGTGTTATTATCTATTGTGCTCTTAGATGTAAGGAATTGTTCTGTTCTAATAATTCTGATTAATGTGTGGGAAACACAAAAGAGAAGGGAGGAAGAGAAGGGTTGACATGTAAATGAAGGTCTTAAAAGAAAAAGAAAAATGCCTACACCATGCTACTCAATGATAATACCGTATTGGGAAACCCAAATGGCGGTGCCCATTAAAAAACAACATGGTGTCACAGCAAACCAAAAATATAATGGTAAATTAAAAGTGTAATCCCCAGAACAAAATGAAAACTACACAATTAAAGTGAAACTGAAATGAGTATAGTTCAGAACCTACAAAATTATAATGAAAAATGCATTGATTCCAGAAAAAATAACAAAAGTACAGAAAATCGTAACAAGCACATTCTCTTTCATCCTCTTTGAGTTATGTCTCCAGGTATTTCAGTTTTCCCTTCAACTACAAAAGATGTGTTTTACTTTAATGAGAAATTCTAAACTGGCCTAATACGGGTGTGTCCTGCATTGTGGTCATTGTTGTCAGCATATGGCCACTATAATTAGATGAGGTGGGCTTGAGAATGTTATGTTACTGTTCCATAATTTTGATTAAAAATATCATGTAGGAGATTGGTCTACATTTGCTCTAAACAGGGAAACCAAGGTTATTTTTAGATTTCCCCACAACAGTGCTGAGTGCTTCTGGATGTTATGAAAGAGTAGCACACAAAATAGAAAAATGATGTGAGATCTCTGAAAGACCCACAAAACCAAACCAGGCCTTCCCTAGCCTGCTCAGAAAATACCTCACCATGGGTAGCCTGACCTCTAAACTCCACAGGCAGACCTCAAGACCAGTCTATGCCCCAAAAATGGGGAGTGGGGTTTTTAAATCCATAAATAAAACCTTTGGCTTGAGAAACAAATCCACAAAGAATCTTTATAAAAAAAAGAATTTATATAAATAAATGAAGAACGAAAAAAATGGCAAAAAAGGCAAAATGAGGCAAAAAATCAGATACAAATTCCTGCACTCAGTGAGTATCAATAAACTACTAAAGGATCTGCTCAGCTTCAGGATATAAAGGCTGCGGGCGGTCCTTCATTAGTGACATCAGGCTGGCCCCGCCTCTTTAGATTCCACCCACAAAGTACACAGGACATAAGAGGACTGTACAAAATCCATAGAAACTAAATATTAAATAAACAAGGCAAAACTTACAGAAAACACATAAACAAACACAAGAAAAATAACGTTATAAAGATAAACTAAGAAAACGCAAAAAAGGAAAGTAAACAGAAGCCAGGGGGACAACCTCAAGCTAAAAAATTACAATGAAAAAATTGTGCTATTTAACATTGAATTTATATTGTCCAGCACGCCATCAATCAGGCTAGTAAAAATGTAAATAATAATTATAACACATTTTACTGCAAGCCTTTGGCAAAGGTTGAATCTTGTTTTGCTTTTTTTTCCTTTCTCCTTTGTAATCATTTCAAAGAAAATGGCTGGATCTGTTGTGTTATTAGTGTATATTTGATTGAGAAGCATACCATTAAAATGTTCTCGTTTTCTAAAATAATATCTCTCTGTTCGGTTGCTACATCTCCGTCATTCCCAAACATGATGCATCACAAACATTTTTAATAAGTAAATGCATTGCATTTGTCATTCTAATAGGTGGAGCACTACAAACATTAACACTGCTTTTTTGAATCTCATACCAAATGGCATACAGTATAACACAGACATACACATTGCTTGTTGCACTGCAAACATTAACTCTGAGGTCTGTGTTGATAGGTTAGATTTCAACCCGTCTTAGATGGATTGCACAGCTACTATGATACAAACATTCAGAGAATCCTCTTGGTGTGTATCTGAAGAATATTATCCAATGGTCGCTGTCATAAAAATGAATGACACTTTGAAGATACTGGCTGTACAAAAGGAACTTATAGTTTTTCAGTTAAATTTTATTATTTCTTTATTAAATCAAAGGAAACAAAAACAAACAGCAAATTTGGCAAAATCATAATAAGAGTACAAAAACAAACTGAAGGAAAAACAGAATAATAAGAAAATCAAAACAAAACCCAAACTACTGAATACAAAATCAAAGTTTGAAAACTAAAAGAAAATAAAAAACTAAATTCAGAAGTTTAAAATACTAAGTTAAAAAAATATCTAAAATATAAACTTGAATGGAGAGAACTAAAGAGAAACCTCAGAATTGAAAAATAGAGCAAGAATTAATGAAACCTGTAATTTAGATAACAAAAAGTCAAATAATAACATAAAGCCTAAATTGAGAGTCAGGAGATCACCACTAACTTTCTAAGCAAAAATGAAGCAGAAGGATAAATGATGACTGAGCAGTGGCAACAGATGCTTAATATAGCACCTTATGGTAGTGACTGCAGGCACTGACATAAAGCCTAATAAATTGTAATTACCTAATCTAGGGTTTTGCAAATTAAAATAATTAACAACAACAACATTTATTTATATAGCACTCTTTCATGTAAATGATGTCGCTCAAAGTGTTTTACTGGATGAAGAAAGAAAAAGAAAAAATATAAAAATAAAATTAGGCAATATTAACTAACATAGAATAAAAGTAATGTCCAATGGCCAGGGAGGACAGAAAAAAAAAACAAAAAAAAACCTCCAGACAGCTGGAGAAAAAACAAAATCTGCAGGGGTTCCAGGCCACAAGACCACCCAGCCCCTACTAAGCATTCTAACTAACATAAATTATCTCAACCTCATGGTAGTCAGGCTCCATGTGGAAGAATTAGATGATGACGGTCATGTGGACCTCTGGCCTTCAATCCATCAATGTAAGGACTGCATGGTGCCTTGATCAGGTGGTGGTGGCGCAGATCACCACCACAGAAAACCAGAAAAAGAACAGCAGAGAAAGTAGGGGTTGCAGAGCCATGATAAAAACGATAATTAAATGCATATACAGAATATCAGGGTTAAACTAAAATGAAGCTATGAAAAAACCATGTTAAAATAATGAGTTTTCAGCAGTTTTTTAAAGTGCTCCACCGTATTAGCCTGGCGAATTTCTATCGGTAAGCTATTCCAGATTTTACATGCTTAACAGCAGAAGGCTGCCTCACCACTTCTTTTAAGTTTTGCTCTTGAAATTATAAGCAGACACTCATTTGAAGATCTAAGGTTATGATTTGGAGTGTAAGGTGAAAGACATTCCGAAATATAGGATGGAGCGAGATTATTTAAGGCTTTGCAAACCATAAGCAGTATTTTAAAGTCAATTGTAAATGGCATGGGTAACCAATGTAATGACATCAAAACTGGAGAGATGTGCTTGGATTTTCTTTTCCTAGTTAAGATTCTAGCAGCTGCATTTTGCACTAGTTGCAGTCGATTGATGTATTTTTTGGGTAGTACAGTAATCTAGCCAACTGAAAACAAAAGCATGAACTAATTTTTCAGCATCTTGATTATTAGGGATTATATTATTATTAGGGATCTAACTTATTAGGGATCTAACTTTTGCTATATTTCTTAAGTGAAAAAATGCATTGAGACAAATTAACTAAATTGACAGAGACAGCTAAAAGTGCATAATTAATGATAAAAAGAAATAAAGCCAAAGCACAGAAAACAAGACAGAACACATCACCCAGGGTAAGACCTACAGGAAACCAGAAAGGAGGAACTAAACTAATGGTGCAACGATCTTTCAAGCATTCCTAAGGGCTAGGGAAAAGTCTGCCAGCTATGCTGGACTGATTATGGTGGCCAAATATGTGATACGAGCTGTAAGGCAGTAGTGTTACCCACTGCATCACCATGCCTAAAATAAATTACACTCAAAGAAAGAATAACACACACAAAATACAGCAAACTGCCACAAGCTAGTGATAAATAAATAAAATAGAAGTCATTACACTCACAGAATACTGGCATGCTCCATTGATTAGTCTGAGCAGATACTTTCATCAAAAAGAAATGCCTTGTAAATTGTAACAAAGCTTTTGTTTTTATTATTTCACAGCATTTCTTGTGTTTGCTGATTAGGGGTAAGGAAGGCTTAGGGCTCCTTTAAAACTTGTTTTGGGGTTGAAGATGGGCACATGGCTAATTTGAATGCATAATTAGCCATATGGTGCTGCGCTCCCAGCAGTGCACAGGGATCATTTTTATATATCTGGTGACAGTACTCGTAATATTCTCATTATGGTCAGCTAATGTACCCCTACAATAAAAATACTGCAGGTTTATTATTTAATTGTTTATTTTTTAATGCATGCAGGATGGAAATTTGGCAGTGTTTCATGACCTTTTTGGCTTCGGAAGACATCTTTATTTTTTTAAGCTCACTGATGACCCACATATTGCAATCAGATAGTCAAGTTTGGGGTTGAAATTAACCACAAGTAGAAGAACCAATTTTTCCTTGGTGAAATAAGTGCAGTTTGAGATGGGAGAAATGTTGTGCAGTACTGTCCTCAGCGTGATGTGGTATTTTTATTTTTTCCTAGTGTGTCTGCGACCCAGCCACTGCCACATTGCCAACAACCTTGCAGTATACAGGCATGGATGTTCTAATCAAAGCTGTTACAGCTCTGTGATGTTATGCTTGCCTCAAAAAGCATCACGGGCGCTTTAAAAAAATGTTTGCCTTAGTCAGACACACAACAGGTTTCCAGGAAAATATTCAATGAATAAGGTCACCAGCAAACACAGAATATTCACTGCGAAAAATGCTTTGGCGAATTTCAGAGATCAATAACTATTCTTAAACTGTTAAGTTATTTTTTCTTCTGATTTATTTAATTTTTCTGCTGTTCCTTGTATGCAATTATTGTTCCACAATATCATTTTGACCAGAGATTTCTTTGTGGCTTTTGAAGGAACAGTATACGTGTGTTTTTTTTGGATTTTAATGTAGAGACATTACAGTCATGCATTGATTTATGGCTAGCCAAGCTGACCCATTCATACTAAGGCCATAGGAAAACAATACGGTAATAATGTTCTAAATATTCCAAAAACCCATTTGCTACATGCCACAAAGGCCATATGCCCTTTATTTATCTCATACATGCAGCAGCACTGCCGGCCATAGAATGATGCACACTGAACAGAAAGCAGTATTAGAAGCTGTGGTGGAACAGCAGATGTAATAGGTTCTCAGCTGTACAAATGGCTACAAACAAGCCGTAACAAAGGGCCACATACTAGCAATATGTATATATATATATATATAGTAATAAGGACACAGAAACTCATAAAGGTTTGGAGTTTCCGGCCCTGTATACTGTACAGATTTGCAAACAAAAAAAATATGGTCAGTGATATGACTTCCTATCATTACAACAGACATTTTGCATGTGATGGAGAGACCATTTATGAGGTGGGACTAAAAACTCATGAAAGGAAGGCTGGGAAGGAAATGAGGTGCTGTATGGGAGCCATGACGTCATCAAGATGGGACCAGAGAAAGGGATGGAATGTGGAAGTGGTAGCACGTGGTTTAGGGAATCTGGGCAAAGTTACGGCGGCGTTGTTTCTGTCTTTTTGTGGGAATAAAAGAAAGAAAGGTTAGTACCCCACCTTGGTTCCCTGGCACGATATGTTACGTTGCTCGTCAGGTCTTTACACGGCTCCCTATGCGTGCGTGACAATACTGTATATATCATATCATTGCACTCAGAGAACTTCAGTTTTTGGGGCACTGATTGACCATGCCATTTTTTTGAAGTCACACTTCACGGAACTGGCGTGTCTTTGTTTTTTCCATGCTGTGCAGATGGTTCACACTTTTTTCTTCCTACAAGAAGATAGAAACACCTTGCAAATATTAATAATTTTTTGTTATTATTATCATCATTTCACAGGGTCTCATATATTTTCTGACTTTTGGAGGACCCTTTAAGGTTTGTTTTGATTGGCACTCCTCCATCTGTCTAATGTCATGATTGATATTTTCTGTAATTTTTCCTGAATTCTTATGCATTCATCCCGAACTTCCTTCCTATCTCATAGCTGTTTCATGCCAAGTAAAAGCCAGTTCCATATTTAGAAGTGGTATCAGAATTATATGAAGATGCAATTCAGGAGTGCAATATGGTTGACATCCAAGATGAGGTGTGGACAAAACACAGGATGACAGTAAAAAGAAAGATACAAATTAAACAATTTGTTATTATTAATGACATGGGACTATTGTCTGGAAAAGGGAAGGAGGCAACTGCTTAGGAAACAGTAACAAGCAATATAATTCAAAACAAGCAATTTAAAGAATCCAGTATAGATTACATAATAAACCAAACAATACGACTAAAGAAAACACATTTTTGAAAGCTAAAGCACAGTGCTTGAGCACACAATAAATGATGTGCTCTAAATTGTTTCTCTCAATATTTCAAATAATAAGTGTTGCTAGATAACAAAACAAGGTGAAGGGGGTCAGTTGAGCTAGCCAGATATTTGAAATTAACCTAAATAAAATGTAGGGGTTCAAAAGTTGATAGTACCTCTGGTAGTAAAACTGATAGTAACTCAAGTATATGTTCAACTGCTAATCCTAAGGCACTCACTGCTGTTGCTCGGTACAGTTAACTGAAAATTTGTCCCAATTGACAGCACTGGATATAAAGGTATAAAATTCAGCATTATACACTTCCTGTTTCTCTAAGATTGTGGATATCTGAAGTGAACTCGTGTTTTCTTTATAGTTTGATTTCCTGGCTTTAGACTTTTTCAAAGAATCTATTTGACTCTGAATTAGGGTTTCCATACCTCTTAACTAGTTTGCCATACTAGAACGCTAAAGTTTATATTGCAAAATTTTTTATTTTTTGATTCTTCAGCTACATAGTGATGATTACCGAGGAAGGAAATAATAGAACAGTGTGATATGCTGACTTGCTTCTTCTTATATTCACCTGTCGTTATCCTAATGTTTAAGGTTCTATTTATACTTACCGCAGTAAGCATACGTGCAGACCACAATGTAACGCACGTGCAATCAGCGACCCAAATGTATTTATAGTTGTGACCCATTCAGTTGGAGCATCAATATCCTATTAGTCAGTAGTTTACAGTGTTTGGTCAATATTGCATACCTAATAATTTCACAGCAGAAGAACATAATTATTTACATGGCTCTTCAACAAAAGATAGCTGCACTCAAACAGTCTCTGCTAATGGAAGAACAACAACATTTATTTATATAGCACATTTTCATACAAATAATGTAGCTCAAAGTGCTTTACATGATGAAGAAAAAAGAAAAAAAGACAAAGTAAGAATTAAAATAAGACAACACTAACATAGAATAAGAGTAAGGTCCGATGACCAGGGAGGACAGAAAAAACAAAAAAAAAACTCCAGATGGCTGGAGAAAAAAAAAAAAAAATCTGTCGGGGTTCCAGACCATGAGACCACCCAGCCCCCTCTAGGCATTCTACCTAACATAAATGAACAGTCCTCTTTGTATTTAGGGTTCCCACTGGAAGGACTTAATGATGATGGTCATGCAGACTTCTGGCTTTTAATCCATCAATGTAGCAAGTGAGGAACATCATGGTGCTTTGATTAGGTGGTGGTGGCACAGGTCGCCACCACAGAAAACCGGGAAAAAAAAACAGAAGAGAGAGTAGGGGTTAGTATGGATTTTAGAGCCACCAAGAAGTGTTGTGCCTGTTATTATTAGCTTTAAAAGGAAGTAAAATGGAGAAGGTGGAATATCCATGTTTTCTTAAGTACTCATTTTGTGTAGTGTTCTCCATCCATGAATTTGTCATCACCCAGAGTGTCTTTGTTGTCTCACAAAGAGAAATCCTAGGTGCCTATATCGCATACACTCCTATCAACATTCTCTCCTCAATATCTGACGTTTTGATTATGTAGTGCCACATTCAGGAAAGTCAGTAAAAATTCTATATGCACTATTCAAGACGTCATTTTTGCCGCACAGCCCTTGTGACCAGTGTGGACACATTAAGTATAATTCTCATTTAGTGGAAAGTCAATTCTGTCTTCACCACATTGCAAACTCAGTTAGTGATAGACAGATGGAAGTCTTCCCAATGTCTTGCTGCCTCTCCAAGGTAATGCAGTGACACTGAACTAACATAATTCTCGGGTTTTAAAATGTAACAGTGGAAAAAATCTCCTTTTACAATTTCAGACTTCCAGTGTTGAATGTCATTAAATTCACTTCAAATCAAAGCGGGATAATTAACATTATACTTTTTGACCTCTTCTTGATATAAGTGGTAAAGACAGCTGCTACATTCGTTATCCCTGCTCTGCAAGAGGCAACACAAATATGGTATCACTACTGCAGAAGTACGAGATGTTTAACAGAGAAGGTAGTTAATTTACGAGGTACTGTCTGATTTGTCGGCACCTCTTACTGTAGCACTTTCTCACTTTAATGCCAGAAATGTTAACTGCACTTGACAAAGAGATGGTTTGCAGAACCAAGGAAAAAAGTGCAGCTTTTTATATGCCTTTCATATAAACACCGGATAAGATAAATGCTTCCTTTGTCTGGGGAAGCATTTGAAAGAAAAAGAGATTCATATGGCGAAACAGCAAGAGGGAGAGAGGAGCTGGTAACATTTTCATCCCATTTCTATTTGGCCCTCCCCCACCCTTCCCTTCACAGGCGGACGGACCTGTCCTCAGATGTACTCTCTTCTTTTTGAGGCCCAGCTTAGTGATAAGCAGCTGTGAGAGACAGGGAGGCCCATAGATGTGGACAGCTGTGGGAGCCGGCCCTGGAACAGAATTACTCAAACAAACTGGTTCATTCTAGCATGTGAGCAAGAGGCCCTGCACGGGGAGCACAGCAAGGCGCCAAGTCTCAGTTAACTCCTTTGAGCTCCTGACTGGCGGCGTTCAGCTCTGCTCTCTCTTGTGCCATTTAGATTCTGCAGGTGTGCTGCCTGTAGTTCTTCACTGCTGATGCCCATTTTTTTCGTTGACTTGAATGTGTTAGAGGACTATAGCTGCAAGGTTCAGAAATAGATCAAATAGACAGAAGAATTCCTTCATTTTCAGTTTTGCATATTAACTTAAAAAGTACTTAAAAGAATACAATGGTAATGCTGAGTTGACAAGCTTTTTCAAAACAGATATTCGGGCAAATAATGCTTTTCAAAGCAGAACTGAAAAATAAAAATCCACCATTTGACAAAAAACAAAATGAATCTTTAAAGGCCAAATGGTCATCTCACATTGAAAGATTACCAAACAGGTTATCTGATTTTGAATTACTGTGCCATTTACTTCTTTGCTGGATGAGCTCTAATTATTAAGGATGGTCAAGGGTCCCAGTGGCATAGAGCAGTTACCACACTATTGTATACGTGAACCCTGGCATAGAGCAGTTACCACACTATTGTATACGTGAACCCTGGTTCAGTTACAAGCATGTAGCTGGCAGTTTTTTCCTGTATTTGCTTATGTTAAATCAGATGACTCTTGATTCCTTTCACAGTTCAAAGTCATAGCTCTTAAATTGGTCTGGGATAATTGTGTCATTGAGTACACAGTATCAGTGTGCCTTGCAGGTTCTGCTATGTTGTACTAGCCTTGTGTCCTATACTTGAAGAGCCTAGCAAATAGACATTGTGCTGTAATAAGCAGTAATGGTCATCTATTCACATTCCACATTCTAGACACCAGGGTAACTCTACAATTATATTTAAGCACCAAATTAGAGTTGGCATCAAGGGCCTAAATGCAATTGTATAGAGCAGTAATTTTGTCAATCTTGTAAATTTTCATCATTTATATTCCGAGGAGAGAAAGACAGAGTAGGGTCCACATGTGGTTTAGTAGGTGCTTAGTTGTCTTTACCTTTGCCGTTTCTTACTTTATTTGGTTCATCAGTTCGTTAAAGATTACTGAGAGTAATAAACTTAAAATTAGATACATTTAACTTGTTAAGGTATCTTTTAGGGCTCACTGTTTCTTTCCTTTCACGTACAGCAATATTATAAGACTTTTTTTATCATATTACCTTACAGTACACCCTGTCAGTGTACGCACATCTTTATACAGCAGCCTCACAGAACACATTAGTCAGACAAAGAGCAGTTCAAAATAATAGCTGTGTCATGTAGTACAATTTTCAATGAAATTTATTAGAGGCAACATATGTGCATTTGATTCCCTATTTGGTAGTTTTCTGCCAAATGTCTGTGGGTACAGAATATTTCAGCTTTGGTGTTCACACTCACATACTCACAGTTGTGTTATTACTTGTGTTTAGATGATTGAATGTCTTTTCCATTAACTTTTAATGAATAAAGAAAGTAGTTGGAGGTACAACCATAATGAGAATTGGGTTTGGGGCCTCCAAAAAGCTTCACTGACCAGGCCAGGCTTCCTATGCTTGCTTGGAAAAGGCCTCACCCCAAAGGACTCTCTGGCCTGCCTCATGTCTTATTGGCCTAAAGGGGATTTAAGCCTAAAAAAATACTTAAATGTCCCATATATCAAAAGTGCTTGTCAAAGAAATTAAGCCATAAAATCGCTTTGGTTAAAGAGACCAACTAAAAAAGGGACATTTAAAAAGAAAGAAATATTTATTAGAAAAGCAAAAATGCCACAAAGGCTCCAAAAGAAGCAAAACGAATTGCCTACAAAGGCAATCCACCACAGACAAATCCCAGTACACAATCTGTAAGAAGAATCCAGTAAAAGACCCAAAAAATAATCAAAAATTTTGAGAATTTAATAAGAAACATAAACTGCCTGGCCAAAAAAAAAGTCGCCACCAAAAAAAAAAGGTCACACACTCTAATATTTCATTGGACCGCCTTTAGCTTTGATTACGGCATGCATTCGCTGTGGCATTGTTTGTATAAGCTTCTGCAATGTCACAAGATTTAGTTCCATCCAGTGCTGCATTAATTTTTCACCAAGATCTTGCATTGATGATGTTAGAGTCTGACCGCTGCGCAAAGCCTTCTCCAGCACATACCAAAGATTCTCAATGGGGTTAAGGTCTGGACTCTGTGGTGGCCAATCCATGTGTGAAAATGATGTCTCATGCTCCCTGAACCACTCTTTCACAATTTGAGCACGATGAATCCTGGCATTGTAATCTTGGAATATGCCCGACCAGTATATTCAGGTAGTCAGCTGACCTCATTCTTGGAGTACATACTATTGCTGAACCTAGACCTGACCAACTGCAGCAACCCCAGATCATAGCACTGCCCCCACAGGCTTGTACAGTAGGCACTAGGCATGATGGGTGCATCACTTCATCTGCCTCTCTTCTTACCCTGATGCGCCCATCACTCTGGAACAGGGTAAATCTGGACTCATCAGACCACATGACCTTCTTCCATTGCTTCAGAGTCCAATCTTTATGCTCCCTAGCAAATTGAAGCCTTTTTTTCCGGTTTGCCTCACTGATTAGTGGTTTTCTTACGGCTACTTTCTTGTTCAGTCCCAATCCCTTGAGTTCCCTTCACATTGTGCATGTGGAAATGCTCTTACTTTCACTATTAAACATAAACCTGAGTTCTACTGTTGTTTTTCTTCGATTTGATTTCACCAAATATTTAAGTGATCGCCGATCACGATCATTCAGGGTTTTTTTCCGGCCACATTTCTTCCTCAAAGACGATGGGTCCCCACTATCCTTCCAGTTTTTAATAATGCGTTTGACAGTTCTTAACCCAATTTTAGTAGTTTCTGCAATCTCCTAAGATGTTTTCTCTTCTTGATGCATGCCAATGATTTGACCCTTCTCAAACAGACTAACATCTTTTCCATGACCACGAGATGTGTCTTTCGACATGGTTGTTTAAGAAATGAGAAGCAACTCATTGCACCAGTTGGGGTTAAATAACTTGTTGCCAGCTGAAAGATAATCGCCCATGCAGTAATTATCCAATAGGAGGCTCGTACCTATTTGCTTAGTTAAATCCAGGTGACGACTTTTTTTTGGCCAGGCAGTGTAGTACAGTCATGTGCCAATTTACAGCTCTATTTAGAAATGGCAATTTGGTCATATGTCACATTGGCCATTTGCTGATCACAGAGTGCACAGGTCATTGCAACTGAGGCTCTGTGGGTCTAACATGGATCACCCGTATGCATACTTTAATTGCCAGTACAGAGTAGCACAAATCGAACTTCGCTTCACGGTAAGCATACCCTGGGTCCATGTAGGGCAGTGTTTTTCAACGACTCGCCTGTGAGTCAGAGTTTGCCATAGCTGGTTCACAAGTGGGCCACAGTGGGTCACCTAAGCCAGTGTTTCGTAACCACTGAGTTATGACCTGGGTTACCGCCATTGGTTCACAAGGAGGTCACAGTGAGTCATTTAAGCAATTGTCAGGAACTCCCCATCATAATCATTTCACCAAGGGGGCAGTTTGCAATTGCTGATAGTGAGTCATGAATTAATTTAAAAATGGGTCATGTCTGAGCTCTTATTCCACTTTTACCTAAATAGCCAGTTGAAGGGCTCAGACATGGTAGCATCAAGGTGACCCTGCCTCTTGGGGCTTCTCTCACAAAGAACATGGAACATAAGTAAATGTAAAGCAATAGTATTATAAACATAATATAAAATACATAAAAATAAAACCCACAAACAACAATAAAATGCATAAACACATAATAACATAACGGTAGTTTAATTCACTGTAGAGTTGTTTGAGATATTTTCAAACTTTATTTTTCTCTTAATTGTTGATAAAACATTCAAAAAAAGAGATTGACCTGTGGAGACTATGTTGTTACTGTTGCTACTTGCTCACTACAGTTCTGGGGTGTGAATCTTGATACTTTTTCAGAGACAATGTTATTCTAAAAAGTCTAAATGTGCAAGTTATTATCACTGTCACAATTTAGCACTTAAAATAACAAAAACAGATTTTTTTTTTTTAATTGGTAAATCGCTGTTTATACTGTTACTGGCAAAGATCTGCCAACCCATCAACTAAGAAAAGTCATTGTGGGGAATAATACTAGGTGTCCTGATGAGAAACAGACAGGTGAATTCTTACTGAGCTAACCAGTACATAAATAAATGAAACTAAATAAAAAAAAATAAATCTAGCTCTCAAATTCTAACGATAGACAAAAAGCACAAAAGCAAAAAATATTTGTATCTGCACTTCAGAAAAGTGAAGGAGCCCCCAGCTAACCCTTTATCCCATCACACTGATTACCTTGTCGGTCATATCCCTTGAAGCCACGCACAAAGAAATCTGAGAGGGAGCGCTAACAGAGGCTCTCAAATCGGCAGCAATGGAAGAACCTGAAAAATGAGGTGAAGAATTTACAAAATAAAATAGCACAAACCTAATCATAACACTAAGAAATATTTCCAGCAAAATTTAGCAAATGGTAAAGATCAACCCTTGGCAGATCTCCATGTCTTCAGGAAAAGAAACAGACGATAGATAGTCATGTGAAAAAGTTTGGGAACCCCTCTCAGCCTGCATAATAATTTACTCTGCTTTCAAAAAAAAAAAAAAAAAAGATAACAGTGGTATGTCTTTCATTTCCTAGGAACATCCGAGTACTGGGATGCTTTCTGAACAAAGATTTTTAGTGAAGCACTATTTAGTTGTATGAAATTAAATCAAATGTGAAAAACTGGCTGTGCAAAAATTTGGGTACCCTTGTAATTGTGCTGATTTGAATGCATGTAACTCCTCAATACTGATTACTTGTAACAACAAATTAGTTGGATTAGCTCGTTAAGCCTTGAACTTCATAGACAGGTGTGTCCAATCATGAGTAAAGGTATTTAAGGTGGTCAATTGCAAGTTGTGCTTCCCTTTGATTCTCCTCTGAAGAGTGACAGCATGGGATCCTCAAAGCAACTCTCAAAAGATCTGAAAACAAAGATTGTTCAGTATCATGGCTTAGGGGAAGGCTACAAAAAGCTCTCTCAGAGGTTTAAACTGTCAGTTTCAACTGTAAGAAATGTAACCAGGACATGGAAGGCCACAGGCACAGTTGCTGTTAAACCCAGGTCTGGCAGGCCAAGAAAAATACAGGAGCGGCATATGCGCAAGATTGTGAGAATGGTTACAGACAACCCACAGATCACCTCCAAAGACCTGCAAGAACATCTTGCTGCAGATGGTGTATCTGTACATCATTCTACAATTCAGTGCAATTTGCACAAAGAACATCTGTATGGTAGGGTGATGAGAAAGAAGCCCTTTCTGCACTCACGCCACAAATAGTCGCTTGTTGTATGCAAATGCTCATTTAGACAAGCCAGATTCATTTTGGAACAAAATGCTTTGGACTGATGAGTGAAGTTATTTGGTCATAACAAAAAGCGCTTTGCATGGCGGAAGAAGAATACCTCATTTCAAGAAAAACATCTGCTACCTACTGTCAAATTTGGTGGATGTTCCATCATGCTGTGGGGCGGTGTGGTTAGTTCAGGGACTGGGGCCCTTGTTAAAGTTGAGGGTCGGATGAATTCAACCCAATATCAACAAATGCTTCAGGATAATGTTCAAGCATCAGTCACAAAGTTGAAGTTACGCAGGGGTTGGATATTCCAGCAAGACAATGACCCAAAAAACCGTTTGAAATCTACAAAGGCATTCATGCAGAGGGAGAAGTACAATGTTCTGGAATGGCCATCACAGTCCCCTGACTTGAATATCATCGAAAATCTATGGGATGATCTGAAGCAGGCAGTCCATGCTCGGCAGCCATCAAATTTAACTGAACTGGAGAGATTTTGTATGGTCAAAAATACCTCCATCCAGACACTCAAAGGCTAGAGGAGGCATCTCGAGGTGGTTATATTTGCAAAAGGAGGCTCAACTAAGTATTGATGTCATATCTCTGTTGGGGTGCCAAAATTTATGCACCTGTCTAATTTTGTTATGATGCATATTGCATATTTTCTGTTAATCCAATAAACTTAATGTCACTGCTGAAATACTACTGTTTCCATAAGGCAGGTCATATATTAAAAGGAAGTTACTACTTTGAAAGTTCAGCCAAATGACAAACAAAAATCCAAAGAATTAAGAGAGGTTCCCAAACTTTTACATATGACTGTAAATAAATAGATAGAGCGCTACTTCCACACAATCTATCTGTTGGCGCCGACCCGACACAGATTGACAACAGAGGCACGTAAAAATTAACAAAAAATTTATTTTCTTCACCTGTGGTGCACGTCTTCCCCGTGTCCCACAGGCACAACATAGTCACAAAAACAACACCACAAAGCACTCTTCTTTCTCCTCCACGGCAGCTTTTTGTCCTCCCTCTTCTCCTGACTCTGACGCCCGGAGTGGTGACTGTTGGCTCCTTTTATAGCACACCTGGAAGTGCTACAGGTGCTTGTTGACCTACTTCTGGCTGCACTTCTGGTTGTGGTTGCACTCCCGCCCAGACGGGCTCGTTAAGCTGTGCAGCATCCCCTGGCAGTGACCATGGAGCCCAACGGGAATGAGCTCTGGTGATCCAAAATTGTGGCCCCGATGCAACCCAGGGGGCCTGCCACCAAGTGTCAAAGGGGCATCCCAACCGGGCATGGGTCCCAGCCGTCGGTCACAATAGATAGATAGATAGACAGCACTTTATTTATGACCAGAAGAAGTTTAGCTTTTACCCAAGCTCAAAACTAGGAAGCTTTACCAACAATATTTACGAGATGGCAAGGATGAACTCCTGGCAAATCTCCAGTCTAGGAAAAAAAACAGACTACCTATCAATCTAAATAAATAGCTAGATAGACAGATGTGGAGCACTTTATTTATCACATGGATAAATTTAGTTTTCACAGAAGCTCACGAAATACAGAAATTGTATAACAACAACCCTCTTCAAAAACACACAAGAATTAAAAAAAAACGTCAAAGGTCAAAACCAAATCCACTAGATCTAAACACAAGGTTGCCACTTTAAAAACAGGGACTTTTTTGTTTTATCGACAAGGCCTTAGGGTGGTGGCTCTTCTACTTTTTCTTTTAAGAAAATAAAATAAAAGTTACCAAAACAGATCTTTTGTGCCCATATAAAAGCAATGTTTGCCACCTACTTTTATTGAAAATGGAGCCTTAAGTTCATGTGTTAGTGTGGTCCTGCATCAAAATATATATAATTAAAGCACAGGAACCAAATAATAAAAATAAATAAATAAAAACAAAAGAAACAATCCAAAGATGCCCAGAAAATATATTGGATCATATTAGGTTAGATATTTCAAAATTTTGTAGGTTTTCACAGTCATGGATTACACTGTATTTAATAAGAAAAATAATTAAAATAATATTTTATTAAAAAGCATACAATATGAGCTAGTGGTGGAGACATTCTAGTCCTTTACCATACCTGTTAAGAAATGTTTAAATAATAAGAAATTAACATATATGGGAAGTCATCTCAATTCTATGTGTGTATAGAAATGTGAACTTTATATAAATAAAGTTATAGAGATGAATGGCAACATGCCTGCTGTCAGAAGTGCTTTGACAAGAACAGAAAAAATAAGAGGAACACATCAAGAAACAGAGAAGTAAGCAGTCCAGTGAAAAGAAAGAAAGGAAACAATGAAACTGGCAAAGGATAATCTGCACAAGATCTTTATTTCTGAGAGATAGTTAAGTAATCAATTTAGAGCAAGTTCACAGAGTTTACTTTAGTATGTAGATGGGAGGATGGAGATGTATATTTGCAAATGATCTATGAACTATTACATAAATGTGATTGTGGAGAACTGAGGAATGAACACATTCAGGACAAGTTTATCATAGGAAAAGAAGATAAAGAGCTGTCAAAAAAAGTGCAGACTTTACCTTGGGAGCAGTTGACGGAATGCACATAGATGTGATGAGCAAGGAGAATGTCAATAATAATTTATCGAATGTTAGGTGCCAAGAGTAAATAGGAAGGTGGTAGAGCAGAACATTAGACTGTTAACTTAATATATTACAGAAAGATTCTCAGGAAAGTTTAAAATAGGCACTGGCAGACTCTATACTGTTTTAATCTTGTTTTCTCTGTATTTTGTCATGTAATGGTGCATTCTGTTCATATCATAAAATGGGATCATGTAAGGAGTATATCAGGTAAACTGATCTGTATTTTCTGTTAAATGAAATTGTTAAGTGTTTTTATACATTTTGGTTTATTAATGCGCCAGAAAGTGGCATGTTGGTCAATCAAGAACTTTGTACTCTGTACACATGACAATACTACTACTAGTACTAGTATTAGATAGATAGATAGATAGATAGATAGATAGATAGATTATACTTTATTACAGTGATTAATAAGAAAAGTGCCATTTGAGCTTACGAAAAAACTAAACAAAGCAGAGACAATATAGATTAATGTGCCATTATAGTGTGCATTGATAATCTAAACAGCTAAACAACAACATGCTAGTGAAAAAAGAATTTCCAATCAATTCATAACAAGAGTTATTTTAAATGAAACATTTAATTATTTTTTTAATTTCAATAAGGGAAGCCTAGTTGTGCAGTAGTTAGTGGTGGATCCACGCAAATCCAGGAACCGGCCTGATCACTGTCTCTCTAAAGTGTGCATATTCTCCTTGTGAGTTTTCTCTAAGTAGTTTGATTCCCTTCCATATCTCACAAGTATGCATATTAGTTTGACTATTAAATCGGCTGGTATGACTGTGTGTGGATTGGTGTCTTATAACTGAAATATGATCATTGGTGTCTTATAGCTGAAATATGATCAAGACCCCAACAATCCCACACTGAAATGTGTTGGTTCATAGATTATTAAAATGCACTAATTTATAATTCTGTGGTCAGTTACCTGTCCATACTTACATACTTATCTTTGAGCAAGCAGTTATCGTTGACCTGGGACCTGCCACAAGACAACATCATCCATTTGGACCTAAAATTATCCAGATAGACAGAAAGAGAAACTGTAATTCCAGTTGTTCCATGAAGCTGTCCTTTATGATGAATATTTCTACAATGGCACAGAACTCAGTAGAAACTCTAGGCATATAAAAATGTGTTGTTAGCCAACAAATTTTCACTCAGTACTTAAGGCTGTGTGGGAGAAGAGAAGTAATCACTAGGATATCCAACTTTTTTCTGAACACCTAGAGGTGAAAGAATCACTCCCATCAATTGTAAGCCGAATTATGAGAGGCAGACACCTAACAAAGTGATAGCTAACTCTTTGAGAGGTCTCAATGTGACTAGATCATGAAAAAATGAGCAAACTAGCAGTCAGGCTTGTCTAGAATCCAAAATATAGATACATCAATTACATTTAATAAAGAAAAATATACAGTAATTTCTTATGTAAAATATTATAGAAAATGTCTTCAAAGGGAGGCGTCAGGGAATATTTAAGTGATAAATACTGAACATTTCGATTTTATGCATGAATAGTGAGTGTATAAATAAAATTATGTAAGTGAAATCCAAAACGTTATGCGTATTTAGCAAGCACTTCAAACAAATTAGTGTTAACCTAAGTTGTTCCTGTCTTCTGAATCATGAGTCAATATGAATTCTAAAGTACTGCTACAGACTATGCAATGAACTATTTGCAATGTAGATTTTTTTGTGTAAAGAATACACTGTTTATCATAACATAAATTAAATACCATGTCAAAACACTATGTGATCAAAAATGGTGGATGGGACTCTAAGAAGATGTCAGTCAACAGTATGGCTAACTCTCATGATGGAGCTTGCTCTTCTTTGAGTTTAGAGCTTCAAAGCTTTTGTGCCAATAGACTCTTAAGATTTAATTTCAGTACTCTATATTCTTACATGCAGCATTCTGTATCTTATAATAGAAGAGAAGAGTATGACATAAGTTGGACACATGGGGGTGCTGTTGCAAGGTTTAAAATAATAATAAAATAATAATGCATTTCTTTCTTATTTTGGAGAATGTAATCATGTCTGCGGTGCAGCAATGATCATAAATTGTTCCTATTTACAAACTGATGTTATTTTTCCCATACAGATGAAAGCAAGCAAAAATTTCGTAACATAACAACTATATAAAAACTCATTGAAAAAAGAACAATCATTAATAATATGCCTTTTAAAAAAATGTAGTTTAGTTTCATTTTTCATTTCATTTTCTTCCTTGACACAAACACATGTGCTTTACAAGCTTTATTATTCTTGCAGCAAAGAAAATCTATTTACTTCTCACAAAGTGAAAATTGCACCACTGCATTCACATCATCACAGCTCTTGATCATCACAAATTACAACAAATACGTCCAGCCTTCCCTAATCATTTCAGTTTTTTTTGTAGACACTGCTCTGCTTTACACAGCATAACCCACGCTGAACACGTAGTGTTTTGTAAATTTCTGCACCATGAAAGTCTGTCAAAGTCTGACAGCGGTGTCCTCTCCTACCCCACATGCAGCCTTCAGAGCTCCTTAGGTCCTTTATGAAATGGGCTTAGTTGGTTGCTTAAAGTTTCCGTGTTATCTAAAGTATTATGATTTTTTTTCCATCCCCTTGGTGCACTTTTCTTTCTTACCATTTTATGTCATTGCCTATTGAAAATTCCTCGTACTGTAGGTACTTTTTCTATTTGTATTGTTCTAAAGGGAGCTTCGAAACATCAAGAAATGTTCTTGGCTTTCTACATCTGTTTTATTTTTCCCATCAGTTATATCATTTTGTGCTCTGAAACATGACATCACTTTGGATAGTTTTGGTTTCCAAATCAGACTTCAAATGTTTCTGGGTCTCTGTCTCTGATTTAATATCGTCTCTGGGATATAGACTATATAATAGACTATATAGACTATATGTTTAATTCTTGTAACTCTCCTCCTGTTTTGCTGAAATGAGAAGATGCTCACAGTAGCAGGGATGTCTACTCTTGGATAGCAGCAGGAAGACATCATTCCCTTGCTAAGCCTTTATCATCTTGGGGTACACTTTCTAACTTGTTCCCTGTTTGCCTTGCCTACTCTTTTAAGTCAGGTCCTTCTGGAGTGTGTGCTTTCAAGGTTCCCTGCTCTTTACCCAGAACTTGTTTCTGTCTGACAACCTCTTGCTCCCCAAAGTCTCTGGGATATTTTCATCCTTTCTGCTTCAATCCCTAATCCTGTATGGCCATGATGAACTCTGCACAGCTTAGCTTTTTAAGCCATAGTCTTGATGTTTGGCATATAGGTACAACTTGGCATAAGTCAGCTTTCGACCTTCACAAACCCAGCCCCATGGTTTAGAGCAAATGGCAAAAAATAATACAAAGAGATCAATTGACAGAGAAACACAGACATACTGGATGGGATTATAGTGAGATGGTTATCATATTTGTTTTTCAACCAAACTGTATGGGTCTGATACCTTCATAAACAACTCTTTTTTGTTAATAAAACAGTTTCCTCTCTGTTTCTGTCAGGGCCCCAAGTCTCCATGGGTGGGACCATATAATATCCAGGATTATTTATTGCAATTTAGGGCTGCAGGCATAATTTGTCACCATTACCCCACCATCACAATCTGACCCACACTGTTTCTGTGTCTTATTTGAAACTGGATAAGTGAGTTTTTTGACAACTTTCAGCCTTGACCCCAGGTGGATGTTGGGAGTGGCTTGGAGTTGGAAAGATTAATTGTAAATTCACAGCTGACTCAAATGTCATAATCAATTAGATTCACCAATTGTATTTAGTCTAAACACAATATTTTTTTATTTATTATGCCAACCACAAATACTCAAAGCAGCTTGTTTGTACCACAGCACAGACTCAGTCTGCCTGTTTTTAATTCCCGACATCCACTTTGTATTGTTTAGCAGAACAGTGGATTGTGGGCAACTGCAAAGATTTTGATAAAAATGGACCAGTTGATGTGTGTATTTTCGAGAAACTATAACAAAAAATATTTTTTTATAAAATACCAAAGTATTCTTAAAAACACAATCCAGGATGATAAACCATAAGTGAAGTTGAAACAATAATTGAAAGAATAACAAGAATATCAACAGAATCAAATGCCAGGGCTATGTACTGATTTGAAAAATTGGAAGCTATAAATCGTTAGCCTAAATACCTCAACACTAACACCATTTAAGGTTTAATTATGTAATCTCAGATGGAGAGCTGAAGCTATGTGCTGAGTTTTATGGCAGAGCCTACATAATGGGACATATAGTGCCTCTTGAGATGCAGTACATAACAATGGTGCAGGATGACCTAGTAACAAACCACTAAAATGCTGGAACTCCAAAATGGCATTATATCACACTTAAAACTATTAATATCTTTCTGACACAAATATGTTCTTGTTTCTTGAAAATAAAGCCACACGAATATTCACAATGAATGAACAGAAAAAATGATCTAAGACAAAAACCTTTTGTTTAACGAGATGTCCAAGGTTTAACGATTCCTAACTCCAATGGTATAAAATACTACATCGTGAGCTATTAACAGAGAAATAGCACCATGCATATTTTGAAATCTGGCTTCAATTACTGCCCATTCTTTAATCAGGAATTTTCCTCACTATTTTTGTCAGGTTACCAAGTTCCCAGGTGGGGCCATATTGTCTTTGGTCTTATTTATTGTCATTTGGGGTTTTATTCACCGAAAGAAAAACATAAGAATATTAAACATTAAGATGCTTACAGTTACTGTGTAAGGTTTAAAAGTAATACAGATTGGTAATGAATACATTTTGTATTTAAATTTCCAGCTTTCTATTTCTTTCAGCCTGGTAATGGCAGGTTTGGTAACTTAGCTAGAAATGCAAAGAAACAAAGTGCACATTTCACTGCATCCACATATTCGTAAAACTTCAGTGCAAGGCTGTGGTATAGCGGGCCCACGGCTTAGAAATTAGTGGCCTATTCTAAATAAATAATCGTGCCCCAAGAAGGTGCAGGCTTCAATCGGGAATGGGTGTTTGTGAATACATTTTACTCAATGGTTAATTAGGGAACTGGCTGACTGCACTGCATACACATGTGGAGGTGGGTGGGTCAGTCACGCACCTAAATGATGCCATGGAGGGAGAGGCTCCTCACACCCGTACCCAATTAAGAAGCAGAGGATAAAGGAGCCTGCACTGGACAGAAGGGGAGAATAAGATCAGAAAGCAAAAACAGAAGAAAAAGAATGGAGGTTAAAGAAAGGAAGAAGAGGGAAAGGCAAGAGTGAGAGAGAGTCAGTTTAGATGGGAGGAATCAGGCGGAATGGAATCGAGCCCCAGAGAGGAGCTTGCGTGGCCAGTGCTTAGGAAGGGGCTAAGGGTAGCAGGAGCGACCATCACGCTCAGGAGTGTGTTCTTGCCAGAAGGAGTCACTGAGTTGGCAGTGGTGGGTGTGGAGCAAGGCTCGGCGGCTCCCCATGGAATGGCGTGGGATAAGCAGTGGGGACATAGGCCAGTATAAAGGGTTGTCTGCGCTTGCTGGTGGACCTCTCCTCGGACTGCAAGGTCCAAAAAGGCCACGTTGAGGTGACGTAACTTTTAAAGAGGCACCAGAATTTTGAATTGGAAAGGACAGTTTGCTTTTTTAACCTTGTTTTAATGGATTATTTATTTGATTGGTTTTAACCTCCACAAACACTGCTTTTTAATGGATTATTGATGCACTGCACTTATTGAACACTGATTTGTCTTTGACTTTTTTTCAATAAAAGCACTTGAAACCTTTATTCACCTACCCCTTGCTTTGTGTGTGAGTGTTCTCATCTGCCTAGCTCATCCCATGACATTTTCGCTAGTGACAGGTTCAAGAGGCTCCCCAGAAGGACCTGGTAGTGTGAGGCCTACCCACACTGTCACAAAGGCAGTGAGGTGGTAGCTTCTTCATGTGGCTCTTGGCAGTAGACTCTACATGTATGGTAGCTTATCAGCTGACAGTCTGTGATGTTTTGTGAAATTTTCTACAGTGAACTCAGTTATGGTCCTACATCTAGAGTTCAACTGATGTCAGCTGTTTATGTTAGGTGTCACTGGGTCCTCTTTAAATAATATTACTGTACAAAAGGTACTAACATTTGTTTGAAGACAAAAAAGAAAAGCCTTTATTTTTTGCCATTGTGAATAGCCTAGTGTATGGCTCCCTGGTAGTGCTTTCTCTTATGTTAATATATCAGGCTGGCTATGTTTTATAAACCTTCTCAGGGATTATTCTGGGTGCAGTTGTATCTCAAACTGTCAAAAAATACATACAATATAACATTGCCTGTGTGTCTCTTTCTATTCATACCAAAAAAAAAACTGGTAAAGCTTTCTCTGCCAACCCTAACCTAAGCAACCAATAGGTCTGTATTAAGGTCAACGGCTATATTTGTGGTGTTCAAAATTAGCAGACAGTGCTGTTTGACAAGCCTGTTTGTTGTCAGGCCCCTGTTGCTATGTGGTGCTCTATTTGCAGGGATTTTGACAAGTGGAAGTTCAAAGAGGGTCTTGTGGGTGAAGTAGAGAGTGAACAGTGTGTAATGTGCATTACCTTCTTTGCTTGAGTACAATCACTACTGAGAAAAGTGAGAAAGGAAATTGATTTATTGTATAATTATAACACACTTTTTTCCTGAATGGTCTGTAAAATTGAACATAACGTTTCTCTTTCAAGTGTATAATGTCACTGATGTTTGCAGATAATTACAACAATGCAAGAGTAATGTTAAAAACAAAATCTGTGTTTCGAAGGATTATTGAGAATGGATCTTCTGTCCATCAGTTTACAAAGCAATTAATTAATCCAGCAATCAGTCAATAGTTTAAATTGTTTCTTAGTATGCAATCACAGAAAATGCTTTTCAAAGCACTGGTAAGAAGCTTTAAAGATTCAGGTAATGCACTGAAAAGTGTGGAAGGTAGTCAATGTAGATAATGCTATGGAGGTTCAAAGGAGAAATGCAAAAAAAAAGAAAAGTAGAAGAAATAACCATAAACTCAGTTCAGTAAAACTGATGCACTTGGAAAACACAAGCAGAAGATTACTGACTAGCTATTAGAAAGGCTGTGCAGTTTGTGGCTGAAGAGCTAAGTTTCATCCCAGCGTTTCAGGGCTGGTGTCTACAGCAAGAAATAAAACCACCTATGGGGGTTAAAAGAATTCATATTGTGTTTTGAGAAGGTGTTCACCACAAACACATTTTCTAGCCTGCTTATCCAGTTCTATTCATTGGGGATTCAGACCTACTCATGGCATCCCACACTTGATGGGCTGCTAGTTGATTGCAGGGCACACTCATACACACGTCCACATTCACACATACAGGACCAGTTTAGAGCCAGCTGTAAACCTAACGCACATATCTGTGAGATTTGAGAGGAAACCCATGCAGACATTTGAAGAGAATGTACATTTCATACAGGCAGTTGCCGAAAAGGAATTCAGAAAGTATTATATGGAAAATGACGACCAAAGACTGTAGAAATTATAAAGATCGGTATTTGAGAACAGGGTGGAAACATTTGAGCACTTAAATGGCTCTTATTTATTAATTTGTAAGTGGATAAGGAAGTGAAGAAAATCTACAAAAGGGAATCTTTGAGACAGGCAAGAAATAAATGCAGTATTAATGATAATTCACTTTCTTTGCCATATACAATTTTTTGAATTATCAATTTGACATTTTTCGCATACCCCAACTTACTCTCCACAGAGAGAGGAAAAGAGAAGCTTGAGGTCAGATATTTGTAAAAGGCCCCTGGAGCAATTGCAGGCCTCACTGAAAGGTCCAACAGAGTAGCATTCCTTCTAGGACTGCCAGGATTCAAACCAGCTACCTTTCAGTTACCTGCACAAATACTTCAGCCAGAGAGTCACCATTCCACCTTTACAGTGAAACAAGGGGAGCAATTTCTTAAAACATCATCTTTGTTTCGAAGTCTCTGTGGCATTGAGTGGGATAGTATCTAAACTAACAACAGGCACAGGCTGTATTTGACTTTCTATCCAAAAATCTGTTCTTCTCTGGATTCTAAAGTCATTCATGCGTATTTTATGGCAAAACCAACATTCTTTATTCTAAAAATGACTGCAAAATGTGAATGTAATTAGAAAAGTAAATATACAGCTTACAGCATATATCATTTTTGTACTCAAATAAGTTCTCTTTAAGGATACTTGCCAACTAAAATTAATATTAACTCAGACTCTCTGAAAGGAAACATTAACTTGAAGATGATCGTGCAAATGCAGAAGAACATTTATAGGGCATGGTAGAAGAGCAGCTTTCATTTATAGAATGACACATTTTCTGTAGTAGTTATTTCACTGATACTCCAGCATTGTACTGGAAATTATCCAACTGGTATTCAATCAAGTCAGAAAAATTCACATAATATTAATCACTCTCTCAGGCTGATATGTTACTAACACTTCTGAAAATTTAAAAGTGTAAGTATACTGGGGGATTACTCATTAGGACTAGCAGAATGGACAGAACTGATAACTTTACTAGATAATAGCTGTTTGGGAAATTCTATTAACTATTAATACTCGGACCTGCCTCTCATGAAACACAGCACCGCAGGTCATTCTGCCGAGTGTGCTGCCAGCTTTTTTGTGTCTTGCACTGCCATTCATTGTCACTGTGGTTCTTTTCCTGACAGACATGCTACATGCTCACGCCAACATTCACCATGCAAAGGGCCCAAAGCCCATTAACATAGTGGAGAAAGCCCACACTTCCAATTTTTGGTTGTATTTGACTTTTGGTTGCACACAAAGTGAATGACTTTGCGTTTGCAATTAAAAAGGTTAGTTGGCCTGTCAGAAATTGCGCATACCCACACCACTGTTCTTTTCCTGTCTGACTGGGTGTGTAGCTGTACAACTGCATGCTGCAAGAAGGACCCAAAGCCCAATCATGTGTTTGACGTAGCCTGCACTTTCAATTTTTAGGTCCCTTTATGCATATTATGTCATAAGCTCTCGATTAAGATCAAGATCAATCTTTGAGGCCCGGTGATTTATAAGTTTTTTACATGACAGATTTTTCATTTTGTGTGTGTGCGTGCGTGTTTTTCTTTGGGTACTTTTTCAGATCATATTTGGTATCTTGACTTATAGAAGTGTGCTTTTGTGTATGTGTGTGTATGTACAAGGGTGCGCACTGACATACTGGTGCCTCATCTAGTTTTTTTTTGCCTTTGGTCTGATTCTACTGAGGTAGACACTAGCTCCCTTCCTCTGTAAAACTGAGGGAAAAAAAAGTGAGTTTACTAAATGGATGGATGAACTTGCTGTTGACAACTAAGGGTTCGGCACATAATATACTGACTATATGGGCTTTAAAAGATAAGATAACTCACAGATGAAGAGTTGGGACGCCTATGGTGATCCTCGTATATAACACCTTTACAGACGTGATTTCATAACAAGACTGTTATCTAGGGTGACCAAGCGTCCTCTTTTGCCCGGACATGTCCACTTTTTACGTCCTGTCCGGGGCGTCCTGGCGGGTTTTATAAATTCACGAAAATGTCCGGTTTTTCATAGGACCATTACGCGTGTACGTAAATTGACTGGCATTTTGCACACAATGCTAGGGTACTGCTTTTTTTGCGTGACATAATTACCGGGAGGCTGCCTTGTGGGCAGGTCTGCGCCGCACACGCAAACACACAGACACAGACAGGGAGCAGTGCAAACAGGGATCAGAGCAGAGAGCGGAGCAGTATAGCAGGGAAAATGCCGAAGCGTAAGTGCAGCTTCACCGATGAACTACAAAGAACATTTCCCACATACCGTCCCAGTCGGGACAAGTGGGAAGCGGAGTGCACCGTGTGCAAAGCCGGTACATATGTCTCGGTATCCAATAAAGGTGCTGGGGATCTGAAAGCCCACATGGACACCGAAAAACATAAAAAAGCTGTGCGAGGTGAGACTAGTTCATCTGCAAAGTTGACAGAGTTTTTTGTCAGACCAGGAAAAACAGAGGGTGATGTAAATGCAGCAGAAGGTGCAATGGCTTTTCATACAGTGAAACATCACAACAGTTACAGGTCCATGGATTGCACCAGTACTTTGCTTAAAAAGGCATTTCCTGACTCTGACATTGCAAAAAAGTTTAGTAGTGCTCGCACCAAGACCGAAGCCATCGTCAATGGTGGTATAGCCCCCCACTCTGTTGAAATCACTCATGAAGCACTCAAAGAAATCCAGTACTGTGGTGTTTCCACAGACGGGAGTAACCACGGAGCAGTGAAAATATTCCCAGTCATAATCCAGTATTTTGACTGGAAGAAGGGTGGCGTGCAAACAAAATTGATTGAAGTTAAAGACACACCCAATGAGACAGCAGAAACCATTGCAAAATATCTCACAAAAACCCTGGCAAAAAACAATCTGTCGGAAAAATGCATTGCATTTACTGGAGACAATTGCAACACAAATTTTGGAGGAATCCGACGTGATGAAGCTAGAAAGAATGTGTTTGCAAATTTGAAGAGTTTGCTGCAAAACAAGACTCTGATCGGTGTGGGTTGCCCAGCACACATATTGAATAATTGTGCACACCATGGGGCAGGCACAATAGAAATTGACATTGAGAATATCATATTCAAAATCTACCAGTACTTTCACATTTACACTGTGCGCACTGAGAGCCTGAAGGAGTATTGTGATTTTGTTGAGATTGATTACAGAACGATGCTCTCTCACAGCAAGACAAGGTGGCTGTCATTGTTCCCACGCATTGAGAGGATGTTACAGATGTTTCCAGCTTTAAACGGACGGAGGACGGACGGAGTGGTGGCTCTGAGGCTAGGGATATGCCCTGGCAATCGGAAGGTTGCCGGTTCGAATCCCGTAAATGCCAAAAGGTACTCTGCCCTGTTGGGCCCTTCAGCAAGGCCCTTAACCTGCAATTGCTGAGCGCTTTGAGTAATGAGAAAAGCGCTATATAAATGCAAAGAATTATTATTATTATTATTAAAGGCATATTTTCTGTCTCAGCAAAAGCCACCCATAGCACTGAAGAGTTTTTTTGAAAATGATTTTGCTGAAATCTACCTTTGGCACATGCACACACTCATGTCTGTGTTCCACACCCACATTCAAGAAATGGAACAGGAGAACATGTCCATTATGGAAGTGAAGAAGATATTAAACAATATACATACCATTCTTCTTCAACGCAAGAGCAACAACTTCATGTCCCTTAAAGTTAAGGGACTACTGGCACAGAAGCGCAAAGATGGACTTGACAAAGGCTGTGACCAGTTCTGTGCAGATGTGCATGGCATGTACTGTGCATGTCTGGAGTATCTGGAGAAGTGGATGACTCCCATGGAAGAGTTCTCAACATTCATGTGGATGGATCTGAGTGAGCCACCAAACTGGAATGATGTGGAGGCATGCATCAATTACCTTGGAGAGAAGGGGGTGGCAGTTGATGATGTTAAGTGTTTTGACCAGGTCACCAATCTGAGGAAATTCACAGAAACGTGCAACCATGATGAGGAGTTCAGTGGCCTGCAGGTACACCAGAAGTGGACCAAATATTTTGAAAAGGCAAAAAGCATTGCATGTTACTCAGAGCTACTGACAATTGCACAGTTTGTCTTTGCACTTCCCTCTCACAATGCAAATGTTGAGAGGGTTTTTTCACTAATGCAAAGCCAGTGGACCAAGGAGAGGAACCAGCTCTCCGTAGAGTCACTAAAGGGGATTCTACTAGTTCAGTACAACTTCAAAGACATGTCTTGCAAAGACTTTCATGCTTATTTGTTAAGCTATCGAAAACGGCTAGGAAAGATCAGCTCTACAGCAAAATATGGATGGGTTGACAAGGAGGATGAAGAAGAGAAGCAGGATGAAGAAGAAAACTAAAGATGAAAAGTCTAGATTCTTTTTGTTTAAGTTTTTTTGTCTTTGTGAGACTCTTCTGTTATTTATTTTATTACATTTAAGAGATATATTGTTGAAGCTGGAACAGAATAGTTCATATTTAGAACAATATTTAATTATTTATTTGAAGAGTCTAAGAGAGCTATTATTTTGTTATAAGTTTTTACAGATTTCATTTTATTTTATTACAGAGGTTAATTCTGCACCATTGAAATATAATAAATAATGTTCATCAACCACCAAGAAGCTTGTCTGAATTCGTCTGGAGGCTGTGCCGATCGTCCTCTTTTTTGGAAATCAAAATATGGTCAACCTATGTTATCTAGATTTAGTTGGGGCTATTATGTAGCTTTATTTTCCTAGAAGCGGAGGAGTTTCCTGTAGAAGTAGGAGGGACTTCATGGATCATTGAACGTGGGAGGCTCCACTCTGCAGATAACAGAGGAGAAGCTGTGAATGACAGCACCCTTTCACAAGCCAGAGTGTTATTGCACTTTGTACACAAGCCCTTAGAACAGACCTGGGCATTTTATGGCCCGCGGGCCACATCCGGCCCGCTGACTACCTTTGACCACCCCGCGTGAGTTCATAGTAAAAGCGTAGTGACATCTATTACTTTGTGATAGGTGCATGAAATACAATTACACTGCTTTTATTTTGAAGGCCACTATTGTTTTTCATAATTATCAGTGCGCTTATGCACATCAGCAAATGTGTTGAACAGCTTCTAAGAAATTAGCTATTAGCCCTTAAATATGTCAGCTAACTTTAAAAAAAGAAAAATTGACACAGAATGTAGAGTTTTTAACAAGGCGTGGACTTGTAAATATTTATTTGCTGAAATCAAAGGTAAAGCTGTGTGCTTAGTGTGTGGAGAACAAGGAATACAATTTGAATCGCCATTACGAGCGTAAACACGGAGAAAAATACAAGAATTTCACTGATGCAGAGCAGGCACAAGCATTGGAAGATTTGCTAGCTAAACTGCAAAAGCAACAAGGATTTTTTACAAAAATCCAGGGATGCAGCAGTCAGGACCAGCTTTGTAATATTCCACAAAATTGCAAGATACAGTAAGCCATTCTCTGATGGGCAGTTTATCAAAGACTATTTGGTGGAGTCTATCAGCGCTAATATCCCCTGAGAAAAAAGTT